>NC_081410.1:51226611-51859944 GCF_030272615.1 Cryptomeria japonica
TTTATGAAAAAATTAGCTAATTATCATCAAGATACTTGAAAACCTTTCACATAACTCTTTTAACTTTAAACCAAAAAGAAACTTCTTATAATGAAAAAAGTTTCCAAGAGAAAGATGCTTGATGCCTCTACTTTAATAGTCATTCTCCATGACTATTTTCGTTAATGTTTATTCTCTCAATGATATTGTTGAAAGACATACCCTTTAGCAATGGATTTCATATTCAATGCATCCTATCACTTGGGTTTTATGTGAAGATTTTAATATGGTTGAGGTGGCATCTATCAAAGAAGGGTCCTTGTCTTTTTGTTGGATAGTTGGTGAACGAGAGGCACAATTTTGCATGCACAATAAATTATATGTGTGTGTGTGTGTGTGTGTGTGTGTGTGTGTGTAGATATACATATACATATACATATGTATATGTATATGTATATACGTATATATATCTATACACACACACATACTTGGATTAGTGTGACATTATATGTAAATGAAAATAAAATTGTTACAAGCAAGGTTGTGGTATTTAGTTCCATGCTTAAATAAGAAAATTAACTAGTTAGTGATATGTTAGGAAAATCATCATAGATTATAGGAGTGAATGTAAGTGAAATTTAATATTAAATTTTGTTTATCAATAAGTAATGAGATTTTTCTCTTTGTCAAAATTGTCTTATGGAATCATGAAGGGAATTCTAACAACCTTCATGCTATTTATTGTGCATTGTGAGCAATGGTGTATGTTGTAGTATATCATTGAGTGATTAAGTGGAGATCTGATATCTATTTCCGTTTCAGTCATAACTTCATGAATGTGATTATCTTGTGAATGAGATATCTTAAATGAATGTTGGTCATGTATTGAGTGTACTCATTGTGTGTGTATGAGACACTATATCTCTCCCTTGCATATGTCTTCTTACATAAAGGATAACTGCATAGATTCTCGTATGAGGAAAAAGTTTGCATTGCATTAAAGATGGTAAATGGTTGCAAGTAAGTAGGAACCATGATTTCTTTTATTGTTGCATATAATTTTGTTAAGAAAGGTATATATAAATAACTCAATAGTCTAGTGCGTCTGGTGTACATTATCTAACACATTTAGGACATTGTGTCCTAAGGTGTCGTGTAGTGGTTTCTCCCTTTGGTGTGGCTAATATTAGTCACCTCATTATGTGGTTTTGGATGTGTTGTATGATTTGCCTTGTGTTATTTGTGATTTTTATCTAGTGTCTTTAGGGCTAGCTTCATTTTTGGATTTCCTCATGCTAGGACTAGCCACTAAACTCTTCTTTCTATCTATTTTAAGGCACTTGTCACATATTATTTATTATTGATATTGCCAAAAAAAATTATGATTTAATGTTGAACTTGATAATTTTCCCATTTGGAAATTCTATTTTGATGTCTATGGTGGTCATTCTGAATGTCTAGTATTATAGGATCTGAACGTGTTAAGTGTTGTTTCTATCATGTTCATTTCGAGCCTCTAATAGTGAGTCAAAGGGATGACATCGCAAAGGAGTGTACTAGGCATGTTGAGAAATTAGATAATACTAATGTTGGTTGAGGAAATGAAATATGTTTTCCAAGAGGAAATGCATTCGTAACTTTATAGATTATATGAAATGTTAGAGAGAAGTGTGTTTGGATTAAAGAAGTTTGTACTATATGCAATAGTTAAATGTTAATGAACTGCAAATTCCTTGTCTTCAATGAATGCTTATGTATGCTTCATGTATAACTATTTAATAAGGATGCCTACAAATAATCTACTGAGTGAGAAGTGCATCGAGTGTTTGTATCATGTATTGAGGTTCACTCCTTTTCTTTAGATGATAATGTATTTTGCTTCATGCTTAGGATTTTGGTGTGGATGTTGAGATGTTTTATATGCCATGAATCTTGCTTTCTTTTTATGAGTATGGACTATGGATTTTGGATCACAACCTTAGATGATTTAGTGCTCTTGATCAATACTTTAGTCAACTTCTCTGCATGATGCTTGTAGTGGTCTTTGGTTTCTCTGAGTTGGTCATACCTTTGCACCAAAATGTCTAGAGGAAACTGCACATCATCTTTTGCACCATCATGACTTTTCCTACCAAGATCAATTCTCTTCACTATATAATCTTATGGTTGAACTTTATCTTGGGTTTTATCAAGGGGAGGCTTCATCACTTTTGCATATTTCATCTTATTTTGGTCTACTCTAATCCAGGAGAAAGTTTTGGCTTTCTCAATCATTTTAGGTTTGGTGGCAAGTAATTGATTGAAATCAAAACATCTGGAGAAACAACTTGTTTCTTCCTCTTTGTTGTAGTAGAATCTAGCCATGGAGGTAGACTTGAAGAAACTATTTGTTAAGATGTATTATTGGTGACAATAGTAGGAGCAATAACTTGTACTATAGGATGAATGGTACTCTTCTATGTAGAATCATTAATAATTCTATCCAAGTCAAAGATATCTTCTTGCATGGAAATTGAAACATAAGATAGAATTGGGAATGTTGACAAAGTACCAAAAAAATTCTCAATATTGTCATGAGGAGTTTCTAATATAGACCCACTTGGAGTGGAAGAAGTAATCATTTGTACATAAATATCAGACAAACTTGGGACAATAGAAATTACAAGAGTCGAAAGGGAACACATAACTATTACCAAGGTGCGATAGTAGTAGCAATAGGAGTTGACAACGTGGAAAGATCTCTTGGTGTAGTGTCCCCTTCTGAAGCAATTTTCTCTTCTGCTTGTTGACTGGTTCTTGTTCTGGTTAATATTCAAGCTCAACTTCAAGCTCATCCACATCAATAGGATCATCAAACTCATTTTCCTTCTCATTTCCTTTTTGCAAAGATTGGTCTGAAACCTTAGGTGAAGTGGACTCACCTAAACCTTAACCCCTATCCTTCCCAATAGTGAACTTTATTGTGGGAGTCTTCTTGGTATCCCTAGGATCTTCTTTATTTTTGGCCCTTAGCTTGGAAGTCCTCCCAATGGGACCTTGAGAATCCTCCTTCTCAGAATCAGTCCCAAAAGGTTTTAGTTTGATTCCTTTCTTTTGCAACCAAATAATTGTATTTGCAAGGATAGGCTAAAATATTTATCTAATTGACTTTGACTCCTTCTTAGACCATTGAATCGATGGGAGTGGTGAATCAACAACATGAATAATTATATAAGAAGGATATAAAACATCACCTTCTTCTTACATGTCATTAGGGACATGATTGGCTAAGTTGAGATCTCTCAACTGATCAAGGGTAGCTGGCTATAGTCAAGCATTCTTATATCTTCTTTTGTTTTTCATTCAACCCAGATATATTCTACCCTGTGAACATGATGATAGGCTCTCTTCAACCTATCTTTCATTCCTTTGTAGTCAAAATTCTCCCTACATTTTAATTTCTTCATTGTAACCCATTGTATTTTAGTCTCCATGTTCTTAGCCTTGAAAGAGGTATTTATGGTATACCTACCAATAGAGAGTGGAAACTAGAATCCTACTTTATGGGTAATTCAATTGTTGCACATGAACAGATATGATTTGCCTAAATAATTCCATGAGAACAATCTTATCACTAGGGTATCGAGGGAGCATGTATGGTTGGTCATCATAGCACCCAACTCAGATGTATGTGAAAGTGGGAAACTGTATGAAAACATAACCATACTTGTTGACTACTTGATAGGCCTCATCTGACAATATTTTCTTCATGAAATCTTTATTGAATATACATATGTAGACTATAAAGAAGGCATCATTAACCCTCCTGAAGTGATGCTTACTTTCATTCAATGTGATCTGAGTAAAGTATCTATACAGAGGCACTTTCTTGTGATCATCATTTGTAGGCAAGACCAAAAAATGTCTCATTGAAGCAGTTGCATAGAATAGATAAGATGTCTTGTAGAACTTCAAGATTGTGTGAACCTTGGAAAGATGATCACATATGATGTCATTGATCTCATTCTACTAATAGATTTTATATTTAATTTTCAATATGGTTTGGATGTATTGAAAATCCATTCTTGAAAGATGCAACTTTGTTTGTGGCATCAAAATTAGTTGTTGTTGCAAGCACGAACTCAGGATTTTGATTGGACATAGGATATGTTGCAGCCTTATGGATAATGCTTTCGATGTCTCTCTTCATTTCTGGAGTAGGAGGTTTTTCTTAAATCCTTTCTAATAAGTCTATCATATTGACATGACCTACTTCAATATCCTTAATTTCAGACACATTTGAAGTGACCGAGCTTTCTGGATTTTCCTTCAAAGACTTATCATATTTGTATTTCATCCCTTTCTTGCTTGGAGATGGCTCAATCATGATGAATTCAAATTTGCAAAGGAATTATATATACAAACTAAGAGTTAGAGAAAACCTTCAATTTGGATCCATAATTGTAATTAGAGAGAAAAACTCCCCTTTTACAATGTGTCTCCAAAAACGGTATAACCACAACTTAGATGTAGTTCAAGTTTCCAACTCTAGACAACATGTTTGGGTAGTTCACCTGACTTGTAGTTCAAAGTTTGAAACTTGAACTACAATTATAGGTAACAAAAAATGCTTCAAAAAAAAAATGTAGTTCAGGTTTTAAGGCCCAAACTACAAGTTTCACATTAGAACGACAAATTAAAATATTGGAATAAAGGAACACTAAGAGGGGGGGGAATTAGTGTTCTGCAATCTTTCACTTTATTAAATTGTTCTTTCAACCACTTAATGCATATGAACAAAAGAAAGATGCAAGAACATAAAGAAAATTACTACAACACCATAACACCCAAAATTTTGTACTTGGAAACCCGGTTAAGGTAAAAACCACGGTGGGGATGAACCCAGAAGATAAGTATACTCTGCAGAAGTATAAAAATATTACAATTGGGGAGTACACATGTATTCAAGCACACTACCTAGAGATCACTGCTCAAAAGGAGAGAGGAACACAACCTACAACTCAAATACAGAGATTACAGATCATTTGAACTAATGAACAACATCTACAAATGCCAAAGTACAATTTTGGTTAAGCACAATACATGAATTTCTTACACCTCATCTCTCATTGCTCTGTTACATTGTTCTACTATAATCTAGAGAACCAATCTCTATCATGTGCACGTGAAACTATGCACAACCGATCACTAACACCTTCCACACACCCAAAATGATCAAATACATTGATCTTATATATCCGCAACAAGAAATCATATTGACTACATGTCGTCTCAAGAAAATTTAATTATTTTATGAACCGTGTACAAATTGGTACAAAACCTGAGCTCAAATGCTAGTGTGGACCAGAAAATTTGAACACTCACTACCACATATGTCAGCTAAATATCGTTGATCACAAAAACCATCACCAAAATCACTCCACTTAATCTACATAAGGATTTATCATGCTAGTTGGTCATATTGCACTACCAAACCAAAACTTGATACACTAGATCTTCTATCTCGCACATCAGTCATTACCAGAGGCTAAAATTCTAGAATAAGATACTCTAGACATCTATCAATATTCCCTAAAATCCGCAAAACAAAATATTAACCTGAAAGAAAATACCAACCAAAATACCAAACACTATCAGATGCTCTATCCTAAGCTTGCTGAACTTAAACCAATCTTCAATCTGACTTCTGGTATGAGATAATCATTCACTATAGATGGGTACACTAACTTAGGTTGCCATCAATGACAACAAAAGACAACATGTGCATTGTCTCTTGCCAACAATCTCCCCCTTTGGCATTGATGGAAACACAATGAAAAATGACTATGTTGGAATCAGTACCACATATATACACACACTGCAAAACTCAAAAAATAAAAAAAAATAAAAAAATCAAAACTCAAGAACTCCCCCTGAGATGATTATTACATTTTTCACTACCCTACACTCTCCCTTTGACATCAATGGCAAAGGCAGGAATCTGTATGCCAAAATTCAAACAAAAAATCTATATACAACAACATACGTACAAACAGACTTACATTAACTTAAATATATCCACAAAAATGTTCTTTAATGAATTCAAATGATTGCCCCAACCTTTCTTGAGACACTCCAAATTTGAGAGGAGACCACTGAAGAGAAATGTCTACATCTCTACTGACTGAAGATCTACGGGATCATTGGTGGTCATGGCATCTTGGGCTCCCTTTAAAACACTAAGTATGGTTTCCAACTTAGGAGCAATTAGACTCCGAAGCTCACCAAGTCTACCAAAAATCTTGTCCTTATCATGCGTTAAGCTCTTAATTTTTTCAAGTAATGAAACAACTTGACCTTCTTGACTGGCCACAAAAGTAGTCAAGGGATCAAAGGATTGAGAAATATTTGCCAATTGCTTCACATTTCCCTTTATTTGCTTCTCAAAGTCTTCAACAAATTTGGAAGATGATAAAAAAGACTTGTAGACATTGCCTCCTTTAGATAAGGCATTTTGAATGCTCTTTACATAGGTGTCTAATACAATCCTGTCATTGGCAATCATCTCCTTCAATTCACTGAATCTTTTATCATTAAATTCATTGTTGACCTTAATCTCAGCTAACTTTCCTAAAGACTCAAAGTGAGTACTTACGAAGTTGATTAGTCTCTTTAGCTGTCTGGAGAGAGAATCAAATGTGTCCTTAACAAATGTAGCCATTATCTTCTCTAGGACACCAGATGCAAGAGATAGCAACTCGTTGTCCTCCATGTGAGTTTTCAGGATCTCCTCTCTTGCTTTGGCCTAAGAAAAAGATGCCAACTTCAGTTTTTGAATGGGAGAGAGAGTGACCAAATTGATAGGCCCTCGAGTCAATTCTAGATCATTTAAATCCAATTTATCTTGCTCTAATAATTCCTTCACTGCCCCTGCAGTGTCTCTTGCTTCAACTTTTATTTCAATCTTCTTCTCCTCAATCACTTTCTCTACTTCTTCCTTTGCCACCTTTACTGACTCCAAATTTGTTTGGTCTAGAGGATTAGTATCCTCAACTCCATCCTGTGTTGTTTCTTCATTACTTTTATTCATCTCTTCTCCAACTCTTATTTCTGGAATAGAGGAAACATTGACTTAAACTTGCTCAACATTTGAAATGGATGTATCATCACCACCCCGCTCTTCTCCTTAGACAACATCAAATCTATGATTTTCAAGAATTACCTTCAATATCTTTCGTGTCTCTTTCACCACTACATCTGTCTTTCCAATCATATTCTTATTCACCCTTGTTTTACTTCTGAATTCCCTTTTTGCTTCTTTAAATATCTGATTCATCTCTTCAACTGATATAATAGGGCATAAACTTATCAACACTTGCTCTCTAAGTCTTTCCTCCTCAACGTTGGCATTAACCCTTCTCATCTCTAAGAGATTATATAGGCTCTTTGGAATCTCGGGCATTATTTCTAATAGTGCCCTATTGAATGTATTCAATTATTTTAGCGTGGATTCTTCCAATATTCTCTTCTCAACATCATCATATTAATCATAAAACTCAAAAAATGGCTTTAAGTTACCTTCTACAGTAATAGCTTTTTCTACATCTTTAACAAACACACCAGATTTATCTGTGTTCATTTTCTTAATTGCCTTCTCTTCACTGGATGGTTTGGCTTTAAAGACTCTTTCTACTTTGGTTCCTTTTATCATTTGCACACTTAAATTTTTAGTGCAATAAATGCTCTTGCCCTAATCCTTTTAGATACTCTTGCTTCTCAAACTACTTTACAAAAATTCATCTGTGGATCTTTAATATTACCCGATTTCTTCTATAAATCCTTCTAAATAATCTGCAATAGCCCAATACAACTTCTCTCAACCTGTTGGATTCAAGAACCAACCACTAGTAGGGGGAGATAGGATTTTCTTGAAAAATCCCCCTAGGCCAGAGGCCTTAAATTAATTCTCGTATGAGTTTCCAGCACCAGATTCAAGTGTAGACCCATTCCCTGTATTGGTGTCACTTTTCTTTACCCATGTATTCTTCATTTGATTCATGATCTAATATATTTTACCTTTACCTTTATCATCTATCTGCACACTCTTGTTCTTATCTTTCAAACCCTTCCTGTTCACATTATTGCTTCTATAGAATCTTGCAATGTGACCAAATTTGTTGCAAGTGTAACACACAATATTTCTTTGTCCATACCTGTAATTACCTTGGTTTCCTCTTGATCTTCACTAATTAGGAATGTGTTCAAACCTATTGCATACATAACATCTAACATTTCTTCTATTGAAAGATTTATTCATCATACTTATACATTCACTTGATTTATGTCCATACTTATTGCAATTGAAACACTGAGCAGAGAAATATGTACCATTTTGATTCATTCTATTTATGCATTGAATAGCTTTATGACCAAATTTGTTGCAAATAAAATAATTACCATTGAAAGATGGATAATTTTGAGCATTAGGTTGTCTTACTAGAGACCTAGATTTGTTCTTCTGATTAGGATTTCTTTGACCAGATATGGAGCTTTCACCTTTCTCAAATCCAAGACCATGCTTGTTGTCCACCTCTTTTGGCTTTCAAGTAATGCATCAAGTTTAGCTGAGCTAATATTGAACTTCTCCTTGTACTCATTTGCAGTCACAAGTTCATTCCTAAGAGTGACAATCTGCTTTTCAAGCTCTTCCTCATTGTGTTTGGATTGTTGCAAGTCAAGATTCAGTTGGCCAATCTCACAATCAAGTCTGTGTCATTCATCAAATCTTTCTTTCAAGGACTGATTAATGTTCTCTTCATTTTTGTTTCTTCCCTTAGATTCCTTGGCTAGCCCCATCACTATTAATTTCATCTCATGTTTCAGGATTGCATTATCTTTTGCAAGCTTCTCACATTCTTCTATCTTTTCCTTGAAGGCTTGACAAGTGACCATCTTCCATGCTTTTTCTTTCTTTCTGCTCTAGTTGATCACAGAGTTCCCTTCTCTTTTCCCTAGACTTGATCAGTTGCTCTTTCAACGACTGAATGAATTTTTCAACATCCTTAAGGTTTGCTTGCAACTCCCAGACTTCAACTTTGGACTAATCAAGATCGTCTTAGTGCAACTAGGAGTTATTGATGAAGACTATCGAAATCCATTGAATCAACTTCCCAAATATTTCTCAAGTTGTTAGACTTGTTCTAAGGAACCAAGCTCCAATACCAATTGTTGGAATCAAGGAAAACTGAGAGGGGGGGGGGGTGAATCAGTGTTCTTTAATCTTTAACTGTATTAAACTATTCTTTCAACCACTTAATTCATATGAACAAAAGAAAGATGCAAGAACATTAATCAAATAACCACAACACCATAATACCTAGAATTTTGTATGTGGAAACCCAGTTAAGGGAAAAACCACGATGGAGATGAACCCACAAGATAAGTATACTCTGTAGAAGTATAGAAATATTACCATTGGGGAATGCACATGTATTCAAGCACACTTCCTAGAGCTCACTTCTCAAAAGGAGAGAGGCATACTACCTACAACTCAAATACAAAGATTATAGATCATTTGAACTGATGAACAACATCTACAAATGTTAAAGTACAGTTTCGGTTAAGCACAATACATGAATTTCATACACCACATCTCTCACTACTCTATTACATTGTTCTGCTATAATGTGGAGCACCAATCTCTATCTTGTGCATGTGAAATTATGCACAATCGATCAATAATTCTTTCAACACACCCAAAATGATCAAATACATTGATCTTATATATCTGCAACAAGAAATCATATCAGCTACATGTCGTCTCAAGAACATCTGATTATTTTATGAACTGTTTACAAATTGGCAGCAAAATACGAACTCAAATGCTAGTGTGGACCAAAAAAATCAAACACACACTACCACATATGTTGTCTAAACATCCTTGATCACAAAAATAATCACCAAAATCTCTCCACTTAATCTGCATATGGATTTATCATGCTAGTTGGTCGTATTGCACTATTAAATGAAAACCCGATACACCAGATCTTCTAACTTGCACATCAGTCATTATTGGAGGCTAAAATTATGGAATAAGGTACTCCAGACATCTATTAATCTTTACTAAGATCCGAAACACAAAATATTAACCCGAAACAAAATACCAAACACTGTTAGGTGCTTTGGTCTAAGCTTGCCAAACTTAAACCAATCTTCAATCTAACTTCTGGTATGAGCAAACCATTCACTGCAAATGGATACACTGACTTGGGTTGCCATCAATGGCAACACCAAATAACCTATGTAGTGTCTCTTGCCAACAAAAAAGTTATGGTTCGGGCCTTGAAACCTAAACTACGTGTTAAACCATGTAATTTAGTCTTGACAAAACAAATAAATCAAGTTTGAAGTTTGGATGATGAAACCCAAACTACAAGTTGTAGTTTTGGTTTCATAACTTGAACTACAAGCTATGGTACTTGTTTTAATGGAAGAGAAAATCAAATGTAGCTCAATCCATGAGACCCAAACCATAGGTAGGTAGGGCCGAGCTACATGTGATCATAATTTGTGGTTTAAAAAATGGAGCAATCAACATCATCAACTTGTGACATGGGCTTGGAAACTCAGTTTACAAGTCATGATGGCTTGTAACCTGGGTTTTCAAACTTGTGTCACAAGTCATGGAAGCTTGTAAAGCATTGGAATGTAATAGCGGTGTTGGGTTTGGATCTTCCGCCTTGCTCCACATCATTATATGGTGTGGAACAGGGTGGAACCACCGACCACCACCATAAAATGTGGTGTCCCAAATAATGAGAGAACACTAAGATAGGGTTTAAAACCCATAAGATACATAAACAAAGATCCAAAACCAAAATAAAAATGAAAATACTTGTTACAAGGGCTCAACTTGATCTCCTTTGAAGACGCGGGGTTGAAAACTCTAGTGAAAAATGAAATAATCAAAGGGGAAAATGCAATCGGTTTTATAAAAATTGAAATTGCAGTTCAATAAATGCTACATGTGTAGGAATTAGTGTTAGGGTTTCAAGCAGATCTGAAGCAAATATGAACTAACAATTATATGCATATTTAAATACAAAAGATAAAGAAATAAAATAGGACATAGATAACATAGAGATTTAACGTGGTTCACCCAGAATGGGTTACGTCCACCATACACAGTCATCCAATCTTTCTTATTATCCAGCAAAAATAGTACATCAACATTACAATGCCTTAAGCATCCCAGCCGCTTATAACATGCATTTTTAGGGCAAAAACAAAGTCGGCCTTTTTAGGGTTTTATTACAATGTCAGTTTTCATCAATCTCCCACTTGGAGACTGATACATGTTGAGTGTACAGTACTTTGTTGATCAGTCACCACATTTCAACAATCTCCCACTTGGAGACTGATCAGGCTCCACACCGAACAATCTCCCACTTGGAGACTGATCAGGCTCCACACCGAACAATCTCCCACTTGGAGACTGATACTACATGACACCACTGTACATGCAACATCTGTAGGATAAAACACTAGGACTCGACTGGTATAAATTCCACAATTATCAATCAAGAAGACCAACAGAAACTGATGAAGAAATCAGCTTCTCCTGTGGAACTACCTTTGTGAACATATCAGCAGGATTCTCACTTGTATGAATCTTCTCAAGCCGTAACTGACCCTCCTCCAAAACAGTCTGGATGAAGTGGTACCTAAGCTGAATGTGCTTTGTCCTTGAATGAAAAGAAGAGTTCTTCACAAGATGAATGGCACTCTGGCTATCAGTATACAATGGGCTATCCTCCTATGTCTGACCCAATTCCTCCAGAAAACATTGTAACCAAATCATCTCCTTGCTGGCTTTTGTAGTAGCAACATACTCAGCTTTAGTGGTTGAAAGTGCAACAACCTTTTGCAGCCTAGAAATCCAACTGACTGCAGTTCCCCCTATAGTAAAAACATACCCTGTAGTACTCCTCCATGAATCAATATCACCTGCCAGATTAGAGTCAATAAATCCACTTAGAGAAACATTAGATCCTTTGAAACATAATGCCTTCGTAGTAGTTCCTTTCAAATACCGAAGAATCCATTTCATAGCATTCCAATGTTCCATACCCGGATTACTCATAAACCTGCTCACAACTCCCACTGCATGTGCAATATCTGGCCTTGTGCATACCATTGCATACATCAGACTACCAAGAGTTGATGAATATGGGATGTTAGATATTTTATTAACCTCTTCCTGTGCCTTTGGGCACATCTCCTTAGTCAATTTGAAATGACTAGCCAAAGGTGTACTAACTGCTTTTGCATCCTGCATGTTAAATCTTTTCAACACCTTCTTTATATACTCACTTTGGGACAAATTCAAGGTTCTATTTTTCCTGTCCCGTGTAATCCTCATACCGAGAATTTGCTTAGCTACACCCAAAACCTTCATAGCAAATGACCTGGCTAATTTTTGTTTAAGATCATTTATATGTTGCATGTTAGACCTAGCAACAAGCATGTCATCAACATAAAGCAACAGGATAATATAACTGCCATTATCAAATCTCTTAAAATATACACAATGATCAGAATGACATCTATGATAACCATGTTCAGCCATGAAACTATCAAATTTTAAATACCATTGTTGGGGTGCTTGCTTTAGGCCATACAAACATTTCTTCAACCTGCACACCAAGTTCTCCTTACCTTTGACCTCATATCCCTTTGGTTGCAACATGTAAATTTCCTCCTCCAAATCTCCATGGAGAAAAGCTATTTTGACATCTGATTGTTCAAGATGTAAATCATCTGTAGCCACAAGACTAAGTACAGTTCTAATTGAAGTCATTTTTACAACTGGAGAAAATATTTCATCATAATCTATACCCTTTTTCTGTGCAAAACCTTTTACCACAAGTCTAGCCTTATATCTTTTCTGACCTCCTTCCTCCTCCTTTAGCCGATAAACCCATTTGTTAGGCAAGGTTCTTTTTTCTGTAGGTAAAGGGACTAAGTCCCAAGTCTTATTTTTCATCAAAGAGTCCATCTCCTCTTTCATGCCTAGCTCCCACTGTTGTTTGGCATCTACCTGCATTGCTTCTTCATACTCTTATGGTTCACCAGAATTCGTTAATAAAATAGAATACAAAGAAGGAGAAAATATTTCAGGGGGTCTACTTGTCCTCATAGAATGTCTAACACTTGTAGGAGTTTGTGGGACAATCTGTTGTTGTTGAGCATCAGGTAACTGTGGCATTTCATTTTCAGGAATCTCATCCAACACCACATATTCTTGTTTGTCCTATTCATGCTTCTTTTCCTGCATCTGTTCTTTATACATGACCTTCTCATTGAATATAACATCTCTACTTCTAATTATTTTCTTATTTTCAAAATCCCATAACCGATAGCCATATACATCTATCCCATATCCAATGAAGGTACATTTATGAGATTTAGCATCAAGCTTGGTTCTATTTTCTTTATCAACATGGACAAAAGGTTCGCAACCAAAAGTTTTTAGAAAAGAATAATTTACCTTTTTACCAATCCATGCCTCCTCTGGAATACCACCATCCAAAGGGGTTGAAAGTCCTCTATTTATCAAATAGACAACAGTGTGTACAACATGTGCCCAAAAATGTAAGGGCAATCCAGCATGCAATCTCATGCTCCTCGCGCATTCCATGATAGTCCTATTCATTCTCTCTGACACACCATTTTCCTGTGGAGTTCCTGAAACTGTCTTCTGCTTTCGAATCCCATTTAAGGAGCAATAATCTTCAAATGCTTTGCTGCAATACTCACCTCCATTATCCGATCTGAGACACTTCAACTTTTTTCCTGTCTCATTCTCAACCAAAGCTTTCCATTTCTTAAAAGTTTCAAAAACATCTGATTTTTGTTTTAGGAAATATACCCATGTTTTTCTGGTTGAGTCATCAATAAAAATAACATAATAACAAGAGCCACCAAGAGATGATACCTGAGCCGGTCCCCATACATCTAAATGTACAAGCTCTAACTTCTCACTCTTCTTCTCTTTCCCAACCTTGAGAAATCTGACTCTTTTCTATTTACCATAAACACAGTTTTCACAGAACTCTAAATCAATCTTCTTTAGTCCTGGCAATAGATTTTTAGAGTGAAGGGTTTTCATCCCTTTCTCACTCATGTGCCCAAGCCTATGGTGCCACATTATCGAATCTTTTCTTGCAACATTTATTGTTGTTGTCCCTGCAATAACTTTATCTGTAGCAGCTAGGGTAGAGTAAGTGTTACTTGTACATAGATATAATGTGCCTACCTTCGCACCTTTAGCTATTACTAATGATCCTTTAGCGACCTTCCACATACTGTCTGAGAGGGTAACTATGCAACCTTCACTACCTAGTTGCCCTACAGAAATTAAATTTCTTCTTAAATTAGGAACATGTCTTACCTCTTGTAGAAACCAGTCATTTCCATTTTGCAACTTGATCTTTATCTTTCCTTTTCCAACAATTTGACAGCACTCATCAACACCCAAATATACCTATCCAAAATCACCTTGAACATAATCTAGAAAATATTTTCTATTGGGTGTAGCATGAAATGAAGCCCCAGAATCTATTACCCATGAATCATTAACATTATCCAAACATAAGATTAAAGCATCTTGTAAAGTATTACTTGCAATATTAGCTTCCTTACTGTCATTTTCATTTTTGTCTCCTTCTTTGTTTTTCTGAGACCAACAGTCTTTCTTTAGATGACTAGGCTTTCCGCAGTATCAGCAATCTTTCTTTCCTCTAGATTGAGAGCATCCTTTCTTTGACTTCCCTCATGACTTCTTATTCCCAGGGCCTTTTCCTCTTTCCTTTGATCTTCCTCTATTCTCCACATTCAAAACACTACCTGATGATGTTGGAGTCTCACCTGTGCTTTTCCTTCGCATTTCCTCACTTAGGATAACACCAACAATATCATCAAATACCAAAGTATTTTTACCAGAGACAGAGTTACTTACAGCCATAACCAAGCTATTATAGCTTTTTGGCAAAGAACATAAAATCAAGAGAGCCCTAACCTCTTCTGCAAAAGTAATTTTTACCAAAGACAATTGACTGGTAATTGTATTAAATTCATTTAAGTGCTTCGCTATAGATCCTCCCTCACTCATTTTCAAATTAAATAGACGCTTCATAAGAAATACCTTATTTGAAGCCGAGGGTTTCTCATACAACTTAGCCAATGTCGCCATCAAATCTATAGTCATTTTTGCTTCTGTTATATTGAATGCTACAGACGGTGCAAGGCACAATCAAATGGATCCCAGTGCCTTTCTATCTAAAATGTCCCACTCTTCATTTGACATTGTGGTCGGTTTCTTTGCCTTTCCTTCCAATGGCCACCACAAATCCTTTTGATACAGGTATTCCTCCATCTGCATTTTCCATAACTGATAATTCTGGCCGTTAAACTTTTCAACCTTGAATTTGGAATCCTCCATTGCTCCCACTCAAATCTGAAAGTCGTGCCAATTTACAGAAAACCTCGCTTTGATACCAATTGTTAGGGTTTCAAGAAGATTCGAAGCAAATATGAACTAACAATTATATGCAGATTTAAATACAAAAGATAAAGAAATAAAACAGGACATAGATAACACAGAGATTTAATGTGGTTCACCCAGAATGGGTTACGTACACCATACACAGTCATCCAATCTTTCTTATTATCCAACAAAAACAATACATCAACATTACAATGCCTTAAGCATCCCAGCCACTTATAACATGCGTTTTTAGGGCCAAAACAAAGTCGACCTTTTTAGGGTTTTATTACAATGTCAGTTTTCATCAAAAAAATTTCTCGGGGGCTCCCGCCTCTGAACCCCCGCTTTTCTCAGGGGCTGCCGCCCCTGAACCCCTGCTTGGGGCTCAGCCTGGCCCCAAACCCTAGCGAGGATACGTGTTGAGTGTACAGTACTTTTCTGATCAATCACCACATTTCAACAATTAGAACATGTATATTAGGTTATGAAACCCGATATGCATGTGTATATCAGGTTTTGTAACCTGATATGCATGTGTATATCGGGTTTCATAACCTGATATACATGTGCATCTGTTGGAAAACCATGGCAAGCTAACAACACATGCAGTGTCTCAGGTTTAAAACCTAATTCTACATGTATTCTTATACAAAACTTTTAAAGTCACTTGTAGTGTTGGATTTTAAACTCGATACTACAAGTATATTTGAAAATTTTAAAAAAAGAAAAAAAAAAGATTCAAAATTTAAATAAACGACACAAAAATGACTCAAAAGCTTTCATGAATTTCAAGAAGATGATTTGGCATGACTAAAGAAAAAAATTATGACCTTTCTTTAAAAATGTGCCTTAAAGAATTGGGCTAATGTATGAGAAAAATTTGTAGGGGGTATCCCAATTTTAGCCTTGCTCAAATTGAGGAGATCACTTTTGGTTCATCTTCCATTGACTTTGAGACATCAAATGTGGCCTAGTTTCTTTCTCTTTTTATATCTTCTATCTCTGATATTTCATTGGAAGATAATGATCCAAGGAGTTGATCAATTATATATTTGTCCAAATCATGACATTCTTCAATTGCACACTTAGGCTTGTAGGGTTTAGGTAGTGTTAACAAGATCTTTCTTACAACATCACCTCTAATAGAATTTGTAATCTCATTCACCCTGTGTATGTAGTTCTCAACATCTTCATCATAAAACATCCTTAAGCACTTATATTTATGTTTCATATTCATTAAACTAGCTTGCTTTGTCTTTGGATCACCTTCATATGATGGACATAATTTGTTCTAGACCTGTTTAGCTTATTTCAATCCACTAACCTTACCAAATAATATATCACTCAAGTGACTGAAAATTATTGTTCTAGAATTTCAATTAGTCTCACGATTCATAAGTTAATTTGTATTTTGAGGTCGATTTGGTGAAGGCGTTGTTGGATATTGCTAAGAAGTTTGCTGGAATGATGTATTCTCATTGATGTCAACAGATTCCTTTGTGTAATCTAGTGTTGCAGTCAAATTGGATGAGTTAGTTTGGTTAGTGTGTTGCAAATTAATGGGTTTTGAGACAAGTATCTCTAGTTGATTAAGCTCAAGTTTCAATGGTTCACATGATTATTTGATTGAGTTGTGAGATCTAGTATTGCAGTTGGTTTTTCAGTTGTTTGTGTTATTTGGTATTTTGGATTATGCTCCACATTGCTTCGGAATTGCAATATCTTGGTTTGTGGATTTGACAGAGTATTTGGGACATTCATATGTGTCCTCAATTAAGATGGTTCATTCTTTGAAGGTCTACAAGTAAATATTTCAGTTTGACAGTGAGTTCAGTGTGTGTTCTTTAGGTTTGGTATAATGATGATGGAGATTCTAGTAAGTGGTGATGTTGCAGTTGTTTCTATGGTGATTCACATTGGTTGTGGATGTTTCTAGATCGTGTTCTATCTATGTTGATGGTCTGCATTGATTTTTGTGCACATTATTGATCATTTTCTTGATCCGTCGGTGTTCCCTGTGTTATGTGACATTCATGATGATTGTAGTGCGTTGTGAATGTTCAAGGCATAATTATTGGAGGTGTTTCTTGCATGCAGTGTTGGTTTAGGTCCAGACTATGTCTTAGCCAACATTGTTTTGGTCTGCATGTATTGTTGTAGCAAGTGAGGTTATTGTTTTGTAATTTGTGTTGAGAGTTGAGATGACCTTGAAATATAGGTTGATTATTTGTATAAATCATTAGTTCACGATCCTTCAGATGTAATCCAAATGTTTATGTAAGGCAGTGAGCCTTCCCCAAGATTGTAGCCCTTCTTGTTTTGTATTTGAGAAGTGAGCTCTAGGTAGTGTGCCTGAATGCATTTGCATTCCCCATTGTAATATTTCACTTAATCCTAATAGGGTATTACCTCATTGTGGCTACACTCCCATCATGGTTTTTCCCTTAACCGGGTTTTCTACATCAAAAATATTGGTGTTATGTGTGTTATTGATGTGCTTTGATTTGTGTAAAGTTTGTGAGCAAATTGATTCACCCCCCCCCTTAGTTTGTTGCATTGTTGCCAACAATTGGTATCAAATCTAGATCCTTTGGAAGAAGCTTGACCACTTGAGGTGATCTAGGATAACAACCTTTGCCTTCAAGCAGGATAGTCCGATATTTGATGGATCAAACTACACTCTATGGAAGAATTAGATGGAATATCATTTGAGATGCATCGATGAAGACTATTGGAAGATTACTAAGAATGTGTATAATGATCCTCTGAATGGTCCTACCACTTTGGATGAGATTAAGCAAGTTGAATTCAGTATTAGAGCTAAGGGAGCCTTGTTGAGTGGCTTATTTGATTCTAAGATGACCAATGTGATGGATTTGCAAACTGCTCATGAGATTTGGAAGAAGCTAGAGACTTTGTATGAAGGGGACAACCATGTGAAAGTTGCTAAGTTGCAAATCTTGAAAGGAAAGTATGAGATGCTAAAGATGGGCAAAGATGAGAATATTACCTCCTTGATGCAAAAAGTGAATGAGCTTATATTGAATATCAGATGTGTCGATGGAGTATTGGAAGAATATGAGATTGTATCTAAAGTGTCGAGATCCTTGTCTCCTGCTTACAAGCATAAGGTTACTACTATTGAGGAGATCCATACTATGACAGCTATGACTAGAGACTTGTTGATTGGAAAGCGTGTTGCTTTTGAGTTGAGCGAGTTTGGTGAATCTTTTTCTAAAATTGAATCTGCATTCAAAGCTACTGTATCTGGGAAGCAGAAATATAATCCGGGAGAAATTTCTATAAGGGTATCCAGATATGAGAAGGATGTGAGAGAGCTTGAAGAAGAAGAAAGAGAGCTTGAAGAGCTTGAAGCCCTGATTGCCAGAAGATTGCCTTAAGGTGCTGGTGAGTATGAAAGGAAGTTGCCTCTTAAATGCTTTTCATACAATAAGATAGGACATTTTCCTTCAAGCTGTCCAGAAAGAGTTTCTAAGAAGCAATTAAATCCATATAAGCCTAAATCTGATCAGAAGAAGTGTTATTTTGTTGATGATGAGTCTGACAAAGGAGATTGGGGAGATGAGTGGGTGTTCATTTCTATCAAGGAAGATGATCTAGTGATTGCTAATTCTACTAGTTGCATTAATGAGGAGAAAGCTTTGGCTGCTAAAGTTGAAGAAAAAGATGAATGGGTTATTAACGGTGGTTTCTCTCATCATATGATAGGTGATAAGAGTAAGTTTATGAGCATGGAAAAGTATGATGGTGGTGAAGTAAGATTTGGAGATGAAAAAGTTGGTATAATTCGTGGTAGAGGTTCTATTTCTCTTGATGATAAGCATAACACTGATGATGTCCTATATGTTGAAGGTCTGAAGAGTAATCTTTTGAGTGTTAGACAGATGGTTGATAAGGGATGTGACTTGCAATTCAAGAATGATAAATGTAAGATCTTGAGTAGCTCCGGAATAGAGATTTCATCAAGTACAAAGACTAAAGGTAATATCTTTCACTTGGTTGCTGGTGATAAAAGTTGTTTGATTTCTCATATTGATGAAAGTTGGTTATGACATAGAAGGATGTGTCATGTGAATTTTGACTGCATGGTTAAGATAAGATCTACTCAAGCAATGAAAGATCTATCTAAGTTGGTAAAGCCTTCTAATCTAGTATATAAGGAATGTTAGCTAGGGAAGCAGACAAGAGTTACTTTTAAAAGAAAATAATATACTTCTAATGGGATATTGGATCTTGTGCATAATGATTTGTGTGGTCCTTATAGAGTAAGAAGCTTGCAGGGTGATAGGTATTTCATGTTGCTGATTGATGACTATTCAAGAATGATGTGGGTTACTTTCTTAAGGGAGAAGTCTAAATAATTGGATAAGTTCAAGATTTTCAAAGCTATGGTTGAGACAGAGACTAGATTGAAGCTGAAGTGTCTGAGATCTGATAGAGGCGATGAATTTACTTCTGGTGAGTTCAATTATTTTTATGAAGAGCATGGGGTGAAGAGACAGTTATCTGCTCTATGGACCCCTCAACAAAATGGTGTTGTGGAAAGGAAGAACAAGACAATTTAGGAAAGTGCTATAACCATGATGATTGAAGGAAATGTCCTGCATATCTATTGGAGAGAAGTTGTGAGTACTACTATATACATTTTCAACTGAGTGCATATAAAAGGTGATACCGGTAAGAGTCCTTATGAGTTATGGTTTGGTCATGCTCCTATAGTTAGATATTTCAGAATGTTTGGTAGTAAATGCTATATCAAAAGAGATGAAGATCTAGGGAAGTTTTATGCTAGAAGTGATGAAGAAATCTTTCTTGGTTATTCTACTAAAAGTAAGGTCTATCAGTGTTATTACAAGAGATTAAGAAAGATAGTTGAAAGTGCTAATGTGAAGGTTGATGAAGGGAATGAGAGACAAATCAAATCTTTTGAATATGATTTAGATGATCAGGATGTCAGTGCAGATAAAGGAAAGCAAGTGCAAACCCAGAGTCAAGTTTAGATTCCTCTAGAAAAGCCTAAGAATGAAGGAGAGACAAGTTCTAGTGCAGAAGAAAGAGGTCAAGAGTCTGAAAATCATGAAAATCGTAAGATTCCCAGGTATGTAAGGTTGAATCATTTAGAGAATCAGATCATAGGGGATAAGAATAGAGGTGTGATGACTAGGAAAAGGATTGCTCAAGAGTACTACTTGATTTCTAAGATTGAACCTAAGGATGTTAGTGAAGCTTGTAAAGATGAAAATTGGGTTAAAGCAATGGAAGAAGAGTTGAATCAAATTGAGAAGAATAATACATGGGTTCTTGTTCCTAGACCTAAGGATAAGAATGTAATTGGAACTAAATGGGTGTTTTAGAATAAATTGAATGAGCAGGGCGAAGTTGTTAGGAATAAAGCAAGACTTGTTTGTAAGGGTTATTCTCAGATGAAAGGTATTGATTTTGAGGAGACTTTTGCTCCGGTAGCTATAATTGAAGTTGTTAGATTATTTCTTTCTTATGCTGCTTACAAAGATTTCAAGGTTTATCAGATGAATGTCAAGTCAACTTTCTTAATGGTTAGTTGGAAGAAGAAGTTTATATTGAGCAACTAGATGGTTTTCAGTTGACAGATCATAAAGATATGGTTTGCAGGTTGAAGAAAGCATTTTATGGATTGAAGCAAGCCCCAAGAGCTTGGTATGCCAGATTAGATAAGTATTTGATGAAGCTTGAATTCAATAAAGGTACTGTTGATAATAATTTGTACTTCAAGATTGATAATGATAACATCTTAATTGTTGAAGTTTTTGTTGATGATATTATCTTTTGTGGAAAGGATGGTTTGCAAAAGAAGTTTGCTAATGATATGCAAAATGAGTTTGAGATGTCTATGATTTCTGAAATGAAATTCTTTTTGGGAATGCAAATTACTCAGTTGTATAAAAGGTATTTTTATATCTCAATCTAAGTATGTGAAGGAATTGTTGAAGAAGTTTGGTTTAGATGATGCAAAGCCTATTGGTACACCTATGGTGACCGGATGTAAGTTGACAAAGGATGATGATTCTCTGAAAGAAATCAGATTAGATACAGATCTATGATTGGTGGATTGTTGTATTTGACTTAAACTAGACTAGATATTATGAATGTTGTATGTCTTGTTGCTATATTTCAAGTTGATCCTAAGGAATCTCATGTAGTTGTTGTGAAAAGAATTTTTAGACACTTGAAAGGGACAATTGATTTTGGTTTGTGGTATCCTAAAGATGATGAATTTACTTTGAGTTCTTTTACTGATGATGATTGGGTTGGTGATGTTGATGACAGAAAGAGTACTAGTGGTGGTGCATTTTTCTTTGGTAAGAGATTGGTTTCATGGATGAGTAAGAAGCAGAATGCTATCTCATTGTCTACAGCAGAAGCTAAATATATTGTTGCTACTAGCAATTGTACTTAGGTGATTTGGATGAAGTAGATATTGAAGGATATCAAAGTTATTTTTGATGAGCCTACTGCTATATACTATGATAATTCAAGTACCATAAATATTTCTAAGAATGTTGCATTCAAAGACCAAACATATATCAATCAAGTTTCATTTCTAGAGAGAGAAGGTGAATGAGAAGGAAGTTAAATTGGAGTATGTATCTACAAAGGAACATATTGTAGATATCTTCATGAAGCCTTTGCCTAAGGATACATTTGAGTATCTCAAAGAAAAGATAGGGGTTGATTGACCTTTTGATGATAACTAAGATGCATGGATTTGCATTAGTCTAGTGGAGTTCACAGAGATATCTTGTGTCCAGATTGATGAGTGAGGCTACTACTCAGGGGGAGTAGTCAGTGTGTGGTTCAGATGTTCAGATTTGTGAGTTTGTTCTAAGGGTGAGAGTATAATGATTTGTATGTACCTTTTGCATTGATGTCAAAAGGGGAGAAAAGAATGTGAAAAACTACTATATCATGTGTTGATCTCAGGGTGATATTGTTGGTTGTTGATTTATTTCTTTGCATTGATTGTTTTTCACATCCACGTGTTGCCACCAATGCAAAAGGGCGAGATTGTTGGATATTGCTAAGAAGTTTGCTGGAATGTTGTGTTGTCATTGATGTCAACATATTTCTTTGTGTATTCCAATGTTGCAGTCAAATTGGATGAGTTGCTTTTATCAGTGTGTTACAAATGAATTGTTGTGGATTAATAGGTTTTGAGATAAGTATCTCTAGTTGATTTAGCAAAAGTTTCAATGATCTGCATGATTATTTAATCGAGTTGTGAGATCTAGTATTGTGGTTAGTTTTTTAGTTGTTTGTGTTATTCAGTATTCTAGATTTTGGTCCACATTGCTCCGAAATTGCAATATCTTGGTTTGTGGATTTGGCAGAGTAATTGGGATGTTCATATGTCTCCTCAATTCAGATGGTTCATGATTTGAAGGTCCACAAGTAAATCTTTCAATTTGACAGTTAGTTCAGTGTGTTTTCTTGAGGTTCGATATAATGATGATGGAGATTCTAGTAAGTGGTAATGTTGCAGTTGTTACTATGGTGATTCACATTGCTTGTGGATGTTCCTAGATCATGTTCTATCTATGTTGATGGTTTGCATTGATCGTTGTGTGCATTATTGATCATTTTCTTGATTCGTCAATGTTCCTCATGTTATGCGAAATTCATGATGATTGTAGCATGTGTGCAGATTTTCAAGGCATAATTATTGGAGGTGTTTCTTATGTGTGGTGTTGGTTTAGGTCTAGACTATGTCTTAGCCGACATTGTTTTGGTTTGCATGTATAGTTGTAGCGTGTGAGGTTATTGTTTTGTAATTTTTATTGAGGGTTGAGCTGACCTTGAAATATAGGTTGGTGTTTTGTATAAATATATGTAGTATTCATGTGAGAGATGTATCTGTGTGTGCAAACATTGATTTGATCTTTCAATAGTAGAGAAGTGTGAAGAAGTGTGAAGAAGTTTGAAAGATAAGAGTTTGTGTTATATTCTTAATCGGAACTGTAACTGTTGGCATTATAACAGAGAATGGGAGATTGTTGGCATTTCATTAAGGATATTGAGAAGGTTGTTGATGATTATGGATATAACTGATTAAGGATGTTTACTATCTTAATATTATTATTTTGTCATTGATGTCAAGTAATTGATTTTCTAATTTAGTATGATGTTGCCATAGCTTAAGAAGTATGATTTGATGAGTATAAAGTTGTCGGTAAAAGACACAGAAAGAATGTGATGAATAAAGGGAGGAATAAACTATTCAATGGGCAACTATTACCGAGTTAGACAATGATGAGATCATGATATTTAGATTGTTTTGATATCCTACATATGTTGTTGATTGTAAGGTTAATACTATACTATGTTACCGAGAAAAGAACCTAGTCGGTAAACCCTAAGGAACCTAGTCGGTAAAACTCTAAGGTTATCGCTATCGGTTAATGAAGACAGAATGTCTACCGAGTGAAGTTTAGTATTCACCGAGTTATAACTGAGCTGTAACAGAATGCATTAAATGATTACATGCGTTATTTAATGAAGGAAGTTGATGAGCTGGAATTGATTAAATGATTGGTATGTTGTGCATGAAGTTTGTTAAAGAATCTATGGCAAAGGAAAATCGGTAGGAAGATCTACAACTTAGATTGAACCGCAATACCCTAGCACAAGTTCCAAGAAATTTATGCAAGTTCCAAGGCAGGGTAAAACATTTTTTAGATCAAAGAATACATTAAACCTGGTCAATTTTGAAGATCTGATGGCTATGATTGATCATGGGAAATGTGATCAAGGAGATTAAGTGGTTAACAATTGTTTATAAATAAGGAATTGTTGATAAACAATGTATGCAGGCAAGTGTATGCACATGGATGCTACATAGTGATTACCGAGCACAGAAGCTTGAAGACCTATTTGAATAATAGAGTATAGAGCCCAGCAGATGGACAAGATAAGTCCTAGATTGTATTGAGCAAATAAGAATCTGCTTTAGCATTTTAGATGTGAAGTTGCAGATAGATTTTTATTACCGTTATTTTGTGAAGTGACAGAAAATCTCTTAACCGAGTGGACTTAATAGTCTTATTTGTAAAACCCTCTTGATGAATCATATAATATTCTACTAATAATCTCCCACTTAGACTATATATTTCTACTGGAAAATGTTCAACCTACACATAGCCTCTCACAATGCTACATAAAACACTCAACCTGTGATAATTATGCATTATTCAACCGAAACACTTCTTTGTATCCCATGTATTCTTCTATTGTGCATGTGTATATGCATTTCATTAACCCCATGTTATAATGATTTTCTTCCCCTATGAACTAGAATCAGGTTCAAGGATGTATGTTATGTAACCAAGAAGCTCCTCCTAAACCATTGACTTATGTTACCAATGCACCTGCAAGATTGCATACACCTTTGTTTCCTATATGCAAGATGAACCATTATTACAATATAAAATTTGTAGCTAGATGAACCATTATTATAATATAACATGTGTAGACCAAAACCAATATGTAGCAGCATCTAGTGCACATTCATGGGTTCAAGAACTGGGAAAGTGAAGTTGTAAGCTCCCCTGAGCAATAGAGCTTTGAATTCACTTACAATATTCTCTATTATCGTATCCAGATGCATGAACAAATAATTTTTTGATCGTGTACCATCACTTTCTTTAGATAACTTCATTTATTTATTTATCTAGTATTTTGAAGTAGGTACATGAGCATGGCCTTTTTATTGCATTGTTAGTTTGTCAGGCACAAAATGTACTTGTCAAATCACACAGACTTTCTAAATCAACCAGCCAAGGCATCTTCACTTGTAGTTAATGGTAAGTTCCCAATGAAGAGACACCCTAGTACACAATAATCTTGTGGATGCAAAGAATTAGGGACATTAACACACACTTCATTAATAGATCTACCATTTGTCCACAACTTCATCAGGTGAATCGTCTTCACATCTCTCATGACCCATTTCTTTTGCAACATGTTCTTCACTTAACTAATTTTATGTGCAATGTTTCTTTGAATTTTCCCTCGAATCTGTAGTAGTCTACACTTTGTGGATTTTGCACCACAATCTTCTACACTTCTTTCTCATGGAATTCCATTCTCCCTTTTTGAATTTGCACATGCACACTTCTTTGTGTAAAGTCAACCTTTTTTACTCTATAGACTTCACCATGTGCAGTCTATCATTCTTGTTCTACATTATTTGTCTTTGATGTTATTCCTTATGTCTTTAATGTTTTGGTGAAAACATGTTCATTTAGCTCGATCATTCCCAAGTGAGCAGCACTAGTGTTCATTGTAGAAACAATACCATTTTCTTTTGTTGGAGCAGCAACATAAGTTTTCATTCTTTTAGCATACTCTCAAACCATAAAATTTAGATTTCAATTCACTATCATCTTTGACCTACATATCTGCATACATTGTATAACCACTATTTCAGCTTTTATTGGCTTCACCATACTTATCATTTTGATAGTCCAATGATTTGCTTCCTTCCCTATAGAACCCAAGTACTTTCACAAATATCTATGTGGCCCAACCTACATGCTCAACTCTCTTCAAATCTAAATTTTGAATAGAGACACAAATTAGTTCCTCTCCAAAAGAGCCTTATTGTAGCATATTTTCTTCAACCACTCAATCATTTTCAAAGTATTGTCTGACTATGAATCATCTTTAGCATAATTTATAGCCATGCACAACCTTATATATGCAAGTGTTCAACTACATCCAAACACCTTTTCACAGTGATCTATATGCCAACAATGTCAAATCTTGATATGTTGCCAAGGGATAAACTTATACTACTTCAACATCAATAGCAAGCATACAAAAGGCTTCCACAAAATGCACATCAAGCTACATACATATAAATAGTCACCATTCTGAATCGAGTCCTCTATGTCTCTTAATGTTCATCTACTATTCTCTTTCAAAAATTTGGGGGCAAAATATTTGATCATGTTTAGCTCCCCCTAAGGATGAAGCGCTTTAGGAGATGTCACCTGTGCATGGAATGCATCATGCTGGCCTATTGGATCATCCTTCTTGTTTTATTTATTATTTTGTGTTTTGTTTCATTCTCCAAACCGATTTGATCTCCCTTCTTTTCTTAGTTGCAACCTTTGGAGTAACATCTATCATCTTTCTTGATTTGACAAATTTTGTCCTACAATATTTAGCAGTGTGGCAAAAATTATTATAGTTGTAGAAAATTACGTTCTTACTAAACTAGGAAGTAGAGATATTTCTATTGAACCAATTTATTCTCCTCCTCCAATCCATACTTTTGTGACCAGCTGATGGAACAAAAGAACTTCTTGACCATTTAGTGATACTTGTATTTTTGTTCCATGTGCATTCTTGTCTTTCATAAGTTTTACCCATTCTTTCATGTTGGCCATAGTTATTATATCTTGCATTTTTTTTGAAAGAGTATGTGTGGCAGCTACCATATAACCGATGTGTTTTTCTTCTACACTCAAAGCTCTTATGACCAACTTTATTTCAGTTATAAAATGTCAAATTCATATTTCTTGAGATAGCAAATGAACTTTTTCTTTTATAGATAGGAGGAGATTTTATGACAAACTGCATTTTTAATTCCAAAGAATTCAACTTGACCTTTCTTAGACCGTTTTCTACACTAATTTGCTTTATGGCCATATCCTTTGCATGGATAACAATAACCAGTAAAGGAAAGGTTGTATCTTACAAAGTGACTTTGCTAAAGAGGAGGAGATCGTGTGGACATATTTGCACTAAATCTTCTTCCTCTTTTGTTTCCGTTGAGATGTCCATTTTTAGTAGTCCCATATTATGAATTCCTCTTATTCCTAGTCTTGTAAGAAGTAGTATATCTTAGTCTTTTATACCTCCTTCTTGTGTTCTCATTTCTAATGAAGTTATCTTCATTCAACTTTCCTTTCCCTTTTGGATCAACATTTTTTTCCATGTAGCAATAGTCCATGTCTTCATAAGTTATCAACGGTAATAGTCAAATCAATTCTCTTTCTTGTAGCATTCTTGACTATGAAAGTTTGTCCATTACTCTTTTCACTAGATGAGGCAAAGTGTATTTCCCTCTTGGGTGAGTCCTTACTGGTAGAACATGTTGGCATTATAACAGACAAAGGGAGATTGTTGGCATTTCTATAAGGATATTGAGAAGGTTGTTGATGATTATGGATATAACTGATTAAGGATGTTTACTGTCTTAATATTATTATTTTATCATTGATGTCAAGAAATTGATTTTCTAATTCAGTATGATGTTGCCATATCTTAAGAAGTATGTTTTGAAGAGAGTTAAGAGGTCGGTAAAAGACACAAAAAGAATGTGATGAATAAGGGGAGAAATAAGTTATTCAATGGGCAACTATTACCGAGTTAGACAATGATGAGATCATGATGTTTAGATTGTTTTGATATCCTACATATGTTGTTGATTGTAAGGTTAATACTATACTATGCTACCAAGCAAAGAACCTAGTCAGTAAACCCTAAGGTTATCGCTATCAGTTAATGAAGGCTGAATGTCTATCGAGTGAAGTTTAGTATTTACCGAGTTGCAACCGAGCTGTAACAGAATGCATTAAATGATTAAAAGCGTTATTGAATGAATGAAGCTGATGAGCTGGAACTGATTAAATGATTGGTATGTCATGCATGAAGTTTGTTAAGAATCTATGGCAAAGGAAAATCGGCAGGAAGATCTCCAGCTCAGATTGAACCGCAATACCCTAGCACAAGTTCCAAGAATTGTATGCAAGTTCCAAGGTGGGGTAAAACGTTTTCAAATCAAAGGATACATTGAACCTGGTCAAGTTTGAAGATCTGATGGCTATGATTGAACATGGGATATGTGATCAAGGAGATTAAGCGGTTGGTAAATTGTTTATAAATAAGGAACTGTTGATAAACAATGTATGCGGGCAAGTGTATGCACAGGGATGCTACATAGTGATTACCGAGCACAGAAGCTTGAAGACCTGTTTTATTAACAGAGTATAGAGCCCAACAGATGGACAAGATAAGTCCTAGATTGTATTGAGCAAATAAGAATCTGCTTTAGCATTTTAGATGTGAAGTTGCAGATAGATTTTTATTACTGTTATTTTGTGAAGTGATAGAAAATCTCTTAACCGAGTGGACTTAACAGTCTTATTAGTAAAACCCTCTAGCAAGGTGACATTCTGATTGAGTGTTTGAAATCCTTTAACAAGGTCACTTCTAACAAGGTGAAGATCCTAATAGATCTGAGGGAAATCCCTTAACCAGGTCACATCTAGCAATGTGTTTGTAATCTTTAACAGGATTTTCTTTTAAACGAGCATACTCTAGAAGAGTATATTTCTTAGTGGGTTCGAAATCCCATAGTGGTTTTTCCCTATTTGGGTTTCCACGTTAAATCTGGTGGTATGAGTGTTATGATGTTTATATGCTTATGAGTTTGCATGTTTAGCAGTTTTGGTTATATTACTAAAGTATATGTTACCGAGGTTGAATCTATTGTTGTTAAAGAAGATTAAGTTTGTATGATTCACCACCCCCCCCTCTCATCTTGTTAGCTTGGCATTTGTACTTAACATTAAGTATCAGAACTATCAGAACATTGATAATCCTCATATTCAATGCCAGTAGTATCCTTTGAATGCTTTTGTTTTCTCAACATTTCCTCCAATGCATTTGTGCTACCATCATACTTCATCTTCAGCTTAAGATCATCCTTACACTTCTCAAGCTCTTTCCTAAGATTTTCAACATCTTTGTCCAACTTTTGATACTCCTTTTCTTTGGCTTCCAAATCTGATTTTATGACTTCACTTATCCTTTTGGCTTCTTCCAATTGAGTTTTTAGATTAATAATAATTTGTTCTGAATCTTCAATACATTTATTTAATCTATTTTATTCTTGAGTAGCATCATTTCTATAGCTCTTATTTTCCTTCCTCAACTTCTTAATTTCTTCAAGTGCACAAATAAGTTCTCCTTCATGATCTAATTCAGCATCAACTTCATCTTCCTCATCACTGTCAAGTGAGCTATGATTTTCACATTGAGACTTCCAATCTCTACTTGATGTATGCACTTCACCTAATTCCTCTTGTACCATAAATAGATGAGTTTCTTTTTCATCTTTATTGTAGATACTAACAAATTTTCTTTTATCATTTGCACATTTGCCTGCTCCTTTAATCTTCTTCCTTCAACAAACTGATCTAGCAGTGGTAGCCTCTTCTCCATATATTTTCTTCAATTTGTTCCATATGTCCTTTGCATATTTGCATTTCTTGACCTCTAAAGATACATCATCATATAACCTGCTAAGAATAACCTTCTTTTCTTCAGCATTGCACTCATATTCTCTGTTATCATCAGGATTAGTAGGAGGATTACCAGGGATAGTATCACCATTCTTAGTTGACATCTAGACATCATAACCTAAGGATGACATATAGACTTTCTTTCTAAAACTCCAAATGAAATAGTTTATCCCATCAAACCTTGGTACATTAGCAGAGGATGACTCATACATCACAATTGTGTTCACACATCAAAATCTACCCAAGCTAGAGAAATCTTATCTGATCGGGAACCTAGGGCTCTGATACCAATTGAAGGAACACAATAGGTCACTAAGAGGGGAGGGGTGAATCAGTGATATTCAAAAACTTGAAACCTCCTAGAAGATTAAAATTATAAGAACCAAGGCCTAGCAATTATGAACAAAGACATTAAAATAATTTGCACACACAAATAGAAGGAAATTTCATAACACAAGATCTATGAGGAAAACCCATGGTGGGGAAAAACCTCGATGAGAGTAGCTGCTAGAGTCTACTACTCAAATTCAGCCTCACAATAGAAAAACTGATTACAACTTTTTATGGGCACCAACCCAAAGGAGCACCAACTTATGAAGTTTATGGGCACCTACCCAAAGGAATACCAACCTCTGATTTTATGAGCATCTACTCAAAGGAGCACCAATCCCTAATCTGAGCACCCACTCAGATGATTACATTGACTTAATATTTTGTTTTGAATACAATGATGCACCTTGTTACAAATGAATTTTGTAACCCTTAGAACATATATGCTACTTACACACTACTGCTCTTTCTTGTGTTGATTCTGTTAGCATTTTTGATGATTATGTTGTGATTATCATTGATGGACACACACTTGCATTGAGATCGCTTTTATATGTATGAGTTATGCTCAACCGACGATTGTTCCCAACCGGTATGATGCATTATAGTCTTTACACTATTGGTGTTTTGCAAAAAGTGTTTACCGATCTAAAGCGGTATGTTGACCCCAAGCGGTTCAAGGATCTCAAGCGGTACAAAGGATCAAAGCAGCAGAACACATATTTTCCAATCTTCATTTTTGTCAAACCGGCAACCGGCATTTTGTATGAACCAGTAATACTTTGTGATGAGTTACCAACCGACATTTTGTGATGAGTTACCATCCACCGATTGTTTGAATGTGCCGACACTTTAACGGTGCTTTTTGTGTCGTGTTACAGAATATGTCTAGATGCATTGAACCTAGGAAATTGTAATGTAATCCTATTGGACCGAGATGAAATCAGATTCCTTTATAAGGACATCAAGTCTAGGGTTTTAAGTTGTTGCTAGGGTTTTTAAGGTGGTTGATGAGTTAGAGAGAGTGTGAATGTGTTGAATACTGAAGTAATGCTGGAATGCATTAGGAATGATCTAACCAAGCAATTTGTGCTATTTGCTAGATCACTCACTTGTTGATTACTCACATCTTCGACAAGTCTGAAGCCCTTAACCGGGTAGGCCCAAAAGCCTTTTGTAAATCCTCTAACAAGGTGGTTCATATCCATGGATCTAAAATCCTCTAGAAAGGTAGTCTTTAATCGAACTTATCTCCTAACAGAGATTGAGATTCCTAACAGGATCTGTTCTGGTAAAGAACATTGTATGACCTTAGCCGGTCTGACCTTAACCGGTCTGGTTCCTATTCTGCAAATAGTTACTTGTGAGTTCCATCTCACCGTGGTTTTTCCCATTTGGGTTTCCACGTCAAAATATCTTGTGTTATGGTGTTTTTTCTTCTGTGGGTGAATGCATTATTTGCTATTTGGTTTGCATATGTGCTAACCGGTTTGTTTGCTAAACTGTTTTACCAGTTTACTATTAGTCTGGTAAAATGTTTAAGTACATTGATTTTTGGCATACTAATTCACCCCCCCCCCCTCTTAGTATTCATCAATTGCTATCAGAGCCAACCTTTCTATAAGTTTAACCACTTGGAAAGAGATATGGGGGAATACACTATGAGGGAACTTACTCATCAGCTCACTCAATCTGAGCAAGCCTATGATGATCTTATGGTCAAATATAAGGCCTCTCGGGAAAAAAGGAGAGAACATGCTGAAAAACTGATGAAGCTATCTGAAAATGGTTCCTCTAATGAAGCGGACATGGAAGCCCTGATTCAAGAAGTAGAAAAGCTGAATGAATCCAATTCCAACCTGAGAAAAGAGTTAGAAGGACTTACTATTCGAATGTGCCAAGAGCTTGAGAGCCAGAGGAAAGCTGAAGATCTAGTAAAAGACAAAGATCATGAAATCTCCAAGCTGAAGCAAGAGATCAGTGTCCTAACTGCTCAACTCCATGCAAGCAAAGTGGAAAAGGAAGACATGAAAGGAGAACTGAACATGACCATCTCTGAGAATGCAAACCTGATGGAAACAAATGCTACTATTTCCAAAGAACTCTCTAAGTCAAAGGAAATACTTGCTAAGTTCAACAAGCGTACTGTTAAGCTAGAGCAAAAGCTTGAATCAGCCAAACCTATCAAGAATACTGAAGGACTTGGTTACTCCAGTCATGAGGAAGGTGAGACCTCTGGTACAAATGTTGAAGCATCAAAGAGGCAACCGACATTCAAAGGTAAAGGTAAGCAAAAGTTCAAACCTGTTTGCTTTAACTATCTTAAAGAAGGACATACTGCTAATGTATATAGGAGTAAGGTTTATAATAATTTTCCTTATTTTCTAAATGATAATCCTTGATCCTATAGATTCAATGGTAATTGTTATGCATGCAACAAGTTTGGGCATAGAGCATCTGAATGTAGGTCTGTTATGAACAACACTAGAAGATATCCTCAGAGGACTCAAGGAGTTGGTCCAGGACCTTTTGTGAACCGGAATCACAATCGGTTTAATGCCTTTAATCATCAGTTAGGAAGCGGTGGCTATCAAGCGGCAACCGGATGGAGAGCAAACTATTTGATCTGTCATTGTCATGGTCACACTGCTGCAACATGCAGGAGGAAGAATGGTAACATGAATAATGGACCTTGGAGAGCACCTGGAATGGTCTGCTATCATTGCAAAAAATTGGGTCACATTGCCAGATTCTGCAGAACAAGAAAGAACATATCGGATGACATACCGGTCACTCCGGAAGGAAAGATTGACATTGACACTATTCAAGTGGATATGAACAAAACTTGGAAGAAGAAACCAGCAGTGTTGCAAGAAGAACTGGTTTCTGCACCTAGTGTGGAAATAACGGAACCGACAAACTAAGCATCAGAAAAGCTTAGGGGGAGAAAATGGTGAAATGTTTCAAACCCCCGGTTTATACCAGTAAAAGACCTTAACCGGTATGTGATACCTGTCATTTGGCAGAAGATCAGAAATGATAACAGGCAAATTAGGGTTTACGCCCTAATGGTGGAGCATTTATTACAGTAGGTGAGGAATATGTTTAAAAGGAATTTTCAAATCATTTCTCACTATCATTTTTTGATCGAAGAAGTTTTTCAAGTGCAGAGCGAAGAAAAAGTGATTTGTGTTGCAATTCAAAGAAATTTCAAAACCCTGAAGAAGATTCAGAAGCAAATATCAAATGGTCAAGAGAAGAACTTATCATGGTGATTCAGCAACTGACGAAGTGTGAGGTGAAGTGGAATTTGCAAGCCCTAAATTCCTAATTTTTGAAAGGTATTTTTTGAGTTTTTTGTTTTATCATGGCTTCCGCATCTCATGATAGTTCTAGTGCAACTGTGGATTCTATGGACTTCATACAGCGAAAGTCAAAATATTGTCTCAAGTACTAGTTGGTGTTATAGTAGAAGAAGGGATCTCTTATTACATAGACTGCAAAATCAAAGACCTAGGGTCTCTTGTGATCCATTCCCAGCTAGGTCTATTCTGTGGGAAGGATAAAAAGATCAAACCGAAGTATAGCATCTTGGAGAAGAAGAAACTTCACAATACAGTTTACTTCCTAGAGGATTTCATAGATGACCACATTCAAATCATTCTGAGCAGAGTTCATGGTGACAAGATGTATCTTGAGAGAACACATGATATCACACTGCAAGCTATTCAGGTCATCACCGGTTTCTGCAATATAGGGGAAGTGCCAGCCCTAAGGAAGGTCAGCAATACTGAAATGTCCAAGCTCACCGGTTCAGTGAGCGACTCACGTGGCATGACCGTCAACTCAGTCAAGGATGATCTGGTCAAGTATGTCTGCATGGTGATAGGCTCCCAGACGTTCTCTGCTAGCAAAATTAATTCTGTCTCTACTGCAGCGGTAAATGTTGCTTACAGGATGATCAAGGAGGATGCATCATTTGATCTGTGCACTTGTATGCAAAGACAACTTATGTTGAATCTTAAGTCAATCAAACAGGATAATGCACTAAGATTCAAGTTTGGACAACTACTAGTAGGGTTATTCTTCTACTTCCAAGGTTATTTCCTAGGAGTTGGAGATATTCAGTGGTCTGCCGACCAACCGGTTACCAAGCAAATCAAAGAGATCCTACAAGTAGTTGGAACTGGTTACCCTGAAGTTTTGAACAAGTAATTTGATGAGTTTAGAAGCAAGATGAGCCTACGGATGAGGATATCCAATGACATTGTCAAGAAATATGAAGAGGACATCTACTTTATCATCAAAGTGGATGAATGCTTAATGGAGGTTGTTGAGCCTAGACAGGAAGAAGTAGAGCCTATGGGCTATGAGGTAATGTATGATATGTTGGATGGGTATGCTTCTACCTTAATTGCCTCACCCCTTGATCCTAACGCAAAGAGAACTGACACCTATTTGGAAAGGGTTACACCGGTTGTAGAACCCCCTAAAAACAAAGGAAAGGCAGTGCCTTCGGCATCGGCACCGGTTACTACAGCCAGTCCCAAAGTGACCAAGCGATCACCTACAAAGAAGAAACTGGAAGCGGCACCAACAAAAATCTTCGAGAGGAAGAGGAAAACAAGGAATAATTCACTGGACTCAAAAGAAACTGTGTCTGAAGAAAAACCCAAGAAGACAAGACAAACAAAGAAAAAGACAAAGAATGAACCAGCATCATCTGCACTGGTAAATATTGACATTTCTTCCTACAAACCTTTGACACATTGTCAAAGAACTATCAAAAATATTAGGAGAAATTTATTGAATGATTTATTAGATCATTTTGATGATTTCAATGATGAAGAAAAGGAAGAAGTTGAGCAGGAAATTATTAAGTATTTGGGTGCTAATGATCGGTCGCCTTCAAAAATTAGATCTGAGACAACGAATTCTTTGTTCAAGTCTTTAGACAATAAATGGTGCATTGCCATAGAGAAGGAACAAGAAATAAGGGAGAAAGTTTTTGTCCAACACTTTCCTAACCTGTCTAATTCTGAGCTTTTTGAAGTCATCAATCAAAATAAAGGACTCTTCTTCACTAGAAGGAGAAGACTCTAGTTATTAGAAGGGAGAATTGATGATGTAGAAAAGGACACTCATCTGCATATGACAACTGTTGTACATACGCACAAACTACTTCAAGCCAACAAGAAGGTTGAGCAAGAGCCGACAATAAAAAAATTGGATGAAGTGTTTGATCATGAAGGAAACCCGGTTACTGAACCTACAGACACTATTGATGTCGATGCTCTGGATGTAGAGGATGTTGCTCAGGGTACACCATCAGAAGCAATAGGACAGGAGAAGCAGGCATAACAGGTAGAAAAGAAGAAGAAAGTAGAGGAGGATAAAGAAGAGGAGAAGAGAAAGGAAGCAGAGAAGGAGAAAAAGAAGGATGAAGAGGAGAAGAGGAAAAAGGAAGAGGAGAAGAAGAAGAAGGATGAAGAGGAGAAGAGGAAAAAGGAAGAGGAGAAGAAGAAGAAGGATGAAGAGGAGAAGAGAAAGAAGGAAGAGGAAAAGAAGAAGGATGAAGAGGAGAAGAGGAAGAAGAGGAGAAGAAGAAGAATGAAGAAGAAAAGAAGCGGAAAGATGAAGAAAAGAAAAAGGAAGAGGTGAAGAAGCAGTAGGAAGAGGAGCAGAAGAAAAAGGAAGAGGAAAGGAAAATAGAAGAAGAGGAAAAGAAAAAGACAGAAGAGGAAAAGTTAAGAGCTACAGAGAAAGAAGAAGTGAAAAAAAACACTCAGATGGAGACTCCAAAGGCAACCGGTAGTCAAGCCAAACCGGCTGACCTCACCAGTCCTATTGACCTCCAGTCTACAAATGAAATGGAGCTGCTATAGAGCATTAAAGTTGCTCAAGAATGCCTTGAAGTGATAAGGAGGAAGAAGGAGAAAGATGTGATCCAAGCTGTGGTGGACACTCTTACCGGTTTGTTACCTAGCACAAACCTCCCCAATACTGATTCATCACTGGCACAATTGAAGCTCCTATGCACCATAGTGGATGATTAGGTGTAGAGCCTAGATGAGGTAATAGAGGCAAATGCCAAGAAAGAGCATCAAAAGGCTCTCAACATTGCCCTAGTGAAGAAGCTAAATGAGCACCGTTCTGATCTACAAAAAGCTCAAAAAGACATAAGGAATGCTTTGGATGAGGGGAATCTACTACTGAGTAAGATTTGCCAACCCCATCTCTTCTGTGATGATGTGCTTGTACAGAAGCAAAAGCTACAAACTGACTTGCAGTTATACATGAGCACCTTCAAGCCACCATATGACTCTTTTACAGCTTATGGGCAAACCGTTCACCAGTTTCATATCCAGACTACCAAAATAGAGTTGGAAATCAGCAACCGGACTCAAGATTTGTAGGAACTACAACTAGTTCTACTCCCACGCCTACAAATACTTCAGAAATGTTATCTCAATCTGGATGCCTTAACGGTGACTCAAGAGATGAGCACAATAGACGCCATGGAAGAACAAGTTTCCTAGATGCAGATAGAGAAAGAAGTGGTTACCTCCCTACTTGAGTCCTGGTCCTTATCTATGAAACAATTTTTGGAGGACTTTAAATCAGTTTTTGACAAGTTTTATTCTTTATTGTCATAAACTCTTATTCTTTTAATACTAACGAAACAGGGGTTGGTCTGTAATATTTTGTTGTCATTGTTGGCAAAGGGGGAGAAGTATAAATTTTGAATGTTTTGATGTATACTTTCATGTTATTTCTATTAAGAAGTAGTATACATTGTATTTTCTGCAAAAGGGATAGTGTATATGCTTAGGGGGAGTAATTTTGATTATGGCATATTTTTTGTTGTAAAACACTTAGATGTCAAAATTTTCCTAAGTGTTGCCATCAATGCCAAAGGGGGAGATTATTGGCATTTCTTATGATTATGTTGTGATTGTCATTGATGGACACACACTTGCATTGAGATCACTTTTATATGTATGAGTTATGCTCAACCGGCAATTGTTCCCAACCAGTATGATGCATTATAGTCTTTAGACTATTGGTGTTTTGTAGAAAGTGTTTACTGATCTGAAGCGGTATGTTGACCCCAAGCGGTTTGAGGATCTCAAGTAGTACGCAGGATCAAAGCAGCAGAACACATATTTTCCAATCTTCATTTTTGTCAAACCGACAACCGATATTTTGTATGAACCGGTAATACTCTGTGATGAGTTACCAACCGGCATTTTGTGATGAGTTACCTCCACCGATTGTTTGACGGTGCCGACACTTTAACGGTGCTTTTTTGTGTCGTGTTATAGAATATGTCTAGATGCATTGAACCTAGGAAATTATAATGTAATCCTATTGGACCGACATGAAATCAGATTCCTTTATAAGGACATCATGTCTAGGGTTTTAAGTTGTTGCTAGGGTTTTTAAGGTGGTTGATGAGTTAGAGAGAGTGTGAATGTGTTGAAGACTGAATTAATGCTAGAATGCATTAGGAACAAGCTATCAAGGATCTAACCAAGCAATTTGTGCTATTTGCTAGATCACTCACTTGTTGATTACTCACACCTTCGACAAGTGTGAAGCCCTTAACCGGGTAGGCCCAAAAGCCTTTTGTAAATCCTCTAACAAGGTGGTTCATATCTGTGGATCTAAAATCCTCTAGCAAGGTAGTCTTTAATCGGACTTATCTCCTAACAGAGATTGAGATTCCTAACAGGATCTATTCTGGTAGAGAACATTGGATGACCTTAACCGGTCTGGTTCCTATTCTGCAGATAGTTACTTGTGAGTTCCATCTCACCATGGTTTTTCCCATTTGGGTTTCCACGTCAAAATCTCTTGTGTTATGGTGTTTGTGCTTCTATGGGTGAATGCATTATTTGCTATTTGGTTTGCATATGTGCTAACCAGTTTGTCTGCTAAACTGTTTTACCGGTTTACTGTTAGTCTAGTAAAGTGTTTAAGTACATTGATTTTTGGCATACTAATTCACCCCCCCTATTAGTATTCATCAGATTCTTCAATGTCTTTCTTTTGTCTTTAGATCTCTGCAACTCAATGGAATCTTCTACTCAATGTCTTCTTTTATCTTTCTGATGACTTTTCTTCTTCACACGTACATCCCTTATCCACATACACTTGCCTATGTGTTCTTATCTTTCTCTTTTCAGCACTACTTCCTCTTCTGGTTACACATCACACTCTATTCTACAACACTCTATCCTTTTCAGAATGGATACACACACATGCATTTTTATCTGCTGCTGCACTTTCTTTTCTACACAATCTCTTTCCTAGAATGCACACCTTTTTCTATTTAGCATCAACCCCTATTGTCTCTGCAAGAAGCTTTTTCTACTTCACCTTTTCTTTTTCTTACCAACTCAACATGCCTACTTTGAATACACACTACTTTTTTGTTGAAAATTCACTTCACTCTCTCGACCATCTTGATTCACTCAACCACCTCTGTCACATCTCATCAAAAACTTTCTCCATTCACTCATCTTTGTACATGCAAGTTTTCCCTACAAAATAATTTTAAAAAGATAATCTTCTTGAGCTTTCAAGAAATTACACCTGCATATTAATCGAATCTTTTGTACATTCCCATCAAGAAAATAGCCATCAATCATAAATGTTCTCCCATTGTGACCTTCAACATTTAGATTATATCCCAGTTATTAGATTACTATTCTTATTAATTCTTGGTTTGATGAGATTTCTCAAGCTTCCCACTGAACTACAATTTGTTCTTCATTGAATGCAATTTGAGTCTTCCTCGACTACTCTAGTTGGATTGAAACCAACCTCACTTATATTTTCCATCCTTGCATGTAAGAGTTCTTTCATTTAAATGGACACTTATTTGATCTTTATGCCTCAAGTCTTCAGTTTACTCATCCATGTCATTCGATCAACTAGAGTCAACTACCCATGTAGATGAATCAACAATTGAGTTGCATTTGAGTCATCAAAATTTACTCATTTGGTCAAAACCCACAGGTAGGGTTTTATCATTGTGACACTGAGAGGTTACACTAAACAAAAATCCTTGTTGCTATATTCTAGTGGATCTGACAAGAGGTAAAACATGTCCTATTGAAAGATCAAGTCATGCTGAAAAGAACACTACATCGACTAGACATTACCTAGGTCACACCAAAAAAGAATCATTTCAGTGTAACATGAAGTGCCAAAGAGAGGAAGAAATGGTCACTTTGAAATGGATAGTCACACCGAAATTTTTTTTATGCCACATCACCGAGGGAGGCTCCTCACGAATGGATCACAACATGAGTGGTCCAACAAATGGGCACCAACTGGAACCATCAGTCACATGGGCAAAGTGGGCTCAGTAGTGGTCCCACCACAAGGACATATGATGCCATACCAATGGAGGCCCCACATGAGCACACCATACCAAGGGAGGATCAACATAGGCAGCCATGTGGAATAAACCGACCCCACAAATAAAGAAAGCATATTGGAAAGAGGTGGAGGCTCTACACTAACTGACATTTGTCTTGCCAAAGTAGGGGGTTACACTGAAAAAGAAAAGCCACAACACCAAGGGCCCCATGTAGTTACATTTAATTTCACCCCACACGATTAACGTTTTTGCTGAATCACAAGGAGCTGGGTCAACCAAAATGTTTGGCCCGCAACCCAGTGAAAACCTTTGTCGATGTGACAATTTCCATGTCATGTCTACATCGGTATATCACTATAACCCCAAATGGCTGCCAGGAATAAAAATAGTTCATGTCGATAGACAAGGTTATATTGAAATCCAAACCATGTCACCAAGACTCGAACACATATCACACTAAAAGGTGTGTTGTTGGCCAGATGGAATACATCTCACACCGAAAAGGGGCTCTTATCAGTATAGCACATAAAGGCCTATAAGAGATTTTAAGTCTCTCGCCGAAACGTCCATGTCGCCAAGATATACACCCCATCTCACCGAACAAGAACACATGTCGCCAAGACCCAGTAGTGGTCATACCAAAAAGGAGGATATCAATATGACCCAAATGGTTGATAAGAAGCACAATTGGTCTCACACTGAAACACGGGGATGTCGTTGAGACTAAAGTAGGGTCTTGTCAAAAACTATCAAACATATAGATTTTCACTATTTTTAATCTGCAACAAGAATATATCAGACCCAATGGATTGAGCATGTTATGAGGCCAACTCAGACCTATGATGTCGTGCCACTTTCACCTCTGCAACACATGAACTCGACATATTTTCTCTTCTACAATCCACCATTTATGTTTTTCATCTCTTCTACAACCCTGGAATTCAACCTTGTTGACATCAATGATGGCATTATGCCAACAATCATGTCCAATAAACTATAACATAAACTTCAACATATCAAGAGGCTGCTAAAGAATTTTTGGACCAATCTGACAAACAACTAACTTCTACAATCCACAAACCAAAACCCATTTGATGTGAGACATAAAAAATTCACTCTTGCATATTTCCACAACCAACACCAAAACATCAAAATCAACCACAACACCATACACAAGATTAAATAGGAACAATATCAACCAAAATCCATCCAGACAACCAATTTTGACATCAATGACAATCATGCAAACTCATATTTCTAACATAAGACTATTATTACCAATTTGATCAAGTTGTTGGTGTCACAACATTATTTTCTCTACTAGAAGATTCATTTTCAAGGAATGAGCACCCTTTGGTACCCAAAAGGCACAACCATTAGATTTAGCTACTATAGGCTTCTTCTCTACTTGATTTGGTGGTGAATATGAAGAATCCAAATATTTGTTCTTTGGCTTGTCAAAAGAACTATTGCACTGAACAATGCATGCATCTAGCTTGTATAAAGTGCCTATATAAACACCCTTACCCAATACCATAGATCCTCTAGTCATCTTGCATCCTCCATATGAGAAATTAATATACACACTTGAATTATTCAATTTACTCATTAAATGTATGTTCTCTGTCAAATTTGAGATATGTAATACACCATCAATCCCCTTCACCCTACCATTAGATAATCTCATCTTAAGTTTTCCACAACCAAAAATATCCAAATGAGAATAATATCCTAGATACACCTTACCACAATCATGTTCTTCATACTTTGAGAACCGTCCTTTGTGAGAGGTTATATGGAAATAAACACTTGAGTCTATCAACCACACATCTTCTTATGCATGTGTTGCCAAGGTTGTGACAAAAGGATCTACATCATCATGAGAAGATTAACCAAGTTTAGTATTGGAGAAATTCTTTTACCTTTCTTTATCTTCTCCTCCTTGCACTCTTTGCAGATATGTCCAAATTTCCTACAGTTCCAACATATCACCTTGGATTTTCCAATAGACTTAAATCTCCACAGAGACTTGGATCTTTCTTTATTTTCCCTTTTCTTACTTTTCTCTTTATATCTACCCTAAAAAACAAGGGATCCCTTGCCCATATCAAAATATTTCCTTCACATCTCTTTAGACATAAGTGATGCAACTATTTCATCCATCTTAAATTGGGTAGTAGTACTTCCAATAACCATCACCAAGTGATCCCACAAATTTAGAAAAGAACATAACATAACCATGCACAAATCCTCATCTTTAATATTATCACCAACAAAACTTGATTGTGCAATAATGATATTACAATAATTCATGTGATTTGCATTTGATCCTCCTTCCATATTCAAAGAATAAAGTTTCTTTCTCAAAATAACTTATTTACCAAAGCTACTTGATAAACACCTCCAAGAGTTTTCTAAATATTGTTTGCATTTGTTTCTTCAGGGACATCTGGGAGCACTAAATCAACCAAACAGAGTCTTATTAGACCCTTGGCTTTTTGAACCATTAAACCCAATCTTTTTGGGTTATACTTTCTAGTTTTGTACATGATATTATATCCCTAAATATCTATCTATGAGAATATATTCCATATTGAGTTTCTACAACTCAAAATTGTTGCCATTAAAATTTTCCATTTTAAAATATATGGGTTGACTTCATGATGTGATGGTGAAGCTGTTGTAATGATAATATTGCAACGGAGGCTCAAACCCCATGGAGGATGGAGAGAGGAGGAAGAAGAGGAGGAGGAGAAGGACATGTAGGGGGAGGAGGATGAGGATGTGCATTAATGTTGGGGATGTGATCTCTCATTTGTGGCCTCACCTAGAGCAAGGGACAAGCTAAAAATCCTTGTGCTTCATTGATTTAAAAAAAGGTTAAAAATCTAAAGATGAACTAGAAGACTTACACCATGGAAACTCAAAAATAATAAAAAGATGCACATAATAATGACTCAAATAACCATGCCAATCTACTGTAATATATTAAGTGAATATATATAAAAAATTTATGCAAGATTTTATCTTTGTTTGAACATCATCTTGTTCAATGGTTAAATACTTAATAGTATTTGTATACCACTCACATAAAAAAGTAGTAAATAATTGTTTTTCTTTTATGGATCAAAATTCAAAATTGAATCAAATGATATTCAAGGATACAAACCTCTATATTAAATCTATCATTGAAATATGATTGATAACCAATTTTATCTTCTCCCACAACTCTTCTTCAACAACCTATTTCATTTTCAAATATCAATAATGAAAGGTGTCACTTTCTTCATCACAATCTCAAGCGTATTTCAAACAAAGATAAATTCAATAAACAATCTTCAAACTTCAAAGAAAAATTAATCCCAAATCATAGTCAGTGTTATTTTGGCAAAATCCTTGCTAACTTATGATATTACACAATGTCTATGTTTAGGAAATTCCACATTGACGCATGATATTATTACCTCTCAAAGTATTCCTTTTGTCTCTTTCTCTTTTAACTTATAGTAAATATTTGACACACAATTAATGAAATCACTAAGGTGCCCAAAATATACTAATTTACCTCTATACTAACTTTATCATGGAGAGATTAAATATGGCAACTTGTAGATAATTAGGTGTTTTAGTGTTCTAGGGGACAAATCTTTTTGTGGAGGATTGTCCAAAATATCTTACCAAGATGGAGGACATGATCGAAGTACCATATGCGAGTGTTGTTGGGAGTATTATGTATTTTATTTTCTATATAAGGCTAAGCATTACCTAAGTAGTGGGAGTCCTTAGTCAATATATGGCTAATCCTAGATAGATTCATTGGGATGTAGTGAAGAGTGTTAAAATATTTGTAGGGTACTTCTAAGTATTCCCTTTTTTTTCATGGTTATCCCACTAGACCTAGACATTTAGTTATTATTTATGGATACCTGGATTGAAATTGGGTAGGTGGCATTGATAGTAGAAGACACACCAATGGATATGTTTTCACAATGCTTGGTGGTGCTATTAATTGGATGAGTAAGAAACAAGCTATAGTTGCTTTATCCACTACAGAAGAAAAGTACATGGCAACTACTCATGCTTTTAAGGAAGTCATTTGGCTTAAGAGGTTTTATTATGATATTGGTTTTGTTATTGTTGGTGTAAATAATTATTCATCATGGATATTATTACACTTACTTAAGTTTACTTAGGATAATGCATTTCATAGTAGTTTGGATATGAGACACTTGGGTGTTTGTGCCACATTGGGATAGTGTGTGTAGGAGAAATTCCACCTTTTATGGTGTTGATTTTGTTGTTACACTCCACATTCAGTGGGTGATCCACCTCATGTGGACTATTATATTATTTCTCCTACCTACCCACACCTATTTCCTACCTACCCTTGTTTCTTATTGAGCCACATGTCATATTTGTGTGCTCATACATATCCCTAGCCTTGCCTATATAAGCAGGCTCATCTACATTGTATGTAACTATTGAACAGTTGTTGATCATTTTCTATTGATGAGAATACAGTTTATTCTTGTCCCATATTATGTCTCTATCTTGTACATTTCAATGACTTCTTGATCTTGGCAAAATCCAACATGGTATCAGAGCTATTGGAGCTTCATTGATTCGTCTTGAAGAGGCATTATTGTGACGTCAAGAGGCAGATCTGAGGAGTATCGTCATTTGGAGGCGTCCTAGACCAGATCCGACCTCTCCATTGCGTCCGGAAGGCCATTTCCATGAATTTTGGTTATAAAGTTGGCCTATTTTGGTGAGAAAATTTTTTTCTCCATTTTTGCCTATATCGTACGGATTTCGAAATTTTTTTATTAATATTTGCAAAAAAAATAAATTTTTCTCTGAATATTATTTTTCAAAAGATTTGAAAAGAATTCAAAAAAAAAAAAGGAAAAAATCATTTTTGGGGGGTCCGCAGACCCCCCCCCTACGCTCGCCGTACCCGTTATGCAGGTGTTGCAGAGCCCATACCTGCAACTGTGCCGCAGACACTGTCGTACTTTCCTGCGCCGCCGCCACCGCACGTCCTCCCTGCCGTCCACGCCGAACGTGCCGCCGCAGAGCCTCCCGGAACCTGCACCTGCACCGGCTCCGCTCTACATCACAGCTCCTCCTGTTCGGCGCCCTCGTTCCGGCAGTGCTACCCCATCCGCCACCTCCCGCAGGTCCCTCGCCTTCCGGCAACTACAGCTCGCCCTGGCAACTCCCGCCACCTCCGGCACGTCCCCGCCGGCTCCACTCCCGGTTCTCTCCTCCCGCGCGGCACCGCTCCTCCCTCGGCCTCCGGCACCTTCGGCTTCGGCACCCACACCGCCTCCCTCGTCTCGGCTCCTCCCTGCGAGCGCCCGCTCCACCTCCCGCACAGTGCCTTCTCCGCCACGCGGCATCCAGGCAGGCAAATCCACGCCCGCCACGTGGCAGGAGGCTCGTGGCCCGTGGACTGACACATCATCATCCGTACGCCACATCGACAGCACGTGTCAACCCAGACCTCTATTCCGTACAGAGACACGTGGAAAACCGTACGCCCAGTCATCCGTACAGAAGACACGTAATCTGCCACATCATCGCCCAGTCAGCTTTGCACAGTCAGCATTTCCGTACAGTACGGACGGTACAGTCAGCAGCCACGTCATCTGTCCGTACGGTACGGACGTCCAGTCCGTCAGGCAGCGAAGTTTTGGCGACGATCATACGACCATCAAATTTAACACAGTGTTTTGCTGACGTCAGCGCCACATCAGCAGGGTTTGAAAATTTTTTGACCCCCTCTCATTTGCATTTTTGATTTTGCAGTTCAACTTCAAATGGCCATAACTTGCTCATTTTTGCTCCTTTTTGGGTGCAATTTTTTTTGAAATGGGCTAGAATTTTGTGCTCTCCGCAGTGGTGAAAGAATTTTTTGATTTTGATGCATGGATTTTTCAGAAAATGCAGTTTTTGGTGACTGTCCCTGAGTAATCCTAGTTTTTGCAACTTCAGAGGCTTCGTTTGGGGTCATACGACCTCCTTTTCAGGTGCCGTTTTTTTTGAAAGTGCGTATTTTTTTGTCTAATTTCACATGATGCTATCAGATTGATGTCATTATAAGTATAAATTGTACTTTCAGATCTAGGCCATTTTTGGCTCTTTTGGTACTTGTATATTTGCTTGAATCTCAGTTAGATTCATTGCACTATTGATTGAAGTCTCTTGTATCTCATTTGAGAAGTTGTAAAATTTGCATCATAAGCCCACTTTGCCTTGTTTTGCAAGTGGCTCATTGTAATCGCACTAAGTATAAAGTGCCAAAATCATCACTTTTGGGGGGGTACTTTGATTGATTGAATTTGGGGGGTGTCTCTTGTGCTTTTGTGCTCTTTTGTTCCTTCCTTTTTTGCTGCTATGGGTTCTTCTAAGTTTCCTCTCTTAACTCCACATAATTATGCTACTTGGAAAATTGATGCATGGAGTAAACTTATGGAAAAAGGACTCACTCATTACATTGATGGAACTATTGTTGCTCCAGCTGATCCTAAGGCTGATCCAGTTGGTCACTTAGATTGGCTCACTAAAAATATCATGGCAATTGGTACCTTAAGAAAGTATGTATCAAAGGATCTCATATTTCATATTGAGAAATGTACTCTAATCAAGGATGCTTGGCAAAAGTTTCAAGATTTGTATGGTCAAGTTGATGAGATTAGGGGATATCAAATTGATAGTGATCTCACCATGTTAGATCCCAAGAACTTTGATACTATACAAGATTATGTCACTAAGGCAAATGAGTTGAGGGCACAACTCAAAGATTGTGGCATTGACAAGAAGGATACTCAATTGATATTCAACTTGATATGGAAGCTTCCACAAGAATATGCAGCATTTGTTTCTAGTTTCCAAACTCATAGAATGACAATGGGTTCAAGCTACAAAATGCCTACATTTGATGCTTTCAATGAAATGTTGATGATGGAACAAACTAAGTTGATAAGCATGGGCATTCTTAAGGCTTCTTCTAAGTCTCAAGCATTAGTGGCAACTCAAGGGAACAAAGGAAATCAAGGAAAGGACAACTCAAACAAGAAGAAATGGCAATCAAAGCCTAAGGATAAAGCACAATCTTCTCCACAACAAGGAGATTCATCTTCTTCCAAGAAAGATAATTCACCAAAGAGAGAGAGACCTACTTGTGCTTATTGTAAAAAGATTGGTCATGAGGAACATCATTGCCATACTAAGAAGATTGATGAGCTTACACATATCATCAAAAAGCATAACATTGATTTGCCTAAAGTCTACAAAAAGGATGATTCATCAACTTCCACTTCCTCACATTCAAAAGGAAAAGGGCAAGCATTCATGGCTTCTACAAGTGGAAAAACTCACTCTTTTGGAACAAGAAAAGGACAAGCTCTATGTGCTACAACAAATCATACTTCAGAGAGATGGCTTCTAGATTCAGGGGCTTCTCATCATATGGCATCTTCACAATCTATGTTCTCTACATTTGAGTCTTGCACCATGCCACAGATTTTGATGGGCAATCATACATACATGGATGTGATTGGGAAAGGATCTATTGACATTGGGGATAACTCCTTCAATGATGTGTTGTGTGTACCCCACTTGACAAACAATCTCCTTTCTATCTATCAAATCACACATGGCGCAACTAAGAGAGTTGTGGAGTTCACACCTGACTCAGTTTTTATTAGAGACATGGAGACTAGAGCTATCATTGCAACTGGGGTGGTTGATCATGCATCTCAGTTATACTCCTTTTTAGATTTTGTTGATGATGATGATTTCACATTTGATGATTCTACACATGATGATCACACTTATTATGATGATTCAGATTTTGAGGAGAACTTCGGACACTTGAATTTGGGGATTCTCACATGTAACCCCGTTCTTGAGTCTTGTACTTCATCTTCTCATATTGATATCACATCACCTATTGTACCTGATGATGCAGATAGTGCGACAGTTTTGCCTTCATGTGATTCAGTGCAGCAGGATATACATTGTCTTCCAGCTTCAGATTCATGGGATGATTACATGACAGACATTGCAGGTTTGTTTGTGGAATCCTACATTGCAGATTTGGGAGACATCATTGATGACATTCATCTTCTCTTTGATGAAGATGATCCTTCTTCGATTGTTGCGAGGGCACACTCTGACCCTCTTGTTCATTCTCTACATGATCATTCTTTCGAGGTTGACATGATTGTGGATACTTATGTACAGCAGTTGGAGGAGGTCTCTTTATGCTTTGAGGAGACACATGAGTCTTTGGACATTGTTCTACATCCATCTCCACTAGATGTTGGAGTTCCTTTTTCAGCAGTATGGCACAGTTTACCATCTTTGGAAGGGGTATCTTTCAGCATCGACATGGGGACACTTGAGCAGTTTTCAGAGATTCCTTTCATCATGAGTTTTCTTCATACATCTTCCCTTCATGATTGGGGAGACTTCATGGATACACCTTTGGTTTTGTTTCTTCCTAAGGGGAGGAATGTTTTTTGATGTTCGTGGAGCAGTTTCTTCATACATCGAGTTTCTATCATTGGTGTAGATTCTTCATTGAGGGATGATCACAGTTTGACTTCTCTTCTTCTCTCGTATGGGGGGGACTATTTCCTCACATGGGGTTTTGTTCCTCACATACTTCTTTGAGAGTTCTCTTGTATAGCTTTCATCTCTCTTTTGGGGGAGGGTTTTTTCCCATTGGGTTTTTCTCTCTTTCCCCACTTTGTGAGAGATTTCATTGCATTGGTTTGCATGCATTTGCATTTGTTCATGGGTACCTAACATGGCCTCGTAGCCGGGACCCATCTTGCATTGCTTAGTTGCATTGTAGACTTAAGTGCATTCCCCTAAGTTGCACTTAAGGGGGGGTGTTGGTGTAAATAATTATTCATCATGGATATTATTACACTTACTTAAGTTTACTTAGGATAATGCATTTCATAGTAGTTTGGATATGAGACACTTGGGTGTTTGTGCCACATTGGGATAGTGTGTGTAGGAGAAATTCCACCTTTTATGGTGTTGATTTTGTTGTTACACTCCACATTCAGTGGGTGATCCACCTCATGTGGACTATTATATTATTTCTCCTACCTACCCACACCTATTTCCTACCTACCCTTGTTTCTTATTGAGCCACATGTCATATTTGTGTGCTCATACATATCCCTAGCCTTGCCTATATAAGCAGGCTCATCTACATTGTATGTAACTATTGAACAGTTGTTGATCATTTTCTATTGATGAGAATACAGTTTATTCTTGTCCCATATTATGTCTCTATCTTGTACATTTCAATGACTTCTTGATCTTGGCAAAATCCAACAGTTACATCCCATTGGTGACAGATGTTTCTATGCTATATTTACATAATGTTATTGTAGACACCTAAAAATGTCTCATCGATCTTACACTAATTATTTGTCTATTTAATTAAGTAATTATTTAATTATTTAATTAAACTAACATATTCTGCTAATCAATTCAAATCATTATTAATTGTCCAAACTTTTGCATCATTCTAATTAATTAACCCTATCTCAATTATTAATTAAATATCAATTATTTAATTAATTGCAACCTTTTCCTTAGTTAAATAATCTTTATTATTTAATTAATTTAATTTCCTAAGTTTAAATTATTTTATTTAAATTATTTTAATTAATTAATTAAATTCCTCCAATTCCCCAAACTATAATTCCAATTAATTTCATCTAATTTGATTTCATTTTCTCCCAAATTCGAATTTCACCTAATTTCACATTTCCAAATTCACATTTCACCAAATCTGAATTTCAATTAATTTCATGTGCATTTTAGCATTCGAATGACCAAATTCAAATCCAAATTGAAAATGAAAATCAAATTCAATTTCAAAATCCTACAACACATGCAAAAATCGTAACTGATTGATCAAATCAGTTATCTAATCAGTTAACTCATCAATCATCCTTTTTAACTCTCAATCACCTTTTTCTAACTAATCCATCTAATCAATCAACTAGCTAGTCAATTCAGTCTACTGATCAATCAATTGAGTTTACTAGCCAATCTATTTAGTTCACTCTCCAATCTATTGAGATAACAAATCAATCAACTCTGTTAACTGATCAATCTAAATCAGCTATCCATCAATCAACACTTGAGTTCTATTTCTCACCCCCTTTGTGTTGAAAATCTATAAATTCAACCTCATTTTCTCAATTCAAGCTAGAATCACAGTCTTCAAAATATTTGTGTTAATCATATGCAGGAATTCCAATGCAATACCTGAGAGACACCTACCACACAAATTGGAGAAGAGCAATGGAAGCCATGTTGCATCAATTGAGGGAGCTTTTAATTAGTTTCATTTCATAATTCAATTGATGTTAGCTTTATTTCATTGTAATTTAGGAGTAATTTGATTACATTAGAGTCCTTGTTCACTCTCTGATAATCTGATTATGCAATTTACACTTAATTTATCCCTGAATACATTCGGTGAATCCGACGTGAAAACATGCTAACTTCAATTGTCTGTTTAAATTGATTTTGCAGGTTCGTACTCAAAAGGAGATCATGATACTACAATTGCTTACGTAGAAATTCGCATTTGACAATATTACACCGCAATTGCAAAAATAGTTCGCAATTGCCTTAGGAATTTGTAAAATTAATTTGTCTTATGTCATTTTGTCATTATTTAGTCTTGTGCACCTAACCTAGAAATTTCATTAAATTCTAGAAACTTCAATTTCTGCATATAAAATGTATCTAATTCAATGGCAGGAAAGGTGAGATTCCGAATTTCAGGTGCAAGGAAGGAAAAATAGCATAGGAGACAACAAAGGACATATCAAAGGCTCTTAAAGGTAGAAAGGGAGCTTCGTGAAATCGAAGAAAAAGAGGAGATTGCTCAATATCACAGAAATATCCACTATTTCTTAGCCAAGTACAAATTTTATGATGACATTGATGTGATGGCTCGAGTGGTGTGGGATAATATCATTGCAGAATAATCCTTCTATCTTCTGTCTTTTTCTGTTATTTCTTAAAATTCAAAAAAATAAAAATTACTAATGAGCAATTGATCTTATATCAATTCATAATTGATCAGTCATCACATTGCAATTGCTTAAATAGTAATTCACAATTAATCTGACATCAATTTGCATTTTCTTGGTAGGTAAGTTGCAATTGTTAGATTAGATTTTTCTCATTCTGTTTTAGTTCACTTTTGGTTTTTATCATAATTTATTTCTATCTATAAAAAGACAGAGCTCTGTAATTGGAAAATTAGGCTAGATAGCCCATCATGTGCTTACTAATATCATTTTCTACAGGGCTAACTTAGAAACACTTCAGTTTGGTCCTAATAAAATAAACCACAAACAAACTTGTCTTCTTTTTCACAATTCCAATGAAAGCTAAAACTGAACCCCATGCATTTTTGGAGCAACATCTCCAAATAGATTAGAAAATCATTGCGATAAAAGGTTAAAAAAAACCCTTGTTTTACATTTTTTCGAAGGGATAGGTATTATGCTCTCCCCTTTAATGGGTGATCAAAAAGCCAGACTCTCTTCTTTCATGCTTTCATTTATTTCTCGCAATTAAATCCTTTAGAAGGCCTGCCCTCTCGAGTTGCTCTTAGGGTGCCATTAAGGCCGATGAGAGGGGAACGACCTAAGTGGCAACGGCTAAAGACAATTAATCCAAACCACTATAAATAAATGTGTACGTGATGAAAATCATATGCGTCGAGTGTTACATGCTGTCACAATGGTGTTATGCCTCCCTTAGTGCCTATACAGTATGTTAAAATATGTAGAGCATAACCTCTACAGACTGGGAGACCTCCCTCAACAGAGTGTAGAACATTGCTGATTGTGACCACTCAAACGGAACCTTGTCTAAACATCATAGAAATTAGAAGCCTAACTGATTCAGTAACCAAACACTTGTTTTATCATAGTGCAAGGGTGGGGAATAATCTGCCCCCAAGGCACTCACCATATATCACCCAGGATAATGGGCCAATTGAGGATCAATCTTCTTTGGTCTAATTTCTAGAAAAAAGGCAAAATAATGGGAGCACCCTAGGGTGTGATAGGGTTGTTTGAGCTGATAGAGTATCAAGATGAGGGTTGTGGTAATACTTGTGACCTTTTGACCTTAGGAGAGTCTATCTGATGTGATATTGAATTGCCCCAAATATATCAAAAACAAAATGAGATCTTGAGAAAGATCCCAACATTCATGGGAATCTGAAAAAACCCTTAAACAAGTGTCTTTTCATGGTTTTATTCTTTTGGTGTGACTGTTGTGTCCTTTGCTACACTTCATCAAATTTAAACATTGTAGGAAACAAATCAAAACCTTAACAAAGTAAAGTTTCAGTGTTCAACAAGATCAATCAAAACCTTAACAAAGTTTAAGTGTTCAACAAGATCAAACAAACCTCAACAAATTTAAGTGTCAACATCAACATCAACATCAGATCTAAACCTTTGCACAAATTCAAAGATGATATACATGTTACTTTCAAGTGATCTCAGGTCGTAGGCATTCAATTCATGCAAAAGTCCCATTAGAATCATCACACAAAGTCCTTGCACAAGTCATTTCATCAAGTTTCCATTTACTCATTTAAAATTTAGTGTTGCATTAGAGTATAGGAACCATACCTAAGTCCATGGGTATTAGAGGAGACGACGAATTTCCATTCGAACAACCCAATCTTGGGCCAAACAATGACCAATTAGCAATAATTGATTGTTTGGATAACATCACTTGTGAAGTAAGAGTCAATTGTGCCCAGTATGACATAGTTGAGGCCATCATAGATGATGAAATCTGGAAGTTTGTTCATCTTGATGAGAAACTAAGGAAAAAGATACAAAGAGCAGCTCAAAAAGAAGCCATTAGACAATAGGTAGAAAAGACCATAGCAACATTTTTGAATCCTTGTTAATATTCTTCAAAAAAGAAAAGTGTCAATTATTCCTAGGGTCTGCATGGTCTGCATTGTAGTCTTCAACGTATGGGAATAAAAGAAAATGATAAATTCCCATTTGAGCAACCATGATCTTGGGCCAAACAACATTCAGTTAGAAATAATTGACGGTTTGAATATCCTTACTAAGGAATTGATAGTTGATCAAGACCAATACGACATAGTCCAAGCTGTCATAGATGAAGTTCAAAAGTTAGTAAAAATAGACATAGACCTCAAAAATCAAATCAAAGAAGAGGAAGAATTAGAAGCTTTTTGACAAAACGCTGAAAATCTTGTGTTCAAATTTCAGAATTCTTGATAGCAAGTCGTCATTCATAGATTGCATTGTCTGCACTTTAGTCTTTAGGAAGTCATAGAAGCATACTTAGCTACATTTAATTGATTCTTGCATCAGCATCTTAGAGAGTCAAGATCACTTTGGAACAACATTCATTCCATTAACACGTGCTCAAAAAGAAAAACACCAGATGGATCCTAACAACGACCCTTTGGTTAACCCCACATAGAATATGGATCTATCCACACAACAACAAACACAGGGTCGGAGACCCGCAACATCAAATAGGATGCCTTCCATTTATGAAATACAACATAATTTGACAAAAGAAGAATTGAAAGTAGCCCAACAAGATCCTGCAATGCTTATGATTCTCAACACTCTCTTAGTCCAAAATGGGTTCAAGTTACCTCCAAGGGTAGACATTTCAGGAATATTACCGTAAGGTGTGACATTGAATCAAAATGTACCTCAAATGCCTATTACAACACAAACTCAAGAAATAGTTGCTACATCAACACAAGGTATATCTCAAAGCACCCATACAGCTACAACCTCAACATAGTCAACAATGGCATCAACAAGTACTAATATTACATCTTTGACAATACCCAGCGTAACAATGAAAGAAACAATGGCTCACAACGCTACTTTAGAAAATATAACTCAACCCTCAGTTTCCATTGGTTCCACCTATAGTAGCCAAAATATGAATCAAAGGACAACTAGCTCAGCTTAGCCAAATGTCATTCCATAATTTACATACTTTACACCACCTAGTGGAACTTATGGTACATAATTACATGGTCAGTCTACATTTCAACAAGCTCAAAGGTACTCCAATACTATCCATTTTGTGGGGAACACTCATCAAGTCAATATACCATTGACCCAAATAGAGATCCTGACTCAACAAATGGAGAATCTTCAAAAGCAAGTGGCCAGTATGCAGGCAGTTAATAATAAAAAAGAGCTACACAATAAAGGACCTTCATCTGTATCCTTTTGATAGACAGTTATACATGCCACCATTTCCCCTGCATTTTGAGACTCCAAAGTTTGACAAGTACAGAGGGAAAGGTGATCCTCAAGATCATGTCAAATAATTCTTCACGACATGTATTGAAGTAGCCCATGATGATACATACTTAATGAGGTTATTTTCCAAAATTCTTGGAGGGACAATGTTGGAATGGTTTTCACACCTTCCACCCAAAATTACTTCATGGGGAGAATTGGATGAGTTATTCATATCCAACTTTGCATTCAACATAAATAATCCAATTACCTTAATGGATTTATGTGAAACAAAGAAAAAAGAAGGTGAAACTTTCGCCACGTTCTTGCAAAGATGGAGGGGCCTATACTGCAGATGTCTTAGTCATGTCCTTGAAGCTGAGCAAGTAGACATTTTTAATGAAAATCTTGTGCCTCCATTTAAGTATCCATTGCAAATGCAATTCCTAATCAATTTTAAAGACATAACAGAAAAAAGGCATCAAGTGTGAGAGAGGCCTGTTAGATCAAGGGATATTGAAACACCGCAAGGATAGTGGACCGACCACTAGTACAAACAATTAAAAGGCCAAAATTTTGGCCTAGGAACAAAAATGCCACAAATGATGGAGTTGTTGATGTACGTGTTATAAACAGATCTCAACCAACAGTATCTCTACAAGGACAAGCTAATTTTGGCAATAAGAACCAGTCTCAGACAAACAACACCAATGCACTACAGTCAAAAAATTCAAGGCCACCAAGGATAGGCACACCCAGAAGAAACTTTACACCCCTCAGTGAACCTATTGAATCAACACTCAAAAAATTGATACAGAGCAATGCCATAACTTTACCGAAAGCTAGGCCATATGAACCGGGTTCATTCAAGCCCGCTTGGTGGGATGACAATTATTTTTGTATCGCCACAATAAGGGTCACAAGACAACTAGTTGCTACAAATTGAAAAATCTCATCCAAGATCTCATTGATCAATGTGACATTAATATGGATACCAATAAGGCACCAAACACAGATCATACCATTTTTAAAGATCATTTCATCAAACATGACAAAGGAAAGGTTGCTAGTTCTAATGCACAAAACAATATTGCCAACTATACCAGTGTTGTATTTGACTATGCCATAAACACACTAAGTGTTGGAGATGAAATGGTGGCTACAATCACAGTGAATCCTAAAAATAGAGATTGTGGTGTTATCACTAGAAGATCAAAGGTCACATTACAAGGGGTATCTTCAAATCCCCCTTCAATAACTAGCAACTACAATATGGTGGATCAGTTGAAGCGAACTCCAGCCCAAATTTCATTATTTAAGTTACTGCACATCTCGTCGGCTCATAAGGCAATCCTGGACAAAGCCTTACAAGATTCAGTTGTTGCTAGAGATATTGATGAGAACACATTCCAATCCATGGTTGGAAACTTTGTAGCTTCAAAGGTTGCATTCACTGAATAAGATGTAGCTATAGACTGACCCATGCATAATGATCCATTGCACTTAGAAGCTTTGGTTCACCAAAAGAAGGTTCGAAGAGTGCTTATAGATGGTGGAGTTGGCCTTAATATATGCACACTACATTTGATCAAAGCTTTGGGATATTTCGAACATATATTGATTCTACCAAGAGAATCAATATCAAAGCCTATGATGATGAGGAATGCCCCTCTAAGGGTGTGGTGAGTTTACCAGTACAAGTGGGACCAGTTACAACAGACATCACCTTCAAGGTCCTAGACAAAGAATTGGGGTACAATATTCTATTAGGTCGCCCATGGATACATACCATGCAAGCAATACCATCAACTTTTCACCAATGTGTGAAGTTCCCATACAATGGCATAGAGATCACTGTCCATGGTGACCCAAACCCTTTTCAACACTGTAATTATTTAAGAGAAAGCACAGACAATCAAGTGACAAACAATCAAAAAGCCCCACTTCACTTACAAATGGAATCATTGTCAATCAGAGAAATAGAGAAAAATGCACCAACCACATCTTATTTGCAGATTAAGGAAGTTGGTTGTGGATAATATTCCATTTTGAGTACCTCAAATGGAAAACAATCTTCTTTTTCTCCTAGGTCTTTTGAGAATCCTCGGAACACAACAATGAAGCAAGATAAAGGAAAAGAGATAGTGAAGTACTCAGATTCATGCTCTTTCATTAGATGGGGAGACTTACAAGAATAATCTCTAAGTGAATATGTCAATCACTGGATATACAAAGAAGAAGATGATATGACCATACCTAGGTTACCTCTACATCAATATGGCAATGACTTCAAGATGTTACAAAAATACGGGTATGATGGCAACACAGGATTGGGACTAAAAAAGCAAGGAAGATTAGAACCTGTTTTGCTACATGAAAACCCAAAGATTCAAGGCTTGGGATATAAACATGTACCACAAATAACATAAGCTAGGCAAAATACATTAGATATACTGAACAAGCTTAGGTTACCCTCATAATACATACCTCAAAATCAATCATCAACAAGAGTATTTTCATCTTCATCTCAGAAAAGGAGAGCACCAACATCTCCTATTATGGAACTAGATGGTGAAGACATGAGGCAAATTCTACAAGAAACTAACACAAAGTCATCTAGCAGTATAGTACCTGAAACATCTGCATAAGAAAATATGGTAGCAGATATAGGCTTAACATCAAAAAATGAGCCAAATCCTTGGTTGTTTTCAATACTTTTTCCAAGGGAAATAAATCCAGGTCCTCCATTGGAATCAGATGAAGAAAGACTGCAAAGACTGATACCAGGTTTAAGAAGGGTATCCACAATACAAAGAAGATCCACTAATCTACAACAAACTCAGTTACAAGAACAAGATGAGATGAGAGACAGAGAATCAAAAAGTAAAACATACATAAAAAGTATCACAGATTCTCATGACTATGAATTCCCATCTGATAATGAAGACAATCCACCACCAACTTATGATGAGGACATATCAAGTCATAACCAAGTATGCATGGTATTAGGATCTTCTACAACAACAGGGAACATAGACTTATGCCTACATCCATATTTGATTGACTCGGGGCAAAAAGGAAAGCCACAATTAGATTGGTTTCAAAATTATGAAGTCGTACCTGAATTCTTGGGTGCAAGGGACAAACTCCCTTATGATGATCACAAGGTTGGCTTTGCAATAGATCTAGATAGAAATACATATTTCGGAGAAGCAAACTCCTCTCCTAATCAAGAAAATGATAATGAATCAGAACACATTCCTCATAACATAATGGATACTCTTCTTATTGATAAAGAACAATCGACATTATTGGTAGAAGAAACTGAGAAAATCAACATTGGTGATGCTGAGACAGTTTGTAACATTCACCTAGCGAAGTCCCTAAATCCAATAGAAAAAGAGAAATTTATCCAATTCTTTAAGCAAAGACCAATCAATTTTGCATGGTCTTATGCAGATATGCCTGGATTAGATCCTGAATTGGTCTTACATCATTTGCCATTGCTTCCAGGACTAAAACCATATAAGCAGAAGCTCAGGAAGACGCACCCTCACATAGCCTTGTTAGTCAAAATTGAGATACAAAAATTGTTAGATGTGGGTTTCATTAGGCCCATAGACTATGCTGAATGGATTTACAACCTAGTCCTAGCATCCAAGCATACTGGAGGTATCAAGATTTGCACCAACTTCAAAGATCTCAACAAGGCTTGCCCAAAAGATGACTTTCCACTCCCTAACATGGATATGATAGTGGACCTGACAGCTGGAAATGAAATGCTATCACTCATGGATGGTTTTTATGGTTATAATCAAATCAAAATTTTCACCAGAAGACCAACCTAAAATAAAATTCACTTGTCCATGGGGAACATATTGCTGGAATGTGATGTTGTTTGGCCTTAAAAATGCAAGCACCACTTATCAAAGGGCAATGACCTTCTTATTACATGACATGATACACACAATCATGGAGGACTATGTAGATGACTTGCTAGCAAAATCCAACACAAGGGATAGTCATCTAGACATGTTGATTAAGATATTTGATATACTTGAGAAATACAATGTAAGACTAAATCCAAAAACCTGTCTTCGGAGTAACGTCTGACAAACTCTCAGGATTCATTATATCCAATCATGACATTGAGATAGATCCAGAGAAAGTGAAATCTATTTTAGACATGCCATCACCTACTATGCTCAAGCAACTCAAAAGTCTACAAGTCTGATTACAATCCATAAGGCGTTTCATTGCCCTTGGCAGAAAAGTGCCAACCATTTCAACATCTTTTAAAGAAAGGTGTCACATTCAAATAGACACAACAATGCCAAGAGGCATTCAAGACACTAAAAGAATATCTTTTGTCCACACCGATATTGGTTCCACCTGTGCATGGGAAACCATTACTCCTATATATAGCTGCAACAAACTCCTCCTTAGGTGATCTCCTAGCAAAACATGATGAACAAGGAAAATAAAGAGTTGTCTACTACATCAGTAGAACACTCATTGGATATGAACTCAACTACACACCAATAGAAAGAGCATGTCTTGCAGTAGTTTTTGCATCAAAAAAACTGAGACACTATATGTTGAGTCATAAAGTCCATCTCATTGTACAATTTGATCCACTCAGTTACCTGATGAATAGAGAAGAACTAACCAAAAGACTTGCAAAGTGGGTTATGATACTTAGTGAATTCGACATTGAATATGTCAATAGAAAATCCATAAAAGGACAAATCATAGGAGATTAACTTGTAGAAGCACCCCTACAAGATAGTCATCCAATGGTGATAGATTTTCCAGATGAATCAATATTTGCACTATCAGCACAAACACATTGGGAATTATTCTTTGATGGGTCTCACACAAATCATGGAGCAGGAGCAGTAATTCTATTCATAACTCCTCAAGGAGATTCAATTCCTAAATCATTTAGCATCAGCTTCCCTTGCACCAATAACATTGCTGAATATGAAGCCTTGATGGTAGGACTACACACTGCACTACAATGGCAGATCATGGAGCTACAAGTATTTGGAGACACGACTTATTATTCATCAATTCAATGATGATTACAATACAAAATATGATAAGCTAACATCGTACAAACAATTGGTGGAAGAATACAAGCAACATTTCACCAATGTAACACATTAGATTAGATACCAACGACGCAAAACAAGGCAGTAGATGCAATGGAAATGATAGTTTCTCGCTTGGATATGCCAAACAATGGAACTCACTTTGAATTTCAAGTGGAAAAACTCATTGTCCCAGCTTATGAAATATCATCCACTGAATATGTATGTATGATAATAGGACCTGAGTCCCCATGGTATAGAGATATATATGCATACCTTCATGATCAATATATACCTCCTGATTTTTCACAAAATCAAATGAAGGCACTCATCCGACAATTGTAAAAATATTCAATTATTGCTAACACTTTGTACAGAAAAAGTGTAGATAGCACCTTACTTGGATGCCTTAATGTTGAGGAGGCACAAATTGCCCTAAAAGAAGTTCATGATGGCATATGTGGGCACATTCTTCTGGACCTTCTCTAGCAAAAACACTATTGCGAACAGGTTATTATTGGCCTACAATGGAAAAGGATGCTTACAAGTATGTCCAAATATGCAAGCAATGCCAAAAACATGGGAACCTGATCCATGCACCTGCTCAAGATCTTCAACCAATAACATCACCATGGCCATTTTCACAGTGGGGATTAGATCTTGTAGGGAAAATAAACCCTACCTCCTCCAATAGACATAATTTTATCCTCACAACTACAGAATACTTCACAAAATGGCTTGAAGTAATCTCGATGACCTTCACAACGGGAAAGAAAATAGTTAAATTCATTTTAAATTATATTATTTACAGATATGAAGTACCCATGTGCATTGTAATTGATAACGGACGACCCTTCAAAAATCAAGAAGTGAGTGAACTTTGCGAACAGTTTCACATCCAGCAACATTTTGCGACACCCTACTATCCCCAAAGCAATGGTCAAGTTGAGGCAACAAACAAAACTATTTTGAGAATTTAAAGAAATTTGTCAATGATAGTGGACGAGATTGGCATCTCCAACTGAATCCATCTCTTTGGGCCTATCCAACTAGTGTCCACACAGCAATTGGTACTACAACATTCTCTTTGGTTTATGGTTCAAAAGCTATTTTGCCTATTGAGGTAGAATTTCCATCGCTAAGGGTCTCTCTGAAAAACACTATCTCAGAAGAAGACTATAGAGTAGCACGTTTGCAAGAACTAGAATTCCTAGACCAAAAATGACAAAGCGCTCTGAATCATTTACAAGGATATCAAAACAAAATGAGAAGAAGCTACAACAAAAGAGTTAACCCATGTTTCTTCGAAATAGGAGACATCGTTCTTAAAGAAAATAAAAAAAACCTCGCTGAACTCGAAAAACCAGTAAAATTGAGCCTAACTAGTTAGGTCCTTTTGTCATAATGAAAGTAATAAAAAATGGTGCTTATCATTTGCAAATAATGGAGGGAGATCCACTCCCTAGTCCCATTAACAACATGCACCTAAAAAGATATTACATCTAAGGGTGGGTTCATTTCAATTTTTCAGTATTGCATTTGCATATATCTTCATTTTAGAGTACATCATAGTTGCTTGCATGTCACCATTGCACAACATATAGTTGCATATCATTATTGTTTTCTCATGTAGTTACATCATTCAAAACATGATGATTGTCTATCATTCACCTACCTGCACTGAAAGGAACAAAGGTTGTCTCATTTCCTAAATACTTGTTCATGAAGTCTTTAGGAGGCCTTTAGTCATTCATCTTCGACGTCACATTATGATTAAGCTTTATCCTTGGTTGGGTAGGGGTTTCAATATCAAGTCTTATTACCCAAAATCTATCAATTTCTATATCTCACACGTTAATCAATAGCTCTAAGTCATTACAGATACCTAGTTGGTTATGTGGCTAGTGAAAAATCCAATATTTTGCTTCAGCACTGCTATAATTGTCATACCCAAGTAGGTTTCATTACTTACAAGTCAAGGCAAGAAAAGAAAAGAGAAAAAAAATACTATGCCAATATCCATCTCAAGGCAAAATATAAAAACAATGATATATTACTGAAATATCACGCATACAAGTGCGACAATAAAATGCTTGACTATGGAAACATGTAAGTAACTCCATCAGGGCTATGGACGTCTGCTGGCAATGGAGCAATATTTAAGAGATTATAGTGCATAACCTTGCCGGAGCCCTAAAAGCTTGTTGCAGCAAGGCTCTATCCAAGATTCTTTTGAAGTCAAAATAACTCACGTAACTAGCCACATAGGATTCCAAGGGTCTTTGATGGTTATAAGAGTTAGAATGAATACAAATGCACACACATGGCCAAAAGAAGATCAAAGTTTCAAGAATTGATGGAGAAGTTTTCTACACCTCCATTCATAAATCTTGGTTACATAGTGTGTTAGGTTGGATGGTCTAATATTTTTTGAGAACGGATTGAACTCCTATCTCTGAAATGTTTCACACTTTCAATTCAATCAGTACATGTCAAAATGAAGGAAACACACAATCATCCTTTTTCGAATAGGAACTGCATCTTCATCTTGCATACTACATTATTACCTCATGTCAAAATTCATTGTCTCCACATACATGTTTCATATCATCATATAGAGTTGCATACCTAGGGGCATAACTAAAAAAATTCTAAAAATCATAAAAAGTCTTTAAAAAAATTCTAAAAATCAAATAAAGTCTTGAAAAAATTCTAAAAATCGTAAAAAGTCTTGAAAAAATCCAAAACAATCAAATATTGTTCCAACAAAATAAAAAACATTTAAATACGATCCTGAAAAAAGCACAAAAACATTGAGAAAATGCCAAAAACCCTAAACATCAAAAAGCTCTTCGAAAACAAACTAAAAATTGAAAAACATCAAAAACTTGCAATAAATTGTCTCGCAAGAATCCAACACCCTGGCAGATATCCAGCAAACACTACGCACAAAGTTAAACAAAGGATACAACTATCTTGTCAAAATGTCTGCAATCAAGTTGATCAACTATCTAATCTATTGAATCACTATCAAACTATCAACATGATCAACATCTTGTCTTAAACAGAATTGGTACACTCGAAACTAGACAGGTCAGTCTTAAACGGGGTCCAAAACTTCTAAAACCAGACATTATCAAAATCACATCAAACATATCAAAGAAAAGCCATAGTTAATCCAACTGCTGAGTTTTGTCTATTTTAGTTGACTCCTTTTTATCAAATTGGTGAAGATCATTGCTTTTAGCTACTCAAGGATGTCCAAAAAGTGACTAGAGGAGTTGTGATGGGCATGATCCTTTTCTTTGTTTGTTGTTTGTGGTTTGAACCAATGAAGTTCTGGGGTAGTTGCTCTAGTGGGTGTCTGTGATAGGAGCATTCAGCTTGTGAATGCCACACATACCTCGACCCCTAGCGTAATTCCTAGAATGGAGGGTTCATTCCTTGTCTGTTATGTGTTTGTTTCTTTGCAATGAGATATCTATACATCTTGGTTCCTCATACCCTGGTGTAATAAGCTCCATGGTTAAATAATAAGGCTCAATGATGAAAATGTATTGCACTACGAATAAAGCAATGAAGACTTTATTATTAAAATCCTATCAATCAAATCGTTCCTATCATATCTATTTCTGGAATAAATAAAGGTTGATTCAATTGATTTATCATTTCTAATATATTTTACATCTAACAACTAACAATTCTTCCAAATTTACGATTTTCAACACCTATTTTGACACAACACAAAAATAAACATCATCACATTGCATTTTCATATAAATCACTTCATAATATTAGTCCATTGCATTATAATAAGAATTTCATCAACCATTATACATTGCAAAATAAAGGTACATCACATCACTGCATGATATCACATTCACATTGCAATCATCATTACATAAGCATAAAAATAACAAAGAAACATTGAACCATGAAGTTTATCATCAAATAGCTCATCAAGAATGCATATCATATAGAAATGTATCAAAATACATCGTATCTATGATACAACATCAATAACAAAAATCTCAACCTATGTTGCCTCAATCAGTAGGTGCATCTCGCCTAACTCCAGTCTGTCCTAACAACACCCTAGGTGGACCCATCACTCCTCCATTGCTAGTTTGTCAAGAGGTAGACCGACTTGATCTCCTCCCCATGAAAGCACTAAAACTAGGCTCCCTCTGACTCTTAGGAATGAATCTCTCATATGCCTACCTATAGTAAACAACCTCTTGTGTAGCTGCAAAATATTTGTTTGTCTAGCTCTGTGCCTCAATCACCGGCCCAAATAACTGATCGTATGCATCCATGGTGATCTGAGCTCTCCTAAATGCCTCATCCCTCTCCCTTTGTAGTTTATCTCTCTCAGCGACTATCTGATCCCTCTCTGTAGTCAACTCCTCCATCGCCCGCCAATAATGATCTCTATCCTCCATCTGCCGCTACCACAAAGTAGTCCTCTAAACTCCTAACCCGATCTCTCAAATCCCTCCTCATCTCCTCTCTCTGCACCTCCTTACTTTGTAGCCTGGGGCATCTCAACATCATGTCCACTATCCTCACCCTCATCCCCATTACTGCTCAATGAACCTGATGCTGACTCATCGCCCTCACTATCACTCCTATCAAAACTTCTCATAGATGAAGTCTCTCCACTAATATCCACATCCTCCTCTCCACTCTCTACCTTCTCTGTAACCGCTTCTATCAGATCTATCCCACCTCCACCTCTCCCTCCTCCATCTCTCCCTCCATCTCTCCCCCCACCTCTACCTCTCCCCCTAGGACCCCTGCCATGTCTAATTTGTTGAGCAGCAATCAGAACTATCAAATATGTCAAAGGTATGGGCCTATGTTGTATCCACCATACACTATACTGTGTTGTGGTCCTCATATTCGCTACACCAACTCGCTATCCCCACTGAATAGGAGCAAGAGAATCAAACTCAACAATAGAAACATAAGGCTACACACAAGCACCCCAATCACCAACCTCTTGAGTAGTGCGAGCAAAATAAGTTGTCACATTTAGAATATGTTGTATCTCCCAAAACTGTCAGAGTACATGGCCAGGAAGATGCATATCAATAACCCTATGACCACCCACGTCTCGACCAATAAGATATCTTTGTTGTCGACAAAAAGGAAGATGTTGGGCATCATCGGCCCAACCGGGGCAAGTAAGATAAGGTCTCCATGAGAAATACTGTAAGATATCAATTTGATGATGCCAATACAAGATGTTACCCAATACCCTATGTCTCACACCAATAGTGTACCCATAAGCATATGGTTGATCTAGTTCTAAATCAACATGTAACGCAAGACGAAAGATAGCTATGTGCTCCCAAGCCCATGTCTGGAGCAAAGTAATGCTACATCCAATTGATTTCTACCACAAGTAAACAATCTCATGCATCTGATGATATAAAGTGGCAAGAAGATAGGGACCATAAGAAAACACCCATCTATCAATAATAATATCATGCATGACTCATCCCCATCCAGCAAGGAAACCATGGGTATGTCTATCAGGGATCAATAATCTAGCAACTATGCAAGCAAGAACAACAGTGAGATCATCATAATCAAAATCATCCCAACGAATCTCATAACAACCACGAATATGGAGATCTTCCTCTAGACACTCAAACAGTGTACACAAAGCAGATACACCATCACGATGATCAAAAGTAACTTGTGTACCACATATCAAAATGTGTAAGATACGCCACACATTCTTAAGTGTGATGGATGTCGCACCTGTCGGTAGATGAAAAGAACATGTCTTTGAATGCCACCACTCAATCAAAGCAGTAACCATGGCCCTGTTGGTCGTAACCTTAGGCAAATGAGCTACGTGATACAATCCAACCTATCACAACAAAGCGATATCCTTTGTGTCCAACTCATGACATCGATCAAGACCATCTAGCCTTGTCTATCTAGCAAGCAATACTGGACAACACCCCTACATTGAAAAGAAAAATGAATTAGTTACATCATTTGCATCATCAGGATGCATGAATAAATGCCAATCATTATCAATTTAAAGTTCAATTGCGAAATACTTAAACCAAGTACAAATTGATTTCAACAACTGCAAATCATAATTTTCAAGTACGAACTGATTTCAACAACTATGAATCATAATTTTCAAGTGCCAACTGATTTCAACAAATGCAAATCAATAACTTCAAGTTCGAGCTAAAAAATTAATTGCGAAATGCATAAAATTGGACCTATCAAACATCAATAAAAAAATTGGAAAAACCAAATACAAACGAGAAAAAAATCATGACAACTCGCCATGCCACCAGTGCTGGGAGGTCTCTAATACGACTGCACTCGCTCAGACAAATGCAGCCTCGCTCTTCTCACTCCAAGGACGCCGAAAGCACCAATATCTTTAAGGACTTCTTACAAAGCAAAAGAGTGCAAATGAGCTCAAATCAATACCAATTTTCAATTTATAGCTCAAAGAAGGGTTTTTCATCACCCTAACAGTTGTGGACCCCTCCAACTTCAACGCAGTTGTAGACATATCAAATGAGATCGAAACCTTGCCAAACTGCACATTATCGATTACTACCATATTTTCAAAAAAATGGTCTTTATTCCACAATTTTTCGACCACTTTTTTTGAGGGGGCATATTTATACCCTAAGTGTCACTGGGGCATACTGGGGTAGATTTTTTTCGTTTTCTTTGAAACAACATCATTCCGATATTGTGTCAAATAGGGACAAATGTAGACACCTAAAAATGTCTCATCGATCTTACACTAATTATTCATTTATTTAATTAAGTAATTATTTAATTAAACTAACCTATTCTACTAATCAATTCAAATCATTATTAATTGTCCAAACTTCTACATCATTCTAATTAATTAACCCTATCTCAATTATTAATTAAATATCAATTATTTAATTAATAGCGACATTTTCCTTAGTTAAATAATCTTTATTATTTAATTAATTCAATTTCCTAAGTTTAAATAATTTCATTTAAATTATTTTAATTAATTGATTAAATTCCTCCAATTCCCCAAATTATAATTCCATCTAATTTCATTTCATTTTCACCCAAATTCGAATTTCACCTAATTTCATCTAATTTCACATTTCCAAATTCACATTTCACCAAATCTAAATTTCAATTAATTTCATGTGCATTTCAGCATTCGAATGACCAAATTCAAATCCAAATTGAAAATGAAAAATCAAATTCAATTTCAAAATCCTACAGCACATGCTAAAATCATAACTGATTGATCAAATTAGTTATCTAATCAGTTAACTCAGTTAACTCATCAATCATCCTTTTTAACTCTCAATCACCTTTTTATGACTAATCCATCTAATCAGCCAACTAGCTAGTCAATTCAATCTACTGATTAATCAATTGAGTTTAATAGCCAATATATTTAGTTCACTCTCCAATCTATTGAGTTAACAAATCAATCAACTTTGTCAACTGATCAATCTAAATCAGTTATCTATCAATCAACACTTGAGTTCTATTTCTCACCCCCTTTGTGTTGAAAATCTATAAATTCAACCTCATTTTCTCAATTCAAGCTAGAATCACAGTCTTCAAAATATTTGTGTTAATCATATGCAAGAATTCCAGTGCAATACCTAAGAGCCGCCTACTACACAAATTATCGAAGAGCAATGGAAGCCATGTTGCATCAATTGAGGGACCTTTTAATTAGTTTCATTTCATAATTCAATTGATGTTAGCTTTATTTTTTTGTTATTTAGGAGTAATTTGATTAGATTAGAGTTGTGATTCGCTCTCTGATAATTTTATTATACAATTTACACTTAATTTACCCCTAAATACAGTTATTTATGCCCTAGACGTTTCTATGCTATATTTATATAATGTTATTTGTGCCAGTACGATTAAATCACGATTCACAACTTTTATGTTGATGATTTGATATTGTACATGGTATTAAGATGTTTAATTTTATTTATAATTAAATGCAATGATAAGATTTCAAGCTAGCTACTTGAACTGGCCAAGTGTGTGCAGGAGATCATCGTCCTCTGAGAAGGGAGGGGAAGCATCATCAGGTCGAGAAATAGAAAAATAGGAACTTTATGCCATCTGAAAAACCCTGTCCATAAGTTGAGTCAAGTTGTCTGATGTTAACATTGTTACCAATAACTAATTAGAGTCAGGTAATCCTATTTGGGTTTGTGCAAATTGTGGAGGGGAAAAAGAGAGACCGGGTGACTAGGACCTAATCCCACTTTTGCCAACACATTGGGAATACGAAAGAGCCTAGGGAGATAACTCACTTTCACTACTTATTGTGTGTGTGAGAGAGAGAGAGCCAAGGGTTATCTCTTAGGGTTTCTATTCCCCTTGTTGTTTATGAAGAGAAGATGTGAAAAATAGGGTGTGATTGATCAACTAGACTAGGAGATGAATGATGAAGCATACATGAATTGAAATTGCAAAAACTTGCAGGACTAAAACTAAGATACTGAAAGGAGAGAAGGGGGAGGAATTTGAATGTGTACCTGGTGTTGAAAAATGAACCAAACTAACCTAGACAGGGGTGCCACGCCCCTGTCTCTAATGATTTTGGGATAGATCTGAGGCTTTAGAACATTCCTTGTGCCTTTTAGTGGTCTTGAAAGTCTTTCGGGTACCTGTACCTACACTTGCAACTGAAAATAGGGTTTTGGGTGGCTATATGTGGTTTTGCCTTAGTCAAATCCCTATTTTGGTGATTTTCATCTCAACAAATAGTCGATTTGTATAGTAAAATAGTGTGTGCAGGAATCTTGTGTATGTGCAAGACCATAAAATGAGAAAGATAAGAAACTAGCACTACCCTACGCTTTGGAGAGTAAACCCTAAATGTATGTAAATGTAAATGTAAATGTAAATGATAATTATCTAATTCAAATGTGCTAAATGATCTAAAGCATGATTGTAAATGTGAAAATGAGTGTAACGAAGCTCATACAAAGACATGAAACCGTACCAATCCCAAAGGGAGAGATATAAGCCACTTGATCTCCTATTATTCTTCAATATCTTCAAGGCTCCTAATTGATGATGAATTCGTGATGAATATTGTTGAAGACCCCACATAAGCTTCTCTTTCACTACATAGAAGGCTCTTTGTGATCGCTAGAAGGCTTCACCAAAAACTCTTCCTTTTTGCTTAGATCTTAGATACCTTCAAATGAAGAAAGAGAGCTCTTATGTATGAAACCCTAGATCTTAATTTCGTCTTTAGGCTGACCTAGGATTTGAATTTCTTGCCAGTTTCTTGGAGTTAAGCATTATAATATCATAGAATTATGCTCCCAAAATTTCAGGAAAAATTTCGGGGACCATGTTGCACTTGCACATGGTCCGACCAAATTTTCACCAAATTTTTCAGGGTCATTAGATATGATGATATTAGAGTGAATCCCAAAGTTATAGCTGATTTTGAGATGTTTTGATATGCAAAATCGGGCCTTTTACCTTAAAATTGGGCCATTATAAACAATGCATTATATTGTATAGCAGTAAGTAATTCTTCTTGATAGCTAGAAAATATTATACACAGTGTATTATAATGAACAACTCTGAGTAATTCTAAATGACAGTAGGAAAATAATACGCACTATGTACTATACTATATCACAATGTTTAATTCCTCGTTTGAGAATGGAAAAATATTTGCATGAATTGCTTATCTAGTTAACACAGTCTTGTGATATAGAACTAAGTTAGGACTGCAATAAAACCCTCTTAATTTTTGAGGTGCATTCATACTTTAAGTACACTCAAGAAGGAAATAGATGAGCTGTTAAGGTTGAAATTTTAGCTCAGCCATTAAGAGATGCATAAAGTGAAAATTTCCTTCAACTAGCTGCTCATATAAACTTGAGAATAACTAGTAAGGGCTAGGATTGTTAACTTAGCTTTAGTTTGAAAGAGGAAAGATAGGCAAGATAAATTCTTCCAGCACTCTATAGTGCAGATTGGCACATCAATACAATAAGAGTACTTAAACATTGTAGTGATAAAAAATGCAATTTAAGCATGCTGAATCTAAAAGCATAGAGTGCACAAGAGAGCTAGCAGCTGCAGAGCCTATTTTCACTTTTTCAAACAAGGGAGGGTTAATCAATTCAAACTTAAAACAATGGAATGAGATAAGAACCTAATACAATTAAACATAATATGATGCTAAATCTCAGGATGAGGATGGATACCGACCATTATATTCAACTAAGCTATTCTATGAAGAATTTTTTATAGTTGTTATTCTTTTTTTTTTCATGTGTGGAAAAGTTCACCATGTGTTATGTTTAAATGGTCACCTATATTTAGTATCTCCAAAAGTTGATCTATGTCTTGAAAACCCAAGTTGCAGTCGAATAGAGTGGAACATTGACTTCATGCCTTGGCGTGATTGCAACTAATTGAAAACATTTGGCCAAGGTGATGCTCAATTCAAGAGTATCAGTTAGTTCAATAATCCAATTATACAACCCAATCAGAGGTCATACTAGTTAGGGGTAGCCAATAGTGTATGACCAACTAGGGACCTGTGTAGGATTATAAACCAGTCTCAAATGGCATGAGTTCAACTTCTCGTTACCTCCCTACAAAGGGTCAATCCAATCCAGTTAGATATGACACGAGGGACTAGTCAATATGTGGTTGGGCAAAAAAGCACAATGTGCAATTTTTTCTATTTCCTTTTGGTTTTAAAAAGTTGTAAATTTCATTTGCATAGATCAGTGCATGTTACAGGTTTCAATGCAAGATAAATTAATATATGTTGTGATCATTAGAGTGATATTAGCTTAGCTAAGAATCCTACTTTCCATGGTAGAACAAAGAATATTGATGTTCAATTTCATTTTGTTTCTGATATGCTAAAAGATGGAAAGGTGAAGTTGGAGAAAGTTGACACTTTTATGGATGTTGCAAATGTATTGACGAAACTAGTAAGAACATAAAAGTTCAAATGGTGTGCCAATTCGATGGGCCTTGGGGCCCTAAGAAATTAATTTTTCTAGACTCTTAATAGGTCCTAAACATGTGGGAGAATGCTAGGTTAAGGTGTCTCAACCATTGAGTCCTAACATTGCTAATTTTATTTAATTATTATTTGGTGTATAATTGTTTATCATAAGTTGACAATTTCCTAATTTTTCCATTCACTTTGTGGGTCCTCTTGGAGAGGTGGCATCCTACATGACATGTGATGTGTATGGCATGATTCATATTTTTTACTAAATGAGATATGAGGCAAACCTCATTTTTAAAAAATTGGGTGCCCACTTTGGAGGTCCTATTATTTAGGAGATTGAACTCAAAAGTTTCCATGATGAAGAAATAAATAATTTGATAATCATCTATCTTGAGTAGAGAGCCTTGTTGTGTACTTTCTATTTTAGAATGTGAAAAGGAAGAAAACAACTTTTTCTTTTTCTTTTTTTGGTGCCTAATTTATGGATGAGTATTCTTTTCTCAAGGATGGATACCCAAGGATACAATATGCTTTGTTTAGATTAGCAAGTTCAAGTTGGAGCTTATTGATGTTGATCTTTTTAAGTTTTTTACTTTGGTGAAGATTGAGAATGCTTTTTTGGGCACCTAGCTTTAATAGCATTGTATACTTTCTATGTAATTCATTATTGTATGACAATTTGATAACTCGTGTGCTAATATTATGTTGTTGAAATAATTCCAAGTTCTTGAGGACTCTTGAAAAGTGTAAGCTTTGTTAATTGAATTGCAATTATTTTTATTGAAAAATACAATTGAGTTGGGTGTTTTGGAGTGTGGGTTTTTTCTCAAAAGGGTTTACCCACGTAAATCATTGTGTTATAGTTTGTTGATTTTAATTGCTTAAATCTATTTATTTTTTTTGTAATTGAACAAGGGTTTGAAAGAATTTTGCAACCCTCACCTATGTAAGATTAGTGTAGGAATCTACTTTCACATACTTGACTTCCTTTCAATATTGTTGCATGAAATATACATTAAAAATCTTAGGTCATAGGCTAATTAATCCAATTTAAGACATAATCCAACTACCTATTACAATTATAGAATGACTAAATTCTAACTTAGATGACCTTCCAAACATAAAATACAAATATACAGAAATACCAAAAGATGGTTTGAAACCCCAAATCTCTAATCTATATAAAATAATATGGTCAACAATTATGTTAAAGAGGGACATTATTGAAATGAATCAATGAATGAAGATTTTTAATGATACCCATGAGACCAAACTGTTTATGGCACCTAGAACTAATGACATAACAATGACCATAAAAGAACCACCAACCAATAGAGCTAAGAAGCAAACACCATGCAACCCTAATGTTAGGAATTGCATGAAAAAAAATCAATTAAATGCAAAAAAAATAAACAGAGAAATGAAAAACACAAAAATAATAACAATGGAGACAATTTTAATGTGGTTCACCCAAACTCGGGCTACATCCACCAAACAAAGAGTCCAATATTATTATTATCCAACAAATCGAACCGATTTGTAAGATTGGTGTAGGAAGCTACTTTCACATACTTGACTTCCTTTCAATATTGTTGCATGAAATCATTAAAAATCTTAGGTCATAAGCTAATTAATCCAAGTTAAGACATAATCCAACTACCTATTACAATTATAGAATGACTAAATTCTAATTTAGATGACCTTCCAAACATAAAATACAAATATACAGAAATACCAAAAGATGGTTTGAAACCCCAAATCTCTAATCTATATAAAATAATATGGTCAACAATTATGTTAAAGAGGTACATTATTGAAATGAATCAATGAATGAAGATTTTTAATGATACTTATGAGACCAAACTGTCTATGGCACCTAGAACTAATGACATAACAATGACCACAAAAGAACCACCAACCAACAGAGCTAAGAAGCAAACAACATGCAGCCCTAATGTTAGGAATTGCATGAAAAAAAAATCAATTAAATGCAAAAAAAATTAAACAGAGAAATGAAAAACACAAAAGTAATAACAATGGAGACAATTTTTAATGTGGTTCACCCAAACTCGGGCTACATCCACCAAACAAAGAGTCCAATATTATTATTATCCAACAAATCGAATCGATTACAATCAACAATCTCTTGCAACTCAATATCGCTGCAAAATGCAACAAAAAACTCCACATAAAACCCTAACCCTTAACCATTTTATCAAGACTTATGTGTTACAAAAATTAGGGTTAGGATATATCAACTAGTAGAAAAAAGATCTCCCAATGCCTTTATAAAATAACCTCGCAAGGGGCGTTGCCCCCAAACCCCCGTTGAACAATTTGGGGGGAAACTGTGCCGATAAAAATCGGGAAAAAATAACCTCCGAGTCTGATTATGCTCCATTTAACAACACTGAATCCCTCTTGATCAAGTTTCTTCTGATGTGAATTTTGACAAGGTAATCAACCATCTTTGCAATTCTTTCTTCCTTGAACAAAGGATATTCTAAAAAGTAAGTTAAGGAGAAAGACCCTTATCAAGACTTGATAAGACTCAAAATCTCTAATTCATATAAAATAGTAATTTCACTAAGCATGCAAATAAGTGCACATAAGTGTAAGGATATTCTAAAAGTAGTTATGGAAGAATTACGACTCCAAGAAATAGAGAGTAGTAATTTACATAGATATGACACTTAAAATAGAGGTGCAAACTAATACATTATATCGCAAGTGGCACAACTGATGCAATATATTAAGCGACCACATATAATTTTTATGCAAGAATTCATCTTTATTTGAACATCATCTTATTCAATGGTTAAATACTTAATAACATTTGAATACCTCACTCACATCAAAAAGCATAAATAATTGTCGTGCTTTTATAGATCAAAATTCAAAAATTGAATCAACTGATATTTAAGAATACAGATAAACCTATATACTAACTTTATTATTGAAACATGATTGATAACCAATTTTATCTTCTCTCACAACTCTTCTTCAACAACCTATCTCATTTCCAAATATCAATAATGAAAGGTGCCACTTTCTTCACCCAATCTAAAGTGCATTTCAAACAAACCTAAATTCAATAAACAATCCTCAAATTCCAAAGAAAATTCAATTAAGAAAAGCCCAAAATAAGACCACCTTGAGAATCAATCCCAAATCAACACATTCATAGTCAATGTTATTATGGCAAATTCCAAGCTAACTTATGATATTACACAATGTCTATGTTAAGAAAACTCCCCATTGACTCATGATATTAGTACCTCTCAAAGTCTTGTTTTTTTTCTTCTTTTCTTTTAACTTATAGTCAATATAGGACACACAATTAATGAAATCACTAAGGTGCCCAAAATACACTAATTTACCCACTTTTGACTAAAGGAAAATAAATAATTTGACAGCTCATGGAAATATTTTCTAAATTTAGATGTTAATTTATTTAAATGCTTCCCATGTGATCGTCTTTTATGCCGAATAACCTGGCGCCTCACGTGCTTTGTAAAACATAACAACGCACGCGATGCCACGTGTTCCGTACGGATTGCCTGTACCTTCTAACCTCAGTTCCGTAACTTGACTCTAACTATATACGGTCTGTATAATACGGTCGTCGTACATACATACTGTATGTACGTACAGTGCTGACTAATATACCACCGTGAAGAATCTGCGGCTAAAAGGGAAACGTACGGATGTAAGAGGTCGTTGGAAAGGCGTTTTATTTTGTCTGTTATAATTAAATAATTGATGTATTTATTATTATTTTTTAAAAAGGTTGTTAAGTTGCACCTAAGTTAGTTTTCCAGGGTACAAGTTAATCTCCACATAAAAGGGCATTTTATAAAACTTTTTAGATCTACAGAACACTCTGTTTTTTGTATGAATTTCTGTCATTTAACAATAATAAGGATGTATCTTAAAAATTTAGTAGAAATCTGTTATGTTTGGTGATTTTTGAAGAGTGTAAAGCGTCCCATTTTGTGTGGAGTTTAGTTACTTCTGTTTTTTATTCATTGGATGATTAACCTAAAAATTAAAAATTATTATTATTAATTTGGTGGTGTATTTGTTTCCAATATTTAAACATTATAATTCAAAAAAAAATTGTAATTTGAAGTAATAATAATAATTTTAAAAAATAAAAAATAATTATTAAGTAATGGTGTTTTGACTATGCAAATGTATTTTAATTGCATGCTCAATGTTTTAGGTGTTAGATAATTGGATGTGTAAAAAAGAATTTAGTTTAGTCTTTAAATACAATTTTAAAGTTGGTAAGAGAAATATCTTGCGTTTGAAAATGGATAGAGTTAGGTTAGATGGATCCTAAATAATTTGAATTTAAAATTTAAAAATTTGAGTTCATTTTAAAAAATGGTACAAATTGATGTATTGATGGAGTTGAATGTTTCTAAATGAGTCTAGTAGAGATCAAGCCTTGTGGAGTGGAAGACACAACTCAATGGAGTCTTTAAAATTAGCCTTTACCTATAAGTTTAAAGTTGGTTAGATAAATATATTGTGCTTCAAGTAGGCATCTAAAGGTTTGTTGGTAGGATTAGGTGGTCCTAAATAATTTGAATTTAAAAATTAAAAATTTAGTTTCATTTCTAAAAATGACATAAGGCAATGGACTCTTAATTTACTAATGAAGTCGAATGGTCCTAATGAGTCTACTAGAGATGGGGTCCTATTGAATGGTAGACCTCGATATAATAAGGGATAAGGTTGGGATCATGCCCTAGATGCATTTGGCCTAAAGGCTCATGCTCCCATATGAGTCACCTAAAAGTTTTTGGATATGTAAAAATAAATTAATGTTAGTCTTTAAGTATAATTTTAAAATTGATAAGACACATATCTTCTGTTTCAAGTAGACATCTAAATTTTAGTTGATAGGGTTAGGTCGGTCATAAATAATTTGAATTTAAAATTACATAAGTTAATGGACTCTTGATCTACTCATGCAATTGAATGAGTCCACTAGACATCAACTCATACTGAGTGACAGGCTTGGACATCATAAGGAATGAGGTTGGGATCTTATTTGTTAACGTATAAGTTTTGGATAAGTTGATTGTTATAGATGATTTCGATTTAGCATTATTTATATATACTAATTTAATGAATTTGAGATTACGAAAAAATGACACAAGTCAATGGACTCTTAATTTACTAATGAAGTTGAACGGTTCTAATGAGTCTACTAGAGATCGAGTCCTATTGAATGGTAGACCTAAATATAATAAGGGATGAGGTTGGGATCATGCCCTAGATGCATTTGGCCTAAAGGCTCATGCTCCCATATGAGTCACCTAAAAGTTTTTGGATGTGTAAAAATAAATTAATGTTACTCTTTAAGTATAATTTTAAAATTAATAAAATAAATATCTTTTGTTTCAAGTAGACATCTAAATTTTAGTTGATAGGGTTAGGTCGGTCATAAATAATTTGAATTTTAAATTACATAAGTTAATGGACTCTTGATCTACTCATGCAATTGAATGAGTCCACTAGACATCAACTCATACTGAGTGATAGGCTTGGACATCATAAGGAATGAGGTTGGGATCTTATTTGTTAACGTATAAGTTTTGGATAAGTTTATTGTTATAGATGATTTCAATTTAGCATTATTTATATATACCAATTTAATGAATTTGAGATTATGAAAATTGAAATAAGATTTTTTTTAAATATTGGTTGAGTGTTATAAATTATTTTTAAAATAAAATTAATTGAACAGGACATTCAAGTAGAATAATATTCTAAGATGCTAGCTAAAACTAGAGACACTTTCACACATTAAATCTCCTTTTAAAATTTTTAAAATATTGAAATACGATAGTGTGACTGATAAGAATTAAGACTATTTTCATTATTTTGTTATTATTTGTTTTTTGTTGTAGATTTTGTTAGTTTTTTTTTCAATATGTTGTCTATTTGATGTGTTGGTTGTGGAAGCACAATTTTTTATTTTGTTATTTGATCTTAAAGTTAAAGTTTTGAACTTAATTAATAAAAAATGGTTTTCATGATAAAGAATTCTATTACATTTGTTTACCTTATTACAAAGGCAATCTTACAAATTAGAGGAGCTACATAAAAAAATTTCTTTTAGAAATGTTTTCCTAAATTTTTTTTACTTATCATAAGATGAAATTATAGCCATAAAGATGTCTTATATATTTATATTTAATATAAATAATAATTTATAGTTTATTTATTATATTGATAAAGTGTGGGTAAGGCAAGCACTTTTATTATATTAATATATATACAAAAGGAGAGAAAGTTTTGTTCAATGTATTACAGAATTTGGCTACCACGGTTATAGTAGATCTTACATTTTTTTCTTTCAAGGTGGCTCATGCAAAATGTCAAGTAACTATTAATCAATATTATGTTCATATAAGATTTTAAAATGAATGAAATGTTAAAAAGGATGTAGGATACTTGTTAAAATGAAAATGTAATAGTTCCCAAACAATCTAGCTATAAACCTTTAGTGTTTTAAGGGACCTAGCACAAACCAAGCATTATTGAATTCTAAAAATTCTAACCATCCAAATGAAATGAGACAATGTGCAAAATAAATACCATCTATGAATTAGAGAAAAACTTACCAAAACTCAAACCTAGAAAGAAAGTAAAGCATTAGTCCAAAGTAACTAATGAGAACTCTAATGAACCCTCACCCACTTTTCCAATTACCACTAGGGCTCAAAGTTTGGACCCCTAATGAACCTTGATGTTAACATTCATCTCCTACATATTTGTGCTAGTTGCATGCAATCCTCCACTTTATGGAGAGGATTTTTAGGCTCTCAAATTTTATGGCTAGCTTGAAACTACCAAAATAATGAATGAGGAAAAATTCCATTCACTACATTTCATTGACCATAACATGAAAGTTTTCAAACAATAAATCTCTATGATTTACCATGGAGACATAATCTTTCGAGTTAGTCTCATTTGCCTTCAATTCAACTTATATCTTGAGATCACATCAAGTTTATCCCTAGGTTTAAGTTTGATATAAAAATGTAAGAGCCTTCACCATAACCCTAGATCTTATATATACAATTACAATTTTACTAAAAAAATCATCTCAATGTGCATGTATTAGGTAGCTAAAACAAAATGTTAGAATTTCCTTTGGAGGCACCATCAAAATTCAATTTGACTCAATTGAATTTGTGGAGAATCCAAATAACCTTATTTTTTAAGATAAAAGGCTTAGTTCTATCAATTCCATTTAGAAAAAAAATTGAATAATATATCTACTTTATAAGTATTGAATAATATATCTACAAAGATAATTAGATAAGACAAAATGATATAAATCATGAAACAAAACGCCCTAGCTTCTAAAGGTACATTGAACAGCCTACAAAATTTCGTGTTACTCTAAACAGCTAGATATGTAGACAAAATACTAGATCTAAACAATAACTTATTTGTAACTCCTAATTTATATATATCGGTGGGGACAGAGGAACATATTTGCAGTTAAAGAGTATGAAAGGAGCGTTCTCATCAACAAGATGCACTATAATTATTTACTTGGAAATATCCAACCAAATCTCCAATCACATTGAGGAGTCAGTAGGTATTTCTGTATATCGGGGGTAGTGTTGTTAGAATGTGGACTTTGACTGCTTTTGTTGCATTTAGTTCTATGCATAGTTTAGGATTGCCTGATTTTCCTCCTCACCAGATGCAATGGCATAGCTCCCATATAAATCGGTGAATGAAAAGCATGCTATTCTGGTAATATAGGTTCAAGTTATGTTTCTGATTAAGTTACTTACAGTAGTTATTGCATGAGTGGCTGAAGTTGAACCATCAACATTAGACAGTTCTACATTGCCTTCATATGTGCTTTCAAGATTTGGAGGGACATGCTATAACTATGTGCATAATTCAACAGACCCATCAATAACAATCATGGTATACCTCCTACTTAAAGATCTGTTACATGATAAATCCCAAGTGATACATTTCATTTGGCCAAAGGCCCAGCTTATATCTTGTGGATATGTTCACAGCTACAGAAAATTTCCCTTTAAACAGTACTGGGATGAGACTAAATAACTTTTGGGCCAACTAGTGTATCCACTAGTTTACATGATTTTCATGTGGGTACCTGTCAAGTTTTAAGTATATATTCTCCAATTTTTGTTTGATTGTATTTTGGATGGATTGTGCCTGAAAGTGATTTTTTTGGTTCCCAGAAGTGCCATTGAAGTTTGAACTGCTTGGCATATTGGTTTGGGAGAAGTTCCTGCTCTAAGGGGAGTAGTAGTATAAAAGCTGCGTTTCAATGGCTGAGAAGGATGGCAACCTTGAAATGATCAATAAAGAAGCTGTTGATTTGGTAAGCGTTTTTGCTTTTGCGAATAATGTGATTTAGTACTGCAGGCAATTTTGATCATTGATTTTGGAGAGTCTTAACTCCTTTGCCCATAAATTTACTTTGTTAAGGATTCTGTGGGAAGAGTATATTTTTCGGTTGTCTTGGTACCTACTGGGAATAAGTTTATCTTGTGGCATGTGCTTTCTTCATATTATAGGTCAAGCATATTCCACAAAATTTGGAAGTGCTTTAAATTGTTCTGCAGCATGTTTCAGACTTTTATCAGGAGGAATACCCACTAGAGATTTGTATTATCAGAAAGAGCACCCACTAGCAAAACCTGCATTAATACCAGAGGAATTCATAGAAAATACCTAGGCTAATCTTGTTTCATATAACCGAACAATCATTTGGTTGATTTTGAGTTGGTAAGGCTTAAGGCTCAAAGGCTAACCCTTGATTTTGCATCGTTAAGGCTTAAGGGTTATAACGATGAATAAAACCAAATCTAAGCTGAAAAGAAGACTCTCCGTAAAGGTAAATGTCTCTAACAGAAGCCAGGACTGTTCTGGTGATTTTAGGATTACGCGGTACACCTTATAGCAGGAGTAAGCAACCAGCTTGTAGACAATAAATCCCAAGAGTCTTATTTCTGCTTAACCAGATTGACAATAGGATGGCGATCCTCGGCAGCCCTTGTTTGACATAACACCTTCCTGCTGCAATTCTATTACAAATTGAAATGAAGACCGACAATGTAAAACACATATTGACATACTGATTTCAATACTTTTGTAAATAATACTGGCAGGTTTATTTCAATAGTTTTGTAGATCTGACTCTCTAATTTTGAATATTTTGTTTGAAGGGCAATTTTTTAAGGTTTTAAAATTTTTGATTCGGTAATGAAGTGTTTATAAAGGCTAAGAATTTTTAGTGGGTTCCAATGCAGAAAAACATTTCCAGTAAGTGCTTGAATTTTTTTTTTTAAATTCTAAGATTTGTATTGGGTCTCAATGCAGGAAAACATACCCATTGAGGAGGTGTTTGAAAATCTCAGATGTACCAGGGCAGGTTTGACCTCCAACGAAGTGGACGAGCGGTTGAAGATATTTGGATTCAACAAGCTCGAAGAAAAGAAGGTAAGCCACTGTAAGGAAGAGGATGCTTCTTTTGCCTCTATGCTAGTGGATTATTACATTCTTTTTTAAGAGTCATCAGCTTTGTCAATGCTTGGCTGCAGGAAAGTAAGATTCTGAAATTTTTGGGCTTCATGTGGAATCCCTTATCATGGGTTATGGAAGCTGCAGCAATTATGGCCATTGCCTTGGCAAATGGAGGAGTATGTTTGGAGTTCATTATTGCCCGTTTTTGTCATCGTAATTTTATGTGTGTGTTTTTCTTGGAATTTGGAAATTTTGTTCATGTTTTGTGGGTTATATTGCATGGTTGGTTTGCAGGGGAAGCCTCCTGATTGGCAAGATTTTGTTGGTATCATAACATTGCTCGTCATCAACTCCACTATAAGTTTTATTGAAGAGAATAATGCTGGCAATGCAGCTGCATCATTAATGGCCCGGTTGGCTCCAAAAGCAAAGGTCCGTCCTTGTTCCAAAACCTACAGCTTTCGCATATTATAAAGTTTTTGTTTCCCCTTCTTAGGTAGTTCTGAACTCCATATTTTCAATTCAGGTTCTAAGAGATGGTCGTTGGAGTGAAGAAGATGCTGCCTGCCTGGTTCCTGGAGACATAGTTAGCATTAAACTTGGAGATATCGTTCCTGCAGACGCTCGACTGCTTGAAGGAGACCCTTTAAAGATTGACCAGGTTCTATATTGTATTTAATTATCATGATATCTAAATTGATCAGTGCCCTGATGGAATTTCGATTCACATGCCTGTCTTCTGATGACAGTCTGCACTAACTGGAGAATCACTGCCCGTGACCAAGAATCCTGGCGACGGGGTTTATTCAGGATCAACTTGCAAGCAAGGTGAAATTGAAGCTGTGATTATAGCTACCGGTGTTCACACCTTTTTTGGTAAAGCTGCCCATCTTGTAGACACTACAAATAATGTGGGACATTTTCAAAAGGTCAGTAATTTGTTCCAAGGGAATTTGATGTTCAGAGGTTATTTGTACTCAAATTGTTATTTCATTTGATTTGCATGTGATCTTATGCAGAGTGTACCTTTTGTTGTATGTGGTTTCCAGGTTTTGACCGCAATTGGAAATTTTTGCATCTGTTCTATTGCAGTGGGCATGATAATTGAAATTGTAGTTCAATATCCAATTCAGCATCGGCCATATAGACCTGGAATTGATAATCTATTAGTGCTTCTAATTGGTGGGATTCCAATAGCAATGCCCACTGTTCTTTCTGTGACTATGGCCATTGGTTCCCATCGCCTTGCTCAACAGGTCACCTGAGATAATGTTACATCCTGTTCTTTTCTGCATTTTGACGTTAAGACATTGCCATAATTCTAAGATGAAGACCTATATGTATGACTTAATACTCTGTTTCCAATTTTAAGTTAAATGGAGTGAATAGCTGTATCTGCTTTGATTTTTACAGGGTGCTATTACAAAAAGGATGACTGCTATTGAGGAAATGGCTGGGATGGATGTGCTGTGCAGTGATAAAACGGGAACATTAACACTTAACAGGCTTACTGTGGACAAGAATCTGATTGAGGTCAGACACCCACCATGTCCTAATGCTTGAACTCTTCTGTGAATATCTAGAACAGAAATCAAACTGCTCATTATTGTTTTGGCAGGTATTTGCAAAAGGAGTTGATAAGGATACAGTGGTTTTGATGGCTGCCAGAGCATCCAGAACAGAAAACCAAGATGCCATCGATGCAGCTATTGTTGGGATTCTTGCTGATCCGAAAGAGGTAAATAGATTTAGCATAAAGGATGTGCCAAAATTCTACTATAAGTCCCTTTATCGTTGTACTGATTTTCTTTACTTATTTTGTTACTGCATGGCCAAAGGCAAGGGCAGGCATTCAAGAGGTTCATTTTCTTCCTTTCAACCCAACTGACAAACGGACAGCACTCACTTACATTGATGGTCAAGGCAAAATGCATAGAGTTAGCAAAGGTGCACCTGAGCAGGTATCATTTACACACTTCTTTTTTCCTATTGGCTTTTTTCTCTTAATGCAGAGAATTAGATAAATTTGCTCATTCCTTAAATGAATCTCGTGGGGTCTCCAGATCCTCAACCTGGCACACAACAAACCAGAAATTGAGCACAGAGTTCATACTATAATTGATAAGTTTGCTGAGCGTGGACTTCGATCTCTTGCAGTTGCATATCAGGTTAGTAAATTCAGCCTTGTGTTTTCGGTTTCGGTTTCCTTTTTAGTATTTTCTAGCTCAGCATTTTTCTTTCTGTAATTTTAAAATTTTCCAGGAAGTCCCTGACGGTAAGAAGGAAAGTCCAGGAGGACCCTGGCAGTTTGTTGGTCTTATGCCCCTCTTTGATCCTCCACGCCATGATAGTGCAGACACAATCAGAAGGGCTCTTAACCTGGGTGTCAGTGTTAAAATGATTACAGGTATGGCTGCTTCCATGACAACAATGTTTTACATGTATTCATGTGACTGGGAGTGTAATGATTGTTTAAACACATAAAAACGAAATGATTTATTTTTGTTTCAAAAATTCATCAGGAGATCAGCTAGCTATAGCCAAGGAAACAGGGCGTCGATTGGGTATGGGTACAAATATGTACCCATCTTCATCTCTGCTAGGCCAGTCCAAAGATGAAACAATTGAAGCTTTACCAGTGGATGATTTGATTGAAAAGGCTGATGGTTTTGCTGGTGTCTTCCCTGGTATTAATTCTGTTACTTCCATTTCCTTTTTATTTTTATTTTGAGCCATTTAAATTGACGAAGTACTGCTGCTAGGTATAGCTTCCTAGAACGTAAGAAGCAACCAGTTCCTTAGACTTAATGCATTAAGCACAACTCAGCACCTAGAGATGCACTATTTATATTTCTTTCTTGGAATGCCTCCCAAGGATACTAAAGAAGTTGGGGATATTATGTTTTGACATTTCAAGCTTGTTCAATCCGTAGCTTTTATTAAACAAGCTTCAGAGAAATTGCGTAAAAAAGGTTAATGATTTATGATGATGCTGAAGTTAAAAGCAGCTAATCTGCATACTTTCTATTTGTAAGTTTTGAAGGTTTAGCTTGAGTATTACCAAAAGTCTTTTTGTTTTGATTCCTTTGTCAATACTGAATTCAGAGCACAAATATGAGATAGTGAGACGACTGCAAGCAAGAAAGCATATATGTGGAATGACAGGGGATGGTGTAAATGATGCACCAGCACTTAAAAAGGCAGATATTGGAATTGCTGTGGCAGATGCTACTGATGCAGCTCGGAGTGCTTCTGATATTGTTCTCACAGAGCCAGGACTAAGTGTTATAATCAGTGCTGTGTTAACGAGTCGTTCAATCTTTCAACGAATGAAGAATTATACTGTAAGAAAAATATTATTTTAGTTGCATTGAGCTTAGTATGAGGAAACGCCTACCAGGCTTTATAGTATGTATAAATTATGATATATGAAAGTAACTTACAGTATAAAGATTAATACATTCTAAAGATTAGATAACCATTTTTATAATCTAAATCTATTTCGAAATTAATAATAGTCACTGTATTATCTTTTAAGAATCACTACAGTTACAATTTCTAATATTTAACTGCAACTTCTCATGTCACGCAGATATACGCTGTGTCCATAACAATACGTATTGTGGTGAGTATAAATATCATGTTGTATTGGTAAACTTAGATAAGAAAATCTCCAATTATTTTCTCATTATATCAATATGCATGATGTCATAATCTATACTCTATTTTATCTTAACATGCAAATATCTATTTGGACATTTGTGAAACAGCTTGGTTTCATGCTTCTGGCATTGATATGGAAATTTGACTTTCCACCATTCATGGTATTGATAATCGCCATATTAAATGATGGTGAGTGTTTCCTATTTGGGTAAATAAAGTAATTGAGAAAATACAATAATCAATCTATTGGAATACAAACTTTATTAGTTCTTCTCTTACTACTGTCACTGTGTGTACCACTTGAGCAGGGACTATAATGACCATTTCCAAAGACAGGGTGAAACCATCACCTCTGCCTGACAGCTGGAAACTTTCAGAGATTTTTGCCACAGGGATTATCATTGGCAGTTACCTAGCAATGATGACTGTCATATTCTTTTGGGCAGCCTTCAAGACAGATTTCTTTCCAGTAAATATAATCTCCTATTTAGTTTTCAAATCATAATTAAACTTGTTTATGGTGATTCAATAAGGAACAAAAATCTTGATAATTGATTTGTTGTGCTGATTAGATTTCTCTTGTAAATTTTTCACAGAGAACATTTGGTGTTTCAAATCTTCATATTCCTAGTGAAGAAAATACTCGAAAATTGAGTGCTGCAGTCTATCTTCAAGTGAGCACTATAAGCCAGGCTCTTATATTTGTGACAAGGTCTCGAACTTGGTCTTTTCTAGAGCGACCTGGCCTGTTGCTTCTAGGTGCATTTTTCATCGCTCAGCTGGTGGGTATTGATTCCGACATGCCAAGTCTCATCCTTAAACCATTTTGCAAATCTTTAAGGATTTTTTCTTGACTTTTATAAATAAGTCCTTATTTTGTTGTTATGTTTGCTCAAAATAGTGTTGTAGCACAATCAGAATCCCTATTACTCTTCTGGTTGCTGGTGGACATTCGTGTTCATTTCAATTAGTTTTTCATTAGCTTTTTTATCTTCATTAAATAAACCTTTTGCTAATGATTTTTGTTGTTATGATTTGGCAGATTGCAACATTGATTGCAGTTTATGCAAACTGGGGATTTGCTGCAATAGAGGGCATGGGGTGGGGCTGGGCTGGTGTTGTATGGCTTTACAACATAATCTTCTACTTCCCACTAGATCTTATCAAGTTTGCAATTAGATATGCCATCAGTGGAAAGGCTTGGGATTTGCTTATTGAGCAAAGAGTATGTGAACTAAAATACTCTAACTCATATGTTATATCATCTGCTGCAATCAAGACAACTTGGCCGCCTCTGACATACTAATTTATTCATCATCTTGTTTCAGATTGCCTTCACCACCCAAAAGGATTTTGGCAAAGAAGCCAGAGAAATAAAATGGGCCCATGCTCAAAGGACTTTGCATGGATTGCAGCCTCCAGATACTAAAATGTTTGGTGACAGGAACAGCTTCAGAGAGCTCAATCAGATGGCTGAAGAGGCAAAAAGACGTGCTGAGATTGCAAGGTAAGATCTTAAGATCATGGCCTTTTTGTTCTTTGGTCGATCATTATTCTGCACATTTTGAAAACTTCTATACTCTAATATTTGTTATTTGAACTTGATGTTTACAGGTTGAGAGAATTACATACTCTGAAAGGGCATGTTGAGTCTGTTGTAAAGCTCAAGGGATTGGATATTGAAACAATTCAGCAATCTTACACTGTTTGAGAGATGCCGGTTCTACCTTAGTCTGCTACAGCCTACACTGTATTACTATGTTAGCAACATTTGGGTACCCACCCCTACATAACAAATGTTTTTAGCCCAAGTGGAGAAGTTAGAAAATAGTGAAAATTATATCTAGTCGTACAGAGTTTTATGTTATTTTCCTTGAGAGGACATAATCAACGATGTATATGAAATCTTTGCTTTTCATTAATAAGAAGCTAAATGATTTTCATATTCGGTGGCAAGTGGTTTATAATCACAAGTTGAAATGGCCAAAAACTGATAGCTTGACACAATCTGAACTGTTGGAATCCTCATTAATAAGAAGCTAAATGATTTTCATAATCGGTAGCAAGTGGTTTATAATCACAAGTTGAAATGGCCAAAAACTGATAGCTTGACACACTCTGAACTGTTTGAAACCAACCATGGAGCGTAATTAGAGGATATATACATCGAATATGATATAATTGAAGAGGTAACATTTTGCATTGATGAATCAGTTGCTTGTGAGGATCAACAAAATCTTATGATTGTAATTGTTTAATAGGCTTACACAAGCATAGTTGTCTTGTACCAAGGAATAGCTCTGTGTGAATCTTATGTAAGTTAAATCCTCGATTAGTTTGCTCAGTGCTATGGATGTTGGCCTTACACTTTTTACTTCAAAATGCTGTCTTTTTTATGTTTTGAGTGTTTATCAAATTCACTTCTTTTCTGGTTTAAGATTTGCATTATGTTTAAGATTATAGATTCTCTACAGCAACATTTGCACCACATTAGATGACAACCTTAAGACACTCTTGTATATGACTTGTATTAATGTAGAAAGATCTTTGTCAAAGCTAGTGGTGGTCATTCTTGGTAAATTATATCTTTGTACCCCAAAAAAATTTAGAACCCTTAGGTTTCCTTTTTGTTAAATGTAAAACTCATGCTCAATTGGCAATTTTGAACTCTTCTCCATTGGAGCTCGATGGATTTAAACATGTTATTTGCTGTTTGAATCCAAACCTTGTGTGCTTTGTGCCACCTACTATTTTGAAAGAGGTTTGTATCATATTATATGGTCTTCCATAGAGTATTGGTCTAAGGAAATTATGGAGTGCATAAAGGAAGGATTTAGTGGCCTATTTGGAATAATTCCTTATGTGTCCCTTTTGCATGTTGTTTATGCTCACATTAAGAATATCCCTTTTCTAAAGAGCATGTGCCTTTCCTCCCTATCTAGACCTTTTTTTCAAGAGGTGGAATAGAAGGTCTCCCTTTTAGATGCTATTCTTTTTAGAAGATTTAAAATATTGTATGCTTTTGCTTTTTTAAATCTCCTTCCCTCAAACCTATTACCTATTCTCAAGGGTTTTGTTTGGAGGGAAAAGGGAATTTCTAAGCTTAATAAAGACTCTCTTTTAAAAACATCATTAATGTTTCTTTTTGGGGTACTCACTTTGGTTTGGAAGTTTTTCAAAATAATTGTGCTTTTTAGAAAGGAAAATTATCAATACTTTATAAAGACATAGAGGTTGTAAGTTTGAGTGGCTCTCTAATTTGAAGTGTGGCTCCTCTTCCAAACTTTCCCTCTATGGAGTTTTATAATAAGAATATTTTCAAGATGGTCAATATATTACAATTTTTGGACCTTGATTGTGTCTCGGATTATCTAGCGGAGGATGGGAGTGTTTCTTCAAAGGTGTTGTCTATCTTGTAGTGCTTGAATGGGGAGAAACTTCTTGGATTTACAAAAATATTGAAGAATTGAGGGTTTTACAATAAACACTTGACCCTAAGGATTCAAGTTTCAAATGGTTAAGAAGAAAAAGGGAAAAAATACAAATCACAAATCTAAAAGTATCAACATGTGTGAACTTGGATGTAGGCTATTGTTAGTCCTATGAGGATCCGGTTAATACTGAGAGGGGGGGTGAATCAGTATTAAGACCAATTGAAACTTTAACTCAAAAAATAAACTTATCTTAGACCTTAAATCATTTAACAAATAACTCAACTTCTGTAATCAGATCTAATAACCTCTTTATCAGATTTGCTTAACACATTCAATCAAATCACTTACCAATACTTTCACCACCAAAGTAATCATATAAACTTGATCATTTACCAACTCAATAACCTTATCAATAAAATCAAAAACTTTCTCAAACAACTTCTTATCACTACCAGTAACCTCTGATAAAACATCATAACCAGTGTCTTTGTAATAACCCACTTAACTAGACCCAAAAATTTCTACTAATTTTTTTATATATATAAATATTGATTTCTTATTCTTACTTATTCCTAATTGTGTTTGATTTAATTGCATACTCTAGTACATCTATCCAACCGGGATAGGCATCCATCCAACCGGGATGGGCATCTAACCATACGGGTTAGGCATCTATCCCTACGGGTCTAGGCATCTAACCATACGGGTTAGACATCTGTCCATATGGGACAAGAGGTATCATCTATCCAATCTCGGATAGGCATCTACTCAAATGGAGTAGGCATCTATTAATAAGAATAGGAAATGCTCTGGCCAAAGACTTTAGACTCATCGAGACCATCTGGGTCCTGAGTCACTCTCTAAAGACTACACTCCCTTAGCAGGAATGCACCGAGGTCATTGTCTTTAGGAGTATATTAAAATAATTAATAAACAAGCTTGAGTTCCACCTCGGAATTTGGCCTAAAGCCTCGGGAAGTCAAGCGAATCCATACGGGATTCATTCTGAGTATGCATTGAATTAATTTTAACCTTCCAATTAGCATTATTTGTACCCTATGATTAAAAGACCAAGGAGATTTGAGAACCAACTACTCACCCATAACCAAAACCTGATCACCATCCCTGAGCGCCTGAGTACAAGGGACAACTCCTTCCCTAGACTGCCTACATACCCATTTCGGCATGGGGTCAAGGCGTAAAGTATGTAGTTCTGGTTTCTAACTATGGTTTAATGTAAACTATTTGGTGGGTACGCAACCCTTTCTAGGGTCAATGTCCTAGACAGTTTCTTTGCGGTTGCTACCCACGATGGTAGCTCCAAAGTAAAAAGGCTCAAGGTGGCCTCATGCTTGTGGCCTAAACAATTAGGTCCTATTTCCTATTAAATACGTCACCCTTAATCTATTATCATCCACTGAAATCATCAGGATAAAATAAATTTCCAAGATCATAACACAACCAAACCCTAATGGGGTTTTCTAAGGTTTAACTGAGCGGATGTAAATTCATTTAATATTTTATATTTTTAGATTATTGATCTAAGACCCACCCCTTGGATTTTAACTTCCAAATTACCCTTATTTTTCCCTGACGATTTAGAGGGACGATGCCACAGACGTTGTTGTTGCAGCTTTATTAGGCGTTAAGTGCAGTAGTTCAACACAACGACATTACTTGTAAGCGTGACCCAAAGGCACCATAGATACCGAATGCTACTAAGGTTCTGTGAGAGTTGAGAAATAAAACACCACAGGAGCCCAAATGATCTCTGCAAGCTGAATACACTTGTTACAAGGAGAAACAAGGAAGCAACAGAGAAAAACATAAACATAGGAAAATGCTCAAGAATATGAGAGCTTTGTATTCACAAAAATGTGTAATAGAATAATGATACAAAAGAAAGAATTCAACCTCTAATAGGTCAAAAAACCCTAAAAGGGAAAACCCTAGGTTTGCACATAATAATTAATAAAAGAATTAATTATTATGCACCTAATGTTAGCTTAAGTGTAAAAGAGATAAAGGGGAACTTAATTAATTAAACAAATGTCGTTTAATTAATCAAGTAAAGACCCGATTACTCTAACACCCCCCCTTAAGCTAGACTTAGGGAGAAGCTAAAACCTAGAACAACTATTGAAAGCAGGAAAGATGGGTCTTGACAACAAGGCCTGATCAGGTACCTAAATACAAGGAAACCTCTATGAAATGGAGAAAAAGGAAAATACCCAGTGGGAAAAAACTCCTCTCCAGAAAGAGATAAAAGAACATGCTAAAAGAAATATGAAGGAAGGAAGGCCTCATAAAGACCCCCCATGGACAACTTCCTTCACCCCAAGCATAGAGCACAACTGAAGATAGCGCGGCGATGCAAAAGGTTTCGTGAAGATATTTGCAACCTGCTCAGTAGTGGGAATGTACTCCAAAATGAGAGAATCATCCTGAATCAATTGGCGGATGAAATGCATGTGAAGCTCAATGTGCTTCATCCATTGATGCTCCACCGAGTTGCAAGAAATGTGAATAGCACTCTAATTGTCACACCAAAGAATAGTGGGAGTATCGGGATGAAAACCAAACTCAGTCATCAACTGTCGAAGCCATAAGATCTCTTGACTTGCAAGCACAACAGTTCGGTACTCAGCCTCTGTAGATGATAATGCATGAGTAGTCTGCTTCTTGCAAGACCATGTGATAGGACCAGAGCCAAGATAGAAAACAAAGCCAGAAGTAGACTTCCGATCATTGACATCACCAGCTCAATCTAAGTCAGTGTAGCCAACAATGTGAGATTCCCCTAATGTGTAGTGAATGTCATGAGAAATAGAGCCCTGAATGTACCACAAAATACTTTTGACAACTTGCCAATGACTCTCATGAGGATCATGGGAGAATTGAGAGACAAGGCTAACTTCAAAGGAAAGGTCAGGACGAGTGTGTGTCAGGTACAACAAACTGCCAACCAACTGCTTGTAAAGTGTAGAATCTACTGAAGGAGTGGGGCAAGTAGTAATTAAAAGAACCCCTGACTAAAAAGGAGTGGGGGCAGGCTTGCAATCAAGCATTCCAAAGCGCTGAAGCATGTCAAGAGCATACTTCTGCTGGTAAATGAAGATCTCATCAAAAGACCGAATCACCTGAAGACTAAGAAAATAGTGCAAAGACCAAGATCTATCATCTCAAACTGGTCCATCAAAGCTCGCTGAACATGTTGAATCATAGAGGATGAGCTACCTGTGATGAGGAGATCATCAACATATAGCACGAGAATCAAGATGTCACCCTCAAGATGTTGAATGTACACTATGTGATCGGAATGACAACGTGTGAAACCAATGGAGAGCAAGAAAGAGTCCATCTTCTCATACCAAGCCCGAGGAGCCTGTTCGAGACCATACAATGAACGTCGAAGTCTGCAAACCAAAGAACTGTCCTGCACAAATCCCCGAGGCTGCTCCATATAGATTTCCTCCTATAGGTCTCCATGCAAGAAAGCACTCTTCACATCCATCTGAAAAATGGGCCATCCCTTAGAAGCTACAAGGGATAGTACAAAGCGAATAGAGTTCATCTTGGCAATAGGGGCAAATGTCTTGGAATAATCAATACCCTCAACCTGCGAGAAACCCTTCGCAACAAGATAGGCTTTGTACTTATCAATCGAACCATCAGCAACATACTTGGTGTGATACAACCATCGGCACCGAACCATCTTTATGCCCTTAGGAAGCAGACAAAGATCCCAAGTATTATTCCTCATCAAAGAAGAATACTCCTCATCCATAGCACAATCCCACTTAGGGTGTCCTATTGACTCTGAAAACTTCTGAGGATCATCTGAAATGGCATGAATCAAAAGACTAGAACCCGCAATATGAGAACATGTACGATGAGTATCTGAAGGATCACCGGCCATAGATCTTGCCGCCTCAACAGTAAAGAGAGACCACTTGGGCATCTAAGGTGGAGCAGGTGGAGGGGGAGATGGTGGATCATCAGCAGCATCATCAGAATCATCCTCAAAATGATCCTGAAGAGATGCAGTGGGAGAAGTAGGAAGAGGGGTAGACATTAGAGACAAGGTATCCACTATGGGAAGGCACTCATCAAACTGAACATCCCGTCGAAATAGGACCTCTCTAGAATCAGGATCAAACAACTTGTACGCCTTAACATCCTCACAGTAGCCAACAAAAATGAGGGGTCGGCTCTTTTTCTCCATTTCTCTCCTCTAAGCATCTTGAATAAATGCTCATGCCTCACTTCCAAATACTCGAAAAAAAGAAACATTAGGCTTGTCATGAGATCAAGCCTTCTCAGGAGTCATATGTCGAATCGCTTTGTGAGGCATCTGATTCTGAATGTAGTTGGCACAATTGACTGCCTCAACCCAAAAGGTCGAATCCATGGACCTAGACTGAATCATACAATTCGCCATCTCCCGTAAAGTCATTTTCTTTCTCTCAATGACACCATTCTACTAAGGGGTGTAGGGAACAGTAAACTGATGTTGTAAACCATGCTTAGTGCAAAAATATCTGAAAGCCTGATTCACATACTCCCCCCCATTATCTGTATGTATCCATCGAATAGAACAACCAAACTGCTTCTCTACAAATATTTTGAAGATTCAAAATGAATCAAAGACATCAAACTTGTACTTAAGAAAGTACTCCCATGTGCGTCTGGAGAAGTCATCAATAAATGCGAGTACATACTTGGCCCTAGAAAAAGGAGTAGGGAATGACATGAGGTCACTGTGAATCAACTCCAAAGGTGCCAAAGCACGAGGGGCTCTTCCCTTCGGAAAGGGATCCCTGTGACGCTTGCCAAGCACACAACCATGACAAACACCATCAGTGTAGGAAATCTATGGGAGCCCAAGAACAAGTGCCTGTGTACTCATCTACTGAGGATATCTGTAATTGACATGGCCCAAGCGCTCATGCCAAAGCTTACTCACTGAATCTGCATGTTCTCTAAGAGATTAACCTATACCCGCAAAGGGCTCAAATCCATCAAATCTATAAAGACAAGATGCAGTATCAACACTCCTAGTAGCCACAACCAGATCATAGTCATGGAGGTCCCGAATAACCACATCATGTGGTGAGAACTCAACTGTCTTATTAAAGCCAGAATGGCAAATCTGATATGCCAGGAACAACCAGAACATCCTGCAGAGTACCCCCATCCAAGGAGACAGAACCTGAACCCAAGATTGAAAGCTGAACAGAGTCACCCACTACAATCTATGAAGTACCACAAGAGGCAAGAGAAGTAACCAACTGTTGAGTGTGAGTCATATGGTGAGAAGCACCAGAATCTAAAATCCAAGTGGACCCATAGGTCGAAGCTCGAGCAGTGAGAGAATGACCTTTCTTTGTGGAAGGAGAAGATACCTGAGGTGAGGAGATGTGATGTTGTTGCATGGCTTCCTCTAAAGCCTCTAATCATTTCCAACACCTGGAAACTGGATGTCCTTCCTTACCACAAAAACTACAAGTATCTCATGATTTCTTCTTAGTCTTGGAGGAAGACTCACCAGACTGCGAAGATTTCCCTTGTTTCAGATTAAATGGTGGTTTAGAATCAGACTTAGGAGGTGGCTTGGAGGAATGCTCACTACCTACAGAATTCTTCTTTGGCTTTGGTTTCTGCTTTTGCTTCTCCTTAGATGACTGAGCAACCAATGTTTTGTTCTTGGACCCTAAGAGCATGTCCAGTTGAGAAAGGTGAGACTGCTCACGAGACAAACGCTCACAAAACACATCAAAGGTAGGCATGGTAAAATGAGCACCCAAGCCATCCATGGTGGAGTAGAAAGTAGAGGCAAAAAACTGAAAAAGGACCCCAAAGCTTCGAAAGGATCAAGTGAATGCACTCCAAGTCTATCTTGATCTTTCCACACCCCTAGAGAACAAATCTGGTATTCTTGAATTTGTTCAAAAAATCCTCAATGGTGGGAAAGGAATCAGGTGACAAGGAAACCAACTCTGCCTAAATCTGTAATGCTTGGATCTCATTAACTCTCTCGAAGAGAGTCTCAAACTTCAACCACATAGTGCGAGGAGTGAGCAAAGCATCAAGGTGAAACAGAAGGCCATCGGAAACATGTAATGAGAGAAAACCCATGCCTCATCCATCTTGTTTCTATGTTGAAGAATCTCAAAAGGACGCTGCAACAGAGGTTGAACCTCATCCAAACAAGACCACAACCCTCATGCCCGAGAAGCCACGTGATGTGAGGCTTCTAGGTGTGATAGTTGTGTGATGTCAACAACTCAACTGAAGAGTCTGCCATGAAACTCTACACCTGTACCTGCTTGTGTTTTTTATTATTATGTGATCTTTCAGAATAGACAGAATATACAGAAGAGTTTGTTTGTTTTGAGAGTTTTGGTGTCCTAGATTTCTGATATAAATGATAGAAAGCAAGAAAAAAACACCCCCCACAAGAGATAAACCCAAACCCTAGTACATACTGGTGAGAATGAAGCAGTGCATAAGCAAAATAATTCAAACTGAAATCTCATGTACTTGATGAAATATATGAGAAACAAGATCACATATCTGAATAGAGCATGCTGAGAGATTTCCAACGCCTATTCATTTTTGAAAAATGAAGTCCATTTGCACACTCTACAGCCCCAGAAGTGTAGAAAAGTGACCCCACTTTGACTAGAAAAAAGTACACTCAAACAGAAAAACTGAAAAACAATTTCAATATCATGAGGTCCAGCTCGGAACCAGCTTTCCGACGCCTATTTTTTTTTGAAAAAACAACTTCGTATGCTCAAGATATGAAGAAAAAACCAACCCCCCCTTCAAAGGAAAGAAAGAGACTGTCTGGTGGTAGGGTTGGGTGGAGGTGGCCCGGGGGTGGCGCTTCGGTGGCGGAGCAGGCGGCGTAGGGGCGACGGTCGGGCCGCAACGGCGGGCGGAGGTCGGCGGGGAAGAAACTGTCGGTAAGGGTGAGGAGGTCGGCGGCGGCGGGGCCCGACTGTTAGTGCCGACGGCCACAATATGGGCTTGTTGCAGGGCAAGGGGCCCATAGTACCCTGCATACTGTGGATTGACCCAAGAAAAACAAAAAAACTTTTAATAAATTTGTTGAATGATTTTTTTTTTTTTTTTTAAAGAAAAACAAATTTCAGCTTGCATGCCGTAAAAAGGCAAAAAATTGATTTTTTTTAAATTTCTCGAACTACGTGCTAGGGTCATACGCCCTGGTACATAACAAAAAAAATACCCCCAGAGGCTCAGGTGTCAAAAATGATCAAGCTTTATATGACCATAGGGGTTTTGGGGCCTTCTGAGCACGATGGTGAGGTCCGTTTAGGCCCAAAATGCTCAGAAAAAAGGCCTATCCCTATGTGCACAAAAAAACTTTTGAAACCCCAAATCTGCTTCCAATGCAAAAAAAAACTCAAAACAAGAACAGGTAGCTATAGATTCGAAGCTCTGATACCATGTGAGAGTTGAGAAATACAACACCACAAGAGCCCAAATGATCTCTGCAAGCTGAATAAACCTGTTACAAGGAGAAACAAGGAAGCAATAAAGAAAAACATAAACATAGGAAAATGTTCAAGAATATGAGAGCTCTATATTCACAAAAATGTGTAATAGAATAATGATACAAAAGAAAGAATTCAACCTCTAATAGGTCAAAAAACCCTAAAAGGGAAAACCCTAGGCTTGCACATAATAATTAATAAAAGAATTAATTATTATGCACCTAATGTTAGCTTAAGTGTAAAAGAGATAAAGGGGAACTCAATTAATTAAACAAATGTCGTTTAATTAATCAAGTAAAGACCCGATCACTCTAACAGGTTCTTGGTTTCAACTCCTCTTGTTTAGTTGTCTATCTAAGAATTTAACTATAAATTCATGAAATCATAAATAAACATTATACGAAAACAACTATGAAAAGAAATTATTACATGCAAGGAGTTACTACTTGGAATTAAAAACTGAGATATAAGTATTACCTGCTAAACAATCCAACCATTTTGGAAATAGTATTTTCTTGAAAGAAAATTAAAATTGTAAAACTTGAACTATATACATGAAAGTACTAATCTCTTGAAAACTATGATACTTATAGGAGATAGCTTACAAAAATGACCATTACACTTTAATTATGAATCCTAAAACCTGAAAGGTACTAAATTGTTTGAAAGAAAATTAAATGATTAAATAATAAAACTTTGGAAAAGAATTTAAGATTAACTTGTTGAAGAGAAAAACTATTTAATAATAAGCTTGAGAATAACCACATTATTGATGAACCAACTAATTCTTCCATTTGAAATAGCATAAATTTTATCTTTAATTATTTTCTACAAATCATAACCTTACGTAAATATGAATGAATTGCTTGAAACATAATTAAATGATTAAATAGCAAGACTTTGGAAAATAGTTTAGCATTTATCAAACTTAACATACTATACCATAATTTAAATAATTTGAAGGAACTTACATTTCATTTAATAATAAGAAAAACTTTTAATTAATAATAATTAATTTCATATGTTATTTGATCTCTTAATTACAATTCATCGTCAACATATTACTTATAAATAACTCCTTATCCATTTTTATCCCAAATATAAGGATTATATAGCATTTAAATAATTTTTAAAAGTAAAGTTTTATTTAAATAATTAGAGAGCACATGATAAGGTCAAAAGTAAACTTTACCTAGCTATCATCCAAATATGAAAAGAAATAAAATAATAAGTTGATTAAATCATTGGTTCAAAACTATAGGTGTAATTTAAAATTAAGGGTGTTAATATCTATTTATAAAATAAGCAATTAATTTAATATAATTATGATTAATTTTTATTCAAGAGAACATAACAAACAACCAATCAAATCAATAGTAAATTTACTATAATTGATTTTTATTTATTTTATCAAAATTTATGTTTATCAATAAAAAGATTACTTAATATTTGTCTTAAATAAAATTGCCTCACAAAAATGTTATCTTAAATACCCTCTTACAATTAAATTTAAATATGAAGGAAATAATTTCCTTTTTATTTTAATGAATAAAAAAATTAAGGAAGCAATCTCAACCCTTAGATTAGATTAATCTTAGCCCTTAGATGTAGAGTTCACCCACAACCCTAAAATCTTTATACTAATACTAAAATTTAGGGTTTTTCTTCCATTTCATTGTCGTGAATCTTGGAGGAAGAATGGAGAAGAAGAATGCATATAGAAGACTTCTACAAAATCTACCATGCATGTCTATGAATTTGCAAACCTTTGTCATCAATCAACTTCCTATTTGATTAAAACCCATTTAACATTATAATTATTTCCACTCTTATTTGTTGGTTATATACAAATTGTGCAGATTTTGAAAACCCTTTTGCAAGGATTGAATGGTTGATTTAGTTGCAGATTATCAAGTTTAGTTTGTTTTTGTTTTTTTTTTGTTAAAGAAGGCTTTAAATTGTTTTTGTTTGTTTGTTTGTATGGTTCAATTTGAGGCCACAAAACAAACCTCTCTGGAGGCTATACAAAGCCCCTTTGGGGGCTGCAATCTTTTACAAGAAGTCACAGTCATAGACACCCCCCTCCTATAGGCTTGACATGCAATTTTTTAAATTTATTTGTCTAATGTTTTTCTTTTATTAAATTGTATTTTTTTTATTTTTTTATTTTACTAATTTATTTAATATTTCTATAATCACCCTTATTGATTTTGTTTGTTATTATTGTATCATATCATAAGCAAATGGTAATAAAAATTAAATTTTGTGCAGATCTAAGATTTATCAGATCTAATATTGTTTTCCTATACATATACATGTATATATATTCAACCACATAATGCTAATCACAACATTGACTTAATATTAAGATTACTAGAATTAATATACACATGTTCTTCTTCTTCTAAATATATATATACAATTTCAAATAGATAAATAAATAAATAATTACTTAAACACTTATGCAGTACATGAAATAAAAATAGATGTATACAATTTCACTATGATAACACCCTTTCATTCAATTTGTTTTTTTTGGGGGGGTTGGGGGGGGAGGGGGGGGGGGGGTGTTCAAAGATTAATTAATCTAAGGGAATACAATGTATTAGCTAATCATAGAGACTTTTTCACTTGCAATATATAAATTATTATGGATGTAAATTAGAAACATAAGAAGTTAAATTTACTTTTTAAGAAAGACGAGAAATGGAACCCTTATATTATTTAACCTCAAATTTGTTTCTATAAATTGATTATATTTGGCAATAATATTTTAGAATGAATTCATTATTTTATTTTCTCTATAAGAAATTAGAAAATAAAGAGAAGGGTTTCTAAAGGAAGATGTGAAATTAATTAATATTCAAATTCATTTGTAAATTTTATTTTAAAAAGAAAACTACTAGTTTATTGATAAAAAAATGGTAAGATATACACATCTATTCACACATGCACACATATTCCTTCTATCAAAATTTGAAACAAGATGGTTCATGCATATAGATTTTCTTATCAAAATCTGAAAACAAAAGAATGCAAAAACTCTATATTATGCGAATAAAAATCTCTCCCCTCTTCCTAAATTAAACAATATCAAAATCTTTCTCCTTTAAACTACCTAATTTTTCAAAGAAAAACAACATGCATGCTAATAAAAATCTCATTTTTGGAAGAAAAACATACAAGTATGGAAAAAGGGAACTTGGATCCACAAGATGAACCAAAATCTTATTGATGAATCGCCCCTTGTTCTCCCAACTAACCTTCTTCAATCCTCATCTTGTAAACTAGCAAGATCTTCTCCAAAACCTCTAAAAATTCCAACTCATACAATGCATAATGTCTACAAAATTCCTCCTACATCTAACATGATTTGAAAAAAAAAAATTCATGAGAATTTAAAAGACTACTTAATCACATAAAACAATCAACTCCCCTTTTTCGAACATCTAGTATTCAATAAATAGGAAAAGAGAGTAATTTCCCACTACAAAGAGAATTAAATGATTCACATATTTTTATTTTTTTTCCCCAAAAAATTTCATGCAAAAGTGGGGGTTACATGCATATTAAATTTGAATTTGAAATACTTTCATGCAAGACATCTTCTTTACATCTTGTCATAGTGGCGGTTACATTTGACTATGCAATTAAAAATCTGAAATTGAATTTCGCTTCTAGAATCTTCTTATTTCTCCTACACCATGTGCTCAATTAGAATATTGAGGAAATAAATAATTTCCAAGTAAATTATGACCTCACGAGTGTGTCACCACTATTTAATTCTTCTTTTAAAACTAATTTCATCCTTATTCAATTTCCATCTCCAACTAACTTTGCTCATAAAATTAATAATAATAATAATAATAATAATAATAATAGAAAGTCAAATCGAGGTCCAAAAAGAGGGTTATGACATCCTTCTCCCCTTAAATTGTGCATCATCCCGATGCACTAAATATAACCTTAAAAAGAGTTTTTTGAAAACATATAAGTCATCTCTTTTGTGTCTTCCCTTGTAGCATTCTTTCTTCATATTGATTCCATTGTACTTGCATTAATCAATCTCATTGTTGTGCAATTTATACTAGCACTTCTCCAAGACTCTGAATGGCCCTACTATTTTTCCCATCGATTCCTAGGAGGGTCATTCCTTGCTTCATCTAACCTTGGTGGGTAAGCTATCCCATTTCATTGATCATTTCTATTATAATTGTCCTTATTAGTATTGTATCCATCCCTTTGATTTTGATTAAGAGGTGGTCTCCTTTCCGATGAATTATTCTTATGATTCTTGTTGAATTTTGTGTTCCCCTTGAATTCTTGCATCCTTTTGAATTAATGATTCTCGTTAAAATTCTATCTTGTTGTTGCTAGAGCTTAAATTTTCTTTGTTTTTTAAAGATTTCTTGCAAGTACTTCCTTCATTCCTATGAGTCCATGCACATCGACTTCTATCCTTAAGTTGGTATTTAGCCCCACAAAAAAAATGAACTTTTTTATTTGACCCTTCTCATCTTTTGACACATAGGTATGTACTTTAACAATTTGGCGAACTTATTTCAATATTGTTGAACTGTCAAAGCCCCTTGGTGAAGATTATGGAATTATGCCGCCTTCTCATCGAAGAATAATTGTGATAGCCACCTTTTATGAAATGGTGAATAAATTGATCTCATGTGATTATATCCATATTATAATTATGTGTTCCTTATTATTAGTCCTCCAACTAGCTGCTTCCCATTAAGTAGATAGGAATCCAAAATGCCTTAGTTGTTTCTCTATATACACTAGTTCAAGGTATTTTCCAATCTTCAGCTCCACCAATTTTCTTCCCGTCAAACTTATGTGGGTTGATTTTCCTCAAATCCTTAGATAGCTCCTATATATATATATATCTTCCCTCCTATTATCCATCTTATTTCCTCAATCATTGCCAAAGTTCTCATTTTAGTCCTACTTAAATATTTTCAATATGATTCTTGATGTTATTCCTTTTCTCAGTTAATGTGTTGATTATAGCTTCGACTCTTGTTATTGATTCACTCCTTGTTCTTGTTGATTTCCATCATCTCTAACTTCTCTTGACTCCTTGTGGTGGTATGCTTTCCTCTACCACTTCCCTTGCTATCTAGGTTTACTTGAAATTTGAATTTCTTATTTAATTCTTGATTTAACATATAACAATTTATCTCTACTACTTCCAACTACTTCCAAGGTACTCTTTCAAGATTGCATAAATTGAAGTGAGCTCAAGGCCTAGACTTGAACCTTCACTCTGATACCACATGTAATAACCCACTTAACTAGACCCAAAAATTTCAATTGATTTTTTTTTAATATATAAATATTGATTTCTTATTCTTACTTATTCTTAATTTTGTTTGATTCAATCGCATATTCAGGTACATCTATCCAAATAGGATATGCATCCATCCAACCGGGATGGGCATCTATCCATACAGGTTAGGCATCTATCCATATGGGACTAGAAATCTAACCATACAGGTTAGGCATTTGTCCATAAGGGACAAAAGGTATCATCTATCCAATCTGGGATAGACATCTACTCAAATGGAGTAGGAATCTATTCGTAAGAATAGGAAATGCTTTGGCCAGAGATTTTAGAATCATCGGGACCATTCAAGTCCCGAGTCACTCTCTAAAGACTACACTCCCCTACTAGGAATGCACCAAGGTCGCCATCTTTAGGAGTATATAAAAATAATTATATAAATAAGCTTGAGCTCCACCTCGAAATTCAGCCTAAAGCCTCGGGAAGTCAAGTGAATCCATATGGTATTCCTTCTGAGTATGCATTGAATTAATTTTAACCTTCCAATTAGCATTATTTGTACCCTATGATTAAAAGACCAAGGAGCTTTGAGAACCAACTACTCACCCATAACCAAAACCTAATCTGTAGTACCCCTACCCTAATCAATCTCTAATCTTGGTTTAATCTTGGTTAGTTATCTTAATATAATGTTATAGTCAGATTTTTGATTTAACGCATAGCTGTTGATGTGGTTTTCACACTAGTTGTATGCAAGTTATTCAGTGTTCCTATTTCATGAAATTAGTATCGGACTAATGCTTTCATTAAATTTTATATATGTATGCATGTATGACTCTTGGTTGCAGGAAATTTCAAGTACAACGCCGCATGAGTGCGAGGTTTGTCTTCACCTGGATTTGCAGGTTTGAGTGTACCTCTTTAATCCTTAGAGTTGGATTAGGTGGTCGTAAGACCCTAGTTGACCATAGTTGTGCTCAAGTGAGCATCGTCAGCCGTCGTCGGTGTTCCCTTTTTGTTTGAGTTTGCGGGTCGTCTGTTTGGTTGACCTTCTCGGTTTGCATGCTTGGTGTGCATGGTTAAATTGATTAATTAGTCCTTAGTAATTATCTTGATTAAATATGTATTTGTGCATTAGAGGTTAATGGACTAAAGTAATCGGGATTTCGTTATGCGATTTTCGTTGATATTGGATTGCTCATTTTAGATTGGGAGTGAGTTCGATTAAATGACTGATTTTGAATATTAAATGCATTTTAGATATGCTGCTGAAAAAGAAAGTTTTGTATTTTATCGCAATAGATTTAATTGTATTCTGTTGGCTTCTGAAATTAGAAGGCTAAATTGGATTAAATGAGAAAATCGATTTTTAATTGAAAAGCAAGTCAATTTGTTGTTATAGTTAGAAAATGATTAAATTTTGAGAATTATTTGTAAATAAGAATTTTAATTCCAAAAATGGAATTTTGGTCAACTCTTCCATATAACCCAAAATTTGGGGAAAATTGGAGGATGGACATTTTTGGAGAATTTTTGGTTGGAAAATAATTTTGGATAAAATTGGGGGTTTTGGGGAGGAAGAAATTTTTTTCTGGATCTGGCAGGATTGGGCTCTCCTTCAGCTCTTCCAGGAATGTGTATGAAGGTAGGAATTACCTTAACTGTTCTTCCTTGTTGCTATGGAAATAGATTCTGTTGGTAGAAAACCAAATGCTGGTTGTTAAAGATCTAAATTGTAAAGATTGAATTTTAGTTTTGATTTTGGACATATGGGTTTTGATCCATGCTTATTTGCTTATGATCTTCAAGAAAACAATTTGATTGTCCATTATGAGTTTTGCTGGAAATTTTAATTGAGGTGTGTTATTCCTCATTGCTGTTTGGGTGTTTGAAAACCCCTTTTGTGTTTGGAATGGATGAATTCCATCAACAGAACTTGATACCAAAACAAATTTCGTTGAAACCGGATTTTTTTTATAAACCGAAAGTTATAAACAAGTTTCGTTTGTTGTTTCAAAAAAAAAATAAGAGAAAAACCGAACTGTGTTTCAAAAAAAAATAAAGAAAATATATTATTTTCGAACTGTGCGTTTGCTTTGTTTTAACCCTGCGTTTGGGGTTTGGAGGGCGGGGAGCGGAGCTCCACCCGCTCCTCCTCCCCTCCCCCACTCATTCCCCCGCTTTCGCACCAGTTAGGAGCGGCCGCGGCTCACGGTGGTGGCCCCAGGGCGCCGCGGTTCTTGCGGGCACCACCGTGGCGCCGCCCGCGAAGTTTTCTCCGCCTGCGGCTAGGGTTGGGCGCCCAGCCATCCCCGTTGGGAGGTGGGCCCCGCCCTCGCCTCATTTTAGAATGCGATTTTCTTTAAATAGTTTTTTTTAAATAGTTTTTTTTTTTATGTATTTTTTTATTATTCAAAAAAAATGCATATGATATTTTAAATATTATTTTAATGCTTAGTTTTAATTAGTTCTTAATTATGATTAAGGTGGCATAATCTTGACAAATGTTAGTTTGATATTGATTAATTTTATAATGGAGTTTATAAGTTAATTGTTATTCAACTTCATTTCGTGACTTATGCCCTCTTTCTAATTAAGTTCTACAAATGTAATTTCGCAATTGGATATTATCGATTATATTCTGATTGATCTTGATCCAGTAAACTTATATCTTACCTTCTAGCTGATTAGGGAAGATGGCTATTTGAGGTAGTATTGTTTAAAAATATTAATAGAATATTATGTTATTGGGAAAACTGTTGAAATATGTTATAATTACTAATTGATGATGTTAAATATTATTCCAGAACATATCATTTGAGTAATTGAGAAGTAAGTGAAATATTTATCGTTGGGTATTTGAATTTAAACGATGTGCTTTTGGAAATGATTATCTTCTTTAGACTCTCTTTTTATAATTATATTTCCATGATTCGTATTATGCATCTGGGTTTGAAAAATATGAAACTGTAGAGGACGGTTTTGAACCAGTATGTCTATGACGTTTTGATTGGAGATTAAATATCTTAATTGATTGATTAAGGGTTGTCTGAATTTTATTAATATGAATTTGGTTTAAGAACTCATTATGGCTTTATATGTCTGTTCGATGCTTTGAACCTTAAGGAGTTAGAAAACCAAGAACAACTTATCCCGAGTTGAGGTAGATAACTGTAATCTGATTTAGATCTTGTAGAAAACTTGATCGACTTTTAATGTTTAGATCAGTTCGGAAAGATTGTATCTGTTGAATATTGTCTTTCCTGTTTATTGCCTATGCGAGTTTAATTGTTGTATTCGCTTTTGCTTATGAAATGGCAAGTTTTGCTTTGTTTGGTAGGACCCTGTCGTATGGAATGATTTGGGGTACCTATTTCAATCCTCGATTCCAAGTTGACTGTTGTATTGGGGTAGTGTCATATTTGGTCATATCCTTTATGTGTGAGTCGAATGATGATTCATGGTTGACCTTAGTTTGTCAGGTCTCTAGTTAGAGTACCGTCAGAAAGTGACCACTTTTGAGTCATGTTTGACCAGATGATTGTTTCTCCCTTCTTGAACTCCGTTCGTCTGACCATGTCTATTCCTTGGTTTTTGAGTTCGTCTGAGTTTGGTCTAGTGTCGTATGGGAAAGTGGCTTTCGATTGGGGGCCGCGCCCAAAGTGGCTGCTGGGTAACCCGTCGAAAGTGAGTCTAATAAGTGATAACCTAACAGTAGATTAGAATGTAATCTCTAAGTAAGATAAATGTGCCTCACACATGGGACGAGTGCTATCATAGATTCGACATGCTGTGAGAAGGCCTGAAATGGCAAACTACCATCCTTGTCTTCACGAGAGGATGTGTGGGTCCACATGAGGCTTGGATGGGCCGGAAGCTTGGATTAGGTTGCCAGGGTGACCCAGTGTATGGGGCCAGGACCTATGAAGACTTGCCATGGTAACCATACTAGGTTGTGTGATGACACTTGTCCCTACGTTCGCTAGTGTGTTGTCGTTTTGTCCTATTAAGAGTACCTTTGTGGGTTGTCCTTTTGTTTATGCCCTTGTGAGTTTTGGTTTCATGTTAGACCTTGGGTGGCGATGGCTCAGTTTTATGGATGCTCTCCTGGACCTTTGTATTAGCTTGATTATGTTCAGCTGGATCCTTTCCTTTTCAGGGATCGATTATGTATTAATTGACCGATGTGGTCGCTTGTATATTGCTTATGTTTCGCCTTGATGGCTGGATTGTAATTGGTGTAACCTCTTGTATTCTTATCATTATTAATTATCAGAGGGGTCTTGAAGTTGAGCAGACCCGGAGATGTAGCCCTTTAGGGGTGAACTCCGAGATCATTATGGTGTTATGTGATGTATTCTCTCATGTTTCCTTTATTCAGCTTTATCATGTATGATTAGCTTATATTAAAATGGTTAAGTGGATAAATGGAATTAACTTTAAATGCTTATATTCAGTCCTTTCTTGAATGCCATGTTGATTGAATGCATAAGTGGTTTAGATGAGATTTATCGTTGATGCATGTATGCAATCGTCTTTTAAAATGCAATAAGTTGGAATATGAAAGAATGTAACTTAGAGTAATAGAATATATTCAGTTGTTGTTAAGGAAATTAAGTATGCTTGAAAAGATCTCTTATGTTTATGAGGAAATTCTAGTGTGTTAGAATATTAGATGTATGGCTTGTAATTTTAAATGAAAAGCTTGAATGAAGATTATGAATAGATCTTAATGGATGAATCTTTGCTTGTGATTTATATTTCCGTCCTTTGAAAGAAATTATCCTGATTAAGAATTATCTCGTTATTAAGATAATTAGCTTATTGGATTAATTGTGTGAGTTAAGTGAATTGTGAAATTTAAGTAATCTCGTTGGTAAACTCTTTAGGTGTTAGTTGATGTCTTCCGCTATGTAATCTGAATCTTTGTTATCTTGTTGTATCTTATGTGGTGTAACTTTTAAAAAAAAAATTATTGCACTCTATTCTTGTGTTATGGCTTAATCCCTATGGGGTTTCCTGGCGGGGCATTACATAATCCCCATCCCTGAATGCCTGAGTACAAGGGACAACTCCATCCCTAGACTGCCTACATACCCATTTTAGCACGGGATCAAGGCGTAAAGTATGTAGTTCTGGTTTCTAACTATGGTTTAATATAAACTGTTTGGTGGGTACACAACCCTTTCTAGGGTCAATGTCCCAGATAGTTTCTCTGTTGTTGCTACCCACAATGGCAGCTCTAAAGCAAAAAGGCTCAAGGTGGCCTCATGCTTGTGGTCTAAACAACTAGGTCCTATTTCCTATTAAATACGTCACCCTTAATCCATTATCATCCACTGAAATCATCAGGATAAAATAAATTTCCAAGATCATAACACACAACCAAACCCTAATGGGGTTTTCAAAGTTTTAATTGAGCGGATGTAAATTCATTTAAAATTTTATCATTTTAGATTATCAATCCAAGAGGGATTACCCGCCCCTTGGATTTTAACTTCCAAATTACCCTTATTTCTCTCCGGCGATTTCGAGGGACAATTCCATAGACGTTGTTGTTGCAACTTTATTAGGCATTAAGTGCAATAGTTCAACACGACAACATTACCCGTAAGCATGACCCAGAAGCACCATAGATACCGAATGTTGCTAAGGTTCTTGGTTTCAACTCCTCTTGTTTAGTTGTCTATCTGAAAAATTTAACTATAAACTCATGAAATCATAAATAAACATTATACTAAAACAACTATGAAAAGAAATTATTACATGTAAGGAATTACTGCTTAGAATTAAGAACTAAGATATAAGTATTACCTGCTAAACAATTCAACCATTTTGGAAATAGTATTTTCTTGAAAGAAAATTAAAATTGTAAAACTTGAACTATATACATGAAAGTACTAATCTCTTGAAAACTATGATACTTATTGATAGTTCTGATACTTAATATAAGTACAGATCCAATAGCCAACAAGATGAGAGGGGGGGGGGGTGAATCATACAAACTTAATCTTCCATTAAAACATCAGATTCAACCTCGGTAACATATACTTCAATAATATAACCAAAACTGTTAAACATGCAAACTCAAAAGCATAAAAACATCATAAACCTCATAACACCAAATTTAACGTGGAAACCCAAATAGGGAAAAACCACTGTGGGATTTCAGACCCACTAAGAAATATACTCTTCTAGAGTATGCTCGGTTAAAATCAACTCCTGTTAAAGATTACAAACACATTGCTAGATGTGACCCGGTTAAGGGATTTCCCTAAGATCTGTTAGGATCTTCACCTTGTTAGAAGTGACCTTGTTAAATGATTTCAAACACTCAATCAGAATGTCACCTTGCTAGATGGTTTTACAAATAAGACTGTTAAGTCCACATGGTTAAGAGATTTTCTATCACTTTCACAAATTAACAGTAATAAAAATATATCTACAACTTCACATCTAAAATGCTAAAGCAGATTCATATTTGTTCAATACAATCTAGACATAGAACTAATCTTGTCTATCTAGTTGGCTTCTATACTCTGTTATTCAAACAGGTCTTCAAGCTTCTGTGCTCGGTAATCACTATGTAGCATCCTTGTGCATACACTTGCCCACATACATTGTTTATCAACAATTTCCTATTTATAAACAATTAGGTAACCGCTTAATCTCCTTGATCACATTTCCCATGATCAATCATAGCCATCAGATCTTCAATCTTCTCTAGGTTCAATGCATCTTTCAATCTGAAAATGTTTTACCATGCTTGGGAACTTGCATACATTTCTTGGGACTTGTGCCAGGGTATTGCGGTTCAATTTGCGCTGTAGATCTTCATGCTAACTTTCCATTGCCTTAGATTCATTAACAAACTTCATGCACGGCTTACCAATCATTAAATTAGTTCTAGCTCATCAACTTCCTTCATTAAATAACGCATGCAAACATTTAAGGCATTTTGTTATAGCTCAGTTACAACTCAGTTATAACTCGGTGAATACTAAACTTTACTTGGTAGACATTCTACCTTCATTAACCGATAGGATAACCTTAGGGTTTACCGAATAGGTTCCTTAGGGTTTATCGACTAGGTTCTTTGCTTGGTAACATAGTATAGTATTATCCTTACAATTTACAACATATGTATGATGTTAAAACAATCTAAACATCATGATCTCATCATTGTCTAACTCGGTAATAGTTGCCCATTGAATACCTTAATTCATCCCCTTATTCATCATAATCTTTCCTGTGTCTTTTACCGACATCTTTATATTTTTTAAATCATACTTCTCAAGATATGGCAACATCATACTGAATTAGAAAATCAATTTCTTGACATCAATGACAAAATAATTATATCAAGATAGTAAACATCCTTAATCAGTTATATCCATAATCATCAACAACCTTCTCAATATCCTTATTGAAATGCCAACAATCTTTCATTGTCTGTTATAATGCAATATTGCCAAAAACTTATAAGAGATAGCTTACGAAAATGACCATAACACTTTAATTATGAATCCTAAAACCTGAAAGGTACTAAATTATTTGAAAGAAAATTAAATGATTAAATAGTAAGACTTTGGAAAAGAATTTAAGATTAAATTGTTGAAGAGAAAAACTATTTAATAATAAGCTTGAGAATAACCACATTATTGATGAACCAACTAATTCTTCCATTTGAAATAGCATAAATTTTATCTTTAATTATTTTCTACAAATCATAACCTTACGTAAATATGAATCCTAATACTTGAAAGGTATTGAATTGCTTAAAAGAAAATTAAATGATTAAATAGCAAGACTTTGGAAACGAGTTTAGCATTTATCAAACTTAACACACTATACCATAATTTAAATAATTTGAAGGAACTTACATTTCATTTAATAATAAGCAAAACTTTTAATTAATAATAATTTATTTCATATGTTATTTGATCTGTTAATTATAATTCATCGTCAACATATTACTTATAAATAACTCCTTATCCATTTTTATCCCAAATATAAGGATTATATAGCATTTAAATAATTTTTAAAGGTAAAGTCTTATTTAAATAATTAGAGAGCACATGATAAGGTCAAAAGTAAACTTTACCCAACTATCATCCAAATATGAAAAGAAATAAAATAATAATTTCATTAAATCATTGAATCAAAACTATAGGTGCAATTTAAAATTAAGGGTGTTAATATCTATTTATAATATAAGTAATTAATTTAATATAATTATGATTAATTTTTATTCAAGAGAACATAACAAACAACCAATCAAATCAATAGTAAATTTACTATAATTGATTTTTATTTATTTTATCAAAATTTATGTTTATCAATAAAAATATTACTTAATATTTGTCTTAAATAAAATTGCCTCACAAAAATGTTATCTTAAATACCCTCTTAAAATTAAATTTAAATATGAAGGAAATAATTTCTTTTTTATTTTAACGAATAAAAAAATTAAGGAAGCAATCTCAACCTTTAGATTAGATTAATCTTAGCCCTTAGATGTAGAGTTCACCCACAACCCTAAAATCTTTATACTAATACTAAAATTTAGGGCTTTTCTTCCATTTCATTGTCGTGAATCTTGCAGGAAGAATGGAGAAGAAGAATGCATACATAAGACTTCTACAAAATCTACCATGCATGTCTATGAATTTGCAAACCCTTGTCATCAATCAACTTCCTATTTGATTAAAACCCATTTAACATTATAATTATTTCCACTCTTATTTGTTGGTTATATACAAATTGTGCAGATTTTGAAAACCCTTTTGCAAGGATTGAATGGTTGATTTAGTTGCAGATTTTCAAGTTTAGTTTTTTTTTTTTTTTTAAAGAAGGCTTTAAATTGTTTTTGTTTGTTTGTTTGTATGGTTCTATTTGAGGCTACAAAACAAACCTCTCTGGAGCTGTACAAAGCCCCTTTGGGGGCTGCAATCTTTCACAGGAAGTCACAGTCATAGACACCCCCCTCCTACAGGCTTGACATGCAATTTTTTTAATTTATTTGTCTAATGTTTTTCTTTTATTAAATTTTATTTTTTTTATTTTTTATTTTACTAATTTATTTAATATTGCTATAATCACCCTTATTGATTCTGTTTGTTATTGTTGTATCATATCATAAGCGAATGGTGATAAAAATTAAATTTTGCGTAGATCTAAGATTTATCAGATCTAATATTGCTTTCTTATACATATACATGTATATCTATTCAGCCACATAATGCTAATCCCAACATTGACTTAATATTAAGATTACTCGAATTAATATACATGTTCTTCTTCTTCTAAATTTATATATACAATTTCAAATAGATAAATAAATAAATAATTACTTAAACGCTTATGCAGTACATGAAATAAAAATAGATGTATACTAGCCACACCCTTTCATTCAAATATTTTTATTTTTGGGGGGTTTCAAAGATTAATTAATCTAAGGGAATAAAATGTATTAGCTAATCATAGAGATTTTTTCACTTGCAATATATAAATTGTTATGGATGTAAATTAGAAACATAAGAAGTAAAATTTATTTTTTAAGAAAGACGAGAAATGGAACCCTTATATTATTTAACCCATCCCCTTTCAAATTTTTTTTTAAAAAAACTAAGTATATTTTAAAACTACATTTAACCTCGAATTTTTTTTCTATAAATTGATTATTTTTGGCACTAATATTTTAGAATGAATTCATTATTTTATTTTCTCTATAAGAAATTAGAAAATAAAGAGATTAAATAAAGAGAAGGGTTTCTAAAGGAAGATGTGAAATTAATTAATATTCAAATTCATTTGTAAATTTTATTTTAAAAAGAAAACTACTAGTTTATTGATAAAAAAATGGTTAGATATACACATCTATTCACACATGCACACATATTCCTTCTATCAAAATTTGAAACAAGATGGTTCATGCATATAGATTTTCTTATCAAAATCTGAAAACAAAAGAATGCAAAAACTCTATATTATGCGAATAAAAATCTCTCCCCTCTTCCCGAATTAAACAATATCAAAATCTTTCTCCTTTAAACTACCTAATTTTTCAAAGAAAAACAACATGCATGCTAATAAAAATCTCATTTTTGGAAGAAAAACATAAAAGTATGGAAAAAGGGAACCTAGATCTGCAAGATGAACCAAAATCTTGTTGATGAATCGCCCCTTGTTCTCCCAACTAACCTTCTTCAATCCTCATCTTGTAAACTAGCAAGATCTTCTCCAAAACCTCTAAAAATTCCAACTCATACAATGCATAATGTCTACAAAATTTCTCCTACATCTAACATGATTTGAAAAAAAAAAATTCATGAGAATTTAAAAGACTACTTAATCACATAAAACAATCAACTCCCCTTTTTCGAACATCTAGTATTCAATAAATAGGAAAAGAGAGTAATTTCACACTACAAAGAGAATTAAATGATTCACATATTTTTATTTTTTTTCCCCAAAAAATTTCATGCAAAAGTGGGGGTTACATGCATATTAAATTTGAATTTGAAATACTTTCATGCAAGACATCTTCTTTACATCTTGTCATAGTGGCGGTTACATTTGACTATGCATTTAAAAATCTGAAATTGAATTTCGCTTCTAGAATCTTCTTATTTCTCCTACACCATGTGCTCAATTAGAATATTGAGGAAATAATAATTTCCAAGTAAATTATGACCTCACTTGTGTGTCACCACTATTTAATTATTGTTTTAAAACTAATTCCATCCTTATTCAATTTTCATCTCCAACTAACATTGATCATAAAATTAATAATAATAATAATAATAATAGAAAGTCACATCGAGGTCCAAAAAGAGGGTTATGGCAGTCTCATAAATAATGCATGAAATATAAACAAGAACATCACATGAAAATCATTCCACACATGAACACCATATGTTTTTGACATGGAAACCCAAATAGGGAAAAACGATGGTGGGAGTTGGCACCCATAAGTATTTGTACTCTTTCTAAGTACATCCTATTAGGATCTTACAATATGCCCGATTAGGAGCAGACCCTGTTAGGAGTCACCCGGTTAGGGGATTTGCCTTGCGTCTTGGTTAGGAGCTTCATGATCTGTTAGGATCAACCTCGTGAGAGGATTTAACACTCTTTTGAGAGCTGCCCTATTAGGGGACTTAAATGTTTCAAGCCTGTTAGGACCTACTCGGTCAAGGGATTTAACCTATTGCAACTGTTAGGAAACAATAGTGAAAGAATGATATGTTACTTGCACTTCTCTACTTGCTTGATCAGATCCAGTTATACAAAACACTTTGCAACTCTCAAGAAGATCTCACACTTTACTTGGACAACTTAACACATTCTCTAAGACCACCGACATAATGAACATCAACTGTGTCAACATAAATAGCCATCTCAACTAGGTCGGCCACAAAACCTAATTACATCATGAATTTACAATTCAAATCATAAGAGATCATCATAGATCGTTATATAGATCATTACAAAAAATTACAATGCAATATCAAACGTTGGTTAATCATAACCCAGCATAGAAATCCGATCTGTATCCACAAAACACTCTACTAAGCTTTTCGCTAATTCCCAAGAAAATCTTCCTTAAATTGTGCCAAAACAGCTATCAAATCTTTCACGCGGGTTGTGTCATGTTACCAACTTGATGTAGACTCATCATCAATCACCGTCATAACAAAAATCATTACCGTTTTGAGGATTTCATCAACAGTCCTTAAACCCTACCAAAACCTTAGCAAAACTTCATCAAAAATTTGAAACACACCTTCTGGTAATCATCACAAGTTTCGACTCCGGTCACATACACCTTTCCATGATACAAGTTCACCATCCAAACCGCAAATCACCAATCATTACCAATCGAATGATCCAATCAAAATAACTTTGTTTTACCGGTTAAAGTCCTATTTCATAGACTTTGGTTCTCTGCCAGTAAAACTTGTCTTCCAGTAAACCAAATCACTTAGATGACAAAACCAAACATCAAGAACATCATTAAACATTAGTTGCCAACATTGACAACACAAATAACTGATCATGTAATCTATTCATAGAATCTCAATATCTTCATCACAAATAGACTTCTATCCTTTACTGATCCAGTCATCCAACTTCAATTGCATCACCTGATCTGTATCAGTTATGCCAAATGCCAACAGCTATAATAAATAATCTATTATTGGTTATATTACATATAGAAAGAGGAAAATTCCCCCCACCCCCACAAAAAAATGAAATAAATATTTCTCTTGGGATTTTAGGAGTTGTAACACTTATAATAAAAGATGTATTTTAAAAAATCAATTGGGTTTGTGTAAACTTGATTTGGTTTTTATTCAAGAGACTAAGCCCCTTGCTCAACTTTAAGAATATTTTATGCTCTTGATCTTGGCATTGTGGTAGTAGATTCATTGGGTGTCTTTTAGGGTTTGTGTGTTGTAGAATCCTTTATTAATTATTTTCTAGTTGATTTCGTTGACACCTAATTGGATTGCTTGTAAGTTTAGCTCATTCTATGATAGCATTTATAGTCTTTGTATCAATGAGTATGGACTAAAATCTTTCATTAGAAAGCTTCATTTACGAAAAGAGATCTCTATTTATTTGGATTCTTAGGTTGGGTGTGTCATTTTCTGACTTGGTGCTTTTAGTGTTATTTTATGATGTATTAATAGCTACAATGATCACTCTAGGATCATTAAGTTTTAAAAAAAGAAATCTACCTTTTTTGAAAGTAATGATTTGTTTGTTGGCTTCCCAAAATCTAGTTTTATTTACTTACAATAATTGTAGGATTTACCGAGAGGCTAGACAAATTTTACTTCTCACCTAAATGACTTATGAAATGGTATATTTATGAATATTCTATTTGAGATATTTCTCGGTCAAAACATTTCTTAGTTCTTGTAAATTCATGGAATTATTCTATGCAATAATGTGTCGAGATAGTGAATAAAGTCAAAGATGTTTGACATGATATTGGTTCAAGGTTAGTCTCATAATTAGGAGATCTTGTTCATTACAATTCATTATTTCCTATACCTGCCAAAAAATAGCGATTCCTTTGGCAACCTGTGTAGTTCTTTATATCTTGCCTTGAGATTGCACTTCTCAATATTTCAAGTCCCTTTATCTTGTCCTAAGGTTGTGCGCTTTAGTTTTGTAAGTCAAACAATGTCTTGAGCCTAAAATATTGTAATAAATTATTCATATTGATTGTGATTCTCACCATGGTTTTTCCCTCCTTAGGTTTTCCACATAAATTTGGTGTTCTTGTGTGTATTGTGCTTTGTGCTTTCATGTTTCATATTTGCAAAGATAAGTTAATTGTGGTTGAAAGTCTAAAGGATTATGAGTAATTTGTTTTAATGTCTAGACTAATTCACCCCTCTCTTAGTCATGTGGTGTGTTCAACAATTGGTATCATAGCAAGGTTCCTTTGAGGTAAGTGTAAAGAATTTTTTAGTGGTCGACCTTTCGACGTTTGTTTCGTTCAGATGGATAGCTCTTTTCCTTATTGCATGGTGGGACCCACAGGACATGTGATTTTGTGCATCCCTACAAGTGAAATGATTACTTCCCTAGTTTTCCTTCGATAGCCTGCCACATGTTGGCCTAACAGAGAAAGGAGATCAAATAATACAGAGGGCTTCCCAACTCTTCGATGATGTGCTACGTATGGTGGGAGTCCAAGTTCTGACTGTGGAATTTTTGACTGGATGTCTTCAAGTCTAAGAGGAGGGACTATTTAGAATTTGAGGCCGCCATGACCCAATACAAAAAACATGACACAACCCATGTGTCCGACATGCAAGCATTTTTAAGATCAGTAAACTCACAATCTTTCCAACACACAAGTGGACAGGCATTGTCATTCCAAATCAGGTTTTTTTGAATGATAGTGGAATGAAGATCTTATCCTCCCTGTAAAATTCTATAAAAACCAGAGATAGAGGATGTTTTAAGGGATTCTTTTTGAAAAAATATATGATCTAACTGGATCCTATTTTTCTTCCAAGTTCTCAAAGCTTAAATGTATTAACTTTGGAGAGAGATTGAATCTCTATATAAGCAATTAGAGTTTTCAAAGCATCTTGTAAAAGTAATGACTAAATGAGATGATCCAATTTGGTTTTGTAAAGTCTTTAAATCAGTAGTTGAGCCTTAATATTATTCTGGATAGCAAATTGTGTCATGTTGTCTTTCTTGATATTCTTAGTAATTATATGTCCTAAGTTTTAATCACTGAATTCTATTCGTGTTTTTTGGGATTCTTCTTAATGGAATTGTGAATCATGTGCATAGATCACTCTTCCATGTTCATAAAATGAATTTTAGATCATACCATTCTTGTGAAACCAAAAGAGGGCCTTATCATGAATTGTAAGATTGTTGAAGCTCTGCCTTTACAGGTACCCTCCTTTAATTGGATTATAATCTTGTGTCCTATGTCGGAGTCACTTTTAATGCCTTCATATTTTTGATATTAAGGAATTGTGATGTTGTAATAACCCACCTTACTTAACCCAAAAAAATTTGACCACCTTTTTGTTTTTGTTGAAGTTAATCATTTGTGTTTGATTCAATCGCATACTTTGGGAATCCATCCATTAGGATTAGGCATTCATCCATCTGGGATGAGCATCTAACCATACAGGTTAGGCATCTATCCATATGGAGCAGAAGGTTTCATCTATCCAATACGGGATAGGCATCTACCCATACGGGGTAGACATCTATCCAATTGAGATAGGAGGTTCTCTGGCCAGAGACTTAGACTCATCGGGACCATTCGGGTCCTGAGTCACTCACTAAGTACTACACTCTTCTAATAGGAGTGCACCGAGGTTGCCATCCTTAGGAGAATCAAAATAACATAATACAAGCTTGAATTCCGCCTTGGAATTTGGCTTAAAGCCTCAGGAAGTCAAGCAAATCTATACGAGATTCCTTCCGAGTATGCATTGAATTAATTTTTCCTTTTTATTATACTTATTCTTCAATTTAGGATTCTTCTCAATCCTTCTTCTTACCAAAACCTAGACCCCATCCACGAACGCCTGAGTACTAGGGGTAACTCTGTCCCTAGACTGCCTACATACCCATTTCGGCACGGGATCAAGGTGTAAAGTATGTAGTACCATTTTCTACTCTATGGTTTGATGTAAACTGATTAGTGGGTACGCAACCCTTTCTAGGGTCAATGTCCCAGATAGTTTCTCTGCGGTTGCTACCCACAATGGTAGCACTTAAGAAAAGGCTCAAGATGGCCTATTGCTTGTGGCCTAAAACAACTAGATCCTAATACCTATCATGAGCGTCACCCTTGACCCAATTGTCAATCGCCAACAACTCTTCAAGATTAAATCAATTTCATAAAAGCATTTCACTCAATCAACCCTAAAGGGGGTTTACTATGATTTAACTCAGTGGATGTAAAATCATTTAAGGATTATCTTATTAGATTATCAATCCAAGGGGGATTACCCACCCCTTGGATTTTAACTTCCAAGTGTCCCTTATTACTCCCCAACAATTTATAAGGACGATGCCACAGATGTCGTTGATGCAGATTTATTAGGCATTAAGTACAGTAGTTCAACACGATGACATTACCCGTAAGCATGACCCAGAGGCACCATAAATACCAAACACTGCTAGGTTTTGGTTTTTTGACTTCCTTTGTTTAGTTTTCTAACTAAGAAGCTATGAAAAATTTTAACTAGCATCGTGCTTGAAACAATTTATGAAATGAATACATAAATAGACATTGCAAAGTTTAATCAATTGAAATAACTACTTCTATGGGATTGATAATTCACTTGGAAAAATACCATCTTCCTTTTACAACTAAATTATTAATAATCCAACTCGAAATAAAACTTGCACAATACTGACAATCATGAAATTCACATACTAATAATAAATTTGTTTCTTATGCAATATCGATAAATGTGTATTTTGCCTGAAGATGAAGAAAGTGTAACTTGCTAATCAATAAATACTAATAAGGTAAAAGAAATTCGCATGATGCGAGTATAGTGAAATTTACATGCAAGATTAGGCAATATTCATTCCTATTACGAGATTATTTAGAAATAGAGTCACTAGTTCGAAATAAGCAAAGTTAGTTTCGACGTTAAACAATTTTTGGATCAAATCATATAAATTAATTATGTTTAATGAATCTAAGATGCCAACTAAGTGTCCCAATAAATTCCAAATGGATTGAAAGGTTCCAATTATTAATTTTAATTAAAATTACAATTATAAATTTTTACTAAAGATTTATTTGAAAGTATTAGTTAACAATGACTCAAAGTTTACTTATAAGTTTATCCAAGTTTATCATTACTAACTAAAATTTAAATTAACAATTTCCATTTTGCAATTAAAATAAAAAAAATGAATAAACTACCCATCGACTTATACGATATTAACTAGACATTTAAGTCTCTTCCATTTTTTTGAAAAACATATGCATGAGGCGGCGAAGGTGGGGGTTTAAACGAGGGGAGAGGGAATGGGAAGGTGGGGCCCCGCCCACCCCATACCCCCTGCGCTAGCAGAGGCCGCAGGGAGTGGGGTTGGTGGGGCCCCACGTGCCCGCCTCACCTTCCACTAACTATTGAACGCCCATTCCATTAAAATTTTGTAATGTCCGATATTAAATTTCGTACAGTGTTCTATTTGTGATGTTAATATAGTTTTTGTAACGTCGATTCATTGAAAAAAAAAATGCAAATAAATATATATATATATATATATATATATATATATATATTTATTTATAATTATTTATAATATATGAAAATGAACTCATTAACTTTTCTAGGAGAATAAGAATAATAATACAAATAATAATGATAATAGCATAAAATTTATAGATCATTCATGAGTTAGTTTAATAGGGAAATAATTTACACAGTGAATACAAATGAAATCCTCTCATAAGATTGATCAGAGGGGAGAGATAAAGCTGATCACAAAGGGGAGAGATAAGGGTTTAAGATTTAATCAAATCTATATTCAGAGAGGAGAAGGGATTTATTAAAAATAATAAAAGAAAAATAATTTCAATCCACAGGCGATCAAACTACAAACACAAAGAGATATGATTTTCATAGCGATCATATTCAACAATTCTGTCTTATGTTGAGATAATAAATTTTTTGATGAGATTTCCAGGAAATTGATATTCAGAGAGATTTCTGAAAATAAATAAATAACAAGATAATATTTCCATAGGGATTTTATACAATAAATCTGAGAAGAATTCCTACTTGAAGTACTATATCACATAGCGAGATTTCTTAATACAATGATTATATGCATAGAGATATAAATTATTTATAGATATAGAAAAAAAAATTGAGTTTTTCAAAAAAATAAATAGAGATGTTGAAAAGCATGATTTATCTTCTTCTTTTTTTGATTCAAGATCTTCTCTAGATTTTAAAAAAAAAACAGAAAAGTAGAATCTGATTTCTTTCTTTTAAATAGATTAACAAATAAAAGAGAAATCTGCATTTGTATTTTAAAGGGAAAAGAAGTTTTTATCACTGCATTTCTTTAATGAAAAATAGATTTCCTTTCTATCTAACAATTAAGAAATGATATCTTTCAGAAAGCTATATTCAACTAAAGAATCTAGGAGGAGATATTTCCTTTGAAAATATAAAAATTTACATAAAGAATTATCAAATACAAAAGAGAGAGAACCTAGAGAAGCCTTTTGATGTTGAATCCTCTCCAAATCTTCAAGCCTAGCCTTCCTTGATCCTTCCTTGCAAGCTTGGAAAAAATTCTTCAAAACAAACTTAGCTATTCTCCAAAAATGAAAAATATGACTACTAAAAACAAACTATTTGAGAAAACTTTCTTCAAAGAATATCCAACTCCCTCTTTTAAATACTTGCATACAATATATAGGAAAAATCCCTTAATTCCACTATCTAGAGAATTTAATTAAGAATGAGATTCTTTTCCAATATTGGACCCATGCAAAATTGATTGATATCCTAGTGGGGGAGTTACATGCAAGGTATTGAAGATTCCTCTAGAAGCTCCTAATTTCTCCTACAACATGTGCCAAAATTGGGAATGGGAAAAAGAATAAATAAATAATGCCTATTTAAATTATATTCTCCAAGTGTGTATGTGGGTCCATTATTTATTCTTTTATAATATTCATTCAATTATTTTCAATAGCTCAACCAAAAAAATATAATAGAATTGTATCAAATCAAAAAGTGATAAAGGAGGGTTGTGACATCCTCCCCCCCTTAATTTGTGCATCGTCCCGATGCACTTATTGAATGTATCCAAAAGAGTCTATAGTTCATGATTAGTTTAAAACCAAAAAGGAAACAACTGTTGCATTTCCCTAGTATCTTCCCACGTGGCATTCTTTTCATCATACTGATTCCATTGTACTTTGCATTGATCAACCTCTCTGTTGCTCAATTGGCACTGGCGCCTCTCCAAGATTCTGAATGTCTCTATCATTATTCCTCCCATTTCCTGGACCTATAAAGCATCCCAATTCAAAATATGTTTCTCATCAGGTACATACTTTTTAAGAAGAGATACATGGAAGACATCATGGATTCGGCTTTACTGGGGAGGTAAGGCCAATTAGTATGCAATTGGATTAATCCTTTCCAATATTTCAAAAGGTCCAACATAACAAGGTGCAAGCTTGGTCTTTTTCCCAAACCTTATGGAACTCTTGTGTGGCCTAACCCTTAGGAAGACTTTCTCTCCCACCTCAAACTCCCTTGGAGGCTTCCTTCAATCTTTGCCTAATTTCCTTAGTTTTCCTTTCCATTTCCTTCAACATATCTGGTCCAACAATTACTCTATCTTCAAGACTATCCCAACTCAAAGGTGTTCGAAATGGCCTACCGTACAATGCTTTGAAAGGTGCCATTCCCAAAGATGTTTGATATGTATTATTGTAAGAAAACTCTACTAGAGGTAGGTAATCTTCCCATTTCTTCTATTGGTCCATGCAGTACATGCAAAGTAGGTCTTCCAAAAGCTGATTTGTCCTTTCTATTTGACCATCGATTTCAAGATGGTATGTAGTGCTAAAATTTAGTTGAGTTCCTAGAGCTGATTGAAGAGTTGTCCAAAACCTTGAAGTGAATCTAGCATCTCTATCTGATATGATTTTCTCTAGCATTCCATGCAACTTAAATATTTCCTTAACAAAGCGCCTTGCCAAGGTAGGTGCATCGTCCGTCAAATTCCTTGGTATAAAGTGTGCCACCTTGGTGAGTTTATCAATTACCACCATTATTGTATCATGCCTAGAAGGTGACATGGGCAACCCTTGCACAAAATCCATGCTAATAACTTGCCACTTATGTTGAGGTACATCATGTAACTGTAATAATCTAGCTAGATGTCTATGCTCTGCCTTAACCCTTTGACACTCCAAACATTTAGCCACATACTTGACTATGTCATTCTTCATCCCTTGCCAAAAGTATAGCTTCTTTAGATCTGCATAAAGTTTTTTAACCCCGGGTGCCCTAAGTAAGGGGTATTATGAGCCTCCAACAAGACTATTTTCCTTAAGTGTCCTGAATTAGGAACATAGATTCTATTATTGTATCTGAGCAACCCATCTTCATCTAATGTATACCCTTCAACCTTAGGATCAGTTGAATCATATTCTAAAGTCAATTTGACTTGCTCATACCATGGGTCATGTCCCTGCTCATCCATTACTTGCCTTTTGAAAGAAATTTTGAATGTTGTTATAGTCATCAAGTGTCTCCTCCTACTTAAAGCACCTACCACCCTATTTTCCTTCCCCTTAATATATTCAATTTCAAAATCATATTCACTTAGAAACTATAACCACCTTCTTTGTCTAGCATTTAAGTGGGGTTGGGTAAAGATGTACTTTAGTCCTTGGTTAACTGACTTTAACTCAAAGGGCTTCCCTAGTAAGAAGTGTCTCCATTTCTGTAGGGCATGCACAATCGCTGCTAACTCTAAGTCATGGGGTACATAATTAACTTCATGAGTCTTCATCTTCCTAGATTCGTAAGCTACTACCCCTTCATCTTGGACAAGTACTCCTCCTAAACCTTCAATAGAAGCGTTAGTTACGACTGTGAAGTGTCCATTCGGATCTGGTACTTTTAGAATGGGTGCTAAAGTTAGTTTCCCCTTCAAAATTTGGAATGCCTTATCACTTTGTTCTGTCCACACAAACCTTTTACCTTTCCTCTGTAATGAGGTGATGGGGTTTGCTATCTTAGAGAATCCTTCCACAAACCTCCTATAGTACCCTGCTAGCCCCATAAAGCTTCTTACCTCTGAAATGTTTTTAGGGATCAGCCATTCTACTATTGCCTTTATCTTATTTGGATCAATTGCTATTCCTTCCTTTGATATTATATGCTCGAGGTAGTGAATCTTTTCCTCGAAGAAGGCACATTTTGACAGTTTCCCATATAACTTATGTTCCCTCAACCTTTGCAAAACAATTTGTAGGTGTACTAAATGTTCCTCCTCATTCCTAAAGTAAATCAATATGTCATCTAGAAATACCAAAACAAATTTGTCCAAGTAGTCATGGAGTACACTATTCATTAGGTTCATAAATGTAGCTGGGGCATTGGTTACACCAAAAGGAACTACTGTGAATTCGTAATGCCCATATCTAGTCCTGAAAGTTCTCTTCGAAATGTCCTCCTCCTTAATTCTAAGTTGATGATATCCTGATCGAAGGTCTATCTTTGAGAAAACTGTTGCTCCTTTCATTTGATCAAAAAGATCCTCTATTCGAGGTAAGGGATACCTATTCTTTATTGTGACCTTGTTCAACATCCTATAGTCGATGCATAGTCTTAAGGTTCCATCCTTCTTCTTAACGAATAAGACTGGTGCTCCCCATGGTGATACACTTGGCCTTATTAATCCCTTAGCTAAGAGTTCCTCTAATTGCATTTTGAGCTCTTGTAATTCAGTTGTGTTCATTCAGTAAGGTGCCCTTGATACTAGTTCAGCTCCTAGTAGTAAGTCGACAGAAAAGTCAAACTTCCTTTTAGGGGGTAAGCCGGGTAATTCTTCTAGAAATACATCCTTGAATTCTCGTAAGAAAGGGGTATTTTCAAAGGTTTTTCCTCTTTTCCTTCCTCAATTTCAACCATATAGATTAGGTCTCCTCTTCTTCTTTCCTTCTTTAATTGCATGGCTGATATGGTTTCTATATTAATGGAGTTAAACTTTCCTTGGATTTTGACCCTTTCCCCCCCATCATCCAAGCATTCAACAACTTTATTATAGAAATCTACATTAGCTTCATGATCTGTTAACCAACTCATTCCAATAATTACATCATATAATCCTAGGGGTGCCACACAGAGATCTACCCTTGTTTCAAACCCAGGAAATTGTACCCTTGCCCTCAGCAAACACTTAGTTACTTCCCTAGTTGCCTTATCCCCATATTGAACCATCCATGATGACTCCATTTGATTAAATTTTAATGCATATTTGCTTACTAATTCAGGTGAGATGAAACATTCAGATGACCCAGTGTCAATTAGAATTGAAATTGGTTGTTCAAATAATGTACCCGTAGTTTCCATGGGAACATTCTGGAATCTTGCTCTTCAGTTCCTAACTATTGCATGAATCCTTTGTTTAGGCCCTTGTTGTGGTTGATTGGCCCTAATATGACCTTGCATCCTAGGACATTCTCTAGAAAAATGGTTTCCCCCACACATAAAACATCCACTTGGAGGACCCCTCCTGCCTTGATTCCTAGGGGGATCATTCCTTGTTTCATTGGCCCTGGGTGGATAAGTTATCCTATCCTGCTTGTCATTCCTATTATAGTTGCCTATGTTATTAGTACCCCTGTTATTATTATTATTTCCATTCCTCTGATATTGATTAGGGGGTGACCTTCTTTCGAAAGAATTATTCCTTTGAATTTTGTTGAAGTTAGTGTTCCCCTTGAATTCTTGCTTCCTTTTAAAAGAGTGGTTCCCATTATAGTTCTGCCTTGCTAGGGTTTGAATCTTCCTCTCTTTCCTTAGGGACTTTTCAAGTACTTTGTTCATGTTTTTGGGTCCATGCATGTCAACCTCTGCCCCTATGTTGGTATTTAGTCCCAAAATGAACTTCCTCGCTTGGCCTTCTTCATCTTTCTGGTACGTAGGTACATACTTAAGCAATTTGGCAAACTTATTACAATATTGTTGGATTGATAGGGGCCCTTGACATAGATTATGGAATTTTGTCACCTTCTCATCAAAGAACAATTGAGGGGGCCACCTTTTTCAAAAGTGGTGAACAAATTGATTCCATGTGATCGTATCCCTGCTATACCCATTTTTCTCCTTGGTGTTGGTCCACCAACTAGCTGCCTCCCCTGTGAGTTGATAGGAACCCCATAAGGCCTTGGTTGTTTTGATAAAATATCTTAGTTCAAAATACTTTTCCATTTCATTTAACCAATTTTTAGCTCCTTCACCAATTTGCCTCCCATCGAACTTAGGAGGGGTGATTTTTTTCAAATCCTTGGAGAGTTCCAATATGTTATTTTTTTTCTATTGCCCATCACAATCCCTTGATTGCTACCAGGGTTCCCATTTTCAGTTCCACTTCAATTTTCAATGTCATTATGCCTTGCCCTAAGGTCCTGCATTGATTATTCCAAGAAGTTGATTTTATCACTTTGTTCGGTTAGCAGGTTGATTATAGCCTTGACCCCGTCTTCGTTATTCCCTGGGTTATGTCGATCCCTTTCATGGTCTTCCTCATGGTTTTCTTCATTGTTTTCTTCATGATTTTCTTCATGGTTAGCTTCCCTTTGTCTCCTAGTGGTAGTATGTCTTCCATTACCCCTTCCTCTTCCTCTTCCTCTTCCTCTTCCTCTTCCTCTAGCCATTCTAAGGTTTTACCTAAAAATTAAATTATGTAGTTACTTCTTGATTTAAGATTTTATAATTTAATCTCTACCATTGCAAAAAATTCCTTTAGTTGTGTAAATTGAAGTGAGCACAAGGCCTAGATTTGAACCGTTGCTCTGATACCACATGTAATAACCCACCTTACTTAACCCAACAAAATTTGACCACTTTTTTTTTTGTTTAAGTTAATCATTTGTGTTTGATTCAATTGCATACTTTGGGCATCCATCCATTAGGATTAGGCATTCATCCATACGAGATGAGCATCTAACCATACAAGCTAGGCATCTGTCCATACGGAGCAGAAAGTTTCATCTATCCAATACGGGATAGGCATCTACCCATACGGGGTAGGCATCTATCCAATTGAGATAGGAGGTTCTCTGGCTAGAGACTTAGACTCATCGGGACCATTCGAGTCCTGAGTCACTCACTAAGTACTACACTCTTCTAATAGGAGTGCACCGAGGTTGCCGTCCTTAGGAGAATCAAAATAGCATAATACAAGCTTGAATTCCACCTTGGAATTTGGCCTAAAGCCTCAAGAAGTCAAGCGAATCTATATGAGATTCCTTCCGAGTATGCATTGAATTAATTTTTCCTTTTTATTATACTTATTCTTCAATTTAGGATTCTTCTCAATCCTTCTTACCAAAACCTAGACCCCATCCACGAATGCCTGAGTACTAGGGGTAACTCTGTCCCTAGACTGCCTACATACCCGTTTTGGCACGGGATCAAGGCGTAAAGTATGTAGTACCATTTTCTACTCTATGGTTTGATGTAAACTGATTAGTGGGTACGCAACCCTTTCTAGGGTCAATGTCCCAGACAGTTTCTCTACAGTTGCTACCCACAATGGTAGCACTTAAGCAAAGGCTCAAGATGGCCTATTGCTTGTGGCCTAAAACAACTAGATCCTAATACCTATCATGAGCATCACCCTTGACCCAATTGTCAATCGCCAACAGCTCTTCAAGATTAAATCAATTTCATAGAAGCATTTCACTCAATCAACCCTAAAGGGGGTTTACTATGATTTAACTCAGTGGATGTAAAATCATTTAAGGATTATCTTATTAGATTATCGATCCAAGGGGGATTACCCACCCCTTGGATTTTAACTTCCAAGTGTCCCTTATTACTCCCTGACGATTTATAAGGATGATGCCACAGACGTCGTTGATGCAGATTTATTAGGCATTAAGTACAGTAGTTCAACACGATGACATTACCCGTAAGCGTGACCCAGAGGCACCGTAAATACCGAATGCTGCTAGGTTTTGGTTTTCTGACTTCCTTTGTTTAGTTTTCTAACTAAGAAACTATGAAAACTTTTAACTAGCATCGTGCTTGAAACAATTTATGAAATGAATACATAAATAGACATTGCAAAGTTTAATCAATTGAAATAACTACTTCTATGGGATTGATAATTCACTTGGAAAAATACCATCTTCCTTTTACAACTAAATTATTAATAATCCAACTCGAAATATAACTTGCACAATACTGACAATCATGAAATTCACATACTAAGAATAAATTTGTTTCTTATGCGATACCAATAAATGTGTATTCTGCATGAAGGTAAAGAAAGTGTAACTGCTAATCAATAAATACTAATAAGGTAAAATAAATTCGCATGATGCAAGTATAGTGAAATTTACATGCAAGATTAAGCGATATTCATTCCTATTACGAGATTATTTAGAAATAGAGTCACTAGTTCGAAATAAGCAAAGTTAGTTTAGACGTTAAACAAATTTTGGATCAAATCATATAAATTAATTATTTTTAATGAATCTAAGATGCCAACTAAGTGTCCCAATGAATTCCAAATGGATTGAAAGATTCCAATTATTAATTTTAATTAAAATTACAATTATAAACCTTTACTAAAGATTTATTTGAAAGTATTAGTTAACAATGACTCAAAGTTTACTTATAAGTTTATCCAAGTTTATCATTACTAACTAAAATTTAAATTAACAATTTCCATTTTGCAATTAAAATAAAAAAAATGAATAAACTACCCATCGACTTATACGATATTAACTAGACATTTAAGTCTCTTCCATTTTTTTGAAAAACAGATGCATGAGGTGGCGAAGGTGGGGGTTTAAACAAGGGGAGAGGGAATGAGAAGGTGGGCCCTCATCCACCCCAAACCCCCTACGCTAGCAGAGGCTGCAAGGAGTGGGGTCGATGGGGCCCCACGTGCCCGCCTCACCTTCCACTAACTATTGAACGCCCATTCCATTAAAATTTTGTAACGTCCTATATTAAATTTCATACGGTTTTCTATTTGTGATGTTAATATAATTTTTGTAACGTTGATTCATTGAAACAAAAAAAATGCAAATAAATATATATATATTTATTTATAATTATTTATAATATATGAAAATGGACTCATTAACTTTTTCAGGAGAATAAGAATAATAATACAGATAATAATGATAATAGCATAAAATTTATAGATCATTCATGAGTTAGTTTAATAGGGAAATAATTTACACAGTGAATACAAATGAAATCCTCTCATATGATTGATCGGAGGGGAGAGATAAAGCTGATCACAGAGGGGAGAGATAAGGGTTTAAGATTTAATCAAATCTATATTCAAAGAGGAGAAGTGATTTATTAAAAATAATAAAAGAAAAATAACTTCAATCCACAGGTGATCAAACTACAAACACAAAGAGATATTATTTTCACAACAATCATATTCAACAATTTTGTCTTATTTGAGATAATAAAATTTTTTATGAGATTTCCAGGAAATTGATATTCAAAGAGAGAGATTTCTAAAAATAAATAAATAACAAGATAATATTTCCTTAGGGATTTTATACAATAAATTTGAGAAGAATTCCTACTTGAAGTACTATATCACATAGCGAGATTTCTTAATACAATGATTATATGCATAGAGAAAGAAATTATTTACAGAGATAGGAAAAAAATTTGAGTTTTTCAAAAAAATAAATAGAGATGTTGAAAAGCATGATTTATCTTCTTCTTTTTTTGATTCAAGATCTTTTCTAGATTTTAAAAAAAACAGAAAAGCAGAATCTAATTTCTTTCTTTTAAATAGATTAACAAATAAAAGAGAAATCTACATTTGTATTTTAAAGGGAAAAGAAGTTTTTATCACTGCATTTCTTTAATGAAAAATAGATTTCCTTTCTATCTAACAATTAAGAAATAATTTCTTTCAGAAAGCTATATTCAACTAAAGAATCTAAGAGGAGATATTTCCTTTGAAAATATAAAAATTTACATAAAGAAATATCAAATACAAAAGAGAGGGAACTTGGAGAAGACTTTTGATGTTGAATCCTCTCCAAATCTTCAAGCCTAGCCTTCCTTGATCTTTCCTTGCAAGCTTGGAAAAAATTCTTCAAAACAAACTTAACTATTCTCCAAAAATGAAAAATATGACTACTAAAAACAAACTATTTGAGAAAACTTTCTTCAAAGAATATCCAGCTCCCTCTTTTGAATACTTGCATACAATATATAGGAAAAATCCCTTAATTCCACTATCTAGAGAATTTAATTAAGAATGAGATTCTTTTCCAATATTGGACCCATGCGAAATTGATTGATATCCTAGTGGGGGAGTTACATGCAAGGTATTGAAGATTCCTCTAGAAGCTCCTAATTTCTCCTACAGCATGTGCCAAAATTGGGAATGGGAAAAAGAATAAATAAATAATGCCTATTTAAATTATATTCTCCAAGTGTGTATGTGGGTCCATTATTTATTCTTTTATAATATTCATTCAATTATTTTCAATAGCTCAACCAAAAAAATATAATAGAATTGTATCAAATCAAAAAGTGATAAAGGAGGGTTGTGACAGATGTACTTTGCCTTTTATGCCCAATAGTCAGTCTTAGTACTTATTGTTACCTATGTTTCCAAAGATTTCCCTGCTTTTCTAATCTTCCTTTCTCTTTTCCAATCAGGTTAGGTTTAGGATAACTTCTTTCCCCTTTCCAAACCCCTATCTAAAATGAAAAAGGGTCAACTTCTAAAATCCTGGAGGTCGTTCTACAAGATGCAACCGGTCCCACCCCTGAATAACTTCCCAACTACCCCTCTTTAGGTCTTTGGACCCAATTTAGGATCAAAAATATTTTCTGGAATGCTTGGTGGGACCACCCCGAATACCCCTACTTTGGGCTTCTTTTTTCAAGAAAATGTGCTGGGAAATTTCTCCTATGGTTTCCCACAAGAGAGCCTGTTTATGGCCTTACCCTCTATAGAGGTTGAAGAGGAGGCTCTCCCGATAGCTGAAGAGATCCTGGACAATCTATAAAAATAGTTAAGGGCCACTGATGAAGAAAGAGTGTCACATTAGTTTTACCAGGCAAAGACTCCTTAGTTCAGACACCAAGAAGAGGAAAGAGGAGGATTGTTGCCCAATCAATCAAGCAACGAAGTTCTTGCAAAATAGGATATCACCTCTGAAGAGGAGGATTCTATCCAGAACTAGTTGTTTTCCCTTCCTTTCTCAAAAAAAATCTTCTTCCCAACTCCACTCGACCTAAAATGGTTTCACTTTACAAGGAAAAACCCGTAGTTTGGAGGTTGGACTGGTCATCTAAATCACGAACAGAAACCTCCAAGCAAGCCTTGAGTCTCAATGACCAAGTGACAAGAGATGATAGCAATAACAATGAAGAGATTCATGTCTCTAAAAAGAACGAGGCCACTTAAGAAGCCTACAAGGACAAAAGCGATATGGATGATTCCCATTTTTGGGAGGAGCTCAAGCTATTCTGCAATTCATTGGAAGAAAGCCCCGAGCTTGCAAAACTCAAAGAATCTCCTCCCAAAGGATATCAATTGGGCTCAGAAGAGGTAGCAGTCAGTGGCGACTCGATAACTTGGGTGAAATGGCACGTTGTACCCTTGCACAAATGTCCCATAAGGTTTTTAGAGAAACAAACAAGTAAAATCGTTCTGACTTTATCCTTTTCCAAACACAATGATGAATTATCGGAGGTAAGGTCTTTTACCTACTTTTCATTAAATGATTAAACTTCCCTAGTTATTCTATTTCCATTTTGCATTAAAATGAAAAAGGCCCTACGTACTAAAAATTTATTCCCTTTTTATTTTTTGATTCTTCCCCACAGACAAGAAAGTTGCATAAGATTAGGAAGAAAGGGGAGATATTTTTGAAATTTGACTAATGGATTTATTTAGTTTAAATTTGTAGAGATTGTAGAAGTAGGTTAGTTTTCTTTTCCACAAAATGCTACTGCATAATTTCCCTTTAAGTTGTGCACAGTTTTAATAAAGTATCTTTTTCTTTAGGATTCACGTAAATTTGGTTATTACAACACACATTAGTCCAAATCTCTGAAGCATTTTGCATCTTAAGTAGTAAGTATAGAATCAAGTATTTTTCTACCCATTCATCAGTTACTATGTAATGTGTGTGTCTATTTCCTTTTAAAATCATTCAAGCGTGAGAATTTCAACAACACATAAAAAAGAATTTATTTATTTTTGGTAACAATTTTTCATACATGCAAGAAGAAAACAACATATACACAAAATGGTTCAACAAAATATTTAGATTATATTATATATATTGAGTTATATTTACAATTCATATTCATCATCTTCAAAACAACAAAAAATAAAAAGATTATTGATTCATTGTTGCAGCAACAACGCCAACATAACACCAGAGGGCTAATTTCAATACGGGTTATATGAGTTTTGGCTATCATCCCTCATCTTCTATCACCAGAACCTCCTCCTCTCTCAAGCACTCATCCATGTCCCACCCATCATCATCCACCATGGCCCATAACTCTTCAATCCAACATATGTCGAAGACAAGGTCCATTATGATGATCTTGTGAAGAAACCCACGGGACAAACCAAAATGGTCTTGGTGCTCCCCTATGCTCATGGTGTAGAAATTGGCGACAGATGGGAGCCAAGACACCACAACATCCTGCTCTAGGTGTCCTTTCAAGTCAGTAGCGATAGGCAAATCTATTCCATACTATGTCACCTCTAGAATTCATTCCAGGCTGTCAGTACTCTCTCCTAAACAAACCTCATGTCATCATAGCTATGCCATCCTTTTTTATCTCCCAAGTCTAGAAAAGTACCCACAAAGAAAGATGAGATCTCAAGTTCACTCAGAATCTATCCTCACTAACCAAAAAGTTAGCTCCTAGTATCCATTTTACAACCACTATGATGAGGTCATTGTCGGTCCCAAGAAGATACTCAAGGCAAGCATTGCTTATCAACCCTAGGAAGGGTCTTTGTTACTTAGAACTCGTCAACCTCATAGGTGCATCCATCTCTAAGGGACTTCTATTACTCTCACTAATCTACTAATTTTTAAACGATTATTGTAATTAACATGGGCCCCCACTTTATAAATGACCGCACTACGTACACGAGTAGGTTTTATTAGGGAAATTCATTTTATTAGATTTTCCCAAGAATTGGATGATGTCTAGCGACATTCCCAAGGATATTGGGCACTCAGAGTAAACATTTGATTGTGTGGTGGCAAGGGATGACGTGGATCGTACACCTCAGATGAAGTAAATATTAATGTTTTAATAGTATCTTTTACAGTATAAAATCCATAATGATCTTGTTGTCATTCTTAAATCATGATTATATGATACATGATCTTTCAGAATGCCCCATCATGTACAAGTGGTGTTCCTATAAGGCTCACACGATGAACTTACATTTAATACCTCCACAAATGATGAGGTGGCAATTTAATCCTTCTTGAGATAAGTGAAAAATCTGAAGGCCAATCCTACTACCACTCTAACATCCAACCTCTTTATAATATAAAAAGAAGAAAAGAAAGAGAAGAAAAAAATTCAAAATTATCCAAAAGAGGTGATGCAAATAACTCTATTAGGGCTATAGACGTCCATCTAGCAATAGAGCAATGTCTAAAGGGGATCATTATGATATCCTTGTTGGGGCTATAGACATCCATCTAATAGCAAGGCTCTATCTGATTAGCTTTAGGGGGATGGGTCCAATTACATAGCTTATCCTAATATGTATTACTCTTCCTATCTTCATCTAAGGATAAATAAATTAACCACAATACACATACATGAGTAATGGGACTACTCACCATAACTTATGACTTTCTAGAATTTTGGGTGTTTATTACCACAAGTTAAGGACCGCAAAAAGAAATCCTAATTTTATATTGTAAAAAAAGATATTATTGCTATTAATATTCTCTTTTGTCTTATAATATATATCGTTCTCTCTTCCACAACAAATTTTTTGCCTAAGAACCCCTTCCTTTTTCTTCAACTATCTTTTTTCGACATATGCTTTAATTGCTTCCAACTAACATTAGACCTTGTGCAAGTTGTGGTACGATAAGTTACATCTTTGTAAAACTCCAAAATTTTCAAGAAAATTTTTTCATGACTATCTCTTGTCGCAGGAACTTTGCTTTGGAGAACTTTAAAACATGCATAGGTTTGTCAATCCATTGGGAGTGTATAGAACACTAGTCTGTAATGATAGAGATCTTTGGATTCAATCCCCTGTGAGTCGCTAGGACTATAAAGAATTTTACAGTAATTGGCCTTTCTACCTATGATTCATTCAGATGGATAGCTCTTTTCCTTATTGCATGGCAGACTCCACAGGATACATTGTGATGTTGTGCATCCCTAGGAGTGAAAAAATTACTTCATCGGCTTTCATTTGATGTCTTGCCTCATGTTAGCCCAGCAGAGAAATGAGATCATACAATACAGAGGGCTTCTTGACTCTCTGATGATGTACCACGTATGGTGGGAGTCCAATTTCTAACTCTAACATTTTTGACTGGATATCTTTGGGTCTAAGAGGAGGGACTATGCAAAATTCAAGGCTACCATGACCTGATACAGAAAACACGACGCTACCTACGTGTCTAGCATGTAGGTGATTTTAAGAAGATTAGTAAACTCACAAGATTTCCAACACATAGGTGGACAATAATTGTCATTCGAACTTCCTGAATGACAACGGAATAAAGATCTTTATCCTCTCTGCAGAAGGCTGTAAAAAATAGAGACAAAGGATGTTCTAAGGAATTCTTTTTGGAAAAGAATATGATCTAACCTAATCCTATTTTTCTTCCAAGTTCCCAAAATTTAAATGTATTAGCTATGGAGAGAGATTGAATCTTTGTATAAGTGATTGGAGTTTTCTGAAACATCTTGTAAATGTAATGACTAAATGAGATTATCTGATTTGGTTTTGTAAAGTCTCTGAATCGCTAGTTGAGCCTTAATATTATTGCAAATAGAAAATTGTGTCATGTTTCTTTTCTTTATATTCTTGGTATTGTTCTATGCTAATTTTTACTCATCGAATTCTACTCATGGTTTTTTTGGATTCTTATTTATGGAATTGTGAATCATGTGCATAGATCACTCCTTCATGTTCATAAAATGAATTTTAGATTATACCATTCTTACAAAATCAAAAGAGGTTCTTATCATGAATTGTAAGATTGTCTATTGAAGCTCCGCCTTTATAGGCACCCTCCCTTAATTGGATTAGACTGTTGTGTCCTATGTCAAAGTCACTTTGAATGCCTTATTCTTTTTTGATATTAAGGGATTGTGGTGTATTGTGCCTTTTCCGCTCAATAGTCAGTCTCAATACATATTGTCTGTAGATGTTTTCAAAGATTTCCTTGCTTTTATGAGTTTACTTTCTATTGTCCTATTGGGTTAAATTTAGGATAACTTCTTTCCCCTTTCCAACCCCCTTTTCCAAAAAAACAAAGAGCCAACTTCTAATATCTTGGAGGTCATTCCACAGGATGCAACCAGTCCCACCCCTATGGAACTTCTCGACTGCCTCACATTAGGTCTTCAAACTCAATTGGTGATCAACAATAAGCTTAACTGTTTGAGGAAGGTCTAGATGGTGGAGGAAGTCTATTTGAAGGAACTAAGGTTTGATGGCACCAATTACTCTTCTTGGAAGTCATGGATGGAATATTATTTGAATTCTTTGTCACTTGGAATAAGGGACATTATCAATATTGGTTATATTGCTCAATAAAATGGTCCTACTACTCCAGATGAGGTCAAGAATCATGAAAATAATGCCAAGACAAGTAATATACTTGTTAGTAGTTTGAATGACTTGGAATTTTTAAAGATCGATGAATGCACAAGTGCAAAGCAAATTTGGGAGAAATTGAGCAGTATTTATGAAGAAGATGGGAAGACCAAGCAAGTCAAATTGTAGAATCTAAAGAATGGATTTGAGATATTGAGGATATCTAAAGATGAGAACATTGAAAGTTATTTGCAACGAGTGAATGAGGTTGTCAATGCAATCAGAGGTATTGGTGGAAAAATGGAAGAAAAAGATGTTGTAGGAAAATTAATGAGTACACTATCTAAAATCTATATGCCTAAAAAATTTGCCTTAGAAGAAAGTCATGATATGGAAAAATATACCTTAGATCAGCTCCATTGTGCGCTCTCTACCTTTTAGATGATAAAATTTTGTAAGAAACACAATGAGAAGAAGGAAGTAGCATTCAAAGTTACCAAGAATATTGAACATGAACTTGAATCAAGCAATGCTAATGAAAAGGGTGAAGTGGAAGCAAACTTTGTGAGAAGATTGAAGAAACTTGGATCTAGGAAATACAAAGGTAAGTTTCCCTTTAAATTTTTTGATTGTGGAGAACTTGTCATTATGCTTCTAGATGTAATTTCAAGAAGGATAATTGTAAGAGGTTAGTGTAGATTTTTCTATAGAAGTTGAGCTACCAACCTCCCTTCTAAAGAATGAGCAATTTTATTCTATTTTTTAGGCATGGTGGACTCTATCAATATTTGGCGAGTAGTTGTATCTCTTTTAGAGTTCAAGCTCATTTTAACCCAAACCTCACTCATTCGCCACATGTCAAATCCATGGAGAATTCAAACCATACTATGGAGCCGCTTCAAAGAAACCCCATCTACTCGCAACATGTCACATCCACAAGAAGGTCCTGCTAAAAATACCACATAAGTTATAAGAAATCCATGAACCCTCCACATATGTTAGTCGTATCCCCACCGCAATGATTCCCAACTGTTAGGATCATGATACTCATGGAGAATGAATGATGGAAACAAATAGAAAATGTGTGCATGCATGAATTAGAATTATTTTAGAGTGCTTTGAAATTGAGAAAATAAGAAAAAGAAGAAGATGACTAGTCCTTCAATCATGATCAAAGCACATGAGCTCTCCATTCTAGAGACCAAGAAAGAATCTATGGGCCAAAATTATCCAACACAGAGATAGTTGGTAACACCATTTTGGTCTTATCTTTGTGAAATTTCTAGCACCAAGCGGCGAGGATCCTCAAAAATGATTATAAAAGTCACAAGGTTATCGAAGGATGAGATCCTTGGCCCGATCTTTGGACAGTCTTTGATGCTATCAAGAGATCTCTCTAGACTAAATGGAAAGGTTCAAAAATTTCCTTGAATGTAATAACTTTGATTAAAAAATACAAGCTTCCCATGTTTGTTTTCTACATGAATCACAACCTGCATTGGAGCCTTAGTCACCTTTTTGTCACCATAGATAATCGTCTATGCCATTTCATGAATGTATGATTGTTTTTCTTAATGAATGTTTTAAATAGGGATCCTTTTTTTATGAATTCTGGATCATGTATATTTACTCTTCCGTCTTTATAAAATTGGTCCCAGATGACTTTTGATTAGAAAGAAGTAAAGGGATTTGTCCTTTCAGGGTAGTTGAGTTATCAATTTTGTTTGGCGTTTATGGGTGCTTCTTACAAGAGGGGATCTGAAAGTTATGACATGTCCAAATTACTTCATTCATTTCGTTCTCTTCCCAACAATGAAGGGTTTGTGGCGTACTATGCCTAATTTGAAAAATAGTTGTCTCTTGGTGAAATGTCACTCATAGAGAGTTATAAAATCTTTATTAAATCTCAAAATTCATTGAAGTTTCCCTTTCCTAAGGTTTCTTTGGTTTGGAAATTGTTTTCCTTCTCCTCTTCCAAACCTCCCTTAAATTGAAGAGCCAACTTCTAAAACCTTGGAGGTTTCTTTGTAGGTCGCAATCAGTCTCACACCTATGGAACTTCTGTGAAAGGTTTCCCCTTTTAAAAAACTGGCAAAAGATAGTTTTGGGGATCAACAGTTTCTTTTCTCTGGCATGCCCTATGAGACTCTAGAATTCCTTCTCCAATAGAGAATTCTATTTGCTTGAAAAAGTAATGGATTTCTATTTCCATGTATATCTTCAAATGGCCATGGAGGACACATTCATGACACCATATCATGAAATTTATGATTATCCAATAGCCAGTGAGATGCTATGCAACTTTCAACAACAATTGGAAGTTGTTGAGATGGAGAAATGGCAAGCCCAAGAAGAAGAAAAGAAGGGAGAATTGTCAACCTTAGTCTCCTAGTTTGTGAGCACCAAAATTTTGGATGAAGAAGATCGTTCCCAAAGATGATGTACCCTAACCATGATTGGCATTTCCCTCTTCCTTTCTTAGAAAGCCTTTTCCCAGTAAACATTTTGCTTCCAGAAACAATATCTTTCTATAAAGGCGAACCTGTAGTTTGGCATTTGGGTCATTCGAGCCAATAGAAAGAGGAAATCCTATATCTTGATGCCCTATCGGAGCTTCCCATTCCATATGCATTGTAAGAGGAGCCACTCAAGAGCTTTTCACCAACTCTGTATGAGGTTATCTTTATGGAAAACATAGTCGTTTCAAGCCAAACCAACCAGCAGTCATGCAAGACAAACATAGAAGCATAGAATCCAAAAATGAATGAAGCTAATGATGATAGCTTATGGGATGAGTTAGAGCCTTTTTGCTCACTGTTTGTTGCTGAGTGCCAGATAGAGTGAGTAGAAGGTTGTGAATTCCTTGAAAATCACCTTGAAGAAATCGAGAACCTGATAACTACGTGAACCCAGTCTATGCCGAAACATGAACTCCAAAGAGATGTACCTCTTGCAAAGAACCCAGTTTGCATTACATTCAACTTTCACGCAAATGTCCTGTAGATTTTTGCCATCAAACCAAAAGAATGTACTAGTGGTGAAGAGGGATCTCATCATCGATATAGTCACTACACCAACATGTTACTACTTATGAAGTTAGCATTATTTTTATGTTCAAAGTTATTCTATATACTCTAGTCGGTTATATCTACCGAAATATTCAGTCGGTATGCACAGTCCAGTCGGTTATAGAAGAATGTAGTCTCAGAGCATAGTATACACCGAGCTATCTACCGAGTATCATTCCATATCTACCAAGCAGCAAAGATGACACACTGAGTTGATATACACCGAGTGAAACATGTTACCAGATTCATTGAACCTAGACATACATATGAAAACGTGTTACAAGATTGAGGAACATCTAACCGTTATCACATTGGAAATTGCACTTAAAGATTGTGTATGATTTTGAGGTCATCTAACCAATGAAATGTTTTGCATGGTTATTCATTCGATAAAACATGTTTGTAAGATCGAAGCAATGAATGGATCACCAATATAAGAGATCTATTTACACAACATGGATTAAGATCAGAAATATACATGTAGCATGACAGAAAGGAAGATATTGAAATATATGAAGCAAGACATGTGAAAGCACTAAGTGTTATGACTGTTACAGAGACACAAAGGTCACCAAGAAGGATTTCAGAGAACAGTCAAAGAACGGAGTAAACATAAGGGTTTACTGAGTTACTATATGGGTTACTGAGGTATGCTATAAGCAAAGTAATCTTATTCTGAGCACATAGAATCTGCTATAACATTTCAGATGTAAAGTTGCAGATATTTGTAATGATCTTATTGTAATATTTTGAAGTTGTAAGAGAAACCTTTAATAGGGTAAAAGACTCTAATCAAGTCTATAAATTGTAAAGCCTCTAACCAGGTGCAACATTTAGATTAAGTGTTGTAAAATCCTTTAGCAAGGTAGATCTAATAGATCTTGATACTCCTAACAGGGTAAGCTATCAGAAATAGCTAATCATGTAGCTCTAACCGAGCAACCTTTATTATTGCAGTAGTGAAGTTGTGGGTGCCATCCCCACCGCAGTTTTTCTCTCTAACCAAGAGTTTCTGCGTAACCAAAATATATGTGTTATGGAGTGAATCATGTATGATTGTTATCTATTTGTTTTAGCTTTATATTATGTTATTGCACTATTCAGTTTATGCATAGCAGTAAAGTTATTATTGAAGAAAAGTTTTGGAGTACTGATTCACCCCTCCCCTCTCAGTACATTAGCTTTTCGTATTGGGACTAACACAACACCCCCCCACATGATAGAGTCAGATACAACCACGTACCATGTAGGATTCATACCCACTACGTACCACATCGATAAACCAAGTTTACATGGACGAAGGGTCTAGAGCTTGAGGGACCTAAACCGATGACCCGTGCTCTAATACCATGTAGATTTTTGCCATCATACCAAAGGCATGTACTAGTGGTGGAGAGTGATCTCATCGTTGATATAGTCACTACACCAACATGTCCATTCAAAGGCATTACATAGCAACAAGAAAAATAAACAATTAGGGCCATCACCTCTTCAATTCCTGACCAAGATCCTTTGTAGGTAAGGTCATTCATAATATTATCTCTAGGGTGTGTGTTTTCTAGGTTTGCATATGTCATTATCCTTAGAAGATATGGAAAATCCTACAACATACATCTATTGCACACATATTCCTAATTGGTGTTGTTGCAAATTTGAAACAAAAAAGGGTGTAGGATGAAAGGCAAATTATTTTAAAAAGTTTATCAATGGTTTCACTTAGTAAAAGGTAGTGTCAATTAGTGTAGGTTAGGTTAGGTTTTCTTTCAAAGAATCACTACAACACATGTGCTTGTCCTTTTGGGTAAGTTTGTTCAACTGGTGTTTTCCCTAAGTGCCTCATCTGCATGTTTTATGTAGTGGGAGCTTTTGTATTCTCAGAATTTTTGCAGACCATTCTTGAAGTGTCATGGACTTCCCAAAAAAAGAAACCAAAAACAATGTTACAAGAATGACAAAATCTCAAAGGTTAAAAAAAATGTTAAAATTGGTAAAGATTGTGTAGAATAGTTATTTCATTTCCATTTACCAGTTCTTGTATATGATAAATGGTAGCCCTCATTATTTATAACAAAAGGGGACAAAATGTAATGATATAATTCAGATAAATTTGCTTCAAGCTTCCTTAAAGTTTAAAAATCCATTGCAAAAAGAAATAGGAAAATGATATACATTCAAGTAGCATGGAAAAGAGGTATATGTTTTTTTATAAATTCTTACTTAAAATGGTAATTACATAATACTATATACATCATTTTCAAAAGGAGAAAAAATTACAAAATGTTGTTTTGATATTATGGTTGATAAAGGTAGTACCAACAACATGAGAGAGAGAGAGAGAGAGAGAGAGAGAGAGAGCCTTGAGTCAGTCAAACGCATATTGACTATCATCATCATCCTTTTCCTTGTCATCAAGGTTGAAGCGATCCAACCACTCATCTCCATTGGAATCTAAGTTCTTGTCGAAGACCAGGATCCTAAATTCTTCAATCCATCCGATGTCTAGAGTTGGGTCATGTCTCGAGAGCTTCTTGAGAAATGCACACGCCGGGATAGAACAATCTATATGTTCCTCCAAGAACATGGTACGAAAGTTACCAATGAAGGGAAGCTAGGACACAATGACACCTCTCTATACAAAGGATCTCAAATCAGGCATGACAAGAAGCCTGACTCTATACTATGTGTGCTTCAGAGCCTAATCCAGTCCACCAATGAGCTTGTCTCCAAACAAGTCACGAGTCAATTTTTTTATAACAGATATTCGTTCGCCCAAGTCTAGCAACGACTCTACAAAATGCAACATAATGTCTGTGTCCACTTAGTACCTATCCTCATTGGTGAGAAAATATTTCCCGAGAACCCAATCCACAGTTTGCAACGACCAAGTCATTATCCATCCCTAGCAGATGTCTATATGAGCACTGCTTATCCTTCCTAGGAAGGCTTATTGGGCCTTTTTCATAGTTAGCCTCACTAGAGTATCCAACATTCTCACCACAAAAAAATTCTCCTCTACTAATAACTTCAGAAACAACTCAATTTTAGAATGATCTTAAGGTTAGTAGAAGTCACCTTTTATAGACCACCTAGCCCCTTTCATACAAGTCTTCCTTTACCCCTGTAGTTATATTTTTAGCAAGAAATCATTCCTAAGAAGAGGCAGCACACGATAGTAGCCCCAAGGGGAATAGATTCCCAATGTAAATATTCCTCCACATGACACCAGAGGTGATATAAATTGTTCATTTGGTGATTTTTCCCTATTTTATAATTATAAATTTTGTCCTTTTAGAAGTCTCATCATGTCCAAATGAACCTTTGAGAATCCTTAGAATAAACTCATATTTGATAATCCTATGGATTTTTATCTAGTGAATTAATATGTGGTGAAATAAGTGAGAAATCTAAAGGTTGCTCTTGCTACCACTTGGGTTCCCAACTTGTGAAATTGGCTTTAAAGTGCCTTAAAAAAAGAGAGAGAAAATCACTAAAGTTTGTTCAAAATGAAATTGCAAAATTAAAAGAAGATAATGTAGATAACTCTATCGGGCTATTGATGCCTGTCTAGAAATAGAGCAATATCTAATAAGAACCAAGGCAATATCCTTTCCAGGGCTATGGATGTTCGTCAAGCAACAAGGCTCTACCCAATTTGTTATGGGAGGTTAGGTCCATCTACATAGCTCATATGTTTGCATATTTCTTTGTTCACTCTATTCATGGAAGAAGGGAAATTAATCACGGACACACACTAAAATAGAAACATTTCTAATTTGATAAATTTTGATTATAAACTCAAGGACTCAACAAGACTCTTTCAAATATTATATTGTACAAATGATATTTTATGCTCGAATTTCTTTGACTTCAAAGCATAGGGTTTTTGTTTCTTTTTGTTTCATAAGGTGTAACCTTTTCTTCGAGAATTTTGATCTCTATAGGCGAGAACCCAACACCCTTTTTTGGAGCTCTTCCTTCCTTTTCCTTACGTTGTGGTCTTTGTGTTGTTTTCCAAGGTCATTTAAAGAAAGGTTTGAGTTCCTTTGCAATTATATGACATGTTGTTTCTAATGTTTAAATTTTCCTTGATTGCAGGGACCTAAATATGGGCAAGCAAGCATAGGAAAAACCTCGAAGGATTTCTTCGACAATTCTGTCACTAAGATCTAATTAGAGACATTTGAGATGTACTTCTTTAAACCCAATAGATCAGGTGTCCATTTCATGAAACCAAAGATATTGGATTCACCTCCGCAGGTGAAGGTTCCCCTTGCAAGTTGCAAAGTTGTAGATTTTTCTACAACAATCAGGCTTTCAACCTTCTAAAGAATGAGCAAGTGGATTCCATTTTTTGGGCATGGTGGACCCCATCAACATTTGGCAGGTAGTTGCATCGCTTTCAGATTTTGGGCTCGTTCTAGCCAAAAACCCACCCGTTCACCATGTGTCACATCCATGGAGAATTCAAGCCATACCATGGAGCAGCTTCAAAGAAACCTCACCCACTTGCCACATGTCACATCTATGGGAAGGTCCCACTAAAGAATCCAAAGAAGTTTTAAGAAGCCCACAAACCCTCCATGTATGTCTATCGTATCCTGACTATAATGATTCTCAACCATTAGGATCACGGTAATCATGGAGAATGAATGATAGAAATAGTTGGAAAAGAGACACATGCATGAACTAGAATGCTTTGAGAGTGCTTTAAAATCTAGAAAATAAGAAAAAGAAGAAGACAATTAGTACTTCAATCACAATCAAAGCACAAGTGCTCTCCATTCTGGAGATCAAGGAAGAATCTATGTCCCAAAATTCTTCAATGCAAAGATAGATGGCGATGTCATTTTGGTCTTATCTTTACAAAATATCTTGCACCAAGTGGTGAGGATCCTTGAAAATGATTATTAAAGTCATAGGGTTATCAAAGGATGGGATCCTTGGCCTGGTCTTTGGATATTCTTTAATGTTATCAAGAGATCTCTCTAGACCAAAAGGAAAGGTTCTAAAATTTCTATGAATGTAATAACTTTGAATGAAAAATATAAGCTTCCCCCCTTTATTTTCTACATGAATCACAACCTACATTGGAGCCTTAGTATTATTTATAAAGAAATGGACTGTGCCTTTGTTTCCTTTCTTTCATCATAGATAATCCTTTGTGTCATTTCATGAATGTATGATTGTTTTTTCTTAATAAATGTTCTATTTAGGGCTCCTTTGTTTATGAACTATAGATCATGCATATTTACTCTTCCTCCTTTATGAAAATTGGTCTTGGATGATTTTTGTTTAGCAAGAAATAAAGGGATATCATGTCCTTTCAAAGTAGCTGAGTTGTTAATTTTGTTTGGCCTTTACAGGTGCTTCTTGCAAGAGGATCTGAAAGTTATGACTTATGCCTAAGTTACTTCGTTCATTTTCTTCTCTTGCCAACAATGAATGGTTTGTGGTGTACTAGTTCTTAATCTAAAAAATAGATATCTCCTAGTGAAATGTCACTCATAGAGAGTTTCACAATTTCTATAAAATCTCAACATTCACTGAAGTTTCCCTTTCCCAAGGTTTCTTTGGTTTGGACATTGTTTTCCTTGTCCTTTTCCAAATCCCCCTTAAATTGAAGAGTCGACCTCTAAAACCCTAGAGGTTTTTCTCTAGGTTGCAATCAGTCCCACACTTGTGGAACTTCCGCAAAAGGTTGCCCCTTTTAAAAAACTAGTGGAAGATAGTTTTGGGGATCAACAATGAGATGATGATAATAAGAGAAAAGATAATTATAGGAGAGATGACAAAAACAAAAGAGTGTATGACATCTAGATAATTCTAAAAAGAGGTGTTGTTCAATGGAGACTTACTCCTCTAAATATGAAGATGGTGATGACAAATAAAGAATCATTGTTTTTAGTCATAGAAGAAAAGGATAGTGAAAGGTCTAGTATTTTGCATGATGGGAATAATAGTGAAAGTTAAATGACTGCGAAAACTGCACTACATGCAAAAGTGGAACCTGAAACTTGGATAATTGATTTTGGATGCTCAAATCATATGACAAGTGATAGAAATAAGTTCATGTACTTTGAAAAGTATGATCATGGATCAATAAAGTTTGTTGGGGAGGAGAATGCACTGATTTGTGGCAAAGGAACCCTAGATCTATTGATGGCAAGCATAAGACTAGTGATGTTTATTATGTTAAAGGTTTGAGACAATCTTTTAAGTGTGAGTTAGATGTGTAGTAAAGGATACAAGATCATATTTCTTGGGTTTGGATGTGAGATCAGAAAAGGAGATTCTAGAAGATTGGTTGCAAAAGGTATAAGAACAAATGTGAATGTCTACTATGTGAAGGAGAAGAGAGGGAATAGTTGTTTTCTAGTGGAAAGAAATGAATGTTGGTTATGACGTAAAAGGCTAGGACATGTTAACTTTGACAACATGGTTGAAGATAAGTTCCACTCATGTTGTGAGAGATTTACCAAGGATTATCAAACCTAATGATACAATGTGCAAGGGATGTCATATGGAAAAGTAGACAAAGAAAAAATTCAATAATAAGGAATATTCTACCACAAGGCCTTCGGAGTTGATTCATACGAACCTATGTGAACCTAAAAGGATAAGAGGACTCAATGGTGAAAGGTATTTTATGTTGCTTATTGATGATCATTCTAGAATGACATGGGTTACTTTTGTTATATCCCTCTTTTTCAACTTTGGAATTATGCTTATTATTCTTTTTGTGATTAGTTAATCAATAATATTATATTTGATTTCACATGTGGATGAAAACTCTTAATGATTAGAAATTGAATAAGAAAGTTATTTTGACATTGATGGTTCATGTATTTGGATATAATAGTTAAGATTAGACTAATTGGTTTTTCTTGTAACCAAGTGGATACAAGATACATGGCACCCTCAAGAGGGAGGGAAAGTATCATCAAGGAGAGGATTGCAAACTTTGGAAAAGATCAATTCCCATTGAACCCTGAGATGGGAAATAAGTTTTGTTAGTAGTTGGTTGCCACCTTTGTTTTAGGGTTGACAATCTCATCTTTGTTTGTTGTTGGTTAGTTATACCTTGTTGTCTAGGGTAATACTTGAGTGGGTATTGCACCTTAGTTATGTAATCATTCTTTCTTTTTATTAGATAATCACATTAATTAATTATATGCACACACAATTGATATTTAATAAATACATGTATTCATATCTATATGCGTATCTATACATGTACATTGATAAGATGTGCATATATATACATGCATATATACATTGTAATGTATTGATGATATATTTATAACTTGGAAGAATAAATTTATATTTGTATATGCTTTCAATGTTTCATCTTAGTTTATCTATCTACTGGCTAATAAGTTGAAGGAAAATTGTTTAAAAGTGGGCATTTGTTTAAAGGCATCGTTCCTTATGTTTGTAGGAATTAGCACCATCATTGCAATTTGTGAGCTATCACATTACAATTTTCTTGTTTAAGATCTCTCTTCTTGGAGTGGTAATCATCGTAAATGCATTCATTATTAATAGATTTTCCTTTGGCTAGTTGAGGGTTATCATTTTTAGAAGTAACACTTAAATACGAGCATATAGTAAAAGAACTACAGAGGCATTTGTATTTTGTTGTGTTCAGTTTGTAGCACATTTTTTCTATCTTGGAGGAAGGAAAAACATTATACAATAATCTTTGGCAGTATTGCATCACTAGATTGTCATATGGAGTTGCACAAAGGATTGGATCTGTTAGATCTTTGGGTATAGATTGGCGTGCAAAGACATATGCTCTCAAGCATGAGCCGGCACTATTCTTATATTTGTTTTCGTGATTTAATGATCTGAATTATTTTGTCAAATCAGAGGAAAATACCCAAAGCACAATTTGTGGTATTGTAAACACATAATAAATCATATAAAATTTCATTTCATTGAAAATATGTAAGAACCATACAATTTTTGGCAAACTCTATGAAAGAGAGTTGTGTGCCCTTGAATCTATCCAATTTGGACAAACTCTATAAAAGAGAGTTGTATGTCTAGAATCTATCCAATTTGGGCAAACTCTGTAAAAGAGAGTTGTATGCCCGAGCCTATACAATTTAGGAAATCTTGTGAAGGAGCGTATGCCTGTGGACTTCATGAGAGTTGATACAAATTGGCTAACTCAGTAGACGAGATGCATGTCATAGCTTTGAAAATTTGTCCTAAGAGTTGTATGCCTATAACTCTGTAACTCTATAACTCTCCAGCTCCTTGTAATTGGATTCGAGTTGAGCTTATTTATAAGCTTTCAAAGAAGTTGAACAACCACTACATTTATGTCCTCATCGGAAGTCGAAAAGACAATCTAGTATTGAAAGGTTATTATGTTTATATAAAGACAAAAATTGATTAAATATTAAATATTTCATTTTATTGAATACTCTGACTTATTTCTGATCATTCATCCCATCTTGAAAGGTAATGGGTCCCATTTCTCGATCATCTTCCAAATAAAATTTTGAGTGCATTGTTGTTTGGTGCTTCGTGGGTCTTGTCCAAGTTGAACTCAAACTCTTCGATTTCAAATTCCCACATTCTTGACTGGAAATTTCTACATCTAATTGTGAGGCCATAGGAAACGTTGCAGTCTTCTAATGCAATTGAACCAAAATTTATATCTTAAAATTCATCTTTGCACATGTGCAATGCATTGTTGACTAGACTGACATATTGCAACTGTGACTATCTCCCAGCCATGATAATAGTTTTTTGATAAAAGAGTAGTGGATAGTGGAAAGCTGCTATGTGGGACTTGAACAAAAGACCACGAACCTGTAGGTTTTTTTCATAACACCCTTAAGACCGATCTAGGCACCTCCTAAGACATACAATGCAGAGATAGTCTAGGTCCCAATATTCTACTTATAGCTATGATCCATGTCACCGGCCATTGTACCAAAAGGTCACTTGAATGTTTAATGGAAAAGCTATACCCACACTTGCTTTGAAAAAGTGACACTTAGACTATAGACCAAAATTTTAGTCTCTTCACCCATGAAGCTTTCACTCAACATAAGAGAAGGCTAATCATTTGACTCCCTAAAGAAAACTGACTTGTTGATTTCTATTTTCATGGTTCAAATCTATAAAGAATCTAAAATGTCATGAAATGATAGGACAAAAAGAGAAGAGAAGAGGTGAATCGACTTAGAGGTATGGGCAGCGGCTCCTCAGGTTCATCTATGAACCATCCAAGAAATATATGATGCTGTAGCGTCGTAAATTGTACGCACTTGCTAGGGTGGTACAATTTCACACCTAGTTTAGCACCCGCCTTGGCGCATTTTGCATTTTGCATTACATTTCCCCTTTAGCACTTAATTAATTAAATTAATTAGGTCTAAGGTTCTATTTTATCATCTCCCCTTTCATTAAAGTGTGCCCTTTTCATTTTATTCCTCCTATACATCATTTAATCAAAAACCCTAATTAGGTCCTATTTTGAACTTGGGGGCTTGATTTCGGGGGTCAAAACATCTCGAAATCACCTGTAACTTCGGGATTCTCTCTAAAATCATCATATCCGACAATCCTGAAAATTTGGTGAAAAGTTGTCAGGACCATGGCGCCCGGAGTGCAACATGGTCTCGGACATTTTTCCCGAAATTTTAGGAGCGCGATCCAATCATAAAATAAAGCTTAACCCCAAGAAATTGGCGGGATATTCAATCTCTAGGTCGGCCAAAAGTTGAAATTAAGACCTAGGGTTTCATATATAAGAGCTCTCTTTCTTCATTTGAAAGGATCCGAATTTTGGCTTTGGAGGACCTTCTATGCAGCGAAAGAGTAGATCTTTGAAGACTTCAATAAAATTCAACATCCATCCATCAAGCATTCATCAATTTCATTCATTTAGGGCTTGGGAGACATTGAAGAACAATAGGAGATTACCGACTGAAGATTGGCTTGTACTCCTCCCTTGAGGGTTGGGTATGATTTCATGTTGTTTTCATGTCTTTGCATAAGCTTCAATATATCCTTTATTCATGCTTTAGATCACTTTGCATCTTGATTTAGAGCATTTACATTATCATTTACAAGCAATTAGGGTTTACTTTCTAGGTTGCTCTAGTTTGCTTTCTTGCATTTAAGGACCTTGCACACACACTAGGTCTGCACACACAATACATTTTACAATACAACTTGGCTATTCGTGGAGGTGGAAATCACCGAAGCAAGGGTTTGACTAAGGCAAAACCCTATATAGCCGCCCAAATACCTTTTCAGATATAAGTGCAGGTTTCAGGACTCGGACGATGCCGCAAGTTACAGATTCGGAAGAAGCAGACGAAGACCGAACAACACACCAAATCTCAAAGCAAAAGACCAGGACAGGGGCGTGGGGCGCCCTGGTCCTGCCAGGACAGGGGCGCTGGGTGCCCTGGTCCCTGGGACAGGGGCGCTGGGTGCCCTAGTCCTTTTGACAGCAGTTTTCAACATTTTTGACAGCTTTGCAAAACAACAGTTTTCGGAGCAGTTTCAGGGGCAGAATCAGGACAGTGGCGCTCGCGCCCCCATCCCAAACATTTTCAGTCAGATTTTAACTCCAGGTACGCGTTTACATTCTTGTCTTGTCCTTGTGTTTACAGCTTTCCATCATTTAAGTTCAATTCTGTAATCTTGTTATTAGTTCATACTTGCACTTTTGGGTTAGGGATTGAACTTGCATCATTTCATCTTTCAATTGCAACAAAGGAATAGAAATCCTAATAGGTAGCCCATGGCTCTCTCTTCCACAAGAAGAAGTAGCCAATTGTGTGATACCTCTAGGCTCTTTCGTATTCCACAAGTGTGTGGTTGAAAGTGGGATTAGGGCATGCTTGCTTAGTGTCACTTTTTCTCCCACACAGATGCATATAATCCAATCACAAAGGCCGCACACGGAAACAACATGTGGCAATAATTTTCTCTCCTTGAGAATATTGGAACACCAACTAGAATACTTATCAACATAAAATATATCACTTGCTTGTAGATGCACCTCCAGCAATCGAAAATGGCTCTGATACCACTAATCTGAATTATTTTGTCAATTCAAAGGACAATACCCAAAGCAGAATATGTGGTATTGTAAACACATAATAAATCATATAAAATTTCATTTCATTGAAAATATGTAAGAACCATACAATTTTTGGCAAACTCTATGAAAGAGAGTTGTGTGCCCTTGAATCTATCTAATTTGGGCAAACTCTATAAAAGAGAGTTGTATGCCTGGAATCCATCCAATTTGGGCAAACTCTGTAAAAGAGATTTGTATGCCCGAGCCTGTACAATTTAGGAAATCTTGTGAAGGAGCATATGTCTATGGACTTCATGAGAGTTGATACAAATTGGCTAACTCAGCAGACGAGATGCATGTCATAGCTTTGCAAATTCATCCTAAGAGTTGTATGCCTATAACTCTATAACTCTATAACTCTCCAACTCCTTACAATTGGATTCGAATTGAGCTTATTTATAAGCTTTCAAAGAAGTTGAACAACCACTACATTTATGTCCTCATCGGAAGTCAAAAACACAATCCAGTATTGAAAGGTTATTACATTTATATAAAGACAAAAATTGATTAAATATTAAATATTTCATTTTATTGAATACTCTGACTTATTTCTGATCATTTAGTATATGTCAATGCAAAATATATTATAAAGGGTGTGTGTATATAAATGTTAGATTGCATTTACACAGTCCTTGATTACATATTCGATTGGTTAAGCATGCATTAACAGTATGAACTACATTCATGGATATCTTCTTAATTGCATGCGTACCCTTACCATGGTATTGCTGAGTAGATTAAATAGTCTTGGGATTCAATTAGATGTTAAGAATTCATGAAAATAACTATTGCATGGTCATTGAGATAGTAATGTACTTATTGATTCGAAATACCTTAAATTAAAAGAAGTAAAATCTTCATGTATTAAGGAATCAGAGAATACGTGTAATGATCATATGCCTCTTCTTACAGATAAGTCTATTCTTCCTCCTAATAGAGATATTCCTTTTCTTAAGGAAGAATCTATTCCTTCTCCTAAGGACTAGCCTATTCTTCCTCCCAAGGATAGAAATTCTCTTCCTCCTAAGTGTCAATTTATTCCTCCTTCTAAGAATAAACATATTATCCCTCCTAATGATAGACCTATTCCTCCTCCTCATCATCATGGACCTAGTCTCCTTCCTACATTTCCTATTCCTCCTCTATATGGTGTGGTTCCACCTCCTACTTATTACAAAGAGAAGTGACCAACCTCTCCTATTGTTCAACCTAAAAGACCTTCTCCTATGCATCCTTCCTTTGAAGAAGAAAGTAAGCCTACACCTGATGTCCTCTCTTGGGGGCTTATTATTGTGATAACGTGCTTGTCTTTTTTGGTGTATCCTACATTAAAGAAATTTCTCTCGATGAGTTGTACGCAATCACTTTAGCATGGGGGCATACACTACTCTCAATGATTCTCTCTCTTACATATCTTGATACTTAAAGTTACGTAGCGAATTTTGCTTGTAATTTTTGGTATTTCTTTTTTCATGGATCATAGTAAAAGAACCTTACTATTTTGTAGTCATGGTTCTCTCTTTTTGTAATGCCCTGCCAGGAAACCCCAAAGGGTTTAAGCGAAAACACAAGAATAGAGTGCAAATGTTATTATTTTTAATTAAACACAACACAATGGTACAACGAGTTATCATAAGGTCAGATACTACAGCAGAAGACTAAATAACACCTAAAGAGTTTCCCAATGTGATTACTTAATTCAACATTTAACTCAACTCACGTTAATTAATTCAATTAAGCTGACTAACTTAATGACAAGATAATACTTAAACAAGGATAATTTATTTCGGTAAGATAAAAATATAGATCACATGATAAGGTTCATCCATTGAGGTTAAAAGTATAGGTGACATGATTAAGTTCATCCAATAAAATTTAACCAAGCATTACGTACAATCTTACATTAAACATATGCCATGCATCTAATTTGAAAATGTACTTTAATTTCATCATAAACTAATGAATACTTTCCATGCATACTTAATTGCATAATCAATAACTGAATACATTTCATTATTCAAAACTACATTCTTCATGATCCAATTTATTATATTTAATAAGATGACTACATACATGCATTTAAGATTAACTTTATCTAATCCATATTATACATACTAACATAATGTCATCCATACATGCTAAATTAAAAGGAAACATAAGAATGTAAAACACCACATAACACCGAAATGATCTCGGAGTTCACCCCTAGTGGGCTACACCTCTGGGTTTGCTCAACTGCAAGACCCCTCTGATAATTAAATAATAGAGAAGAATGCATAAGGTTCACATCATTTACAATCCTGCCATCAAGGCGAACATAACCAATAATACATACAACCCCATTGGTCAAATAAATACATGAATGATCCCTCAATAGGAAAGGATCCAACTGAACATAATAAGAAGCAATTACAAAAGATCAACTGGAGCATCAGCGAAACTAAATCTTCGCAACCCAAGGTCTAACATGATATCAGGTTCTCATGAGGGCATAAACATCAGGACGACTCCTCAACAATGCTCCTATCAAGACAACAAAACAACACACTAGCGAACATAAGGAACAAGTGTCATCACATAACCTGGTATGGTTACCATGGCAGGTCTTCATAGGTTTCGACCCTATCCACTGGTTTACCCCGACAACCTATCCCAAACCTCCGGCCCACCCACACCTCATGTGGACCCAACACAACCTTTCGTGAAGACAAGGTTGATGGTTTGCCATTTCAGGCCTTCTCACTGCATGTCGAGTCTGTGCTAGCACTCGTCCCATGCGTGAGGCACAATTATCTTACTTAGTGATTCATTAATTAACTCTATAATATTCTATTAGATTATCACTTATTTAGACACACTTTCGATGGGTTACCCAGCAACCACTTTGGGCACGGCCCCCAATCGAAAGCCACTTTCCCAAATGACACTAGACTATACTCAAATGAACTCCTAAACCAGGGAATACACAAGGTCAATTAAATGGAGTTCAACACGGTAGGAATACCTACTTGGTCAAACAAGACTTCATACGAGGTGTACTGGCTGACAGTACTCTAACTAGAGACTTGACCAACTATGGTCAACCACAAACCAACATTCAACACCCGCATAAGGGACATGACCAGTTACAACACCACCACAAGATAACAGTCAAAACTCAAGATCGAGGATAGAAATAGGTACCCAATTCAAACTTATGATAGGATCCAACAAACAAAATCAAAGAGTTGTCATTTCTTAAGAAAATGCGAATACAAAAAAGTAAACATGCATAGGCACAGATTGGAAAAGACAATCTTCTTTCCTATTGTTTCACACAACAATCAATCCAGTTTTCTAAAGGATCTAAGTTTTCAAAAAACAATAACAGAAAATCAACATACAAGATAAATTCAATACCACAATTGGAATAGTACAATTTTGCCTATTTCCCAATACAGATAGAAATATAAATTAAACAATTTATTATACTAAATGAAAATATCATTTACTTGCCAATTTTCCAAACGATACATTACTAAATTTCCAATGTTTCCAAATAATACATTATTTTATCCTTTTCCAAAAAAAGATACTTCCTGCGTACATAAAGACAAATACCAAAATTAAACATTAATTAATAATATTTATTAATCCGTGATTAATAAAATATAAACAATTAATAATTAATAACAAAAATTTATCAATTAAATATTAATTATTATATATATATATATATATATTAATTCTCATTAATAAAATATATATTAATTTATAATTAATAAATAAATAAAAACTATTAAAAAGACTTTTTAATAAAATAAAATTAAAAACCTTTTTTTTTTAAAACAAAAATTTCACTTCCCAGAACACAAAGCAAAAAATTTATGAGTTTTCTAGCAAACTCATAAATTTCTTGACTTAATATTTTAAAAGTCAATTTGATTTTTTTTTTTTTTTAAATTTATTAAAACTAATAAATTCAATAGCCAAACTCTGGGTATACACAGACCCAACAAAACATATCTTTTATTTTTTTTTAATCAAAGATTATAAAAATCTCTTTTCCCAGCACTCTCAGAAAATGGAGTTTAATAAAATCATAGACAAATTTATTTTTGTTTAAATAACAAAATTTAATAAACTACAGTCATCCATAAAATTATTTTCTGAAAAAAAATTTATACCAGGAAACAAAAAATGTGTCTGTGATAGAACAGAGATTTGAGAAAAACATAAAGTTTTCTAAATCTTTCTTTCACAAAGCCTTAAGGGAAATTTATTAAACCAAAAATCTCTAATTTTCTCCATACACAGGAAGAACACAAAAATACACAGAAAGAAGAAATTCCCAAAAAATTTACCACCATGACTTTTCCTTTCACCACAAATTTGCAAATTCATACAATAGGAAAACAAAACCCTTTCTCAAATTTAAACAACTTTAAAAACTCTCCAAACAGGGATCTTTCAAAAAAATCAACATACAAAGAAGTGTTTTTTTTAAAACCAAATTTCAAAATTTCAAAACAAAAAGAAGAGTGACAAACACCCAACCTGTGATAGCAATCCTGGATGAATACTCTGCAAACAATCTGAAACAAACCTCCAAGCTCCAGTTCTGGTTTCCAATCTGGCCTCCAAAATTTCTCCAAAAATATGTATTTTTTCTTTCTCGTGAACTCACAAGCATAATATAGAAAAATATTCAACCTAAACTTTTAGGTTGAAAAATGTTTTCTAATAAATCATAATATTTAATAATAAAAGAAATTATTTTTCTAATTTCCAAAAAGTAAATGGGAAAGTTATTTGTAAAAATCATTTCTTTTATTTCTCTTTTCTCATGACATTTAATTAACTTTTCTAAAAGTAATTAAGGCAATAGGTTTAACTCTATTGTTTTTTTTAAAGAGCAAAGAAATTAAATTAATTCTATTTCAAATAAATTTAAACCTTTCCTTTCCAAAAGCATAAACAAAATAAATTTATCATTTAATCGAACTTGCTACCAACTTGAATTGAACAATTCTAATTAGCGATTAATCGCATAAAGGAAGCCTATTTAATTTAGTCCCTTAATTTTTTAATTTTTTTTAAAACAAGGTGGCAATGCCACTTAATATGTTTTATTATATAAAGTTGATTCAAAGAGCTCCCAGAGAAAAGAACCAGTAAGAAAAACTTTGATCCTTGCTCTACAATACATAGAAAGGTTGTGAGATTTAAATCTCAAATATGCCAAAAAATACAATATCTTATAGTGTCCAGAATACTGAGTGCCATAAAACATCCCCCAGTATCGAATGCTTTTCGGAATGTATTGAACAAGATGCGGTCTGAACCAAAACATCGCAAGAGATGTGCACATTTACATAGCAGTCCACAATCTATCTCAGTTATGAATTTATCCAACTTACAATCCAACACACTTCTCAAATCGATATCCCTTCACAATATATAGATAAAGCAAAACCACAGGATCCTGTACTTATAATACCACACATACTAATTTATATCATTATGAAAAAGACCATTGTATAGCTATATGTAATATTATCCTGTACTCATATCCTCCAAAATTTTTCCCTTAAGAATTGGTTAAGAATCAAAATCACAATTCAGACCCATCATATTAAGTTCCTCCTTGGAACTTCCCATATTTGCCAAATGATCTGCAACCCAGTTCCCTTCTTTATACACATGTGAAATGCTGAAGTTTGTAAATGTATCAATTAGTGTCCATGCTTGTTCAAGTAAATATCTTATCTGCCAATTATCAATATTTCTCTTTATGCAAGTGTTGATAATAATAGTTGAATCGCCTTCAATGTGAATATAAGAGATGTTCAATTTTTTTACTAGTAGAATACCTTCAAGTAAAGCATATGCCTCTGCAAAGTTGTTAGTACCTGACAGAATAAAAGCAGCTTTCAAAGCTAAAACACATCATGTGTGATCCCTTATGCATACTCCTATCCCTGTATCACTTGGGTTCCCTTTAGAGGAGCCATCAAAATTTAGTTTGAAATGCATTGAATCCGAAGGACACCATTTCACTTTATTTCTATCAATTTTACTAGTTCTCACTCTTAGAAGACAAGGTGATATAGGAATAGAGATGTGTTGGTGTAAATAAATATTCATTATGGATATTATTACACTTTACTTAAGTTAACTTAGGATAATGTATTTCTTCATAGCTTGGATTTGAGACACTTAGGGAAGTGTGCACATAGGGATAGAGCTTGTAGGAGAAATTCCACCTTTTGTGGTCTTGTTTTGTTGTTACACTCCACATTCGGTGGGTCATCCACCTCTTGTGGAATATTATATTATTTCTTCTACCTACCCCTAGTATTTCTTACCTACCCTTGTTTCTCATTGAGCCACATGTCATGATTGTGTGCTCGTACATCCATATGGCCTTGCCTATATATGAAGGCCTATATTCATTATATTGGTGAATCCAGTTGATCATTTTCATATTGATGAGAATATAGTTTGTTCTTGTCATTCTTTTGTCTCTATTTTAATACTTTTCATTGTGCCCTTGATCTTGGCAAAATCTCACATGGTATCAGAGCCATTGGGGCTTCATTGATTGGTTTTTGGAGAGATCGTGGAAGGCTTCTATTTTTGGATCTGAGGGATTGCATTTTTTGGAGGCATCTTAGAGTGTTTTCGACCTCACCATTGTGTTCGAGAGGCCGTTTCCATAAAAATCGAGTATAAATTCGACCTATTTGGGCGAAAATCAATTTTTTGGTGTGAGAAAATTTTTTGCCCAATTCGGGCAGTACAGTACAAAATTTTAGGATTTTTTTCAAAAAAAAAAAAAAAAAAAATTTCTGAAAAATTATTTTCGAGTTTGAAAATCTTTTTTGAAAAAAAAAAGAATTGAAAATTATTTTTGGGATCCTTACCTTCTGCCCAGTCAGCAGCGCATAGTCAACGTCCAGTCAGTAGGACCTAGTCAGCGCCTAGTCAACATTTTCTTTGGAAATTTATAGACCCCTCTCTGTTGAGCAGTTTGGATTTTTGGGTCAACTTTGGAGGCCCATAACTTGCTCAATTTTGCTCCTTTTTTGGTGCAATTTTTTTTTTATTTGGGCTAATTTTTCGTGCTCTTCGCAGTGGTGTGGTTATTTTCTAGTTTTGGTGAATACTTTTTTTGGAATTTTTAGATTCTCTCAACTGTACTTGTCCAATCCTCAATTCTGCAACTTCAAAAGCCTCGTTTGAGCTCATACAACCTCCTTTTCAGGTGATGTTTTTTCTAAAGTGCATTTTTTTCATCTACTTTCATAATCTATGATCATATTTCAGATATTTTAAGTATAAATTGTACTTTTAGATATTGGTCTTATTTGGCCTATTTGGTACTTGTAAATTGCTTGGATCTTAGTTTAGATCTCTTGCATTATTAGTTTGAGTCTCGTTTGGCTTTATTGAGGCAGTTGTAAAATTGAAATCAGAAGTCCACTATGCCATTTTTTTCAAGTGGCCCATTGTACATGCACTAAGTATAAAATGCCAAATCATCACTTTTGGGGGGGTGTCTTGTGTGATTGTGCCTCTCTTTCCTTGTGATCTTTCATTTTTGTTGCAATGAGTCCTCATAAATTTCCACCTTTAACTCCACATAATTATGCATCATGGAAAATTAAAGTATGGAGCAAATTAATGCTAAAAGGTCTCATGCATTACATAGATGGAACAATAGCAACACCACCCGATCCTAAGGCTGATCCTAATGCTCAGTTAGAATGACTCACTAAGAATTGTATGGCTCTTGGAACTTTGTGCATGTATCAGATGACCTCATCTTTCATATTGAGAAGTGTACTACAATCAAAGATGCTTGGGATATGTTTCAGAAATTGTATGGTCAAGTTGATGAAATCAGAGGTTATAAAATTGATAATGAGCTCACCAACTTGGATCCCAAGAGTTTTGATAAAATCCAAGATTATGTCACCAAAGAAAATAAGCTAAGAGCAAAGCTTAAGGATTGTGAAATTGACAAAAAGGATGCTTAGTTGATATTCAACTTGTTGGACAAGCTTGCACCATAATATGCAGCATTTGTGTCTAGCTTCCAAACTCATCGTTTGACAATGGGGAGTTCCTATGTTATGCCTTCATTTGATGCTTTCACAGAAATGTTGATATTGGAACAATCTAAGTTGTTGAACATGGGGTTTCTCAAGTCTTCAAAGTCCAAGGCTTTGGTGGCTAATCAAGGGAATCAAGGAAGTCAAAGCAAAGATTTCAACAAGAAGAAGAAGCAATCTAAGTTACAACCACAACAGGAAAAAGGACAATCATCCTCTCCATCACAAGGCGATTTTTCATCCTCTTCCAAGAAGGGGACACCACCTAAGAAGGATAAGCCAACTTGTTCATATTGCAAGAAGTATGGTCATGATGAGCATCGATGCCACACAAAGCAAGTTGATGAGTTAACTAATCTTCTTAAGAAAAACAACATCAACTTGCCATCCGCCTACACAAAGAAGGATTCATCTCCTTCCTCTTCCTCACAGTCTAAGGGAAAAGGGCAAGCATTTGTGGCTACAACAAGTTCTTCACAGCAGTGGATACTTGATTCAGGTGCCTCATATCACATGGGTTCTACAAAGGAGTAGTTTTCTTCATTGGAGCCATCTAAGGTACCTCATATTTACATAGGTGATGCTACACAAGTAGAGGTTGAAGGGAAAGGTTCAGTTGACATAGATGATGGAACATTTGAGAATGTTCTCTATGTTCCTAACTTGTCTACCAACCTTCTCTCTATCTACCAAATCACTCACTATGGGAATGGGAAAAAGGTTGAGTTTACACCAGATTCAGTTGTGGTAAAGGAACTTGATGATGATGCCTTGGTAGTAGTGGGACAAGTCAATGACGACTCAAGGCTTTATTCATTCTCCCACTTTGTGCCAAGTTCACCTTCTAGGGCCTTGCTTACTCATTCAAATTCAGAAAGTAAGCTATAGCATGAGCAGTTTGGTCACCTCAACTATCGCTATCTTCAGCAGCTCAGCACTAAAGACATGGTCACAGGTCTACCTCGAATCAGTTTTTCAGAGGGTGTATGTTCAAGTTGTTCCATGGGCACGCATCTTGAGGAAAATTTTGATAAAGGGAAAGCTTGGAGAGCTTTGGAAGTTCTTCAACTTGTTCAGAGTGATGTAGCAGGTCCATTTCTAGCACCTTCATTGATGACTACTCCCACTTCACTTGGGTCTACTTTCTTATTCATAAGAGTGAAGTATTTGATAGATTTCAGGACTTCAAAACTCGTGTGGAGAAGCAATTCAAGAAAATGGTGAAGATTCTTTGCATAGATAATGGAAGGGAATATGTGAACAAAAGACTTCAGGATTTTTGTACATTTAGGGGGATTGATCTTCAGCATTCTGTCAAATACACTCCACAGTAGAACGGAGTTGCAGAATACAAGAATAGAACTCTCAAAGAAATGGCTAGTTGTATGATACATGCACGTTCTCTTGATCTCTCCTTTTGGGCAGAGGCTATCAGTTGTGCCACACACATCCAGAATTGGGTTCCTCACAAATCTTTGCAAGGTATTACTGCTTTTGAAGCTTGGGCTAGTAGGAAACTGATTGTGAGACATTTCAGAGTCTTTGGGTGTCCAGCATGGGCTCGCATACCTTCGCAGAAATGCAAGGCATTGGAACCTCAGAGTCGGCCTTGCATATTTGTTGGATATCCTGAGGGTGTTAAGGCATATAAATTGATGGATCCTAAGACACATGAGGTGTTCATTGAGAGGAGTATTCACTTTGAGAAAAGCTCTCCTAGCTTAGCCTCTCTACCTCCTCCACCTTCCTCCATTGTGGATAGTGATGCTAGTGATTCAAATGATGAGACTCCTTCAACTCCGACTCACAGGGTTACACCTCTGTAGGGTCCACTTGTAGTTGAGGAGCCTCGTTCTCCACCTCCACCTAGACCTCGTTGGGCTTGATAGAAACTTGATTCCGTGGGTTCTCTTGTTGGGGATCCTTTAGATACATAGAGAACTTGATCACAACATCAGGATCTTCCACATGCATTCATTACTACTGCTTCTGATCCATAGACATTTCGGGAAGCATCAGGGGTTCCTGAGTGGGACCAAGCTATGGAGGAAGAGTATAGTTCCTTGACGAGGAACAACATATGGGATTTAGTCCATCTCCCTAAGGGGAGAAAGATGGTTCGATGTAAGTGGATCTATCGGACCAAGTATGCAGCAGATGGTAGTGTAGATAAGTACAAGGCTCAACTTGTTGCGAAAGGTTTCTCCCAAGTAGCAAGTGTTGACTATACTAAGACCTTTGCGCCCGTAGCCAAGATGAACTCCATTCGCTTGACACTTGTTATTGTTGTAGCTCATGGTTGGGTTATACATCAGATGGATGTGAAGAGTGTTTTTCTTCATGGTGACCTTGATGAGGAGATTTATATGGAGCAGCTGTAGGGTTTCATCCAGGATACTTCCTTGGTTTGCGGACTAAGGAAATCTCTCTATGGCCTTAAGCAGGCCCCTAGGGCTTGGTATGCCAAGATGTATTCCTTTCTTCTCTTAGCAGGGTTCACCAGGTGTCATTCTGATCTGAATGTCTACATTTTGCGACAGGATGACTCTCACTTGATACTTGTGCTCTATGTTGATGACTTGATCATTACAGGGAGTACTGCATCCATCATTAGCAGGGTCAAATCTGCTTTGCATGACAAATTTGCTATGACTGACTTGGGTCCTTTGCACTACTTTCTCGGGATAGAGATTTCATAGTCACCTTCTGGGATTACACTATCACAGCCCAAGTATGCTCTTGATCTACTTGCAAGCTTTCATATGGCTGATTGTAAGCCTACCCCGACTCCCTTTCTTTCAGGAGTCAAGCTTGAGGCTCATTGTTCTTCTCCACTAGTTTATGCCACTTTGTATCGTCAGCTTGTGGGTAGTCTCATCTACTTGACCCATACACACCCTGATATTTCATTTGTAGTTGGTATGGTTTCCCACTTCATGCAGGAACCACATGAGCTTCATTGGAAAGCCGCCAAATGCATCCTTCATTACATCTAGGGTACACATCACTATGGGATTCACTATGGAGCAGGCACAGGACTTCGCCTGGTTGGTTACACAGATTCCGATTGGGCTAGCGATCTTGATGATTGTAAGTCTACTTCCGGTTACAGTTTTCACCTTGGTTCAGGCCCCATTTGTTGGCAAAGCAAGAAGCAACATGCTATTTCTCTTTCTTCAACTGAGGCCGAGTATCGAGGTGCTATTAATGCAGTGACTGAGACCATTTGGCTTCAGCAGATTCTCACAAAGTTTGGGTTCACCACTCCACGACCGATAGTTCTACATTGCGACAATCAGAGTGCTATTGCTATCTCAAAGAACTCAGTCTAGCATCAGTGGACCAAACACATCGAGATCCATATGCACTATATCCGAGAGTTGATTCAGGAGCAGGTCATTGATTTGCAATATTGTCCTACAGCGAAGCAGGTTGCAAACATATTCACCAAACCTTTCACCGAGAGTAAGTTCCAGCAGTTGTGAGCTCTCTTGGGGGTATCAGATGTGTCATTAGGGGGGTCAGCTAGCTTCTCCTTCCTCTCTTATGGGGGGGACTTTTTCCTCTTTGAGGTTTTGTCCTTCTTCTTTGAGAGTCTTTTGTACTTTCATCTCTCTTTTGGGGGGGAGTTTTTTCCCACTGGGTTTTCTCCTTTTCTCCATTTGTGAGAGATTGCATTGCATGGATTTGCTTGCATTTGCATATTGTAAATGGGTACCTATCATGGCCTAGTAGCTGGGACCCATCTTGCATTGTTGACTTGAGTCTTCATTCCCCTAAGTTGCACTTAAGGGGGGGTGTTGGTGTCAATAAATATTCATTATGGATATTGTTACACTTTACTTAAGTTAACTTAGGATAATGCATTTCTTCATAGTTTGGATTTGAGACACTTAGGGAAGTGTGCACATAGGGATAGAGCTTGTAGGAGAAATTCCACCTTTTGTGGTCTTGTTTTGTTGTTACACTCCATATTCGGTGGGTCATCCACCTCTTGTGGAATATTATATTATTTCTCCTACCTACCCCTAGTATATCTTACCTACCCTTGTTTCTCATTGAGCCACATGTCATGATTGCATGCTTGTACATCCATATGGCCTTGCCTATGTATGAAGGCCTATATTCATTGTATTGGTGAATTCAGTTGATAATTTTCATATTGATGAGAATACAGTTTGTTCTTGTCATTCTTTTGTCTCTATTTTAATACTTTTCATTGTGCCCTTGATCTTGGCAAAATCTCACAAGATGCCCTCCCAACAATTAATAATTTGACCACCCCAAGAAGTAAATTCCCTATTTGAATTGAACTAAATTGAAACTTAAGCATTAACCAGTTCTAATACTGTTTTTTCAATATAATTGAAAACATCAGAAAGAGGAGATGTTTGCTTTCTAAAAATATGCTTATTTCTTTCCCACCAAAGTGACCATACTACTATGGATGGGATCACTTTCCAAATACATGAAAAAAGAGAGGATGAGTATAAGACTAGCCATGACTGGAACAAATCTCATACATTATCTGGAAGAGGGGTGCTAAAGGAAAGCTTATCAAGCACAAACATCCAACAATAGTGAGCAAAATCACATTGGAGGAGGAGATGATCTAACGTTTCACTATGTTCACCACAGAGTACACAAGCAAATGGATGTGCAATATTCAATTTAACAAGTCTCTCACTGGTGAGTATTCTCTTATGTAGAGCAATCCAAGCAAACATCCCTACCTTGGGAAGAACACTATTGTTCCAACAGAAATTGTAGGCTCTTTGTGAATAGGATTAAACAGGCATTTGATGAATTGCCTTATACCCTTCCTTGATAGAGTACTTTCCATTCTTCCAATTTGTCCAAACCATTAGAGATAAAGATAATGCGGTTCTTGAGAATCAGAGAAAATTTTACCTTTTGACCTAGGGGGATTGGGAGTAGAGCTAGCTTCTTCCAAATGACACGATTTGAAGGCTTCTCAAGATCATCTATGTAATCATAAAGGTGAGAACCCCAATGAGCAGTAAATATAGGGATCACATCTACTAGGGACTCCTCAAGATTAAGAGGGGGGAGACCACTCCATGAATCATGCCAAAAGTTGACTTCTTTGCCATTATGTACTTGCCACGATAAGTATCTAGTAATCACATTCCTAGAGTCCATCATGAAGTTCCAAACTGCAGACCCTGATGGAGGATCAAGGATAGTAAATATATGTGAAGGGGCAGGAGTATCTAAATACTTTTCTTGCATAATTTGACACCACAAAGCATGTGGTTTTTCATACATATTCCAAACTAGCTTTCCCCCAAAGGCCTTATTCCTTTTTGAAAGATCATGCAAACCCACCCCACCCGTAGATTTGCTTGAAGTCATTTTTATTGAGAGACATAAGCGGGATCTTTTTATCTTCTGAAAGATTACCTTTCCAAATAAAATTCTAAATAATTTTATCAATATGAGAGACAATAGATTTTGGGGCTTGAAGGACTGAAATGTAATAGTTTGGAATTGTAGCCAGAATAGTTTTGACAAGAAGGATTCTGCTTGACAGAGATAACCATCTAGCTTTCCACATAGAAATTTTTCTTTTTAATCTGTCAATCACAGAATTCCAAAAATAAGGTTTCCCTACTCCCATAAACAAAGGGATACCCAAGTACGATGATGGAAGAGAATCCACCGGAAAGCCCAATGTCTGGATAATGTTGTTAGACACCATTTCAGAAGTATTGAATATGAATAGTTTAGATTTTTGCACACTGATTTTCTGTCCAGATCCAGAAGTATATATGTTCAATATTTTCTTAATATGCCTTGCTTCTTGTATATTGGAACAGCCACATAAAAGTGTATCATCTACAAATAAAGTGTGGGTGATAGAAATTGAGGTATTAGGGATGCATACCCCCTTCTAGAAACCTAGACTCAACTGCTTATTGACCAATCTGCTAAAAGCTTTTGCCATAATAATGAATAGAAAAGGTGATAGTGGGTCACCTTGTCGAACCCCTTGGGTGGCTCAAAAAAAACCAAAAGGATTACCATTAACAATAACTAAAAAATGTGCCCCAGAGAGGCAATTTTTGATCCATTTGCACCACTTATCCAAAAAGCCAAACTTTTTAAGCACTCTCAAAAGAAAGGACCAACATACTTTATCACATGCTTTCAACATGTCTAATTTAGCTATAAAAGCAAGGGACTGTGAAGAGTTAATTGAGAATAGAACTTCATGGGCCACAAGCGCACCTTCTGATGTTTCCCTGTCAGGAAAAAAACCTCCTTGTTGAAGAGATATTACTTTAGGTATCAAAGATTTTAACCAGAGATAGATAGCTTTTGTGAAAATCGTGTACACTGAATTACATAAGGAGATAGGCCTAAAATCTGCAAAAGATTGAGGGTTATTGGATTTGGGGATAAGAGCAAGATGGGTTAAATTGAAGTTCTTGAGAATAAAATCTTTTTGTCTTGACTCCTCCAAAGTCATTAAAAGATCAAAGCCTAAAACGTCCCAACACTTTTGAAAGAATAGTATGGTGAAATCATTAGGACTTGAAGACTTGTCAAGAGCCATCGAAATTACCGCCTCTTGTAATTCAGCAAGAGAGAAAGGTTGCATCAAATAATCATTATCACGTTGTGAAATCGGACAAGGAATGGAGTCTAACAATATGTCGACACTGGACTCCTTAGGAAAAAAAGGAGGGGAGGGAGCAAGAATATTTTTATAGAAGAGTTCACCCTCTTCCCTAATTTCTTGTTCATTAGTTAATTTTTCCCCCGAAGAAGAGGCATTTATAGAAAAGATAGTAGATGTAGCTTGCTTAATCTTGCAGATGCTTGGAAGAATTTAGTATTTTTATCAACTTCTTTTAGCCATAATTCCCTTGATTTTTGTCTCTAGTATTCCTCCTCTCTAGAGCACAATTCTTCCTAGTAGCTTTGTAAATGCTTATGCTTTGAGAAAATTTTTGGATTAATCCCAATAGAAAAGATAAGTTCATTGACGTCCTTTAATTCCTTCTCTACCTTTGTTTTTTCTGCAAATATATTTTTAAATACTTTTGTATTCTAGACTTTGATATTTGCTTTTACAAACTGCATTTTTATATAAAGTTGAAACATTTTGTTCCCCCTGCAGAAGGGGGCACTCACCCACCATTAACGAAGCAGAGCATGAAAATGTGGGTGCCAAAACCACATTCTTTCAAACTTAAAATAATATCTATGATGAAAAACTTCATGTTTATCTAGACATAATTCGATAGGAAAATGGTCAGACCCAGAGAACGATAGAATTTTAGAGTTGAAAGTATATTTATGAAGGATCCATTCATATGAAGTGAAAAACATGTCCAATCTACTTGCAATTTGAAGGGACGTTCTCCAATTTGTCCATGTAAATTGACCATTATAAGGTGAAATGTCAGAAAGGGCGTTATCAAACATGAAAGATCTAAAGTCTTCAATCACCTTAGATGTTGTAGGATTGCCTCCCTGTTTCTCATCCTGAGACAAGATGGCATTAAAATCATCTCCTAAGATGATTTTCTGAACTCCCTATTGTTGGATCTGACAAGTTATAGTATTCCAAAGAGAATGTTTCTCTTGAGGAGCTGTTGGGCCATAGATATTAAAGAGAACAAAGGATAAATCAAAATTTTCAATAAGAATAAGATGCCAATTTGTCCCTTGACTCAAAGTTTTTTCTTTGATTGTCCTAGAATTCCACAAGGTCAGAATACCACTGGAAGCCCCTACTAGAGGAATATGTATGAAATCCCATAGAGTCCATTTTTTTAAATTCTTTTGAGAGGCTTCATCTGAAAGCTTTGTTTCTTGTAATAAAATGATGTCTTCTTGGGAGGAATCCAGCTACTGCTTGATCCGCCCCCTCTTGTCAGAGGCATTCAAACCTCTGACATTCCAAGATAAGATCCTCATTGCATCTCATTACATGTTCTTCTCGGTCTTGTGTGGGGTGAAAACTTATCTACAATTGTGGTCTGGATACTTGTTGCAATCTCTTCTTGGGTTTTAAGAATCTTTGGCTACCGACCTCTTTTTTAGGTGTTTTATATAACAGAGGAGATGAAGAAACCATTTGAACAAGAGAGAGATGTTGAGAAAAATCAAAGTCAAGTTGTGTGGAAGGCTAAAAGGGCTGATGAATTATCTTCAACCACAAGGTGTTCAACATGACTAGATTCTAATAAGGATGAGGAAATGGGTGGTGAAGTATTGAGAGAAAGAGGCATAGCATCAACAATAGGGACACCCTGTATTTCTGGAAATTCCTCAAGAGCAATTTCATCTATCAAGTTCGATGCAATAGAGATAAGGATATCATGTGCCATTAATTCAATATTTGGAGAATCCGATGAGGATCCAATAATGGGAGGATTGCGTTGAATCACATGGAAAGGTTGGTAATTAAACTTCAAGTTGTGAATTGGGTTGACCTTTGCATTCTATGATATATAGAGTTCCTGGAGTTGAGTATCTGAGTTTCCCATGGAAGTTAAACTCAAAAAAAAAGAAGTGGGCTGCTTAAAGAAAGAGGAAGCAAATATTTTCTTGTACAACCAATCAACCAGGATTGAAATATTTTCTTTGTGAGGTTTATCAATAATCATACCCTGATGGTTAAATGGGCCAGTTCATATGGGATATGATCGTGCTTGATAAAAATACCCATTTGCTTAGCCAAAATTTCCACAATATCTGGATCACAATATTCAAGCGGGAGCCTCGGGAGAGTTATCCAAAAAGGCATGAAAAGAGGGGAATTGACTCCAGGATAAAATTTGGAACCCACGCCAAAGTGATAATACCAATACCCTTACAGAACCATCCCTTATATCTATGAACACAATTTCTATATTCTTTAGACTAAAAAATGGCAATAAAAAAGAGAAACTACTTATCCATCAAAAAAATATCCTTCAAGCCCAACCAATTTTGTTTAGCCCAAAATGAAAGTTGCATAAAGGAAATAGTAGAATGAAGTTTACTAATGAGGGATGTGGCATGTAGCAGATCTATTTAAGGCTGAATAAGGTGGTCTGAAAAAATGATCTTATACACACCTTCAGATTTGCCTGATTTTCTAGTATTAGCAGCAATCTTGTTCTTTGGCGAGACTGGAGCCTGACTGCCCTCTTTAGCTCTTTCATTTAGACATTGCCCATTACCTTTTGCATCTGAGTTTTGTGCTTGTGGATCGAGAAGTAATGTGGAAGGGTTTTTCTTTCTCCAACTCTGTGTAATCTATTTTGGTTTGAAGGGTGCTCCTTGGCGCAAGTTGTTAATTGGGAGATTGTTTGGGGTTGAAAGAAATTTGGGGTTTATCAAGTGGGTATTGTTTGGCCAAGTCACATATGATGGAATATTAGGAGGATTAGCCTGTGATTCAAATAGAGAATGATGTGGAATGGTGGTGTCCCCTCATGAATATCAAACAGGGGCTATGGTGTTCGATCTAGTCGGCATGCAAATTGATGTCGCAGGAATCTTCTTTCTCTCCCCTTATCCTGAAGCCTACCTAGAAAATGTTGGACTCCATCAAAAGAGCATCTATTCTCTGATATATCATCATGTAGCTGCCACGTAACCCGCCTAACTCCCACGGGTCCAGGTCCTAGTAACCCTGGTTGCATGTTTTGTTGCATCACTCTGAGTTACTCAATGCTCAACTTCCTCTCACCATGCACGATCATGAAGAAGAATGCACGGTAATACTTTCAGCATCAATACTAGGCATGAAGCACTTGATGAATTCCACCTCACGTCCTCCTATGATGGCCGCTTGTAGCCCCACCGCCAACCCTCATAGCCTCTCGGCTTAGGGTTTGAGAGGATCGTGTTCATAGAGAATAACGTTCGTAGAGAAAAGAAACCCGTAATGAATGTTGGCTACCTATTTCTTCCCCAAATTCACCAGCTAGGAGTCACCAACAAAAACTTTGTGAACTGTTGTCGTATGATGCTTCCATATTGCAGCGAAACCCCCTAATCACAACCACTATGGATATTCTAGACTAGTTAATCCTTGCAGATTCGAACATGCATACACAATGTAATCCCAAGGTCATGACCCAACCAGCAATGGCGGATAAGGTTCACAGAGGATTAGGTTCTTATTGGTTTCATAGAGGAACGAACACCCAAGGTCACGACCCGACCATCAATGGCAGCTAGGGTTCATAGAGATCATGACTTGGCCAGCAATGGCGGCGGCTAGGGTTTGCAGAGGTCATGACCCGACCTTCAATGGTGGTGGCTAGAGTTCACAGAGACCAACCCGACCAACAATGGCAGCAGCTAGGGTTCATAGAAAGGAGCAGGCTTCGTTGTCCCAAAAATGGTGGCGGCTAGGGTTTGCAAAGAGGAGCACCATTTGAAATCTCAACTGTTAACATTCCATGTCACTAATTTAGTCTCTTAATTACTAATGTGTAAACACACATTAAATCAATTTAAATATTTAAGGATTAATTACTCAATTTAACCATACACAAAACATGCAACCCAAGAAAGCCAAACAGATAGACGATCTGCATATCCCACCTAAGGGGATACTGATAGACGACTAACGATGCTCACTTGAGCATGACTATGGTCAAACAAGGGTCTCACGACCACCTAATCCAATTTCTAAGGGTCAATGAGGAACACTCAAACCTACGAATCCAGGTGGAGATGAACCTCGCACCCATACAATATTGTACCTGCAATCTGCTGCAACCATGAATCACACATGCATACATAAATTTATTTAATAAAAGTGTTAGCCTAAGATTAATAAAATGAATCAAGAGAACTAATAAGCTTACATACAAATTGATGTGAAAACCACATTAACCGGTACACACAATAATCAAAACATCTGACTATAACATTATAACATGATAAACTAACCAAGGTCAAACCAAAATTAGAATCTGATTAGGGCAGGGGTACTACACTTTCTCTCTCTCATGATCTTCCCTTTTAGCTTATCATTGAAGTTGTAAGATCCTAAATTCCACTAAGGGCTTGGTGTATCTTGTCTTCTTGATGACTTGGTGAAAGTTTTTGAATATGAACCTGTAATGGTGGAAAAATGGCGACTGATAGATCAAAAAGGAAACTACCCTTTCCCTCAAAGAGAGATGAGAGTTTCATTGTTGATTACCCTTCAAACACTTTTCACCATGTTACATTAGAAAGAGGACAGGATAATTCACTAGATTCAATCTCTCCACATGAAGATTGAATTCTGAATGAATTGGGAATGTTAAGTTGATCCCCTCTTCCTTGTTTGAAATGGAAAGGAAATTGATTGAATTATGTAGTGTAAAAGTGACAAAAAAATGATTATAACTTGAGATCGAAATATGGGATGAATCCTTGCACCTAGATCTGGCAATAAAATGTCGAGACGAAGTTGCCCTGCAAATTTTGAGGAAAACTTGCTCGGACCATGGCAGGAATGTACACGGTCCTCCGAAAAATCCGTGAAACGAAAAGGGTTTTTCTGCCTCTACAAATGAAGCCTGAATCCAAAAGTAAAGTTGTGCACCTACAACCTACACATAGAAAAGAGAGGAAAATGGGTTGGGATTGGGGGTTTGCCTTTAGGTCAAACCCCAGTTTTGGAATTAACCAAGTAATGAAGAAAGTACTTGCAAGTAGATGTAAATGAAAGACATGATTGTAAATCACCGCAAGGGAGGTTGTAATAGCAATGTTGATAGAAGTGCTTGTATAGAATTGAATGTTGGAATCAATCTCCTCTTCAATGGTTGAATTATTGACTTGAATGCAACACCTAGCCTTGAAGGGAGACTTGAGAATGCTCAATCTTGGAAAAGAATGCTTGAATGCTTGATCGCTTATGCAAATTCAATCTATCCAACGTATGAAAATGAGAGGAAAAATGCCCCCTTAAATACATGTTAGTGGATCTAAATTTTGTCACGGGCCAACATCGGGGGAGTTTCCTACCTGATGCACAACCAATAATGCAACCCTAGAAAGGGTCCTGCCCCAAAATAGGGTAGGGATAGGGATGCCACACCCCTATCTTGGGAGGACAAGGGCTCTATGCCCCTATCCAAGGGGAGACACTGGTGCCACACCCCTGTCCTTCCTCTTTCTATAGGGCAAAGTGCACACGAGGTGATGCAGAGACCAAGGAAGAAGTTGTTTCTGCAGGCTGAGCAATATTCGATCTTTGATCGGGCTAGAGGATTTGAATTCGCATGTGTGAGGACCCTAATGCAATCAAAAATTGCTAGGGTCACAATTTTATGATACTACAGAACCCTTTGTACTTTATTGAGAGTAAGATTGACTTCATACTCCCACTAAAGTGGGGGTTAAATGTAGCATCCTAAAATTGCACCCCTTGCAATTTTGACCATATTGGGTCCCTAACTTAGCGTTTGTACCCCTTGGCCTACTTGGGACCTAATTATGCTCATGCCCCTTCCATATTGCATCATTTTTTGACATTTTGCATGCATAAGGCACTTGATCCTTGACCCAAAATAGGGCAGGACTAGGGCTTGGCACCCTGGTCCTCAATAGGACCATGGCACCAAGCCATGGTCTCGTTCATTTTTTGGGCTCCTTTAACCCATTTTCACATTTCAAATTTGAGTGGGAGTCCCCTCTCCATGTCGGCTCATGTCAGAAAATTAGCCAATTTCTCGACAGGCAAGTATATAAAGAGGATTTCCCCTCATTTGGACATTCGCAAGAATCTATCAATTACAACAAGCATACATTATGCACATGAGAGAAACCATTCAAGAGAAATTGAGCATTTTCAGTCTTCCTTCAAGCCTTAGAGCATCAATAAAGTCAAGATTCAAGCATTGAAGTGGATATTTACATCCTATTTCATGAAACCCTAATTCTATGTGGAAGCAAGCAAAACTTCAAAAGTGTAGTGCCCCTCCCATATTTATCTTTCCTTTTTGTGCATCGATAGACTATATGGATATAGCTTGGAATAATTTGTGATTTCTTTGATAGGTGTTTATGGATGTATTTATGATTTAGATGCTTCATTATTGTTGATGGACATATCGTATTTACAGTTGACATTATGGTTTTGTGCATATGATGATATTTCTAGATTATCATGATGATGTACTCTTATTTGATGGTCTATATGTACTCATTTTATATGCGTGGTTTATATTTGTTGATGGTGATTTGATGGTATCTTATGATGTACTATCCATATTTCATGATTATATTGGATATAATTATGGTTATGAGTAGTGCTTGGTTGTCGTGATTGTCTTCTACTATGTTTGTGATAGGGACAATGTCATACCACTCATTCATGAGCACGATATGACATTATGATTCCCCTTCACTTGTCTTCCTATTTCATGATATATATATATATATATATATATATATATATATATATATATATATATATATATATATATATATATATATATGTTGTTGTACATGTATTGGTGGTGATAGATTTGCAAGTACCAGACATCGACTCCACCTGGCCTCACAGGTTTGAGTGTGTCTATATCCCAATGGCAAGTTGTTGGAGATGGCATGAGTTCCTTCTACATGCTCTAGGATTAAATTGCCATCCTTGTTAGTTTATGTGTCTCGGCTTGATTAAGGGATTGGATTCTTGTGTGGCGATGACCCATTTACGATTTGGTTATTTAATTATTAAATTAATTAAATTATAGTTTGATATTTAATTAATTATTGGGTGATTTATTAATATTTATTTAAAAATAAAGGAACGGTTAAAATTTATTCAAAGCAGAACAAGTACAAAGCAAGGGCATCAAATAGCCTTGTCAAGATCCACTAAGTGATCTAACTGATGAGACAAATCAAGAGGTAATTGACCCTTATCCACAATATACCAATTATGCATGTACTCAGAAGCCCATTTGGCAAGACAATCGGAAACACCATTCCACTCCCTAGGGATATGAGTGAAAGAAACAGAAACCAAAGAATCACACAAATAAAGAATCTAGTTAACAACCAAACTCAACTGCTAGCTAACATCTGAAGAATGTTGTCGAGTCAGTAAATTCACCACCATTTGAGAATTAGATTCACAAATGAGCCTACTCTAGCCAAGAGTACAAGCACACTCCACAACAAATAAAATGGCAAGAGCCTCTATCAAATTATTAGTGTGACAACCTTTATAAATAGAACAAAGAAAATGAACACTCCCCAAGCTATCTCTACCAATGCCGCCAATACCAATAGGACCAGGGTTTCCCCGAGAAGACCCATCCGTGTTAATTTTTAGAATGCCTTATTGAGGAGGACACCACCTCCCCACCCAATTTATCTTCTGAAGAGGGTGTCAACATCTATTTTTGATGAGTTGGAGTTGTAGAGGAGGAAGATGGAGCCGGTTGTAGTAACTAAAATCACCTAGATCCACAGTCTCAGACAAATCACATTTTGCAAAAATAGTTTCTCCCAAAGAGTGGAGAATTTTCCACCATAAGGGGTGGGTTCCTAGCAACACATCTTGAAAAATCTAACGATTCCTCTCCAACCATATATGCCAAATAATAAAAGAAGGGCCAAGAGACCAAGCAACTTGAATAAAAGAGGTTTTGGTCGGGGTCATGCTCCAATGTGCAAAAAACTCAGCCAAAGAAGAGACATGCCAACAGGATTGGTTCCACAGCTCCCACCAAAAGTGCCAAATATGTCTAGAATACGAACATTGAAAGAAGAGATGAGAGACACTCTCTTCACTTTTATAACACAACACACACATCGAGGGGCCTTGAAAACCACGCTTACATAAATTATCCCAGGTGAGGCACCAGTTGTAGACCACAAGCCACATAAAAAAATTACACTTTGGCTAAGAGAACTTATACCAAACTTGCTTCCACCAAGGGACTTGAATGTCCCCAAAAGTCTGTTGCACCAACTCAACATAACCAGTAGAAATAGAAAACTTTCTAGACAAATCATTACTTGCCCAAGCCAAAACATCATTCCCTACCAAGGTGGTGCACTCACAAGACTCAAGAATTTGAGCCAGGTCTTTTCTATCTTCTGCAGAACCTCCAAGTGGCCATTCAAAAGGATTTTTCCAATGAAAATGAGCCACCAGCCCTCCATTATGAGTTATCTTATAATGATCAAAAATATCCCAACCAGCAGCAGTAAACATATCAAAAAGGGACTAAAGATGAGGATGAGTAGAAAGGATAGGACGATGACCATCCTAGGAATCCAACCAAAAAAGAGCTTGAGACCCTATATGACAGATCCAAAAGAGCCCATTCTTAACTAACTGAGCCCCCAACTTCAAAGTATTCTAGATCATAGAGCCATGACCCTCCACAAGACAGCAAGGAACATCAAACACATTAACATTTGGAAGATACTTATGGGTGAGAATATGAGCCCAAAGCTGATTTTGACTAGTGCACCAGTGCCAATATAACTTAGCAACAAGAGCTTGCCCATTTAAAATAGTAGAATGTAAACCAAGTCAACCCTTATTCTTAGGCTTGCACATAGTGTCCCACTTAACAAGGCTCCATTTAGCATTTGACAAACTCCCACTCCAAAGAAATTGTCAAGAGAGGGTATCAAATTCCTTAAGGAAATACATGGGAGCAGCTTGAACAAAACATTTGTAAATAGGCAAAGCTTGAATAATAGATTTTAAAAGAGTCAATCTAGCAGCAGTAGATAGCTACCAGTGAGTCCAATAATTAACCTTCTGATGCAACTTGTCAAGTAGAATCTGCCAAGAAGACCTGGTGTGTCTTCCAACAGTAAGAGGAATACCCAAATAAACTAAGGGAAGAGACCCAACCTGAAATCGCAGAATATCAACAATCCGCCTCTGAATGGCCTAAGGAGTATTAAAGAAGAAGATGGAAGATTTATGTTCATTGAATTTCTGACCAGAAGCGGCAAGGTAAATATCCAAAGCATGCCAAAAAGATTCAGCTTCCCTAATACGAGTCAAACCCATAGGAGTAGTATCATCTACAAATTGGAGATGTGAGATCTGTGGCAAGCCATTGCCCCATTGCCAACCATGAATAAGGCCCTGAGAAGCACGAAACTTAAGAAAATGACCTAGACCCTCAGCCATAATAATGAACAGGTAAGGCCCCTTGGCGAAGACCACGGGAAACCCCAAAAGGCTCTTAAGGTTTGTCATTCACAATAACCAAGAAAGATGAAGAAGTAACACAACTCATAGTCCAATTCACCCACTCTATGCTAAAACCAAAGGCTAAAAGAATTTTCTGAAGAAAACTCCACTTAACTCTATCATATGCTTTGGCCATATCCAATTTGATGAACATAGATCGCTCCTTTGAGGTCGTCATGGAGTGAATAACCTCAAAAGCCACCACCACCCCATCCAGAATTTGTTTACCTACCACAAAACCCCCTTGTTCTTCAGAGATCACAAGAGGAAGACAATTTTTGAGCCTCTCTACAATCAACTTAGTGATAATCTTATATACCACATTACAGAGATTAATTGGGCAAAAAAATTCAAGTTTATCAACACCATCCTTTTTTGGAATAAGAATCAAGAAAGTAGAATTCAAAGCTCGAGTCATCTTCTTACAATGAAGAGATTCTTGAACTACCTCCAATAAATCCAGATTAATAATATCCCAAAACTCTTGAAAAAATTCAACAAGAAAACCATATGGGCCTGGAACTTTATCTTTGTTCATTTCGAACACAACATCCTCTAACTCAGGCAATGAAATCAGACGAATGAGAGAGGCATTCATAGCATCGGTCACCAGAGAGGGAATACATGAGAGAATCAAATTTTCCTCATCCACAGCAGGTGGGGAATCTTCATTAAAAAGATCAGAGTATTAATGACGAGCCTCACGAGACATAGCTGACAGAAACAAAATCTGAAGCCCTTCTGAGGTAACTAGAGAGGAAATATACCTCTTATTATGACGAGCCTGAATCGAATGGTGAAAAAAAGTAGAATACCTATCCCCTTCCTGAAGCCAATCAACCTGAGCCTTTTGTTTCCAAAAAATATCCTCACGAAGCTCCTACTTAAGCTGAAATTTAAAAGCAAGATTCTTTGGAGCAACAAAAGAAGTAGTAGAAAATTTAATAGGCTAGTGATCAGAACCTTTCTAGTCTAGAATTTTGGAAATGGTAACCAAACTGTTGCCAACCCAAAAATAGGAGACAAGAAACCTATCCAACTATTCATAAATTGCTTCATCTCCACTTCATCTATTATTCCAAGTAAAAATCCCATTAGAAGGTTGAACATCCACTAAAGCAAGCACATCCACCTAAGCTTGAAAAAGATCAGAAGAAGGATCCAATCTAGGCAACTCTCCTCTCTTCTCCTCTAGACTCTAACACATAATTAAAATCCCCTCCCAATATCTAAGGAAGATAAGGAGCACAAGAGCAGACAAACCTAGGATGTGCCCAAAGATGGATTTTACCTTGCATATCAGTTGGAGCATAAACATTTGTAATAAGAATAGTCTCCCCAGAGTCTAATGCGGAAGCAACCATGGAGATAGAAGAATGACTAGAAATCCACCAAAGGGGAGAAATCTTACGAGGATCCCAAAAAAGAGCCAAACCTCCATAATTACCGTGAGAGCCAATGCATTGACACTGACAAAAATACTAGATACGAGAAGCACACTGAAGCATGATATCAACAGAAACCTTGGTCTCCTGAACATAAAAGATGTCCAGAGATTGAACAACAATCAAATCATGAATAGCCTTTTGACTGGAGGTGTTATTCAACCCCCTTACATTCCAAAAGAGAACAATCATGGAGGAGATGGGGAAAAGTGAGCATTAATGGTCTTAACAGACCCAGACTCCACCAATAAATCTCCAGTATGTTTAATCTTTTCAAGATCCTTCTTTCTCCCAACTATAGAAGGAGAAAAAGAACCTTTCTTGAGAGGGCGTTGTTTCATGCCAAGATTGTGAGAAGAACCCTTACTCCTATCACAAACGGCCTTAGCCAAATCTACAAGAACCATGTCATCTTGCAAAGGCTCATCCATGGTCACATTTTGATCTTGAACAACATGTGGATCATGCACCACAACAATATCCTATGAGATGTGGGAGTCAAAACCTGAATCCTTATTTAGAACAACCTCCACTGGAATTCCCTCCTTTAAGGCCAATGAATTCAATACCTCGAACCAATTGAGGCCCTCAACAGTTTGCCTATCTCTGAAAGATCTTTTCTACCCATGATTCCTTGCCCAAGATTTAACAGGAACAAATCCATCCTTATCCTTATGCAAATCAGTATCACTCATTGGAGCTTTCCCTATGTCTGCTTTAGCCTCCTTAGGCAGTGAAGAAGGAGAGGACTTATCAGAATGGGAACTTTTATTAACCTTAGGACATTGTCGTTGAAGATGTCCATATTCATGACAGACACAACAACAGAAAGGCAAGGACTCATAATCAAGTGACTGAACCCAAGAAGAGGAGCCAAGATCAATTTCAAGATAATTTGGCAAGGGGTTATTCAAGTCAATTTCCACACAAATACGAGCATAATAAATTACCTTACAATTAAGGGTTTGTTGAGCCACCGCAACAGGCTTCCCAAGCAAAGCCACAATCCACTACAAAATATCATCCCTGCAAAACTCCAATGGAAGTCATGGCAAGCGAACCCAAACAGGAACCCTTGAAGGTAATTCCTCAGCAAAATTAAAACCCATATGCCAAGGTTTGATAAATAGCCCCACATGATTATAGAAATAGGGTCCTCCCTCAAATACCCGATTTTGATTAGCAAAGTTGGAAAAAGAGACCATAAAGTAGCTATTTGCAGCAAGCATAATATCCATCTCACCCTCAACCTGCCATGATCTTCTTATCCAGATGCCAATGCAAACAAAGGAATACAAATACCAATAAATTTGCAAATGAGAGCGTAACGACTCCAATACGAGACATCATCCATAACTGAATCCAGAGAAATAACAAGAACCGGATGATCTTGACATCTAGGGAATCAACCATTAACTTTCTTCATTCTTGAGCCCTCACCCTCATAAAAAGACTCTGGTTTTTGTGCATGCAACCTAAAGAAGAGCCATGTAGACCCAAAGAGGACCCATCCTCAGCACCAGCTACCACCAGACTAGCGGATACCACCTGCATCGTCATAGACAAAACCCTAGATAACTCACACAACGATGCTCACTCTCCAAAATAATACCACCAAGGAACAAACCCCAGCAAGGCATCACTCTCGAATGCCTCCACTCACACACAAATCTGAGATCAGACCCTACCGAAGATAGCCACAGAACTAGCACTGCCCACCAAGAAAGACCACCATCACAGGAAAAAAGAAGAAACGATGTAAAAACGACACTCTGAACGCAAGAAGATCTCCCCTTGACGCATCAACAAGCAACACCAAAGAACAAGCTAGGGCACGGGTGCCCTAGCTCGACTAACTGAGCACGCAATCACCATTTAATTTAATTTGAAATCTCTTTGATTTATTAATATTTATTTAGTGTTTATTGGATATTTATTATTTATTTTTTAATTATTTTATTAATTAAGTCTTTTGGAATTATTATCCATTTATATAGTTGAGGATTTAATATTAATTTGGGTATTTATTTACATACCCCTTGGTTATTTTCCTTTTTACCTATTGGGTTGATTAAATATTATATTTATTCTACCTACCCTATTTTACTATTGGGTGAGATGTTGGGGTAAGTTATTTAAATAATATTTTATATATTTTACCTTGGTTTTTGAGAGGGTTGGTATGAAATATATTTTTATGCAATTTTATGATTGGCCGACATGTTTCTATAGTTTTTGAATAATTTCATATATATTGAGTTTTCTGAGATTGTCCAAGGATAGGCTGTTGGATGAATTTTTTGTGATTTGGATTTTAGCATTGCTTGTTTGGAGCTTGGATTTGTCTTAGCTAGTTTTTTATTTGGATTTATCTTCTTCAAATTTCACTTTTTAATTTTTTTGTTATTCCAAGGCTGAAATTTTGCCCACATTCGCATATGTTTTCTGAAAACATTATATGTGAAAGATTATTTGCGGGAATGGGGAAATGATTATATTTGATAGATTATTTGTATAGTTTCATTATTATTATAGTTTTAGGAAAGCTATTGTGATGTGAATTTGATCACTGGTAATTGCCGAAAATGATTTTTGGATTAGCTCTATGAGCATTGTCATGTCGGTGTTCTTGTTTGAGACTGAGAATGCATCTTTGTGCCATATTTTTTGTATCGAGATCCGTTGGGTGAATATTTTATCACTAGTGTACCAATGACAAAATATGCGTTTGACACATAGCTATGATAAGACAAAGTCTTTCCTCTCATCAAGGGGAGGTTCCCTATTGGAATTTTGGGTATCACAACACTTATACAAAACAAAATTTAGGTGTAAGCTTAGGGTGCGTAATTCTCTATTTTTAGAATTCATGTATTTCCCTTTTACTTATTGGTATTTCTTACAACTACTAAACTTGACAATTAACAAACGTATTACAATGATTCTTCAATATCTTCACAATCATGTAAGCTCAAAGTCTTACTTGAATGTAACTACACTAATTACCACAATTATAATTTCAAGCACGACTTGTAGCTCAAAGTCTCCAAGACGTGATCAATGATTCCTAAAAACTACAAGTAATCTGTAGCAATACAAATCTTCCTACGTAATCACTTAACTATCAAAAGATTTCCTAAATATGCAGATAGCACAAAGTCTATTTCACACAAGTAGAAAGCTCTTTCATAGGCATTCAAAATTTTACCAAAAATATTCAAGTACATAAGAAATGATTATGAGAACTAGACATAAGAATAACTCCAATCACAATCACAATCTTCGGCCCAAAACAAAGTTTGGAAACTAGCGGATTGCTATCTTTATTTCCTTGAATCAACTTTAATATAAAAAAGCACAAAGTCTTATTTGAGACAAAAATTTGGCAGAGTTTTGCTAAGCATAATAAAAGATAAATATTTACAAATGAGGGTCCTCCTTATATAGGAAAAGAGTGGAGAAAAATATGGGCACAGTTGAATAATTCAACTACACAGTCCCACTTGACTATAACTTATGCATAAAATAAATATGCAGCTGCAAGAAAATTGGCAGTGTCTAACAATGCAATTACATGAAAAGATAGTGTCAATGAGACACTTTATTCTTTTATCTCCTCCTCATTGGATTTTTTGGAAATCTTCAAACTAAGCCAAAGCAACTTGCATCTCAGCTTTGTCTAGCGCCATATCAAAAATCTCATCTGCACATCTTCTTTTCTATGTCGATTTGTTGGGAGAGGGATCAGACATTTCAACATTGATCATTAGTGTTTTGAAAATGACCACCATCGAACGAGCAAATTTCATCGATCGGAACAAGATACAAGATTCATAAATGACTTAGGAGAAAAACTAGGAAAAACTCGCATGTCGGACTTTAAAGTCTGATCTACAAGTTCAAACAAACATCATACGTAGGTCGGACTTTAAAGTCCAACCTACAAAGGAAAAAATTGACAAAAACTTGCAAGTCAAGTTTTAAAACTCGATCTACAATTAAGAAAACCAATATTCACACATTGGACTTTAAAGTTCGATGTGGAAGGAAAATCAATCAAAGATTGCATATCAGACTTTAAAGTCCGTTATGAAAGAAGATCATAACAACTTTGCAGGTCAGAGAAAAAACTCTGACCTGCACTCAAAGCATCAAAGAAAATGTATGTTAGACATTAAAGTCCGACTTGCATCAAACAAAAACTGCAAGACTATGCACATTGGATTTTAAAGTCCAACCTATAAGTTACAAAAGCAACCCGACTGAAGGTCAGACTTTAAAGTCTGACATGGCGGTCACTTAGTACAAGGGAAACTAGAACATTCAACTTTAAAGTCCGATATGCCGACATGACTCACTGAAGATCAAACTTTAAATTTTGACATGTCAGTCAAAACATAAAAACTTTCTAACTTCTAAACGACCAAACATAAAGACAAAAAAAAAGCGACTAATCGACGAGGTTGATTAATCTTTCTCGAAGGACATCAGGTACGAAATAGACTAGTTTTGTAGGACTGGCTCATAATTTTGACCATGCTGAAATTGATGACAACAGCTGGCTCTGACTGGGGAACAAACTTCACCACTTGAAGATTGTAGAATCCATAACTCCAAGTGCCTGTATCCATTGGGCTATAGAGTCAGGCGACAAAGACATAGATGACAAGAAAGATGATATGACTGAAAATAAGACTCAAGCTTGTGCAACTGCACTTGTTGAAAATAAAACTAACCTAACCTAAAATAACCTAACCTAAACTAACTGACAATTGAAACCTTCCTAAATGAAACCATTCACGGGCTTTCCAAAATAGTTACCTTTCTTCAGCAGCTTGCAATGTCTTGCATGATCATAAGAAACTTTGTATAGATGGAGCATGAACAAGGGTACTAGAACTTGATGCAACACTCCTTGGAAAAGATGAACAAATCCACCTTCCTCTTGGAATGAGTCATATGTGTTGTTGCCCCAAAGTGGAGTTTTGAAACTAGACCGCTCTTTCTTAGCTGAATATACTCTTTTGGACTCTTTCTCAAGTATATCCTCAAGCTCATGTACAAGTGGGACCTCTGGCTTTCCATTATCCTCCAACTAAGCAAGATGTCTGATTGGAGATCCTCTTGATCGTACAAAGACTGGATCCTTCTTACTAGTTGCAACTTGAACAACTGGTTTTTCAACCATAATAACCTCATGTTGAATGAAATGATCTTCTTCATGTGATTCAGATGAATACATGATTGCACTGTATTCCTTAGTAGGTTTTTCACAAACTTTTGATTGGATAGAATTGTCAACAAGACTTGAACAAAACTCTTCTATAGTGCTCATGAAAAGATATTCATCAAGTTTTGGGGTAGGTCTCTTATGCAAGATACGTCCAAGTTCATGACCTTGGAGCATGAAAGCATTCATTTAAACTTGACTAGGATCTTCATGCATGTTCACCTTTTCACATCTCATGATGTGATTGTCCTCCTCCATGGTACCCGACATGGTCTTTTCTATTTGTTCAATAGCTTTCTGGAACTGCATAAACTAAATTTCAGAGTCACCAGCTATGTCTGCTTCCTCCTCTTGGAAAAGACCAACAAGATCACTTTGTTCAGATTTAGAGTCTTCCACTACTGCATTTGTTGATGGTGCCTCAATTACAATCCCTTCTGGTGGCGAAGGAAGCTTGTCTTGATTTCTAGCTACATAACTAGGAGTAGTATTTGGATATGGCCTCCTAGGAATGTCTTCATAAGGGGAAGAAAATACACCTTGAGCTATTTACTTTTTGAGGGCAAGAAACTCATTAGCCAACCTCTGCACCATGGTATCTTCTCTCTTGGTAGACCATGATCCCAAAGAAGAGTTTTCTTTGGACCCATTTGCCTCTATCTTTATCTTACCTGCAAGGATAAGGTCATCTTCAACCTCAAGTGCTAAGGTTTGTGTAGCTGCAAGGTCTCTTGGAACTTCTCTTCTCAACAAGAAACTCACCTCAGGTGACTGAGCATTGATGAAGAAGCACTTCAAATTTGCAGCGGTAGGTTGAGAAGCAACTAGGATGTGGTTATGTAGCTTGTTGAATTTAGCAACAAATTCCCACATGGGCTCTTGTGGTTCCTTCTTTATTTGATTCAATTGTGCCAAGAGCGCATGCTCATCTTCTGCAGGTTTGAACCTTGCCTGAAACCTTGTTTTGAGGCTAGCCCAATCTATGATAGAATTATTTGACAAATGGAAAAACTAGTCAGCAGCTACACCTTGTAAGGTTTCAATAAATAACCTTACAGATACATCTAATTGTTCAACTCCTAAAACACAACACGCAATATAACATGCAATGATGTGTTCATCAGGATGCTGAGCACCATCACCCAAAAACTTGGGAAAGTTCTTCCGCGAAGCATCAAGAAGAACATGTAAGGGTAGAGTCAAGTTCAACAGACTGAAAGCATTCCCCCAAGGATCTTGAGCAACCATTTTACATATCCTTGGTGAAATTTTGATAAATTATAAGGAAAGGAAATACAATGAATAAGATATCGGTATACTTCAACCAAAAGCATGAGGCTTTTGGATGTGTATTGTATCCCCAGCAGAGTTGCTAAAAGACTGTTGGGTGAATATTTTGTCACTAGCATACCAATAACAAAATATGTGTTTCACACACAACTGTGATAAAACAAAGTCTTTCCTCTCATCAAGGGGAGGTTCCCTATTGGAATTTTGGGTATTACAACACTTATAAAAAATAAAATTAGGGTGTAAGCTTAGGGCATGTAATTCTCTTTTTTCAGAATTCATGTATTTTCCCTTCACTTATTGGTACTTCTTACTACTAAACTTGACAATTAACAAACGTATTACAATGATTCTTCAATATCTTCACAATCATGATTCTTCAAAGTCCGATCTGCAAGTTCAAAAAAACACCATACGCAGGTCGGACTTTAAAGTCCGAACTGCAAGGGAAAAACTTGACAAAAACTTGCCGGTTAGGTTTTAAAACCCAATTTGTAAGTAAGAAAACCAATATTCACACATTAGACTTTAGAGTCCGATGTGCAAGGAAAATCAATCAAATATTGCATATCGGACTTTAAAGTCTGATATGCAAGAAGGGCATAACAACTTTGCAATTTGGAGAAAAAAATCCGACCTACACTCAAAGCATCAAAGAAAATGCACGTCCGACTTTAAAGTCTGACTTGCATCAAACAAAAACTGCAAGACTATGCACATTAGACTTTAAAGTTCGATGCGCAAAAACACAAACTAACTCCTTCCTACAGGTCAGACTTTTAAAGTCTAACCTGTAAGTTACAAAAGCAACCTGACTGCAGGTCAGACTTTAAAGTCCAACCTGTTAGTCACTTAATACAAGGAAAACTAGCACATCGGAATTTAAAGTTCGATATGCCGACATGACTCACTGAAGGTCGGACTTTAAAGTCCGACCTATCAGTCAAAACATAAAAAATTTCTAACTTCCAAACGACCAAACATAAAGACAAAACAAACGAAAAAGTGACTAATCAACGAGATTGATTAATTTTTTCCTAAGGATGTGAGGTACGAAATGGACCAGCTTCGTAGGGCTGCCTCACGATTTTGACCATGTTGAAGTTGATGACAACATGACTTAACACTCTTTGTATTTGTGTATGTTTCTAAGATGTAAGACTTATTTGTGTCTCTTCTGAGTCATTTTGATGTTGTTAATGAGACTTTAGCTTATCTTATATTGAATTGTATCTTTCTTGCTTCGGTCTTTTTTGAGTTTTGGCTTGTATGCACTGAAAATACATATGCTCTAATTATTTTATCAAATGCACTAAAACATTCAATGAATGTGCTACAAGAGTTGGCAGATGCACCACTCTGATTGTCATTTGTGCTATTTGATTAGTTATATGTAAAAACCCACTTAACTTAATCCAAACATCTCAACTGATTTTTTTTTAATTTACTCAATAAATATTGATTACTTACTCTTAATTGTGTTTGATTCAATCACATACTTTGGGCATCTATCCAAATGGGATAGGCATCCATCCAACCGGGATGGGCATCTAACCATACGGGTTAGGCATCTGTCCATACGGGGCAGGGGGTTTCATCTATCCAATTCGGGAGAGGCATCTACCCAAACAGAGTAGGCATTTATTCAAAGAAAAGGAATTGCTCTGGCCAGAGACTTTAGACTCATCAAGACCATCGGGGTCCTGATTCACTCTCTAAAGACTACACTCCCCTACTAGGAATGCACCGAGGTCACCGTATTTAGGAGCATATAAAAATAAATAAACAAGCTTGAGTTCCATCTCGGAATTGGGCCTAAAGTCTCGGGAAGTCAAGCGAATCCATACGGGATCCCTTTCGAGTATGCATTGAATTACTTTTAATCTTCCAATTAATGTTACTATACCCTTTGATTCAAAGACCAAGGAACTTTGAAAAAACATGATCATCTCATCCTTAACCAAATCCTAATCCCCATTCCTAAGCGCCTAAGTACAAGGGACAACTTCGTCCTTAGATTGCCTACATACCCATTTTGCCACGGGATCAAGGTGTAGACTATGTAGTTCTCGTTTCTAACCATGGTTTAATGTAAACTATATGGTGGGTACGCAACCCTTTCTAGGGTCAATGTCCCAGATAGTTTCTCTGTGGTTGCTACCCACGATGGTAGCTTTATAGCAAAAAGGCTCAAGGTGGCCTTCCGCTTGTGGCCTGAGATAACTAAGTCCTATTTCCTATTAAATAGGTCACCTTTAATTTGTTATCATCCGCTGAATTTGTCAAGATTAAAAAATTCCCAAAAGCATCACTCACAACCAACCCTAATGGGGTTTTCTAAAGTTTAACTAAGTGGATGTAAATTCATTTAAAATTTATCTTTTTAGATTATCAATCCAAGGGGGATTATCTGCCCCTTGGATTTTAACTTCCATGTGACCCTTATTTCTCCGCGGTGGTTTAGAGGGGCGATGCCATAGACATCGTTGTTGTAGCTTTATTAGGCATTAAGTGCAATAGTTCAACATGACGACATTACCTATAAGCATGACCTAGAGGCACCATAGATACCGAACGCTGCTAAGGTTTTTGGTTTCAACTCCCCTTGTTTAGTTGTCTAACTAGGAATTTAACTATGAATTCATGAAAACTTAAATATTATACTAAAACAACTATGAAAAAGAAACTTTTATATGCAAGGAATACTGCCCGAATTTAAAATACTAAGATATAAGATTTACATGCTTGACGATAATCGAAATAAACAAATTAACCACTTTGAAAATAGTAATTTCTTGGAAGAAAACTATGATAATAATTAGAATTCTAAACCTTGAACTAAATACTTGAAAGTACTAATCACTTGAAAACTATGATACTTGTAAGAGATAGCTTATGAAAATAATTTGAATTACTTGCAAGATATAAATGTTGGGAACAAAACCATTACACTTAAGTATGAATCCTAATACTTGGAAGGTACTAAAATAAATGATTAGATAGCAAAACTTGGAAATGAATTTAACACTTTCTTGTTTGAAGTGAGAGAAAAAAAACTATTAATAATAAGCCTCATTTGATAACCAACTACTTCATCCATTCGAAGTAACATAAATTTTATCTTTAATTATTTTCTACAAATGAAAACCTTACTTTAAATACGAATCCTAATACTTGAAAGGCATTAAATTGCTTGAACAGCTATGGAAACGAATTTTAACACTTATCTTTTGTAGGGAAGAGCTATCTAATAATAAGCTTCAAAATATCCACATCATTTTTAATTACTAATTGTTTTGAAAAGGAGATTTGAAAAGAGTCTAAACACTTCCTAGTTAACCAAGGTAAATAATACTAAGTCTCTTAATAAATATTTCTAATCAATCTACTTCTAATCGTTCTATTTGATATACTTGTCCCGATTAATATTTGAATATTTTCAAATTATATAAAATAATCATTTAAGACATAGGTTGTACGCTCTACAATGATTCATTTATTTTCTTTATACCTATCATGATTACAAAAAGATCAATACTTTTCCCTCTATATTTAATTATAAATTCATGAGTTCTAAGTACAAACATTTCTATTAATTGGCTCAGACGAGGGTGGATAATAACAATATGCATAATACTCCTAATGATTCTCCTTCAATTTTATTCAATTATTTGCTAGAATACCCTAAAGACAATCATGTCAATAATCTACACAAGAGCTAACCATCTCCTTTACTATGTTTAAATCATCATAAACTTTATAGTTCTATGACAGGAAAGATATATGGTATTTTTAATTCCCCCCCCCAAAAAAATTCCTAACTTTGTCATTCTATATTTACTTTCCAGGCTCATAAATCATTGATACACATACATATTTATAAATCTTCAAAATTAAAGAAATAAAGCTAAAATTGAATTCTACATCCAATAATAATAACAAATTCCCTTTATAATTTAGAAAAGAAGTTTTTTTTTTTTTCTTTATTAGATGTACTAATTTCCCACTAATGAAAATTAGTCTTTCATTCTTATTTATTAATTAATTTAATTCCAAAGTTTAGACTTATGTGGAGGAAGAAAAAAGTTAGTAACTCTTAAGGAAAGCTAAGTTTAGACTCCTCTTTGGTGAAAGTTTTGAGTGGGACCCACATATCACTTTAATTGAATCATGTCTCTCCCACCTAAGAAAAAAAACAGAAGTATATAGTCTTTATTCAACATAAGGATAAATAGTGATCTAAATAGTTCTTATTTCTAACGGTCATCTCTTCCATAATGATAAAATAGGAATTAACACCATATGGAGGTTACTGGAGATGTTGAATAAAACAATCTGAATATTAGGCTTGCACTATATGGTGTGCGTTGTGCAGATAGCTAGTAATAATGAAGGAAGGTCTATCTAAGCACAACATAAGGAAATATAATGTTCAATGTTGGAGGTACAGTGCCCTGTTAAAATAAATGCAAAATATTAATGCTCAGATAAGGCATGCAAACTGTTTGACAAAAAGCCTCAAGATCAAATGCCATCTCATGGAATGAAATGATTATAAAATATGAAGAAAAAAATTTCAGTGTAAAAATGATGAAACTACAATCGTATGCAAGGTATGGAAGCACACCCAAGGCGTGAGTACTGGTTGGCAAAAATACTTTTAATATATCACAATTGAATATAATGCAAAGATACAAGGAGATGCACATGCAAGCATGTGAACTATTTGACAGTATTCTACAAAGGAATGCCATATCATAGTAAGCATTGATTTCAGGTTTTGCAGAAAATGGTTTGAAAACCATTAACACTAAGATCCAGGATGTAAATAAACCCCAACAAGTGAAGCATTTTTTTTTCCAAAATATTCTACGGAGAGCTCCAAAATAATAAAATATATAAAGTGCACAATGAGAAGAGAAAAAAATTACAAAGTTGTGCATGTTCAACCAGTAGACTTGTCAGACTTATACCAAGGCAATCATCACTGCAAATTACGTTCAAAATGGAGAAAACACAACATTTCACACCACTTTTAATGCAATCCAAATGTCTACACCTATAGATGAAATTAAGATTTAACAGTTTGAAAGAGGAATCAACAAGAACCTGGAAAATTTCGCTACTCTTCTCCTCACTATCTCCTCCTCATCTTCGTGTCGTAATTACCTCATGGTCTATTCGTTGGAATACTATTGCTCCGAACAATTGCAAAGATCGATGTTTTTCTTCTGTAGCTTCCCGATCATGCTCCCCTACGTTTTCTAATGGTATCCCCCATTGATAATCTTCACTAATTCACCCTTCACGTTTCTTGTCATGCAAAGATCATGCAAAAATTGTTTCCTTGTAATGCAAAATTTCTACAAAACTATCATGAATTGAAAAAAAACAAATTCAAGAATTCAAGACTACTTTTCCAAAAACAATGAACTCCCTCCTTTTCGAAAATCTTGTATTCAATATATAAAAAATGAGAGCCATTTCCCACTACAAAAGAATTAAATGATTCACATATTTTAAATTTTAATTTGAAATATTTTTTCATGCAAGACATATTCCTTACAACTTGTCATAGTGGCGGTTACATTTGACCATGCATTTTAAATTCGAAATTCACTTATAGAATCTTCTTATTTCTCCTACACCATGTGCGCAATTAGAATATTGGGAAAATAAGTAATTTCCAAGTAAATTATGACCTCATGTGCGAGTCACTAGTATTCACTCTTCTTTTTAAAATAATTCCATCTTTATTCAATTTCTCATCTCCAACTAACATTGCTCATAAAATTAAATATTAATAGTGGTAGTGATGATAATAATAATAAATATAATAATAATAATACAAATAATAATAAGTCTAATCTAGATCTATAAAGAGGGTTACGACATTATATGTGTTGTCTAGATATGCATATGCACTGAAAAACATGTTAGAAGCACTACAGAGTCTGTCATATGCGCTAAAATAACTAACAGAGGTGCTACTCTGTGGAACATATGCACTAATTTTCTTTATTTGATTTCTAAGTCAGTGCTGGTCTTTTCTGAGTTTCTGTTTTGGGTATTTTCATCTATCCAGAGGCTAAGTTTGTGTATTTTGAGTGTTGTGAGGTATAATGGGATTGTATCATGAATTTATATTGATCTTTTGTATTGCTTTTTTATTAAAAGGTGACTTACACTTGGCATGATAAGCAAGAGGTGCTATGACTTGTTTTGATATTGGGGCTCATTGGATTACACTTGGTATTGTGACTATTGGTTGTTATATGGTTGAATGATGTGGAAATGGTATTGATTTATATTCTTTGTTGATTATCTTATTTTTGGAGACCTTGGTTATCCGGGTGATGTTACATTGAGAGCCATTGTCCTTGATCTTGTTGTGTATATCTACCCTATGGTCTAGGTGCATGTTAGAGGAAGTGGGCTTCCATGATTCTGTTGAGGTCAAGAGGAATGGACTTCTAGGATTCCTTGTGTTATGGATCCGGGGTCTAGACTCTTAGGATAGCTCATTGGAGGTTTGTTGCAATAATCAAGTGATAACATAATAAATTAATCACGGGTGGGTTAGGTAGTAGTAACTCATCTTAATAAGATAATAAATATATATGTAGTACCCATCTCATGGCTTGGAGTTCAAGTGCAAACCAAAGTGAGGTATGGGTAGATCTGGTAACTGGATAAACCGAATTCCCTTGATTTCCTCAAAGTTTGAGACTATTATGCATGTGTATCATGGACGTTGGGATTGAGTTCTAGGATATCCTTCGATAGTGATATCATGTGATGACACTTTTACCTACATGTAGATCCTAGTTCCTTATTCCTTATCTAGAGGTTTTGTGATGTGATTGGCTTGATGTATATGTTGGTGATTTTTGGTTGTGGCTTGTGTGTTGTTATATCTCTTTGGTTGTAGGTGTTAGCCTAGGTCGAGAGTGTGTGTGGGACCTTGTGTCATCTCCTAGCATAGGGGGTGGCTCCTTTGGTTCCACATGGTCAGGTGGTTTGATGCCTTCTTCCATTGGGATGCTCTTTGTTGGTTTCTCTTGTGCGTGGATGTGGATTCTCATCGCTTCAACTTATGGATGGATATTATAGTGGATTGATGTATATGTACTAGTAGAAGATGTATTAGGCCTTGATCACAATTCTTGTAGGAGAGTATAATGTTGCATTTTGTTGTATACTAGATATTGATCAATAATGGAGATAATGTATATAGATCTTTTGATGTACATTTCTATTATGGTTAGGAATGGAATAGTAATGTAGTAGATATATGGGAATTGGATTAATGATAATATTATTGAATATGGATTGGGATATTAGGTACATTTGAATTGGTGCTCTTAAAATGAACATAGAAGGGGATAATGGTGTTTACATTATTAATGAATAAAATCATGACAGTTAGAGTGGTGAAAAATCTTATATATGCATGAAAAGAGGAATGTTAGCTGAGTTAGATTGCACTGCATTATGGTAGTAATTATGATGTTAAGCTTATTTGGATATGTTCTTGAGGATGTTGTAGGTAATGGCATTAATATACCCTAGGGAAGGATAATTGTAGAGTTGTGTTTATTTTCGCTTGCATAATGGGTTCGTATGGTTATGTTTTATGATTATATTCATGATGGATATATGTATATCTTTTTAATGGGTGTTAGATGCATATGAGTAGATGGTTATAAATGTTGTATTAGAAGATGTTTTAAAAAAATATCTCTACTTGTATGTTAGATATCTTTATTTCTCTAGGGTATTTTTGTGGGCATTACAACAAGGAGGTATCATCATTCAATTTTTCAGTCATAATTCAACATCTCCCTCAAAAGAAGAATCTTTCCTTATAGTCATTTCAATTATCTTCATTTCACATTCATGGTTAATTCCAAAATAGGGGTTTGACCTAAGGCAAGCCCCTATTCCCAACCTTTTTCCCCTTCTTTCTATGTGCAAGAAATAGGTATAAAGTTGTACTCTTCAGAATAAGCTTCATTCACATAGATGAATCATCCTCCTTTGACGTGCAAAAAGTTTGGAGGACCGTTGTGATGAGCCATGGTCTCAACTTTTTAGGAGCTTTTTCGAGGGTTGAATCCAACTTGGCTTATACTCTTTATATCCAGGTGCACGTGAAAACACTGCATCTGTAGCTCACTGTTTTCTCTATTTTACCTTCATTTTTCAACACCTTACCTTAATTCAGCATTTCAATCTACAAACAAGAGGAAAAAAATTCACAAATTAATCCAATCCATTCAATATTATGTCCTTATCTAATTTGTGACTGAACCTACTAGATTCCCTTCCCTCTTTTAAATGTTAAGGTTTCAAGTGAAAATAATTTGGTAATTTCTCCCTTCTATGTTGCAAATAACCAAATCAAAATTTTCCCCTCAAGTTGATAGTTAGTTTTTCTCTTTCCAATGAAAGTTGGTTAGTTATTTAAAAATTCTCTTTTTCAACTGGAATTATATGTTGTAAATTATTTTAATAAATGTTATATTAGAAACTATTTTTCTTTGCTTGTTTCATGTGGTATCAGAGCTATCAGGTTTAACATTGACCCTCAAGTTTGCCACCTAAATACATCTAGATAGAAAACTGAAAGTAAACCATCATGTTTTTATTGGCAAGAGACATTGTTCCGGTGAAGATTGTTACATGAGAAAAGCCTAGGATTTTTCATTGACGGCAACTCAGTTCAAAGATCATATCTGGTGTACATAGATTTGATTTATTAGAAGTTGCATTGTTCATAAGGCATAAGTCTGGAAAGTGGAATACAGTAACTGACAAAGTATTTGAACGTCCAGTATTTGGTAACTCGGGTAGAACATAGCTATATTGATGTAACGTGTGATCTGGAATCCTTGGGATGATTTCGGTGATTGGTTTTGAGTTTGAGGAGATTGGGCCAACATGTGTGAATCTTTTTATTATCTTGTTTAGGTCCACATATGGATTTGTAAATGGTTTGAGCTGACTTATTGGTTACACGTTTCATGTTGCGTGTTATGCGATTTTTGGAAGCCGACATGATAATTGATTTATTTTGTTGATGTGAATATATAAGATCGATTTGGTTGAGCATTTTGGAGGAATATATGAGTGTGAGAAGCATGCATGAGAAAATGTGCGAAGTTCAGTTAATGTGATTGAAGATTTTTGTGCTCTAGTATATGACAGAGTAGGAAAATAGAGGAGAGAGACAGAACAGTTGCAGAAGTAAAATTGAGCCTAACTGAAACTAGTATTAGGTGTTAGTAGATACTATTCTTCAGTTCATTCATTATTATAATCATTTTTAATCAATTATAGGAAAGTGAGTCCTCTGGGTTGTAGCCCTTTTATATATTTGAGTTGTGAGCTCTAGGTAGTGAGTCTAAATGCAAGTGCATTCCCCTTTCTGTAATATTATCATACTCCTGATCAAAGTATAATAATATTGTGGATTCAAATCCCACTGCGGTTTTTCCCTTTTTGGGTTTCCACATAAAAATATTGGTGTTATGATTTTGGGGTTGATTGGTTTATGTTTCTGCACTTTACTTTCATTCTTATGCATCCGATGGTTAAAGAATCAGTTTAATAACTTTGTAAATTACAGAACACTGATTCACCCCCCCTCTCAGTGTTCATTGATTCCAACAACCGGTAAGAAAGCCCAATTCCTCAAAAGGAGCCTAACATCTTGAGGAATATCCGAAAGATTGAATCAATGGACTCTAGTTTGCAGAAGCAACTTACTGTGCCACTTGAAGATCTTGATGCAGGTATGGAAGAGAAAAGTAGTTTGAGGAGAAGTCTATAAGCAGCTGAAAATTTCATTGAATCTCTACAAGAAAAAGTGAACACATCTAGAGAGAAGAGAAAAGAACTAATGGATAAACTCAAGGAGAAAGAAGAACAAAGCATTGACAATCAAGCTCTACACAACAAGACAAATGAATGTGAGAAGCTTGCTTGAGAGGATGTAGTCTTGAAGAATGAGATGAAATCCATTGTGATGAAGCTTAATAAGGAGATTGAAGACAGAAAGAAGAATGAGGAAAATCTGACTCAGTCATTGAAGGATAGATCTAATGAATGTTGCAGATTGAACTATGAGAATGATTCATTGTAGAGATTACTTTAGTGGTGAATATTCGCCAATGGTGAATTTTTCACGTCGATGACCTGGGAAATGGCAAATATATTGTACCAAGTGGGGATGGCCACGTCGCCAGAAGATTATAATTTTTTGTCAATTTCACAGCCCAATCACAATATGTTTTATGTAATTAATTATTTCTATGCGAGGATTTCGCCAATACAATATACGGTGGACACACAGTTATTTACTTTTTCACCTACACTCTCTTAGGTTGCCTTAATGGATGACCATAATTCGCCTATAGGCATATGAAGATTTGATGGCTAGGAGGACCCAATTCGCCCATCATTTTTTATGACACGTGTCTTCATTCACGCCAATTTTTGCCAACTATATTGTATTTGCCAATTATTTGGACGATCCATAATCGCCTTGAAAATTACATAAGTCATGTTATAGTTAATATAAGAATTGGTATAAATATATTCAAAGATCAGATCTATCTCTACACAATCTAGTGGGTTCTAGGCTCTGAATTTGGATCAATAGCGAAGTTTTAGACCAAGGAAAATCATTGTTGTTGACTGCATTGGCGACTACTAGTGACCTAAAGGTGAGCGATCATATTTTTGAAGTGTTATAATAGTATTCTGAATTTATCTATATCTATTTTCATTGTTGAGTTCTTTCTTATGCAGTGGGGACCCGTCAGTGTCAAGTGGATAGTGAGAGACCTTAGACATGTTGATTGTAGGTCATAGAGCCAATGAAACATATATGATACTTTATAGTCTATTATTACTTCTTCAACAAATTGATATTTTTGTGTAGCCTTTATTTCGTTGGAGATGTTGAACAGGAAGAAGGGTAGGAATCTTGAATGTGGGGAAGGCCATGGGAGGCCAACAAAATGCAAAAATTTGTCTTCATACTTTGGCTTTGGCAAAGATTGTGGTGAAAATTAGGAAGGTACATCACCACAAGTACAAGTACAAAATTCATAACCTACACCACATGTTGAAGATGACGGTGAACCTGATATCTCAGATCAAGATGATCTTGAAGAAGATTATCTGGTAGATACCCAAGTTAGCTGGAATGATATAATCGACTTGGGTGGTAATATCATAGATGATAATGCACAAAAGGGTCCAAAGGGGAAAAGAAAAGCCAAATAAAAAAAGGATCGGGAGTGGGATATGTCAGTGAGGGATTTTCAAGTTAATTGGGCATCAAAGTATCCATTCATTGAACCAGTGGAGAATCCAATTGAAGGTGAGCCTCCAATAGAATGCAGGTGTAAGATTTGCACTTGGAAACATAACAAGAAAATTATGTTGCAACTAAAAATTGACACCATAGAAAAGCATATGGGTAAATTTTATGAAAAACAAATGATAGACGGAGTTGAAAAATGTAATAAGATGAAAACAATGGAGGAATGTAAGCATGTGAGGAATGTCAAAGAGTGTTATTTTCATGAGAAAATATAGATGAATTCTGCTAAAGTTAAAGGTTCTATTGAATCTAGTTTTGGAAAAGTAATGCAAATAGAACAACTGGGAAAAGTTGTTCAGTTAAGTGTTGTTTTTTATATTTTGAGTAGAGGGAGTGCTATGATAGATTTCCCATCAGTTAGTGGTTTATTACACTTTTTGAAAGTTCCTAACTATCCTAATAGTCATTGGTCAGTAAACAATGGATGCGAATGGGAAATTTGTCTTGCTGAGGTTGAAAAAGAAGATGTAAAGGAAAAAATAAGAGAGTCGAACTTTATTGCATTTTCTTTAGACAAAGTTACGGTAATAGATAATACTTCGTGGGTATGCATGCATGTTTATACTATACAGAATCATACCCACTAACCTCATCTACTATCTGTTGCTAAAATGAAGGATAGTGCGACAACAGATAATTTATTTCAACTAGTAAAGAGATGTTTAATTGAATATGGAGGTATGGATGACATGACGATTGCCAAAAAATTGGTGTGTGTTGGAGCAGATGGAGTTTTAGTAATGAAAGGTCAAAGGAATAGTCTTTTTAAAAAGATGGAAACTTATTTTGCACCCTACATTACTGCCATTCACTACATGCCTCACAAAATTAATATAGCTTTTGGAATTGTGAGCAAGTATGCTCTAGTATAAAAAATTAAAATTTTAATCAGAGAGCTCTACTCACACTTCTGTCGAAGTCCCAAGCGATTTATGGAATTTGAACACTTTGCTGATGGAATAACTAATGGGAACATGCTTCTCAAGGATAATGATACAAGATAGATCTCTTTGGATGGTCTAGCGCATCGATTTTTTTCAGAATATCCATCCTTGATTGGACTATTTCACATTACTCGCGACGAATCAGGGCAACTGAAATTTCCTTACCTTCTTTGGAGGTTAAGTAATCTAGAGACACTCTTAACTTTAGCAACTCTTCTGCACATGCTAGAGGAAATGAGGAATATTATGAAGGCTACCCAAAAAAGAGCTATGTATATTGCAGAATATGCCATGATGCATAAGTTGACATGCATGGCCCTCGATAATCTCTATCAAAATCAACCAACACTATCTGATGAAAAAATTGTTAAGTGGAAGACACTCAAAAATTTGAACAATCCTAATAAATTTTTACAAATCGGTGAAAATGGGGAGGTATGTGCCAATGTATGGGGAGTTGAGATACCAATGCACTTCTATGCCACGGTCAACCCCGAGGAACTAGGAAAGCGCCCCAGAAAGAAACTAGCAAGAGTTACAAGGGAACAAGATTGTTGAGTCTGTAACTACTTTTGTGAATAAAATTGCCTATGATCTTTCCTCACAGATCAGAAGCATATTCCCTCCCAAAAACCTACTCGAAGACATGTCTATTGTGTTTTCTCAATATTGGAGCCACAACAGTGCAGTTGATTTTTGAAGTAAGCTACTGACTTTGTTAAAACAATTTTGCATATCCAGATAATTGAATGGAGTAACTATAAATGGAATATTAGATGAAACTTGTCTTAGAGAGAAATCATCTTGTTTTGCATACACTATGAGGGAACAATATGGCAGAATGGAGAACCCCCATGAAGAGGGATCAGTAACAAAGCTTTGGAAAGATCTAGGTGAGAACTTAGTGTTGCATGATTCAATACCAGAATATCTCAAGCTTGTTGATTTATGTCTTACCATGATATTGGGTTCGGTGGAAGATGAGAGAGTTTTCAGTTCTTTGGGGTTCCTAAAATCAAAGATAAGAAACAAACTAGACAAAAATTTGGAAACTTACTTGAGGCTCTATACATCTAGGTATGATGTCCACACTTTTCCTTACGATAGGGAACTAAAAATATGGAGGTCCAAATGTGAAAGAAGAGGTCTAGGAAACACTTCAAACCAAAGTGCTAGTGCGATTATTGACTCATGTACTGGACCTACTGGTAGCATTGACATGTAGTTCAACGAAGGGATGCAGACTTAGAGTGAAGAAAACACAGACAAGAATTAAGAAATCTCTGAATTTGTTGAGGAGGAATGGAAACTATAAGAGATTGGTATTTATTAATCTTATTACTGTATCTCATAATTCATATTACAAAAGAATATTATTATGGTTGATAACTTGATTATATTTTATGAGTCTACCGACTTTTTGCAATTAGAATTTAATGTTGATTTGCAATTGTATTTTTCAACTTTTTATTTCCAGATTTAAAATACCATAATGTGTTTATTGATAGAGAGATTTTTATTTAAACATGTTGAGATCTTAGATTTTCATTAATTCTTTCAAAATATAGCCATATGATACAATTCGTTCAATATGCCACTCTATGTGATTCTCCATGCAAAAGTCAATACAAAGTTTCAGAACCCTTTGCAAATGACCCTGAATTCCCTTTTATAGAAACAAGTGAGCAACAACAACTTCAAGCCAATTTGTAATATGTGAAGACTCAACAATAAAATCAATTACTAAGGCACTGAACACTGAATATATCATCGCGACTGCCATCCATATCACAAACTCAGCACAAATTTACATGCCCATCATAGGCCGGATTAGAAATTTAGCAATTTAACAAATGCTACATGTCTCCTGTTCAAAAAATAGAGTTCAAAATTAAATATTAATTCAAGTCATGACAAATTAAATATAGATAATAACAGTACCCAAAACCTAGAAATGCAGAAATGTTAAAACTTGGGAGAATTTGAGATTACAAATTTACAAGGCTGAAGGTTTGCACTGTGCATCATAGGCTGGATTAGCAATAGCGAGTGCTAGTTTTTTCATGTTCATAAAACAGAGTTATTCCAAGTGATGCCAAATTCCAAACAAAAAAAAAAACATAAAACCTTGAAATTAAGAGTAAAAATAGGAAACTGTGCAATACATACTATGATTCTTGAGATTTATGTGCCAGTTTTTAGGGTACTCCACTCTTTGTTTGATGGAAGGTCAATATTCTTTAAACTATGGAAAGTCAACTGCAACTTCGTCAACAATCCATATTTAGAAGAGTGACTTGACATCATTGTTTCACCTAATACCAAATTCAAAGTTGTAAATGGTTTGATGAATTCCATAAAGCTTTGGGGAGTTGTGTCCTTAGGAAGAAAGTCTAAACCAGACTTCTTTTTTCCTCATTCCATTTTTGTAAGCTTCTTTTCCAATGAATTTATTTGATGGGTCAACAGACTTCGGCAAACCAAGTTTAATCAAAGTGGTTGTCTTTTCTTGCAGCTTCAATATCTTTTTGCCACCTTTATCCACAGTTTCTGATGTTTCCCTTAGTTGCTGGCATTTTTGAAGGATAGATTATGTCTTAACTATGGCATCAATGTGGCTATTAATTCCCTTGGATGTCAAATAGTTGTCACTAGAAATGTAGACTACTTGCAAAATTTGTTTTGCTATATCCTCTTTTGAATAAACATGTATGTTCTTCTCAATGCACCCTTTGATCTTACAATAAATTAATATCACTTTCATTCAATTCAAACCATTCACACAAATTGTCACTCCTCTTCATTATTTGCCCCCAAATGTTTTCTTGTATATGCTTTGTTGCATTTTTCATATTATCTTTCAATCTATCCTCCGAAGTTTTAATTTTATCATTTGCATTGTGCAGGTCGTCTTTCATTTGTGCACATTTTTTTCTTTCTTCCTCTACTTCCTCTTCCAATTTTTTTGATTTTTCCTTCTCATGATCTAATAGGTCCTGTATTTTTTTTATTTCGGCAACAACAGAATCATAAATTTTGTATAATTTTTGTAAATTGGCTCTTTCATCATCAAATTTGTTATTGCTTTTAGCTAGTTTTTCCCTTAATTCCTTCAATTCTGCCTCCATCTTTTCCTGCTTTGCAATTTCTACTACAAAGCTAGAATTTTTTATCCTTTTATGTAAATCATTGCACTTGTTATCTGTTACTTTCCTCTTTGATTTGTTGTTTGTCAAGTCTGCCTGTAACTTTTCTATTTGTTTCTCCAGCTTATTTTTTTCTCTCTCCACCTTTAGCAGTGAAGTGTAGACCATTTCTTTAGTCTTTTTTAACACACTAATTTTGTCCACATTTTGTACTTTGGAAAAATCCATTTGGAGGGTGCTAACTTGAAATTCAGAGGGATCTATCTGACCATGTGCTGGTTTTTTATCTTTATTTGGGGGCATAACAACCATGAATTCCATGATATCTTTGTGTGGGTCATATGTTGGAAATACCCTGTTCCTTGCATGTTGTTCCTCTAAAACTTCAGTCAGGGAAACCCTCTGCATTGCTCTCTTTTTTTCTTTATTTGAATTTGTTGTGTGTTCAAATTTTCATAGCAATCATGAAATTGAAAATATGGGCTTGTTGAAGCAATTGAATGTTTGAAAGGTGAAATAGCAGAGACACCAGTTTCACCTATGCCTGTGGTTTTAACTAATTCATTATGAGGAGTACCAACAACCATTCCTGATCCTATCCCACTGTCACTTGCATAAGTAGTTTTTATAGTCTTTTGAGGGGTCTGTTTTGAAGCTGAAAATGATAGTTTTGTAGCGGCAGTGGTACTTGATATAGGATTCTGAATAGTATGAGTATCTACCACTAGTGCCCTCTTGCGAGAAATATTTTGTTTTTGCACTTGTCCAACACCAAGACAACTAGTATTAGTAGTAGTAGTACCCATGCCAACCCCACCAATCGCAATGGGAGTTGACTGAACACTAATAGGAATACTATCCCCAGATTCCCCACCAGTGGCAGTGGCACTTGATTCACCACCAATATGAATACCATGATGTGGTGGTGGTTGTGTAATTGAACTGTAACAAATGCAGGTGGAGATCGAGGGTAATGAGTAGTACCTTTCTGTGATGAATCTGATGAATCAAGTCCAATGATTGGTTTAACATGAGATTTTGATTTTGAATTTTATGGAAGTTGTATCTCAAGTGGAAACCAAATGCCTTCTCCTCTGGGACCTATACCACCACTTTCAAAACCCATTTTTTTCACAATGTTTGCCCCTTTTCTATATTTTTCTTTCATGGACTCATTGACTCCACCAAATTTTCCAAGGACTGTAGTAGTTGTTGGAGTGGCCTCAACCTCATACTCATTTTCATCATCACTTCTATCATATGTTGTTGTGGGATGCTCCATATTCCACAATTTGCTAAATTCTTCATCCTCATTGATGGACTCAAATTTTGCACTGGTCTCTGGTTCACCGAGATTCTTCCTCATAGTCCAAAAATCATTTATTTTGGTTTGAGACCAACAACTATCTTTACATTCTTGCAGAATTGTTTTGGGAATAGATTTGTTAGATGGATTAGCAGATTTTTGGTAGAAATTGTAGGACCTCCTATTTTGGATGCCCTCCTATGTTGTCCTCTGTGTGTGCAATGCCATAATTTGTGATGACAATTATTTTGTTAAAATGTTATTGTTAGCGATAATTTTCTCCATCTCTTTTTTTACCTCATCCCAAGAGTCCATGTTTCTAATCTTTTCTAGCAGTGGTTTACTTTCATGTTGACATAACACTAAAGAGTTCTCATTTTTCTTAAGCCTTGCTTGAACTACACCGATTGGATCATACTGCTAAAGGCCCTCATCACCAAAGCTAAAAACTATCAAAAAATCATGTGCCACATTGAATGCTTTTCTCTTAAATGTGAACTCTCCACATGAGAAAGGCAAGGAAGGAAATATGTTCTTCTTTTGCTGACCATGAAAGTGCCTATCTTTTCTCTCCAACTTCCGTACATATTCCAATGCAAATACCCTCTATGTCACATGTATTGGAAGTATGTAGGGTTTTACTATTGATCTGTAGAACCTTAAAATAGTGTATTCTTACATGAAGAACCAATCAGGCAATTGTATTTGACTTTCGAGTTGAATGCAATCTCTACAAGACACAGTCAATCTAGGTATTGGAGTGCTTGTAATTTCATTATACATAGGTACCAAAAAGAAGTACAAAATGGTTGTAGTTCTTTCTATTATCGTGCATCCTTATCTTAGGTGTCCATTCATATATTGGACACTCTATTTTGTTCTGAATCTTCTCATCAATCTTATAGTTCACAATGTGAAAATTATTGGTCTCGAATATTGCACAATACTTGGATAGAAGAAGATAGCACAAGTAGGATGAGAACCTAAATGTCCTACATGAACCTTTTTTGATCATTAGTAATTGTTTTTGCATGGATTGAACAATGTGCTCAACAAAATTATATCTTGCTGGTTGACTTACACAATGGATATTAAAAAATATTTCAAGAAGGCTAGCACCCACTTCCCTATCATTTTCCAATCCCAAGCAAAATGTTAGCAAGGAAATAGTATCCTGAACCCATGGAATAAAAATGTTATAATCAGAAGGAAGCTTATGATTCTGATCCAATGGAGTACCACACACTATTAGAGCTCTGATAAATGAATCTCTATGACTTGGATCAAGACTCTCATATTTCTCTGCCAGCTTTCCTAGGTCAATATGGACATTTGAATTTTGTGCTTCAAACCCTAGGTTCAACAAACGAGCAAATTCTCCCTCGGTTATGGATAGAATTTCCTCTTTTGTATTTTTATTGACAATTTTTTTTTATCCTCATCATAATTTTCAATGCAGACCATGATAAATTCAGGGCAAGGGAATACTTTAGGTAACACCATGCTTCCTAATCCAACATCCCACGATGCAATTTTATTTGTTCTTTATTTTAGCATTGTGTTGAAAACAGTAAAATTTCTCTTGTCTGGATCTCCCGCCTTATTAGACAATGCATATCTAATTTCTATGATACGATTTTTACCATGGATAGCAGGGTCATACATATCATGGTATTCATCAATGAAACCTGGGGTTTTAACCAGTTCGGTTAGGTATATTTTTTTATTCACTTGGATTTTTGTTGAGCTACTACTTTCCGCTTTCCCCGTCGTTGTTACTGTTAATGGCTCAAAATAATGCTAGATACAAGCCTGAAAATGCTAACTCTCAAATTGAACCACAAGATACAAAAAAAAAAAAAACGCAGGATGTAAGTGTTCTAGATTTTACCCGAAATTTCTATTTCACTAGATTGGTGCAGATAGACTCTGTTGCATTCCTCAATCTAGTAGCCATTTATGAATCTCCTTGGATTTACTAGTTTGTCCATGAAATGAAATACAATTATGAGTCACTTATTTTGAAAACACTGAAAAGTTCAAAAGTAATACCTAAAGGGCAAAATTTATAGAATCTTGTTGTAATTTTATAAATTATTATTAATATCTATTAACCGCTGAAGGACAAAACATTCATTGCTTCAATCTAAATTCTGAGGACAATGGACACGTCACCAGACGTGAGTCACTTTTCTGAGCTATTTTTGAAGTCTTTTTAATCCTTTTCAACTTTCGCTTGAAATGGAGCTTTTTATACTTAATTATAGTTAATTAAATCTAAAACGTTCAATTTCGGGTGAAGTTCTCAAAAATGTGTTTGCTTCCCACATTCGGGCCAAAATCCACCCTAATTCGTTGATCTGTGTTCATCCAATAGATGATGGTATATGTTGTTAGTTGTCATGGGTCCCAAGACTTTTGCCATTTTTTGGCCATGTCACCAGACTCGAGTCACTTTTCTAGACTATTTTTGAAGTCTTTTTAATCCTTTTCAACTTCCGCCTGAAATAAAGCTTTTTTAGACTTAATTAAATGTAAAACATTCAATTCTGAGCGAAGTTCCCACAAAAGTGTTTACTTCCCACGTTCAGGCCAAAATCCACCCTAAGGCGTTGATCTGTGCTCATCCAATGGATGATGGTATCTATTGTCAGTTGTCATGGGTCTCAAGAATTTTGCCATTTTTTCAGCCACGTCAACAGACACGAGTCACTTTTTGGGAATGGTTTTGAAGACTTTTTAATCCTTTATAACTTTTGCCCAAAATAGAGCTTATTATAGTTAATTAAGTATACAATTACAAATATAGAATTTAACTATACTTAATTAAATGTTTATCATTTATGGAAGTCTTCCATTAGAAGTTTGCAAAAAATGTTTATCGTTCCCACATTCGGTCCAAAATACACCTTACGTCGTTGATTTGTGTTCATCCAACGGACGACAGTATCCTTTGTCAATTACCATGGGTCCCATTATACATAGGATTTCTCCCACCCAAACACCACGTCACCTGACACTTCATCATCCCATGGGCCATAGCCTTTCTTTGTTGTCAGTGTTCAATGATGCGTGTTTCCAGTGAAAGTTTGCAAAAAAAAATTAGAGATCCCACATCCAACCCAAAATACACCTTAAGTCATTGATCCATGCTCATCTAACGAACTAAATTTGACTATACTTAATTAAATGTTTATCATTTATGGAAGTCTTCCATTAAAAGTTTGCAAAAACTGTTTATCGTTCCCACATCCGGCCCGAAATACATCTTACGTCGTTGATTTGTGCTCATCCAATGGATGACAGTATCCTTTGTCAGTTAACATGGGTCCCATTATACATAGGATTTCTACCACCCAAACACCACGTCACCTGACACTTCATTGTCCCATGGGTCATAGCCTTTTTTTGTTGTCGGTGTTCAATGACACGTGTTTTCGGTGAAAGTTTGCAAAAACAATAGAGATCCCACATCCAGCCCAAAATACACCTTAAGTCATTGATCCATGCTCATCTGGTGAACAACAGTATCCGTTGTTAGTTGTTGTCTGTCCCATTATCAATAGGATTTCAATATGAATTAAATTAATTAAATATATAATTTAAATATGTAATTTCAAAACTTGCATGATACTTCATTTTTTTTATCGATAATTTTTGTATTGTATTACTTGGAAATAAAATATTACAAATATGCAAGTGTAGGTGGTACATAGTAAAACTACTAGAGTTCTTCCACCACAAAAAGAACCCCCAAGGGCCGAAACCACCAATCCCAACAAAAAATAAAACCCTACTACATGTAGAAACCCCAGAATTCCAATTTGGCATACCAAAATTGTTAGCAGACATCCTCTCATACATACAAAGTTGGGGAGAAAACGGACATGGAACAAAAAGATACAAATAGACATTACCAAACACCGTCGACCATAGTAGGATTAACCCAGAAACGATTTGTACTCTGGGTCATCATAGAATTCTGAGAGTCGCTTCATTGCTTGGGTAGTCTTGGGTCTCGGCTGCAACTCTCAACCCACCTCTGCACGTGCCACTTCATGAAGGACCATTAAAACCTCATCACACTGCATCATCCTTGTGAACATTTTGAAGTCTTGCCGCCCGCACCAAGCAAGAGCTCTGCATGTTGCCTTCAAATCATTAGCAGCCCATTGAATGAGTGGTAGCGGAGCCACCAGACCAGCCACCCCTACCTCAGGAATAATGCCCACCATCGAGACCACACAAGCACACACACTATCCAGATTTAACAAGTAGTTTGAATCAATTACAACTCTCAGGGAATTTTTTATCTTTTCCACCTCATCCTCAAACTAGAAACCCCAAGCAACAATCAATGAATATGCCTCCATGTTTGTCTTGTAGTGATGACCTACATGGATAATTTCCTCTCCCAACAACATTTTTCACACTCTCATACAACTCCTCATCCTTAAACAAGAACAAACCTTTCAGCCTCATGTTCATAAATCGTCTGATAAATGGGACTAATTTATTATCAGTATGGAAGGAAAATTTGGCTTCCATGTTTCTTAAGAAACCCAAGACAATGTTGCAAGTGCAGACAGTATGATACCAAGACTTCCAATCCACCCAAGCTTTAAACACCTCTCACTCAATTCTAATTTCTGACATCCAACGACGGCGACCGTCGACATTAATCACAAACTCTGCCATCATTCCTTTGCATGTACTAGTTCGGTTGCATAATTCATTCGCACAAACCAACATTAAAGTCGCCTAAAGGCTATAAATGTTAACAATTCACTTTCAGTGATGTGTGTACCATAAGGAAATATCACTGCATATCCATTGTTAGTTCTTGTGGGTCCCATTATATATAGGATTTTTGCCACCCAAATGCCACGTCACCTAACACTTCATCATCCCATGGGCCATAGCCTTTATTTTGTGTCGGTGTTCAATGACACGTATTTTCGGTGTTTAAAGTACATGTACCTAGTTAGTTGGACATTTTTTATATATATTAAAATTATGCAGAAAAAATTACAACAAGTTAGTTGGACTTTTAATTCACTTGTTTTTCTTAAGATAAACATGTTTTTTTTTTTAATTTATAATCAAATATAATCAATGTACAAATAATTAATGAAATGAACTCGATTTATTTTTATATATTAAATATAGAGAAAGAAACATTACATAAAAAAGATCACAATATTAAATTTATTTCCATTGTTTAACAAATTATTGAAATAATGTAGCTCATAGAAAGAAAGAAAAAATGTATGAGCTAAGACATTGCGATCCTTATTAGATGCTATCACTTGTAGCCAATCCCCTACATTATGTTTTTTCAAATATTTCTTTGTCAAGCACTTCAAATATCTTCTAGAAAAGGTCATCTTAGAAGTGACACTGAGTTTGTTCTTTAACTTTAGAGAAGAAATTAGAATAGACATGTTGTTTTTTTATGGTGAAAATTAAATCTTATATCCATGCAAATTAATAACCATTTAAGCTATTTCAAAACATAAAGATTATGCTAAGTATCCTGCCATGGCATGATGGCAGCAACAAATAATAAAATAAAATAGAAAGCATTTTTATATCCATAAGAGGCAAACTGAAACAAACTAGAATTTGCAAAATTATCATGAATATATATGTTTCGCAAATTTACAATTTTTACATGTTGGAGTCCCTTAAAAACTTTAAAGCAAAAATGAGTGAGGTTACAAGGAAATAGCCAAAAAACCAAAACTACTAGGGGGTCGGGGCTAGGGCATAGGCAGTGAACACATTCATGGTTTACCCTAAGAATCTTGCCCTCTCTCTATGTATAATTCTTCTGACATTATAAGTTGTGAGAATTCTTTAAGCCAACTATAGTCTGGAAAGTCATCCAGGAGAAACCATTTTTGGAGAAAGTCCATACCAATCCACGCCCATTTCCTATGACACGTCAACCACTCCACATTTAGGTTCAAAAGAAATGGTTGCCTGGCCATTGTTTGGTCAGGGAGGAGAAGCTTGGTTAATTCATTTGCCCAAGGGATCCCCACCTCTACTTCTACAAAGATGACAATAGTAACATTGTCTCCAAGGAAGTCTTCTTTAAACACCTTCCTTAACAGCAACAACATATCCACCTTGTCTCCTCTGAGTTCTAGAAGAGACACCAAGAATTGGGACGTAACATCCGTGTTAACACGGTATCTATTTTTATTTTGCAGAAACTCTCTGCCCAACACCATCCTCACAGCCTCATTAGTGAACATCCCAACCTCCTTACAGACTGATTGGAGGGTTGGGTCTCTAACGGAGCCCAAAAAGGCCCTCTGGTCCTCCGCAAAAACTGCTTCTCAAGAGGATAGGAGTGTCCATCTTGAGAAATCAGAATACCAAATTATACAGGCTAAGCCTATAAACCTAAACCAGAGGCAGAATTTAACTACCGTGAGCTCCGATGATTTATCTACCAAAGGCTAATTGAAGATGAAAGAAGCAGAGATCATCTATAAATAGATGAAGCTCTTGATTGTAATTATTCCTTCTCTAACCATATTAATTCCTTTAATTTTTTTTTGTTAAATCTTTCATATATCTCTGCAAATCTTTCCCATAATTGCACTAGTGTGTGAAATTGGAAACAACTCTAAACCGGTACCAAATACCATATTGAAAGTCATGGGGGAAGAGTGGATTGTAGTTAGTGACAAGACATATATTAAATGACCAACATTATCGATCGTGACACTTGATACGTGTCTATTGAATCCAATTCCATTCTGGGCACTTTCTGGAGAACTACGTTCTCTTGAAAAATTTGAGCCAAAATAAAACTTCAGTCATTGATCTACGATCATCGAATGGTTTAAAATCATTGATGTATTTTAGGTACGTGTGACGTGTCAATGAGGTCGTGCTTAACGATACATGTGCAGTCCAGACTCAATGTGATGTGATGTGATGTGCCTTGTCTATTAGTGGAAATGAATTCATGAAATCGCTAATAAAATATGTATTTTTCTATAAATAACGAAATATTAGCCAAACAAATTAAATAATTTTCAAACTGTGGATAAAAATTGCCAATACACTTAAATAATTTTTCCTTCGGAGTAAAATTTTTTATATATACACATATATTTGTTTCTTTAAACGAAAAACATTTACCTCCTACAATATATATTTTCCCCACAGAACAAGGTATTATTCGCTAGAATTTTATGGAATTTTTGTACCATAGAAAAAAATATCCAATACAAATTAATTTTTTTTCCTACTTTGAAAAAATTTCGCCATAAATATGAAAATTTCCTCCCCAAAATAACGCCTGATTCACCATGGTTTTACACTTTTGCCCAGGGGGTGCTTTCTTAAAGTTATCCCTAATCAGTTGAAACTTGAATTGGTGCAATCCAAGAATGATGGGCAAGAACTTGAAAGGCATATCATAATCCTGAGAGATGAACTTTACACTGCTAATGAGTACAAAGAAAAATTCAAAGCTAGCTCAGCCAGGCTAGATGAGATGCTATAAAATCATAGAAGTGGAAAAGAATTGCGAGGACTTGGATATGAGAAAGGAGAATCATCCAGTTATGGACAAAGCAATCATTAGAAGAACAAAAGATCTCTGGTAAGACAACCTAATGCTTATAAATTCAATGGTAAATTTTTGTTTGCAATAAATTTGGTCATATGGCAAGTCAATGTAGAAATAGGATGATGAATAATGGTGCTACCTTTACTGGTCAATGTTTCAAATGCAACAACTTCGGTCATAAGTCAAACATGTGCAGAGTAGTGATGAATAATTTCCAAAATAAGAGATGTTATGCTTGTGGAATGTTTGGACACATTTCTAACCAATGCAGGATGAGACAAAATCATATGAACTTGAGGCCTATGCAAGGAAAAGTTGTTTGCTATGCGTGCAACAAATCTAGTCACATTGCAAAATATTGCAGAAGCAAGAATGTAAGCGAGAATGCTCTAGTAGACAAGAACAAATCAGATGAAAAGGGTAAAGTGAAGGTTGAAAAATTCATAGAGAATCATAAGAAGATGTGGGTTAAGAAGGAAGATTCAATTGTTCAGAATGGATCCACACCTGATCCCGATGTTGGAACCTCATCCGATAACTAAGGCATTTTGGCCTTAGGGGGGAAGCTTTTCATCCAGATTCTTAAAACCCCCTTTCAAAGATCTGTAACCAGCAGAGGAAGGTTGTAGATTATTGAGATTAGTTGTGCAGTTGATATCAAGAAGACTACATGCCTATCTGAGTATCCGGTGATGAAACCTTGGAGAGACAGGGTATCTAGAAAGCCTCTAGGGTTCTGCATTTATTACAACTTAAAGCTAGGTTTTCAGAGGATAAAAAGGGCATTCTATCATTCATTCTTCACATTGTGAATGAAGAGAAAGAGCGGGAGAGCGAGGCAAACAAAATTAAGCAATGAAAATAAAACTTGAAGCGATCTGATAGTGATTCATAGCATCCGATTGAATTTGAAAAGGTATTTATCCATGTTTGAGCTATCTGTTTATAACCCTATTTTTGAAATGACATTTGCATATGGTGTAGAAACTCCATTGGTAGTAGAGATCACTTAAAGGGCAAGGCCAATTTTTAAGAAACATTTGTTCAAATCCATCAAAGATGACCCGGAAGGTGTATTTTCCTTTGTACCGTATGACATTTTGCACAATGAAGATATTAGGGCATACATTTATTGCAATATCGAAGAGCTTGGGAATGAAGACATGCTATCACTATACACCAAGCATATGATGGATGGAATGGGGAATATGAAGCCCGAATTCAACTCATTGCAAGATAAGGGTTTTATCCAATTTGTTCATTTTTTTGATGTTCAATGAACCTGAATGGGTCAGGTATGTCTTGAGTTAAATCCATGATGAATTTATATGGTTGCATAGACCTCACAAGATCACAAAGCAAACTATGCAAGCGGTAACCTGTCTGAACACAACCAGTGAGATCCTCGGTCTGAGAAATGTTAAGAACACAACAGTGACAACCATTATCAAATCCCAACATGATAGTTGGTTAATGACAATAAGTGATATCATTGAACATGATGTGAGATTTACCTCAATGGTGACAAGATACAAGTTTTACCAATCCAGCAGACAGAATTCAATATCTGATACTGCAATATTTGCAACCTATCAGATACTCAAGGAGGAAAAAAGATATGATTTGTGTGGACTTATTCTCAGTGAGCTAATGAGCAATTTGAAGAAGATCAAACAAGATAAGAAACATGTTTTCAATTTTAGTTCTTTGATTGTTTGTTTGGCACTTTACTTTTTCAATGAAATCCCTGGTATAGAAAAAGTATAGTGGGCCTATGATAAACTAGTGACAGTCCAAATTAAGGAAGGTTTGCAAGGGTTAGGTGATGTACTGACTCGAAAATATACTTTGTGGGGCTACTTCATGCAAAACAAAGAGAGAATCCCAAAAGACATTGTTGAAAAATATGAAAATACCATCTTCTTCATGGTAGATAAAGATCAATGTCATATGGAGCTAGCAGAACCAAGAATAGTTTGGATCATGCCCATGGAATATGAAGTAGATGGAAACACTCTTGATGCTTACGCACAACATCTTTTGAGTAAACCGGTAGATGAAAAGAAGAAAGGTTTGGTACTTATAAGCATAAATATCTAAACCTACAAAAGAAATTCACTGAGCCTGCAAGGAAGAGGAAAGTCATAAAAGAGGTTGAAGAGCTTGCATAACAAATGGGTATAACCAAAGAAGTTGTTCAAAGGGCTAGGGAGTAGAATATAATGAAGGAGGAGAACATGGTAAATCCCAAGAAGACAAAACTGGTCTCCACTCCTCCCAAGCCAAGGAAATGCCAATCTGCACCTACCTCTAGTGCTCAGAAGCCTATCCCTCCACCCAAACCACAAGCCAAGTCAACCAGTGGAGTAGAGAAAAGGAAGAAGGAGAATCCATGAAGAGAATATGTTGTAGCCACTACTGAGGATGTAGAAATAGAATCTGATGAAGTGGTAAAAGAGGTGAAGAAGATAACTACCTATGTCAGGGTAGTGAGGAAGTCTCAATCCAGTGGATCCCATCCAACCAAGAAGCTAAGGGCTAAAGTTGAGCCATCTGGTAGAGCTAGAGAAACCAAGAAACAAAAGTCCGAATTGGATGAAGCTCTGAATTCCAACAAGGTAGAAGGTACATATGATGTTGTCCCCCTAGTGACATTAAGTGAAATAGTTGATCAAGTGGTGAAAGAAGGTAATCTGAAGAACATATCTGTATATTATGAGAATTTTGATGATAATGATCAGAGAGATTTAGAAGAAGTAGTTGTATAGTATATGAATACTTATATTAAAGCATTAATAGAATTATCATCCATGATACCCAAGAGCCTATATGATATTTTGGATGCAAGGAGACATACAACTAGTTTGAAAGATGAAAGGATAAAGGAATATGTATTAGTAAATTTGAGTTCTGTAATTTCTAAAACTGAAGTTGATAGATTGTTAAAGATTTCTAAGGATAAATTCAGAAGAAAGAATAGAGTCAATAAGATCATGCTCGGAAAAATAGATGAAGTAACTAAAGAGACTGAAGAAATTCTGAGACAATTTTTGAAAGAGAACAGGTATGATGTTAATCTAGCACATGATGATACCCAAGTGTAAGAACAATCACATGATACATCCATTCGAGAAGTGCATGCTGCAATCTTTGATGAGCAAAAAGATCGGTCAATTGAGAAGGCCACTCTAGCAGGTACAAACAAAAGAACAAACCACTAATACTGCTAAGGTTGATAACTCTAGTGAAGCTGAACAAGATCCTTCAGTGCTAGAGACTGATTCAGTGAAGGCAGCTGAGGAGATTGGAAAAGTGGATGAAGAAAAGGGAGAGGTTGAAGCAGAAAAAGGTGAAGATGCAAGTGCAGAGGTGACAAAGAAGGGGAAAGGAGAAGACAAGGATGATCAGGCTCGAGTGACAATGGAAATAGACACTAACAAGGGAAAACAGGTTGTCACCGATTCAGGTGATTTTTCTCAAGGACTTATTGATCTCAGTTCTCTTTCTCCTATTCAAGCATTTAAGCTTGCAACTCTTGCATAGGCAAAATCAAGTGACGACTTACTCAAATCCCAAACCATAGATAAAGAGTTGATAACATTGGCGACAGATGTATTGGAGAAAATTTTGTCATCATTTAAACTAGATATAACTGATACTACCTCATGTAGGCTTAGAATTATGTTGAATGTTGTATAATATCATTTTGAATCTTTGGAGAAGGCAACAGATGCTAGAGTTTTGACTCAGTTTAATGCTATGAGACTAAAAAAAATTTTGAAGATGATTGAGGAAGATAGGGTAAGCTTAATAACTATTATGAAGAGTATTCAAGATGCATTAGATGAAGGAGGCCAAATATACAAGTCATGTATAATTTTGCCTAAGTTTACCATAGACATTGACAAGAAAATAAAAGAGTATGAAGGCCAATTAGCTAGCATATCTCAATCATATGCACCTTAATTAGTTCCGGCTAGCAATTTTGAACCTCAAGTTATGAGTATATTGGATAAAATTAAGAGTTTAAAATAGGAAAAAGACATAATTTTGGGTAGAGTGGGAGAAGTAAGAAGCCTTATCACTCCCGGGATAGATTCACTAATCAAAAGTATGCAAGATACAGATGATGCTTTGAATAAGAGTGTTCTAACATATAGAAGAGGAGAAGAGATGCACACATATCTTTTTAGTGGTATGATCAATATTTTGGAGAGTTTGAAGAAGGGTTGGGATAACCACTTGTTGAGCCTAAAGACAATTTTTGCTGATATCTTCAATTTTTTGTAAGTAACTATATATTTCCCTGTATATAAATTTTGGCGGATTCCTATATTTAGCATTACTATCAAAGGGGGAGAGAGCATAGTGAAAAATGGTGCAAATCCTCAAGGGGGGGCTTATTGAGCTTATCGAGTCTTATTGAGTTTTGGAGATTTTTGAAGTTTTGAAGTTTTGCATCTTTAGTGTACAGTTCATTTTTCACAATGTTTCCATCAATGCCAAAGGGGGATATTGTTGGCAAGAGACATTGTTCCGTGAAGATTGTTACATGAGAAATGCCTAGGAGTTGTCATTGATGGAAACTTGGTTTAGAGATCATATCTAGTGTACATAGATTTGATTTACCAGAAGTTGCATTGTTCATAAGCAACAAGTCTGGAAGGTGGAATACAATATTCAGCAAAGTATGAGCACAGTGTGCATATCTTGATTTTGGTTGTGGTATTAGAGGAAGATGATTTGAGGTTTGAGGCAGATTGTTCTTCAAACCCTAATAATTGGTGTTGATTCATGAGTGAGATTGAAGGTCCGGTATCCGATAACTCGGGTAGAATAGAGTTATGTTGATGTAACGTGTGATCCAAAATCCTTGCAATCATTTCGGTGATTTCTTTCAAGTTCAAGGAGATTGGGTCGACATGTGTGAATATTTTTATCATCTTATTTAGGTCCGCATGTGGATTTATGGATGGTTTGAACCGACTCATTGGTTACACGTTTCATGTTGTGTGTTATGTGGTTTTTGGAAGTTGACATGAGAAATGATTTGTTTTATTGATGTGGATATATAAGATTGATTTGGTTGAGCATTTTGGAGGAATATATGAGTGTGAGAAGTCTATATGAGCGAAGGTGCGAAGTTCAGTGAATGTGATTGGAGATTTTGGTGCTCTGGTATATGATAGAGTAGGAAAACAGAGCAAAGAGACAGAACAGTTGCAGAAGTCAAATTGAGCCTAACTGGAAATATTATTTGATATTAGTAGATGCTATTATTTAGTTCATTGATTATTGTAATCATTTATAATAAATTTTAGGATAGTGAGTCCTTCGGGTTGTAGCCCTTTTATATATTTGAGTAGTGAGCATCAATGCAAGTGCATTCCCCTTTTTGTAATATTATCATACTACTGATCAAATTATAATAATATTGTGGGCTCAAACCCCATCGTGGTTTACCCCTTTTTGGGTTTCCATGTTTCTGCACTTTACTTTCATTCTTATGCATCTGATGGTTAAAGAATTAGTTTAATAAATTTGTAAATTGCAAAAAAATAATTCACCCCCCCCCCCTCTTAGTGTTCATTGATTCCAACAGTTTCAGAGTATGTGGATCTAATGAACAACTCATAAGAAGCTCAAGAACCCTATATGCATTCATCTTTGGAAAATTTGGCTAAAACATGACTACACATGTTATTCATTATCCTCTAATACAGAGACTATGGTTGAAGCCATTGAGAAACTTTAGAAAGAAATGCAAAAATGGATAGCTGCCAACAAGGTGGTAGTTAAAGTATCCATTCTAAAATAATTTGGAATGAAAACTTAACCTATGACTGAAAACCGACACGAGAAGGAAATAACAATAGAAAAACCTAAGAAGTATCATATACCTACTCTGGGATATAGGCTTGTTCCTTATTCCAAATTTAGTGGCCTTGAAGAATCTATCAAAGGAAGTGATAGCAACTCTTAAAAAAGAGAACTAAAATTTTTAACTATTAAGAATGTAATTTTTTTTTTGCTTGAGCGAGAAACTTGAATTTTGGATTGTGTAAATAGTTATTGAATATCAATTCTATTTCTTGAGTTGTAAATGTAATAGCTTAAATGAATGTAATAGACTAAACTTAATTTTCTTTTTAATAAAAAACAACTAGAGTATGGATAATTTTGATAAGCAAGAACATGCTAGACTGAGTAGACAATAGAAGAACAATCAAATTTTAATAACAAGAAAAACCAATTAGCAGATGATCTCTCAAATGATATGAAGAAAATAACACCACCAAAATTTGAGGGCTCTACATCTAGAGATGTTGCTGAAGCATGGCTCATGTATATGGAGAGGTATTTAGAGATCCAAAATTACTCCAATAACTCTACGGTAGCCTGGGGAGCCTACCCATTGTTGGGAGAAGCATTGACATGGTGGGAGAATAAGAAGGTGGAAGTGGGATTAAAGATATCTGAGATCACATGGGAGTAAATTTTAGGAGTCTTTAGACAAAGATGGAATCTACAAATGTTTTATGACCAAAAATTGTTGGACTTCCAAAACCTCAGGCAAGGGGAGTTATCTATTAATGAATACTAGGAGAGGATTCACTAGATTAATCAAATACATGCCCCATACTCAATTAGGAAGTTTGTCATGGTATTTAATCATCAAATAGGAGGGGAGATAGATGTGTTTGCACCTCAACCAATGGATGAGGCCTATGAGAAGGTTGTTAGGAAGGAGAAAAGATTGAAGAGAGGTGACTCCTACTAGCATAGAAATCACAATAAGGTTAATTGGAACCAATCCTGTAAAAATTTTAAGAAGGGATTCAAAGGAAACAAACTAGACTACAAGAAGGACAAGAAGGGTTATAGTAATCACTGGAAGGATGGAGAATTCACAAACAAAGGCATAGAAAAGCAAGGACCACCTAGAGGGTATTTTTCCTATGGAGGAGATCATTATTAAAATCAATGTCCAACTAAAATTCAAAGTGGTTAATAATAGTGAAATCCCTTACCCCTTCAACATACAATATTCCAGCAAAGGATTCATGTAGTAGTAGACAATAAGCAAGCTGAATACTAGGTCACGCCTATAGAAACAACATGTATGCTTTACAATAATCCTATAACAATACTAATAGACACTAGCTCCACTAAATTTTTTATATCTTCTAGATTACTAAGTAGGTTTCTTAAGAGAACTGGTTATATGGCTAATTCGTAGACTATAGAATATGCCAACTAGACAAGAGCTTAGGTAGAGCAATGTATACTCAAAGCTAGGTTTGAGCTACCAAGATTCACTACAAAAGTAAACTTGTATGTGGAACCTTTGCGTTCTTGTGATGTGATCCTAGGAATGAATTGTCTAAAGAGGCATATAACCATAATGGATTGTTTCTCTAAGAATGTAGTACCCCTACTCGTTTGAACTCATTGGACTCATATTTTATTGGTTTTTTTCAGTGGATACATTACCATGATTTGTTATTCAGACTTATATGACATTATTTCATGCTTTATATGGATATGAGATGCATAATTTATTTGCAGTATTTCAGTACTTGTGATTTATGGCATTTTATGGATTATTGCTATGTACTGACACTTTACTTTATCTATGCAATTTGGAATTATATGTTGTGTGTCTGCGAGTGCATTGGATGCAAGGGAATGATTTTCCTTCACTCATTTCAGTGAGAAAGGGAACTTCGTGATTCTCCTTCATCGATGTGTATGCCATGTTTTCTATATTGTATATATGCATGTGTGGTTTGGTGATGTAGGATATTGTAGGTACAAGTACCGGGTAGGTACGGGGTATCGTCTCCACCTGGCTTCACAGGTCTGAGCGTGCCTTATATTTTCTGATGGAAGTGGAGGAGATAGTAGTTGACCCTATTTTACTCAGTTACACTTGGGTGAGTGTCGTCAGTTGGTCGTCCAGTCAGTTTGTTCGGCCTTCATATTTTGTTGTTTGACCTTTTAGGAGTAATTGCTTGAGGTTTGCTCAGTTTGTGTGTTTAGTGATTTTAATTATTGCATGTTACATTGTATTTGTCTATGAATATTGGCATATACGTGAATTAGGATTATATATTATAGGCATGAGGGTGACCTTTAATTATGTGTATTTATTTTAAATTATCCTTAAATGATTACTTTATCATTGGATAATCGTGTCAATTCAAGATATTATGTTTTTTTTTATTATGTATGTATATAATTTGAAATTATATATATATATATATATATATATATATATATATATATATATATCCTATTTTATTAGGTTTTTCGTAAATAGATCATATATTATAAGTCATGTATATTATTATTTACCATAATGTGAAGGTGGCGGGTGAAAGAAGGTTATTAAAACAATAACTAGGGTGGCCGATAGTAATATCGACCACCCCCCTTATATAAAGGGAGAGGTCGGTATTACCACCGACCACCTCTCTCCCTTTCCATTAAACCAAACACCACTTGGAAGTTAAACACCGACCACTCTTCCCTTGCGATGAAACATACTCCACGTTACAACTTAGGAATCATGGAGTCTAATGCTAAGAAAGCCACGTTGCAAGTCACATAAACCACATGCAGCCACTTAAGCTTTATGGTTGGAAAGTTAACATGCAAATTATATTAATGGAGGGAGTCGACACCACCGATTACTCCCCCAAATCACGGTGAATTAGCAGAGAAGTTGGTTGTCGACTTAACTCTCCCACGACCCTTGGAAGGAAGTGATTGACCTGGCATTCCACCACTGCAGAGAACAACAGGTCAATGGTCAACAGATCAAGAGACATGTCGACAAAGGCAAATAACCCAAGAGGTAGGAAGGTCTGTAATTATATCATGTTTTGTTGTTAAACAGAACTGTGGCTAAGACAATGAAAGGATTAGACATAGGCATAGACCATTAGTTAGATGCAGAAATTTAGATGTTTTATCGTAGATACGTGTGTAATTATTGAATATGTAAATAGATTTGCGGAATTTAATTACTTTATGAAAATCCATAATATATTTTAAATATATAATTATAGAAAATGGTTATTAAAGAATTTGTTAAACAAGATTAATGTTTATATATATATATATATATATATAAAGGTCATTAACTATATATTAAAAATATAATAAAAAAATGAAAATTAAAATAAAACAAATTAAATAAAGTGGCGGGTGAAGTTTAAGTTTTAAGAGAATTAAATGATAAAGAGGGTGGTCGATAGTAATATCAACCACCCCCCTTAATAAAAGGGAGGGGTCGATATTACCACCGACCACCCTCCTCCCTTTTTAATATTTCATACTCCACATTGTAGGCCAAATGCGGTGGGAGGTAAACTAAAGGTAAGTCATTTTAAGGGAAACACCATCGATTACCACCTCTCCTCCCATTTAAATAAGTTGCACCATGTTGCAATAAAAACCGATCAATTTGCAACCATGTCTAAAAAGATATGAGGTGGTAGGGATTAATGTAGGGGTAGGAATTAATGTAGGATTTAATTTGGAAAGTAACGTGGTTCACCAGCCCACGTAAACCCATCGATATCCACTGTGATCGACATGTATAAAGTTAGTTATTTAACTTGCATGTTTTGAGGAAGTCATTTTTAGTAAGTTGACGTAGTATAGGAGTTAAAAGCCACATGGATAATCTATAGATATGGACTTAACCACTTTAGAGGTGTGGTGTCACATAAGAAGTTAATGGATAACTTTGCATGTGAACACATAAGAATTCAAAACCATTTAGGACTATTATGTTGCAATAAAACCTTGAGTGGTGTCATTTAGAATCAATCCACCACTAAGAGAGATAGCCCGAAATTAGGAAAGAGGGTAGATGACAACACTATATATAGACCATTGAGTTGGAAGAGAAGGGAGAGGTGAGATGCAATGAAGGATTAGAGAATGGAATGAAGAAGAGAAGGTAGGAAAAGATATAGAGGAAGATAGCAAATAGCAAGTTGGAGCAGAGAGAAATAAAGAAAAAGAGAGCAAGATAGAGGAGAGCAAGAACGTAGAAGAGTGACAAGAGATTAGGGAGAATGGAATAGTGGAGATTTTGATGTGTTTACGATCAAGTCATAAAAGATCAATGATGATCATCTCCGATTTAGTGTCGAACTTAGGGGTTACACTCTTGAATGAGTGTTAATTACTTTATTATTATCAGAGAAATTCTCAAAATATAGAAAGGGTAAGGACTCGGAATAGAGATCTCGTGAGATAGAAGAGCGCCAAGGTAGAAAGTATTGGAACCTGGACCTATTGCAGACAATTTGAAGTTATCAAGGATCGTAATAGCCATGGATCACGTTTCTTGAGGTAGGCTCAAATCTAGTATGTTTTGTTGAAAGGATTTAAGAGATTAAGAATGATCTAGATTTATATTTATGAAATAGTTAGAGTCACAATATCAATAAATTTATTACGATCATGCAAGTATAGATGCATTAATGATATATTTTATGAAAGATGGTAGATTAAACTTAGTGACACTCTTAAAAAATTAGATCACCCAATCCTTTAGAAACAGAGTCAGGGGATAGAGAGAGAAACTCTAAAATTGAACTACGAAAGAGATGAAACATTAGGTTTATGACTTATTAAATAGTGTATTAATATAGTTGTAATTCTTTTTTTTTGGAAGTCTTAATTTGAAAGCTATTTATGCATTTTGTTGTTTTAAGAAAAGATTGCCTATATTAGGATCTTGTGTAAATGGTGTTTTCGGTCAAGTTTTCATTGTGTCCTATGTTATTATATTTCCTTGGTCAAGTGTTGATGTATAACCTTATTTATGTGAGCCATTGTGTGTTTTGTCCAAATGGTCAATCTTTGGTTAGTGATTGTGTATCCTTCGCCTATGGTTTGTCTGGATTAGGTGTGGTTGTCTATTTTGCCATAGAGTTCTCATAGAGAGACCTTTCCTATAGTGTCCTATGAGAGAGAGTGGCTTTCAAGCGGGGGCCATGCCTGAAGTGGATCACAGGATAACCCGTCGAAAGTCAAATAAAAAGTGATAACCTAATAATTGATTAGGGTGTGGTTAGAATAAATATTAATTAAGATAATGTGCCTCGTGCATAGGTGTAGTACTTGTACAGGGCTCATAATGTTACGAGAAGGCCTGGAATGGCAAACTTACCACCTTGTCTTCATGAAAGGATTGGTAGGGTCTGCATGGGACTTAGTTGGAGCCGGAAGCCGGGAGAGGTTACCAGGACAGAGAGTCGGGACCTAGGAGGTTGTACCATGGTATCCATCTTAAGTTATGCGATGACACTCTCTACTTAGAGTCACTAGTGTTTGTGAGTTGAGTCACATGGATGTTTACGGAGTCTTGTAGTTCTTTCATACTTGTCTTACTTTGCTTTCTTGAGGGTTTTCTACTATCTCCTAGCACAGTGGGGTGGTTCCATTTTGGGATCACATGGTTGGGTGGTAGTGCCACTTCCCATCGGATGTTCTGGAATGTATCTTCAAGCGAGGAAGGGCTTCGCTGGTGTTCTTGGTTCGTGGTTCATGTACCAGCTCATGTTCGTGATCATTGTTCAGTTGAAACCTTGAGGTCATTATATCAAACTTTTATGTAACCTTCGTATTGTAACTTTGTAATCCATGGTATTTGTGGTAACCATGCATTTATGGATATTGTAAAGGGAATCAGTGGAATGTTTGTTATTTTAGTTGCCTTAATCTTTTGTATATATGACCTATGAGAAATGAATGCATTGGATTACTTTGATTCTTTCATTATGGAATATGGATGTATGTGTAGTTTTTGTCTTAAGCATTTGATTTTCCTATTTAGATGAATAGTTGGATTAACCGTGGTGTTAACATAATTTGCGAATTAATCTTCATTGGTAACCCTTAGGAAATCATGTGTTAGTCTTCCGTTGTGTTAGTAGACGTGCAATGGTTATGATTATGCACTTAATCTTTAGAAAAAAAATTTATTACACCCTTTTAGTTGCCTAGTTGTATTGTTTTCCTTTAGGGTTTCTAGCGGGGCATTACAAAGAAGGTAGAGTGTTTAGATGACTTTGGTAATAGAGTATGCATCCAAGGAATTCAACATGATATTAAAGTATGACAATTCTCTATCATGCACATGAAGCAATGTAAAAGGAAAGGTTGTCAGATGATTGTTGTTAAGTTGGAAGAAAATAATGAACTTAAGGAGGCCATATACCATGATGATATGATGATGTTTTATGTGAGGGTGAACTCACAATGTTGGTTCCCACTTTTTTCGTACATCCTGATTTTTGCTGAAATCATACATTTTTTAGAAAATATAATTATTTAAGCTTTAAGAGGTCCCATTTGAAGTAATTAATTTAAAAGAGTTAGATAAAAGGCTCTTAGATCAAAAAAATTTGGATAGAACCTCTCTACTTCTAAATCATACTTGCAATGGAGTCTCCTTTACATCTATCAAATGTTGATAAAAAACCAATTTTACGGTAGCCTTTGGGGGGTCAAATGAATTCATTTAGAGGTTTTTTTTTCTAAGTATTTAGCCCTTATTATAATCTTTCCAAATAGTATAATTTTTAATATATTTTTATTTTATTTCTTATGAATGTAGGGTTTTCACCGAACATGAACTTCTTTGTTCAATGCTTATGGAAAAATAGTAAATATCACCCACAAAATTCTAAAAAATATTTACGCACTAGGTATTGAAGTCATCTTTCCAACAAAAATAAATAAACTGATTTTCATTACATATACAACAAGTTATGTAATATCAAATGGACATATGTTAAAATTATAGTTAACTCGACTTCAAATCTTAATAAAATATGAGATATTGAAGATAATGTTACAAAACCAATTGCAAACACTAGATATGGATGTTACAAAATCAAATTCAAAAGAATCACATTCATATCTATTATAGAAAAAAAAAGTTATGCTATACAGAGTGAGTATCACTCTTTAAAAATGTTTTTTTTTTTAAAACTAGTTTTCGAGGGAGATAGAAAAATGGAAGCAAATTGATTCCAAAAATTATCAAAAAAATATTTTTAGAATCTACATACAAAATGACACAAATCGCTAGTTCACATCATCTACAAATTCCTTGCGGTTTAGAAGTAATAGGTGTTTGAATTTGAAGTTTTTTTTTTTTTTTTTTTCTGAAAATGAATATTGCAATGTCAAAGTTGGCAAAAAAGTGTAACCCACTATTGCGGGTTTACCCGTGAACATGCAAAATGGTGAACATATTTTAGGTAAAGACACAAAGGAGGAAACCTTTGTGGAAAAATATCCTTACGAGATTATCAAGATTTATTTCTTGAAAAATTGCTCAGATTACCTCCTAAGAGAGTATTTGATTTTTCTATAGACTTAGTATCAGGGGCTAAACTTGTATCCAAAGCTCCATACCACATGACAACCATGGAGTTCATGAAATTGAAGTCATAGTTACAATAACTCATCAATGAGGTGTTCATTCAACCCAATGTGTCACTGTGGGGAGCTCCTATAGTATTTGTAAGGAAGAAAGATGGGACTCTATGCCTATGTATAGATTATCAAATGTTGAACAAGATTACAATAAAAAATAAGTATCCTTTACCTAGAATTTATGACTTATTTGATCAAATGAGAGGGGTTGCGGTCTTCTCCAAAATTGATTTACGAATTGGCTATCATAAATTAAGGTTGAATGAGGAATATATTCTTAAGACAACATTCATAACACAATACAAACATTATGAATTCATTGTATTACCTTTTAGTCTCACCAATGCGTCGATGACATTCATAAATTTGATGAATAGTGTGTATAAAGATTATCTGGATAGATTTGTGTTAGTGTTTCTAGATGACATTTTAATTTATGTAAAGAATGAGGAATAACATCTTCAAAATTTGTGAATAGTCCTTATATGATTACAAGATCATAAACTATATGGAAAGCTATCTAATTGCACCTTCTTACATAAGAAAGTGCAGTATCTAGGGCACATTATTTCTGTAGAGGGAATATCAGTAAACCTAACAAAAATAAAAGCTATAGTGGAATGATCTATTCTGTGCAATGTCCTCTAATGGGACCCTCTTATATTTCAACCTAGAATCACAATTTTAGTGCATAGTAAATAAAAAAGAGGGATACTATTGTCAACTAAGTTTGGTCTAGAATCTGCATAACAATTTAGTCAACATTTCCATTATGCCTTAATAGATTATAAATTTAACATTCTTATATATTGCATAGTTATATGAAGGATTCAACAACCATTTTTCTCCCTACACCAGTTCCCATTATGGAGCTCAAAAAGAATCATACAAGGTGCCTCAAGTCTATCTCTCTCCAACAAGCCCAAGAGCACCAAGGACCTCATCAACTTGGTCTCTTGGCCCACACTCAGGGTTGGCATACCTAATGGAGCCTAGTGCTCTTTCTTCCTTGCATTCTCCCTCCTATTATTCCCTTATTCTTAATCTATTATAATATACTCTAATGTAACAATAGAAAGAGTGGGTATATGAGACATGAAAGGGTTGCTTGGGTCCATTGTCTACCAAGTCCAAGGAATGGTTGCTTCTAACCTCCTTGCTAGACTTGGTGGCCCATGTTGTTGTCCCTCCAAGCCCATTATCTATACACACATCGTCATGTGAGGCTTGCATAGAGAGTGTAACTAGTTATTTGACTCCAAGGGTTCTTATGACCACTTGTGAGCCCCCCATCACCATTGGATCACACCTCTATCCTCTTCCCACAAGATGAAACAAATAGATTGGAACACTTCTTCAAGTGCATACATCTCACATGGACTAATTATACATAGATATTGTTATTTTAGTTAGAAACATATCTAGATACATATTTATTTGCAGATTTGTGTTAAACAACTTGTCACATGAGGTTAGTTTGTACCTTATCCCTTTCTTAGATACATGCTTAACTAATATGATTCATGTTGATGCTTGGTTGTCGGTATAAGTGTGGCCTTTGATCTTCTATAGATTTCTTTTTGCTTTTTGCTATGATTCAAACTAAAATATTTTTATGGTTCAAATTGTTTTCAGATTGGAGTTTCCTCCTTATTTCTCCTTTCCCAAAAAATTTCCCTCTTTTGATCCTTTTGTTTGAGTGAATACTTAATGATATTTTGATTCGATAATCTTTGTTGTGTATTCTTCTTCTTTTCCTTTCCTTTATATCTCTCAATATGATAGAGAGGTCACATGTCTTCATCATGTGTACCCTTTGGCAAGAGACACACCCTTTCACCATTAGTACTGTAGTACCCCTACTCGTTTGAACTCTTTAGACTCATACTTTATTATTGTTTGTTTTCAGTGGATACATTACCATGATGTGTTATTCAGATTTTTATGACATTATTTCATGGTTTATCTGGATATGAGATGCATAATTTATTTGCAGTATTTCAGTACTTGTGATTTATGGCATTTTATGGATTATTGTTATGTATAGACATTTTACTTTATTTATGCAATGTGTAATTATATGTTGTGCATTTGCGAGTGTATTGGATGCAAGGGGGCGATTTTCCTTCACTCATTTCGGTGAGATAGGGAACGTCGCGATTCTCCTTCATCGATGTGTATGTCATGTTTTCTATATTGTATATATGCATGTGTGGTTCGGTGATGCAGGATATTGCAGGTACAAGTACCGGGTAGGTATGGGGTATCGTCTCCACCTAGCTTCGCAAGTCCGAGTGTGCCTTATATTTTCTGATGGAAGTGGAGGAGATAGTAGTTGACCCTATTTTACTCAATTACACTCATGTGAGTGTCGTCAGTTGGTCGTCCAGTCAGTTAGTTCAGCCTTTGTATTTTGTCATTTGATCTTTTTATGAGTATTTTCTTGAGGTTTGTTCAGTCGTGTCATGTCTGTGCCCAACAAAACAAAATAATCAAACTACAATAGAGACAATGTCTCTCAGGTATGACTATCTCCAAATGGTGATGGTCTCGCAGCAGATGTCCCAGTACCTAGAGCTCCAGGTGGATCCTGCCGAATAGGCCCTGTCACGCCCCTGCTCTCTGTCCTCGACCTCGTCTCTCGGGATCGACTTGATCTTGAGGCTATATAGCTCAGAACTCAGCACTCCCTAGGCACCACATCCTCATAGTGTCTCCTATAGTACTCTACCTCCCTGACTCTTGAAGCCGGCTCTCTCAGGGTGTCTCTCATCAGGCCACCTGTCGTCGCTCTCTCCAAAACCTCTGCTCGAGCCTCGGCTCGACCCAACTGCTCTAAAGTTGTATCCTGCTCCGTGGTCAGCTGTGTGATCTATCACTGTTGTGTCAATAGATGTGCCTCCAACTATTGTGCTAACAGCTGTAGGGCCCTAATTTGCGCATCCTCCTAATGAGTCGAGATCTGAATCTGAAGGGGCACCTGGGAAGAAGTACTCCCCATCCTTCCCCCTGACCTCGGTACTGGTGGGGGTAACACACTATTCCTCCTCCTCTAAGCTAGTTGTCTCAACTCATCAAACCCTCCCACTACTGTTATCACCTCCCCTACTCTCTCCTCACCCCCCTCCATAATAGCCAAGCCTCCTCTCCCTCTATCCATCACAGCCCGTTGTACCACTCTCTCCACCCGAATCCCTCTATCCCCTCCACCTCTACCTCTGTCTCCTATCCTCCCCCAATCTCCTCTCCCTCGTTGACCTTGACCCTCTCCTCCATCATCTCCCCCACCATCAAATCCTTCGTCACCACCTCCCTCCTCCTCATCATTGTCAAAAGTGGGACGCATCTCCGCTGGATCTGATATCCTAGCCACTGCATGAGCTGCAAACAATCTGGAAAACTCCTCTGTCATGCCCGCATCTAATATCTCAAGGGCGTAGTCCCATATCTGGCTAGCTAGCTAAACGAACTCCTCTACCATCACCGCACTATCAAGAGTGGGTCCCGGTATATCCTGCCTCCGTCGAGCATATAAGTAGGTCCCCTATGGTATCCCCTGCTGTCGTCTCTCAATGACAAAGGGCATTTGCCCTATCAGATATCGAGTCATGAAGACATAAGGCATCTCCATCCCATCCTCTCCCCATACCTCACAACCTATATATGATCACCAGATGACTCTATCAATATCATCTAGAACCCTCCTCTAGTGCTCTAGCTTGCCCAACTTACGCTGGACAACTATCCCTCAATATCCATATGCATACACGCACCCGACAGGCCTATCTCTATCCACCAGTGGCCTGGCTATGGGAATATGCTCCCAACACCATACCTGTAACAGTGTCACTCCCACTGATAAACTACCATACCCCAAATGTACAACCTCATGCAAATCCTTGTATAAGTGGGCCAGCATAGCCAACCCTCATGCAAATTGGTGACCCTGTGTCACCATCTCCTCCAGAACCAATCCCCATCCTACGGACAGTCCCTTTGACCTCCAGTCGGGACATAAGAACCCACCTATGAAACCTACCAGTACTAATGAAAGAGGAGCGTAATCCAAATCTAAGAACTCCTGCAAAGGGATCTCATATCCACACAATGTGTCATCTTGAAAGATCCGGTGCAATGCCTCTGTCCCACCCTCCTCTGACGGCTCATAGGGTAACAATGAACCTACCACAGGAATCCAAAGAATCTGGTAACAATCCTCTAGTGTCACTATAATCTAACTTGTAGCTAAATGAAAGGTGTTCATATCACTGTGCCACCTCTCAGCCAGCGTTGTCAATAACCCCCGGTTCACAATAAACTGAGGCATATCTAATAAGGAGGTCAGGCCACACATATCAATAATGTCTCTGTCAGCCTGTGTCAATCATGGTATCAATGCCCATAGTCTAGGAAAATGCTCACGCGACTGCACCACTCCAAGACGCTCCTATCAAAAAGCAAAACATGTCCAATATCAGTTTCCTCATCAAAACATAGATATCAAAATCACATTCATATCCAAAACTTGAAACCTTTGAACAAATATAAATCAAGTTTCACATCATATCAATCCATCAAATCATATCAACTTGTAATACAACTCAAGTTTTCAAATCACCAAAGCTAGAGCACTGGAGGAGGGTTCTAGATGATATTGATACGGTCGCCTGGCGACCATAGACAGGTTGTGAGGTATGGGCAGAGGATGGAATGGAGATGCCTTATGTCTTCATGACCCGATATCTAATAGGGCAGACGCCCTTTGTTATTCAGAGATTTCTAGTCACTCGAGTTTTGCGATAGTATGGATGACAGCAGGGGATACCATAGGGGACCTGCTTATATGCTCGACGGAGGCGAGATATACCAGATTGGGGACCCACTCTTGATAGTGCGGCGGCGATAGAGGAGTTCATTCAGCTAGCTGGCCAGATATGGGACTACACCCTTGAGATATTAGATGCGGGCATGACAGAGGAGTTTGCCAGATTGTTTGCAGCTCGTGTAGTGGTCAGGATATCAGATCCAGCGGAGATGCATCCCACTTTTGATGATGATGAGGAGGAGGGATGTGCTGATGGAGGATTTGATGATGGGGGAGATGATGGAGGAGAGGGCTGAGGTCGATGAGGGAGAGGAGATCGAGGGAGGATAGGAGACAGAGGTAGAGGTGGAGGGGATAGAGGGATTTGAGTGGAGAGAGTGGTACGATGGGTCGTGATGGATAGAGGGAGAGGAGGCTTGGCGATTATGGAGGGGGGTGAGGAGAGAGTAGGGGAGGTGATAGCAGCGGTGGGAGGGGCTAATGAGTTGAGATGGCTGGCTCAAAGGAGGATAATTGATGTGTTACCCCCACCAGTACTGAGGTCAGGGGGAAGGATGGGGAGTACTTCTTCCCAGGTGCCCCTTCAGATTCGGATCACGACTCATCGAAAGGATGCGCAGATTAGGGCCCTATAGCTATCAGTACAACAGTTGCAGGCACAACTATTGACACATCAGTGATAGATCACACAGCTAACCACAGAGCGGGATATAGCTTTAGAGCGGTTGGGTCGAGCTGAGGCTCGAGTAGAGGTTTTGGAGAGAGTGACGACAGGTGGCCCAATGAGAGACACCCTGAGAGAGCTAGCTTCGAGAGTCAGGGAGGCAGAGTACTATAGGAGACACTATGAGGACGCGGTTCCTAGGGAGCGCTGAGTTCTGAGCTATATAGCCTTGAGATTGAGCCGATCCTGAGAGATGGGGTCGAGGACAAAGAGCAGGGGCGTGACAAGGCCTATTCGGAAGGATCCACCTGGAGATCCAGGTGCTGGGACGTCTGTTGCGAGACCATCACCATCTGGAGATAGTCATACCTGAGAGACGTTGTCTCTATTGTATTTTGATTATTTTATTGTGTTGGGCACAGACATGACATATTTTGTACATTTGATCACTTTGAGATATATATATATATATGAGACACCATTTTCTTTGATCTGCATGTGATGTGTTATGGATGATTCTTTTTATATACGGGTAAAAGGGATAACCATGGTCAAAGAAATGAATGCTTGATGAGACCCTTGGGTTAGATGAAGGTTGAGTTAGGCAAAAAGTCTCTAACCATGCCACTAAGGGTTCGTTAACCATTAATGGTTTGAAGACTTTGGCGACAAATTTGTAAGTGTCCTTCCAAATTTGGGGGTATTCAACAAGTTAGCTTGTTGAATGCATAAAGGCTTTAATGCCTTTTGAAGACTTTACTCCAAATTTGAGAAGTGACCTCCTCAAATTTAGGGAAAAGGGATAATGGATGGGTTTAGGTTAATTGATTAGGATTAGATAGATTCTAGAAGAAATTAGGAATAGGGTTAGGATGCAAGGGGGCGATGTAGGAAAATGCAAGTGGATGAGGAAAATATAATTTAATTAAAATAAAATGTTTTATTTCAACTTCGTTGCAATTTGGGAAATTGAATAAATTAGATTTGTTCAATTTGGGGTAAACTATTAATTAAATATAAATTTAATTAAAAGTAGAGAGAAGGGGTTTAATTGAATAAATGATTTATTCAATTTAAATGACATAAGTGAATTTAACTAAGTAAATTGAATAATTTACTTAATAAAATAGAAGAATGTAGGTAATTTAATTAAATTAAATTTAACTAAATAGAAGAATGAACATAAAATATTCATTTAGGAATATGGTCATTTTTATACGTCTACATTTTGCCCCTCTTTGAAATGACGTGTGTGCACATGTTAATTCACAGAAAATGATGTGTCGTCAAAATTTGATTATGATCAGTGTGATGTTGTTTTAAGATTTCCATGTCGTGCCCCAAATTTGATAAGTGATGCCCCAAATTTGATAAATGATGTTTGATAATGCCCCCTCGGGAGATGAATCAAAATTTGGAAAATTTGATTAAATTTGATAATTGTGTTTCCATTTTAAAATTTTGTCAATGTGGAATGTGAAAAGTTGATTCATCTCCCAATAAATAATGTTTGTTAGGGTTAAACGGAGACCGTGAGCAAGCTACATGCCCCATCTCCAAACCCTAATTTCAATTCACCCTATAAAAGGGGAAAAGTGCATTGTTTTGTCTCATTTGTGCTTTTTGACCTTGGAGAGAGAGACTTTTGGAGAGAAAGACAAAAATTTGGTTCCCTTCTTTTCTCATCGATTCGAGCACATTCGGATGTATCGGAGGCCTGTCGTGTATGGACCATCGATAAGTCAACCTTTTTGACCCCTTTTTGATTTTTTATTTTGTCATTTTTTATGATATTTTTAATTTTGTCATGCGGATTTTACATTTTAGCGCGCCGGGGTCATTGCGTAGCGCACATGATAAATTTAGTAGCGTGTAGTGTTTGTCAAGTTAGGTAGCGTCCGAAAGATATAGGGTAGCGCATAGAAGTAGTTTAGCGCATTAGGTGCACAGGGTAGCACATGGGGTAAAACAGGTAGCGCATCGGATAGACCTAGAGCATAGTGGGATGAGGTCGTCGCATGGGTTGGGCCAGATAGCGCGTAGATGTACCCTAGCGCATAGGGTTAGAAAGGTAGCGCAAAAGCAGGATAGGGTAGATTGGATGGCACATTAGAAGAAAAAGGGAGCGCGTAGGGTTTGTCTAGCGCATAGGGTAGGTTGGGTGGCGCATGAAGAATACAGGCTAGCGCATGAGTATATTGTAGCGCGTAGACAAGTTTTCTTAGCGCATAGGGAAATTTTTTGTGGTAAAGTGTGATTTTTTGGATGAAGAAAATTGGTAGGTTGAGGTTAGTTTTGCCAGGATAGGTGCAAATTGTTCGTCTGTGTGTTTGTTGTCATAAGTTGTCCAATATGAGTTTCGACATAACTTGATTGGATTTGTGATGTTTCAAGTTATTTATAGATTTGATGTGGATTTAGATATTATGCAAAACTTGATTTAGATTTGTTCAAAGTTTTCAAGTTTTTTGTGATATGAATGTGTTGGATATGAATTGTGGAGCTTGAGTTGTGTTACAAGCTAATATGGAACTTGAGTTGTGTTACAAGTTGATATGATTTGAAAACTTGAGTTTTATTACAAGTTGATATGATTTGAAAACTTGAGTTGTATTACAAGTTGATATGATTTGATGGATTGATATGATGTGAAACTTGATTTAGATTTGTTCAAAGTTTTCAAGTTTTGGATATGAATGTGATTTTGATATCTATGTTTTGATGAGGAAACTGATATTGGACGTGTTTTGCTTTTTGACATGAGCTTCTTGGAGTGGTGCAATCGCGTGAGCATTTTCCTAGACCGTGGGCATTGATACCACGACTGACACAGGCTGACAAAGACATTATTGATATGTGTGGGCTGACCTCCTTATTAGATATACCTCGGTTTATTGTGAACCGGGGGTTATTGACAGCGCTGGCTGAGAGGTGGCATAGTGACATGAACACCTTTCATTTAGCTACAAGTGAGATTATAGTGACGCCAGAGGATTGTTACCAGATTCTTCGGATTCCTATGGTAGGTTCATTATTACCCTATGAGCTGTCAGAGGAGGGTGGGACAGAGGCATTGCACCGGATCTTTCAGGATGACACAGTGTGTGGATATGAGATCTCTTGGGAGGAGTTCTTGGATTTGGATTACACTCCTCTTCCGTCAGTACTAGCAGGTTTCATAGGTGGGTTCTTATGTCCCTACCAGAGGTCAAAGGGACTATCTGTAGGATGGGGATTGGTTCTGGAAGAGATGGTGACACAGGGTCACCGATTTGCATGAGGTGGTATATTTGGGGTATGGTAGTTTATCAGCAGGAGTGACACTATTACAGGTATGGTGTTGGGAGCATATTCTCGTAGCCAGGCCACTAGTGGATAGAGATGGGCCTATCGAGTGTGTGTATGTGTATGGATATCAAGGGATAGTTCTCCAACGTAAGCTGGGCAAGCTAGAGCACTGGAGGAGGGTTCTAGATGATAATGATGAAGTCGTCCGGTGACCATATACAGGTTGTGAGGTATGGGCAGAGGATGGGATGGAGATGCCTTATGTCTACATGACCCGATATCTGATAGGGCAGATGCCCTTTGTTATTGAGAGATTTCTAGTCACTCGTGTTTTGCGATAGTATGGACGACAGCAGGGGATACCATAGGGGACCTACTTATATGCTCGACGGAGGCAGGATATACCAGATTGGGGACCCACTCTTGATAGTGCAGTAGCGATAAAGGAGTTCGTTCAGCTAGTTGGCCAGATATGGGACTACGCCCCTGAGATATTAGATTCAGGCATGATGGAGGAGTTTGCCAGATTATTTGCAGCTCGTGCAGTGGCCAGGATGTCAGATCCAGCGGAGATGCATCCCGCTTTTGATGATGATGAGGAGGAGGGACGTGGTGACAGAGGATTTGATGATGGGGGAGATGATGGAGGAGAGGGTCGAGGTTGATGAGGGAGAGGAGATCGAGGGAGGATAGGAGACAGACATAGAGGTGGAGGGGATAGAGGGATTCGGGTGGAGAGAGTGGTACGGCAGGCTGTGATGGATAGAGGGAGAGGAGGCTTGGTGATTATGGAGGGGGGTGAGGAGAGAGTAGGGGAGGTGATAGCAGCAGTGGGAGGGGCTGATGAGTTGAGACAGCCAGCTCAGAGGAGGAGGACTGATGTTTTACCACCACCAGTACCGAGGTCAGGGGGAAGGATGGGGAGTACTTCTTCCCAGGTGCCCCTTCAGATTCGGATCTCGACTCATCAGGAGGATGCACGAATTAGGGCCCTACAGCTGTCAGTATAGTAGTTACAGGCACAAATATTGACACACCAACGACAGATCACACAGCTGACCACGGAGCGGGATACAACTTTAGAGCAGTTGGGTCGAGCTGAGGCTCGAGCAGAGGTTTTGGAGAGAGCGATAGCAAGTGGCCCGATGAGAGACACCCTGAGAGCTGGCTTCAAGAGTCAGGAAGGCAGAGTACTACAGGAGACACTATGAGGACACGGTGCCTAGGGAGCATCGAGTTTCAAGCTATACAACCTTGAGATCAAGCTGATTCAAGAGACAGAGTCGAGGACAGAGAGCAGGGGCGTGACAGGGCCTATTCGGCAGGATCCACCTGGAGATCCAGGTGCTGGGACTTCTGCTACGAGACCATCACCATCTGGAGATATTCATACTTGAGAGACATTGTCTCTATTGTATTTTGATTATTTTTTTGTGTTGGGCACAGACATGACATATTTTGTACATTTGATCATTTTGAGATATATATATATATATATATGACACCATTTTCTTTGATCCGCATGTGATGTGTTAGCGATGTTATTTTTGGGGATGTGCCCCACGGTGGGCATCAGAAATGTATGTTAGAAAATGTGGTATCAACTTGCAATAGGAGGAAACAATTCAAAAACACACATGAAACATTGCATTAGAGGTTAGAAATCCAAACAAAGCAAGTTAAATGAATCTAAACTCTTTAAAATCGTTCCATGTTCCTCTATCTCCAAGGATCTTCAAGATTCAAGGTGGCTCTCAGCTTGGAAGAGCACTTGATTCTTTAAGATGACAACCTAAAGAATGAGATTTATGATTCTAAGATCTAAATGGAAAGCAACCAAGATCCTAGTGATGAATTAGATATGAAACTAGATGATGATAGGATGCAAGATATTGATATGAAGCTTAAACTAGTATGAAAATGATACTAAGATAAAGCTAACATGATATGAGATTAACATGATATATCTAAGATTATAATGCTATCAAAATGATCTAACATGTTATTCTATAAAAGAGAGATAATATGCTTAATGTTATGAGACTATAAGTTTGATGTACAAAGACTTTTTTTTTTCGAAGAAGGAATGAGCTCTATTTATAGGGAAAATAGGGCAATGGATGGTCAAGATTGGATAATCTTATCAAGGGCCAGGATTGAAAGTTAATCAATCCATGTGCACAATTCTCACCAATGAAATGGTGACAATTGTCAACAAGAGACTGCTTGAGAGGAGATATAAGAAGCATTAAATGCTTGAGAAGACCTCATGGTTACCTTGGAAGGTAAGGGTTAAGGTTAGGTTAGGGTTATCCATTGGATAAAGCTTTTACCCAAAGGATAAACTCTTGTGCAACGTTTAAAGGGATAACCATGGTCAAAGCAATGAATGCTTGACGAGACCCTTGGGTTAGATGAAGGTTGAGTTAGGCAAAAAGTCTCTAACCATGCCACTAAGGGTTAGTTAACCATTAATGGTTTGAAGACTTTGGGGACAAATTTGTAAGATTCCTTCCAAATTTGGGGGTATTCAACAAGTTAGCTTGTTGAAGGCATAAAGGCTTTAATGCCTTTTGAAGACTTTACTCCAAATTTGAGAAGTGACCTCCTCAAATTTAGGGAAAAGGGATAATGGATGGGTTTAGGTTAATTGATTAGGATTAGATGGATTCTAGAAGAAATTAGGAATAGGGTTAGGATGCAAGGGGGTGATGTAGGAAAATGCAAGTGGATGAGGAAAATATAATTTAATTAAAATAAAATGTTTTATTTCAATTGTGGTTGCAAATTTGCATTTGTAGGATTTTACAAGTGGGGGATTTTAATTAAATGTAAATTTAATTAAATGGGCTAGAAGGGGGATTTTAATTAAATGTGAATTTAATTAAATGGCTTAGATAGAAGAATGGTATATTAACTAAATCTTAATTTAATTAATTGAAAGAATTAAGAATAATTAAATGAATAAAATTCACTTAATTCATTGTGCAACTTTTAGGTGTCTACATTTTGCCCCTCTTTGAGTTAACGTGTGAGCACATGTTGATTCAAAGAAATTTTGTCGGATATGATGTCAAAATTTGATCGATATGATGTCGTGGATATGAAAAATTGATTTGATATGAAAAGTTGATATGATGCCCCAGATTTGATGAATGATATTGATGATGCTCCAGATATGAAGAATTGATTTGATATGAAAATTTGATATGAAACTGATATGAAATTGATGTTGAGATTTGATATGATAATTCCCCCTCGGGAGATCATTCATCCACAAAAGGTATGAATGATCTCTCAAAAGAAGAAGAATGTTATTTGAAAGATAGAAGAGTGGATAGTGATGACATGCATGGGTTTGATAAGATTGATTAGATTGATTGGATTGAGATTAAGATTGATCAGATTAAGATCAAGTCTGGTTTCAGGTATGACACTACCTGTATAAGACATGGATGATCGAGCATCTGGTTTCAAGAATGATACCACCTATATAAGACATGGATGATCAAGTGTCTGGTTTCAGGAATGATATATCCTATATAAGACCGATCAAAAAGCCTAGTTTTAGGAATGATATATCCTGTATAAGAGCTGATCAAAACATCTAGTTTCAGGAATGATATTGTTGGCATTTTTTATGTTTATGATGTGATTGTCATTGATGGACACACACTTGCATTGAGATATTCTTTATATGTATGAGCTTAAGCTCAACCAGAATATGTTGCAACAGGTATGTTGTATTATAGTCATTAAACTATTGGTGTTTTGCAAAATGTGTTTACCAGTTTGAAGCGGCATGCTAACCCCAAGCGGTTCGAGGATCCCAAGCAATACGAAGGATCAAAGTGGCAGAACACATATTTCTTAGTCTTCATTTTGTCAAATCGACAACCAGCATTTTGTATGAACCAGTAATACTCTATGATGAGTTACCAACCAGCATTTTGTGATGAGTTACCATCCACCGATTGTTTGACGGTGCCGACACTTTAACGGTGCTTTTTGTGTCATGTTACCAAGTATGTCCAGGTTCATTGAACCTAGGGAATTGGATTGTAATCCTATTGGACCAACATGAAATCGGATTCCTTTATAAGGACATCATGTCTAGGGTTTTAGGTTGTTTTTGTTGTTGTTGCGAAAGTTAATGTTGTTGCTAGGGTTTAAGGTGGTTGAGGAGTTGGAGAGAATATGAATGTGTAGAAGATTGAAGTAATGCTAGAATGCATTAGGAATGAGCTATCAAGGATCTAATCAACCAAACTGTGCTATTAGCTAGATCAATCACTTATTGATTACTCACATCTTTGACAAGTCTGTAGCCCTTAACCGAGTAGGCCCAAAAGCCTCTTATAAATCCTATAACAAGGTGGTTCACATCTATGGATCTAAAATCCTTTAGAAAGGTAGTCTTTAATTGGACTTATCTCCTAACAGAGATTGAGATTCTTAACAGGATCTATTCTGGTAAAGAATATTGTAAGACCTTAACCGGTCTGACCTTAACCGGTCTGGTTCCTATTCTGCAGATAGTTACTTGTGAGTTCTGTCTACCCCAACTATAATGACAATAATAATACCTCTAATTGAAATCTCAATCCAAAGTTTGGACATTCATATGGTAGAGTTTACTATTCTCATGGCTGGTGTTCATTTAGTTGTCAATCCAGGAACGTAAAACATGAAATGGGTCTGCAATATATATGCAATAAGCTCCTTAACTGATTATTCTGAATTACTACAAGAAAGGTAGGAATGGAAATCATAAAGGCTAAATGAAAACTTTACAAAACTCTGCTGAAAAGATCTAATAAAAATAACAGGAATCACACCGTTCTGCCTTGGCTGCAGGAACAGTCAAAGGATCTATTTCTAGTGGCTGCAGAAACAGTCCAGTCATGAACTTCTACTATAACTAAGTAAAAACTAACTTCAATAATCATAAACACGGGATCACTCACCAAGTGGGCCCCCTTGGATGAGTGATATCAAACTCTCAGCAAAGAACTATTAGTAGATCAGAATAACATCTTTATTCATTTTTCCTGAAAGATGATTACATATTCAAAGAGAGAAAATTCAGAATACTTGCCAAAAACTCTGCTCAATCCCTTTCCATTTTGTCTAACTCAGAAAAGAAGGAAGAGATTATTATAAAGAAAAGACAAACTACAATGGACAACTCCAATTACGCCCAGAAGAAGAGGTGGATAGCTGTCAGATGAAGGGGATAACAGAGAGCTTGGTTGCAGGAACTGTGGATCTAAAACTGTACCACAGTCTTTGCACGCCAAAGAGATATTTTGCAAATTAAACATGTACCAGAGTTAAACTCCCATGGTGAAGTACAACTGCTCTGATTATGCCATAGATTGTGCTCACTTGAATCTCCTTCAATTTGACCTCCAACTATCTGAACGTGATTCTCCAGTCCTTAGGCACGAGGGAAAATTCTCCACCGCAACATCAATTATTATCTGCACTAAAACAAAAACAATATACAAGGACATGCATATGCATCTTACTTAACTAATACATTCATTAACTCATATATGAAATCATCCTAAATAATCCGCATATCACAGGGACAAACCATTTGGCTACAGGAATAAACTGGCATGGCTGCAGGAATTAACAGATAAGGTTCAAACATGATTTCTTAAGTTTAGTTTTAAAACATGGATTACATATAGTCAATTCACAATATTTTACTATCACAATGCAACCCAAAATATGCCAAAAACCTAAGAGTTTTGATAAAAAAAATATGTCAATACATCGACTTATCATGCCCCCCAACTTTAAGGGTTTGTTGCTCCTGCAGCAAAAGGAGAATTTCTGATTTTTGTTGAAACTCTGAAATCACCAACAGTGTCCTATCCGGTTCCCTTGGAAGGCAAATTCCAATAAAATCCCTTCATCTTCTCCAACCTGGACCATCTAGCTGTTTCTTCCACATCTACATCATAATTCTGTTATGTTCGTTGACATGCCAAAAGTGGCCACATAAGGATAGGAGGCTGAAAGATTAATGGCAACCAATTATTGGATTTCTCCCTGCCTAGTTGTATGTACTTGGAGGCTCTCTGTATAGCTGCATGAAAATTTTGTAATGAGTAGGGTTCTCCTAGTTTTAAATGATCTGGTAGTTGATTCCAGCATTGAGTTAGTCCTTCTAGTGCTGTTGTCCTATGGGTATGAACCAATTGCTCATACGCTTGATAGACTTCCTCTCTCATTGGAAGTACTATCTTACTAACATCATCTCTTATTAGCAACTTTTGCCAATCATAATACAGAACCCTAGGTGCTTCTGATTCCCTCCTCAATGGCAATGGACAGTCAAGTTCCAATTTTTCAAACTCCCTGGCTTGTGGTCCTATAATCATTTCATTTTGTATCCAAGACATTAGAGCTCTGAGATGGATATCCCCAATGTACAACAAAGGATTCCATTTTATGTCCTGGGGTACAGCATAATTATGTAAATATAATTCACATAACAGATTCCTTACAGAATGTGGGGAGGTTTGATAAGCATGATAGAATTCCTCAAGTGTTTCCAAGGATGGATTAAGATCCCTTACTATGCGGTTTAATCTGAAATTCAGATACTGTTCTTTCAAGTGCACTGCATAAATTCTTGGGGGAGCCCTACACTGCATTATCTCAGGAATCATACCATAAATCTCTTCTACCTTAGTCTCCAATTCTTTAATTCTATTATCTTTTTTCTCAATCTCTTTTTGTTATTTATTAATTATCCCTTGCAACATATCCTTCTCTATTTCCCATTGCCTAAAGAATGTTAAAGTAATTGATAAACTAGTTAGGGATGAAGGAGTTCTTATGGGTCCTACCTTAGACCGTGGGATTTCTTCAATAACTTCTTCATTCTGGATTGGCATATCTCCCACATTTTCTTCAGGTTGTTGTGGAACATCCTCAAACTGAAGCCAGATTTGCAAGCTTATCCATTACAATTTCTTCCTGAATTTCTTCTTGGATTTCTTCTCCTGCAGGATTTTCTTGCATTTCCTCTTCTACAGGGTTTTCTTGAATTTCCTCTTTTGCAAGGTTGTCTTGAATTTCCTCTTCTGCAGCATCTTCTTCTTCTGAAGTTTCTACTGCAATCACCTCTGCTGGATTACTCACTGGTTGAGTCTTATGTGTCCTCCTTGTTCTCCTCACATACAATTTTGAAACAAACACAGGTGTTTTTTTTTTTAATCGACGCCTCTTGGCTGCAGGAGGGATATGCACTTCCTGCGGCTGGATAACAAATTCTTCATCTGACTCCTCTTTTTCCAATTCTTTTCCTTCCCTCTACAAAATAGGTGAACCTCCTTGAAGAGAGGTAGAGGGTTGTCCTTTGATTGACTCTGCTTCAATATTTTCTTCTAAAATAATTGTAGCTCCTTCAACAACCAACAAACCCTCATCTTCACCAGTAAGACCTTCTGGAACTATCTCTTCTTGAACTGGCAGATTATTTTCAATAGGGTCTTCATCTACCCTAAATTGCAGAATATCTTCAAACACACCCCATTCCATCTGTGAAACATCTCTCAGGGACCGTTGTACCAACAAATTCACTAGTCCATGATGGCTAACAGAGCGATTTCCATATTTTTTGTCTCCTTAGAACTTATAGAAATGAGATGATACAAGAAATTTGGGACATTAACTCGCCAGTCATGACGCAGATGACTAAGTAACTTGAAGTGAGGTGAATGGAGATTTGAATACCGTCCTTCACAGATAATATATTTCATAATATACAAAGCTACCTGAGGCCAATGTGCTGGCAAAGAAACCCTTCTAGTCCCTTGCCTATCCACCATTAAGGGTCTATTAGTAGGAACTGTGAACTCTGCCCTGGCACTCCTTGCATCCTTCGATTCTGGAAAGAGTTCTCCTTCCTGCAGCAACCCTATGACCTCTGCAATTCACTGCTCTGTAGCAATTACCCTCAACCCCTTAACTATAGCTTCTCCTTTGTCAAAAGAATGCATAAATTCCGCAGCTATTTCATCATTGAAATCCCTGATTCTCAAGAAATAATCCAACCAGCCGTGGTTTTGGAAATAATGCACACAGACAACATCCTGTAGCAACCCTTCATAGACAGTTGGTTCATGGCGAATCAGATCGCCACCCATATTTTACTCTGATAATTCCACAGCTTCACCAAAATGTTTGACAGATTCACAAAAGCTAAAATCTACGTATCTTAAATTTGGCGGCAAAAGTTATTATTCACTCGCGTGAAATAATAATCATCATACGTAATGTTAGTTCGGGATAATAAATCTTACTGGAAAAAAGGACCATAAAGTACCCCCCCCCCCCCAAAATAACCTAGCATGTGTCCACACAGGCTGACAAGATTTCGGGTTTGAAGTGGATTAAAACAGAATTAAAATCATAATGACCTAATAAATGCATAATTAAAATAAAGTACAATATACACATACCTGCAATTGGGCAAAAATGATGGAGAAATGAAATGAAGTGATAGATAAGAAAGTGGGATGGAGTGTAGTGGATGGAACTTTATGTACGGAGAACAATATTCCTCATGGAAATATTATATTATGATACGGTCAATAAGTTCACTACAGAGGCTGTAGGAACATCACCTTTATCAACACACTCAAATGCAACAGGAAGGTCATGAATTGATACTGAAGCATTAACAGTTGATGCAGGAACATTACCAATTGCTGCAGGAACTTGTATTTCATTTTGAGGAGAAAACTACTGCAGGAACTCTTCTCTAGTAGTTGGCTTGTGATAAAGTCGTAGTCGGTGTCCATTCAGTAAGAGTTTAAATCGAACAGGATCTATTGTGGACAACTAAACTGCTCCATTGTGAAAAACTTCTTCTACCTCATAAGGACCCAACCACCTTGTTTGGAGTTTTCCCATAGCATCCTTATATCTGGAATCATACAAGAGTGCCTAGTCACCAACTTTGAATTTCTTTTCTCTGATATATTTATCATGCCATCTGGCTCTTTGGTTTTGAATCAACTCTATCTGTTGAACAGCTATCTTTCTCCATTCATCAAGAGCACTTAACTACTGAATGCGTTCCTTCCGTGCTTCAGACAATGTCATATTCAGTTGTAAAGTTGTTCTCAAGGTTTTATGCGCAAATTCAATAGGCATCATTGTTGTTTTGCCATAAACCATCTCAAAAGGTGTGAATCCAATTGGTGTTTTCCATGTTATTCTATATGCCCAAATTGCCTCTAAAAGCCGATTAGACCAATCTTTCTTGTGGATAGAAACTATTTTTGTAAGAATAGCCTCAATCTCTCTGTTGGTAACTTCCACTTGGCCATTAGACTATGGATGATATGGAGTAGATTTCCTATGTCTTATATTGTATTCATTGACCAAAGCTTTTATCAATGTTGATGTAAATTGAGGTCCCTGATCTGAGACAATTTCTCTGGGTACTCCATACCTTGTAAATATTTCTTCATAGAGAAACTCAGCTACCTTATTATCTCTTGCATGTTGCATAGCTCTAGCTTCTACCCATTTTGTCACATAGTCTATACATACCAAGATATAAGATTTGTCATTAGAAGGTGGATCAATGGGGCCAACAAAATCTAATCCCCATTTGTCAAATGGTGTAATAGATATTTGAGGATATAGTGGCATCTCATCAGATTTTGTAGGTCTGCCCATTCACTAACACCTATCACACTTCCTTGTGTACTGAGCTGCATCCTTGTGTAGTGTAGGCCAATAATAATCAGTATTGAGTATTTTCAGTGTTGTCCTTTTGGCAGCAAAATGACCTCCACATGGCTCATCATGACATGCATGCAAGATGTCATATGTTTCATCTTCTCTGACACATCTTCACATAACTTGATCAGGTCCAGTATAAAATAGACAATCAACAATCCATGAAAAGTTAAAACTTTTTTCAACTAGCAACCTTCTTTCCTTAGGAGAAAAAGAAATTGGCATCTTAGCTACAACTAAATAGTTGGCAATATCAGCATACCAAGGAGTATGAGCTTGTATGAGAAACAAATGCTCATCTGGAAAAGTGTCATCTATCATTGTAGAGTCTTCCTGCAATTGAAGATGTGAAAGATAATATGCAACAACATTAGACTTCCCTGGATTATCAACAACTGTGATATTAAATTCCTGCATCAACAATAACCAGCGAGCCAGTCTACTGGTGATGGATGGCTTATTCATAAGATATCTAATTGCAGTATGATCTGTATGCACAAATATTGGATACCCTGTAATATAGTGTCTAAACTTTTTAAGGGCATATATGACAGCTAGTATTTCCTTTTCAGTAACTGTATAATTCAATTCAAGTCCCTGCAAATTCTTGCTGATATAATATATTGCATTTTCCAACTTATCAACTTTTTGTCTTAGCACTGCTCCTATAGCATAATCAGATGCATCAGTATGGATTTGGAATGGTAGAGACTAATTAGGTCCTTGTAGAACTGATGACTGCCCTTTGAAAAGTGCCTGGAGCATTACACAACCCAAAAGGAAGAACAGAATATGCATAAGTGCCCCATGCACAAGTAAATGTTATTTTCTCCTAATCCTCAGGAGCTATTTGTATCTGATTATAGCCACTAAATGCATCCAGAAATGAAAAATATCTCTTACCAGCAAGAGAATCCAATACCTGATCCACAAATGGTAGTGGAAAATGATCCTTCCTTGTGGCTAAGTTCAAAGCTCTATAATCAACACATACTCTTCATTTGCCTCCCTTTTTAGGAACTATCACCAAAGGTGATACCCATTGACTGTCAAAGATAGGATAGATAAACCCAGCTTTCAACAATTTCTGCAATTCTTCCTTAACTATCTCCTTCAAGACAAGATTAACTCTTCTTTGAGGTTGTCTAAGGGGGCAACACTCATCCTTTATGTAAATGCAATGAGTACAAACTATTGGATCAATTCCATTCATATCCTTGTAATCCCATGCAAAGGCATTTTTATGGAGTTTTAGCAAGTCCACTAGGCCATCCTTCTGAGTATCTGCTATATTCTTGTTGATGTTCAAATATTTATTCAATTCAACCTCTATCTTGATAGTAAGATCAATTTGATTTATATCAAAAACTTGAGAATATGACAATTCCTACGACAACAAGGTATGTACGATATCAATGGCTGCAGGAAAGTCCAATCCTGCAATATTCGAAAACAATTCCTGCAATTCTTGGTATTCTATTAATTTGTTTATCAAGACCTTATAAAGGATTGATTCTTCATCATATAACTGCATGAGTGGCACTCGATTAATCATCATAAGGTGATTAATAGAGTCAATTTCTTCAGATTCCTCTCCCAAAATAGGTCAAACAGCCTGCTGCTGATCAAGTTGAGGTTGTGCAGGGGAATACAAGGCCAATGTTTTTGTGGAACTGCCATCTAAAATAGTCATGTCTCTTGATCTACACCCAATATATGCATCATCTGTGGCAAGCCATGGCCTTCCCAAAATGACTGGATATCCCCTCAATGTTGCTTTTGGGGATAAAATCATAAATTTTACAGAATATTCCCAGGAATCTAGAATGACCACTATATCTTCTATCATACCATCAGGTCTTACTGCAGAGCCATCAGAAAGTTGAAGAACTGTAGGTGTAGCCCTTAAACTATCTATCTCTAGATGTTTCATTACTTGTCATTACATTAATGGATGCCCCTATATCAACTAAAACATTTTTTATTTGACTGCCATTAATGACTATACTCACAACAGGACTGCCTGGATCAGAATACTTTAGAATAGCAATTTTTCCTAACATAATATCAGCCAATTGATCCATAACATGAACTGTTTGTGGATCATTTTTCTTTCTGCCAGGTTTCTTTAGGCATGCCTCTCTCAATTCTTTACCATATATTGAAACATCCTTTATTGCTTGCAGCAATGGAATTTTAACACAAATGTGCTTCAGTTGATCAAGAATATCAAAGTTTTGTTGTTGATCAGTTGAAACTTCTTTGTCTTTCAATCTTTGGGGAAATGGTGGTAATATTTGAGTTTGAGGTATTACATCATTAGGATCAAAGATTGGTTGCTCTTCTTGTACCTCAGTAATAACTTGCTGAGAGGGATTAGGTAGTGATGTTCCAGATCGGAGGTGAATATCATCTAGTGATAAAGAATAGGCTGGGTATTGTTTAGCATCAGCTAAATAAGCTTGTTGTTGTTGTTGAGATTTGATATTTGGATTAGGCAACGGTTGAGTAGGCAGTTGTGTTGGCTTGGGAGGTGGTGTTGTGGCTACGGGAGGTGGCATTAAAGCAGGAGGTTGTGGCTGCTGAGCAGGGGGCTAATATCCAGAAGATTGGGATGACCATGATCGGTTTCCCCTCCATTAAGAGGTAGGTTGCCAATTCCCTTGAAACTGGTTCCCTACACCTTGAGGTGGATACTAGTTTCCCTGTGGTTGCTGCCACTGGGGTATTTGATTAGCAAATTGCTATCCTTGGCCTTGTGATCCATACCAATGTGGATAATTACCAAAATTTTAAGAATACTGTGGTTTTCATTGGTTATTTGGTGCATAAGAATTACCACTATAACCAGAAAAGGAAAGTGGATCAGGTGGCATACCTCTTCTTTGAAAATTTGGTCTTCTTTGAGCAACATAGAAGACTTGTTCATCCTCCCCTTGAATTGGTTTGAAATCGGGTACTTCAACATTTGTAACCATCTTACATCTACAATCTTTCTTCCACTGCTTACAATGAGGACAGAATTCTACAAGAAATGCATCAGCTTTCTCATGCTTCTTCTTAGTTGCCAATGTATCCAACTGAGTAGTCATATTGTTTATAATATCCACCTTGAAATCTTTTAATAAATGACTAAGTTCCAACCTAGAAACTCTATTTCCAAATGATGATGATAGTGCTCCTGGTTTAAATCTCCTATTCTTCTTAGAAGTGGATCTGGAATACTTTTTGCAAGTTTTTCCTATTTCAACCCAAGTAGACTGTGTAATGTCACCTCCCCCCATTAGATCTAAGGAATCGGTGCATTCATCACTGATACCCCTCAAGAATATCAATTTGAGGGAATCTTCATTCAGAGTACTATGCTTGGACTTCTTGACACTAAACAAAAACCTTTCTAGATAATCCTCAAGGCTCTCATCTTCAGTTTGTGTCATTCTAAATATATCATCCCCGTGATGATCAGTGCCTCTACAGTAATCTTTGTATTTTTCAAGAAACAACTATTTCATCTCATCCCATGTATTGATTGTGCTACTACCCAAGCTCATAAAACATCTCAAGGATGACTCCTTCAAAGTGGCTAGAAAAATTTTGAGTCTATGGGCATCTGTAGTATAGTCAAAACTCCTACAAAAAATATCAAACTCAAACAGAAATGTATCCTGGTCCTCTGTAACCAACCCATAGAACTTAAGAAGTCAAGATGCTAGAATGTTCTTAAAGTTAGCATTATCATGCTGGTCAGAGATGGGAAACTCAAATGTTGGACCAGGTGGTGGGGGTGGATTATTTCCACCAGGAGGTGGGTTCCCTTGCATTGGACTTGTGGGGGTTATTACAATAGGCAATTCTTCTTCTTATAGACCAAAAAGGAACTGAAGACTACCTTCTGGAAATTCAGACTCAGGGTGATTCAAATTTTGTGGGACTTGATACAGCTCAAAAAAAGGGTTTATATCTGGAAAACTATCTTCTGCATGAGTAGTATGAGTGGGTAAAAATCTACCTCTGGCATCTCTTCTTCTATTATGCATGCAGATTCATGAGATTCAAACAATTAACTAGAAACTAAAATAATCATAACAGGCTCTTAGCTTGACACTATCCCTGGCAATGACACGAAAAATGTCTACCCCAACTATAATGACAATAATAATACCTCTAATTGAAATCACAATCCGAAGTTTGGACATTCATATGGTAGAGTTTACTATTCTCATGGCTGGTGTTCATTTAGTTGTCAATCTAGGAACGTAAAACTTGAAATGGGTCTGCAATATATATGCACTAAGCTCCTTAACTGATTATTCTGAATTACTATAGAAAAGGTAGGAATGGAAATCATAAAGGCTAAATGAAAGCTTTACAAAACTCTGCTGAAAAGATCTAATAAAAATAACATGAATCACACCGTTCTGCCTTGGCTGCAGGAACAGTCAAAGGATCTATTTCTAGTGGCTACAGGAACAATCCAGTCATGAACTTCTACTGCAACTAAGTAAAAACTAACTTCAATAATCATAAACATGGGATCACTCACCAAGTGGGCTCCCTTGGATGAGTGATATCAAACTCTCAACAAAGAACTACTAGTAGATCAGAATAACATATCTTTATTCATTTTTCCTGAAAGATGATTACATATTCAAAGAGAGAAAATTCAGAATACTTGAAAAAAACTCTTCTCAATCCCTTTCCATTCTGTCTAACTTAGAAAAGAAGGAAGAGCTTATTATAAAGAAAAGAAAAAATACAATGGATAACTCCAGTTACGCCTAGAAGAAGAGGCAGATAGCTATCAGATGAAGGGGATAACAGAGACCTTGGCTGCAGGAACTGTGGATCTGAAACCGAACCACGGTCTTTGCACGCCAAAGAGATAGTTTGCAAATTAAACATGCACCAGAGTTAAAATCACATGGTGAAGTACAACTACTCTGATTATGCCATAGATTGCGCTCGCTTGAATCTCCTTCAATTTGACCTCCAGCTATCTAAACGTGATTCTCCAATCCTTAGGCGCGAGGGAAAATTCTCCACCACAGCATCAATTATTATATGCACTAAAACAGAAACAATATACAAGGACATGTATATGCATCTTACTTAACTAATACATTCATTAACTCATATATGAAATCATCCTAAATAATCCACATATCACAGGGACAAACCATTTGGCTGCAGGAATTAACAGACAAGGTTCAAACATGATTTCTTAAGTTTAGTTTTAAAACATGGATTACATATAGTCAATTCACAATATTTTACTATCACAATGCAACCCAAAAGATACCAAAAACCTAAGAGTCGTGATAAAAAAACATGTCAATACACTAACTTATCAAGTTCCATCTCACCGTGGGTTTTCCCATTTGGGTTTCCACTTGTGTTATGGTGTTTGTGCTTTTGTGGGTGAATGCATTATTTGTTATTTGGTTTGCATGTGTGCTAACCGGTTTGTCTGCTAAACTATTTTACCAGTTTACTGTTAGTCTTGCAAAGTGTTTAAGTGCAAAGATTTTTGGCATACTAATTCACCCCCCCTCCTAGTATTCATCAATTGGTATCAGAGCCTACCTTTCTATAAGTTTAACCACTTGGAAAGAGATATGGGGGAATACACATTGAGGTAACTTACTCATCAGCTCACTCAGTCTGAGCAAGCCTATGATGATCTTATGGTCAAATACAAGGCATCTCAAGCAAAAAGGAGAGAACATGCAGAAAAGCTGATGGAGCTATCTAAAAATAGTTCCTTTGATGAAGCAAACATGGAAGCCCTGATTCAAGAAGTAGAAAATTTGAATGAATCCATTTCCAACCTAAGAAAAGAATTGGAAGGACTAACCATTCGAATCTGTCAAGAACTTGAGAACCAGAGGAAAGCTGAAAATCTAGTCAAAGACAAAGATCATGAAAACTCCAAGCTGAAGCAAGAGATCAGTGCCCTAATTGCTCAACTCCATGCGAGCAAAGCAGAAAAGGAAGACATGCAAGGAGAACTGAACATTGCCATCTTTGAGAATGAAAACCTGATGGAAACAAATGCTGCTATTTCCAAAGAACTCTCTGAGTCAAAGGAAATACTTACTAAGTTCAACAAGAGTATTGTCAAGCTAAAGCAAAAGCTTGAATCTGCCAAACCAACAAAGAATACCAATGGACTTGGTTATTCTGGTCATGAGGAAGGTGAGACCTCTGGTACAAATGTTGGAACATCAAAGAAATAATCATCATCAAAGGACAAAGGTAAGAAAAAGTTTAAACATGTTTGTTTTAACTATCTTAAAGAAGGACATACTACAAATGTGTGTAGGAGTAAGGCTTACAACAATTTTCCTTATTTCTTAAATGATAAGCCTAGATCCTATTGATTCAATGGTAACTATTATGCATGCAACAAGTTTGGGCATAGAGCATCTGAATGTAGATCTGCTATGAATAACACTGGAAGATATCCTTAGAGGACCCAAGGAGTTGGTCCTGAAACTTTTGTGAACCAGAATCACAATCGGTTTAATGCCTTCAATCATCAGCCAAGAAGCTGTAGCTATCAAGCGGCAACTGGATGGAGAGAAAACTATTGGATTTGTCATGGCCATGGTCACACTACTGCAACATGCAGAAGAAAGAATGGAAACATGAACAATGGACCCTGAAGAGCACCTGGATTGGTTTGCTATCACTGCAACAAACCAGGTCACATTGCCAGATTATGTACATCAAGAAAGAGTATATCAGATGATATACCAGTCACTCCGGAAGGAAACATTGATGTTGACACTGTTCAAGCGGATATGAACAAAGCCTGGAAGAAGAAACCAGCGGTGTTGCAAGAGGAATCAATTTCTGCACCTAGTGTGGAAATCACGGAACCAGAAAACTAAGCTTCAGAAAAGCTTAGGGGGAGCAAACAGCGAAATGTTTCGAACACTCGGTTTACACCGGTAAAAGACCTTAACCGGTATGTGATACCTGTCAATAGGCGGAAGACCGGAAATGGTAAAAGGAAAATTAGGGTTTACGCCCTAATGGTGGAGCATTAATTGCAGTAGGTGAGGAATATGTTTAAAAGGATTTTTCAAATCATTTCTCACTATCAGTTTTCGAAGCGAAGGAGGTTTTCAAGTACAGAGCGATGACAAAGCGATTTGTGTTGTGATTCTGAGAATTTAAGGAACCTTGAAGGATATTCAAATTCAAATTGCAAACGGTCAAGTGAAGAATGCAAAGCGGTGATTCTGCAACCGACGGAGTGTGAGGTGGAGAAGAATCTTAAAGCCCTAAATTCACGATTTTCGAAAGGTATTTTTTGAGTTTTCAGTTTCTATTATGGCTTCTGCATCCCATACTAGCTCTAGTACATCTGTAGATTTAGCAAGCTTTATTCAATGCAAGTCTAGATATAATGCCCTATCACAAATTTAAGCTGGTGTGATAGTAGAATAGGGAATCTCAGATTACATAGATTGTAAAATTGAAGACCTAGAGTCTCTAGAAATCCACTCGCAGCTAGGATTATTTTGTGGACAAGATAAAAAGATCAAACTGGAGTATAGTATCTTGGAGAAGAAGAAGCTCCACAATGCTATTTATTTCTTGGAGGATTTCACAGATGATCACATTAGGATCATTCTGAGCAGAGTTCATGGTGACAAGATGTACCTGGAAAGAACGCATGATATAACACCATAACCAATTCATGCCATCACTGGTTTCTACAATACAGGGGAAGTGCCAGCCCTAAGGATGGTAAGCAAAACTGAAATGTCCAAGTCACCGGTTTAGTGAGCGATTCATGAGGTATGATCGTCAATTCTATCAAGGACAATCTGGTGAAATATGCATGTATGGTGATTGGATACCAGATGTTCTCAGCCAGTAGAATTAACTCTGTATCTATTGCAGCGATAAATGTCTCTTACTAGATGATCAAGGAGGATGCATCATTTGACCTATGCACTGGTATGCAAAGGCAACTCCTATTGAATCTTAAATTGATCAAATAGGATAATGCATTAAGATTAAAGTTTGGACAACTACTGGTTGGGTTGTTCTTTTACTTCCAAGGCTACTTTCCAGGAGTAGGTGATGTCCAGTGGTCTGTTGACCAATCAGTAACCAAGCAAATCAAGGAAAGCATTCAAGTAGTTGGAACCAGTTACCCTGAAGTTCTGAACAAGTACTTTGATGAGTTTTGATGCAAAATGAGTCAGAGGGTGAGAATATCAAGTGATATTGTCAAGAAATATGAAGATGATATCTGTTTCACCATTAAAGTGGATCAATGCATAATGGGGGTTGTTGAGCCCAAACAGGAGGAAGTGGATCCTATGGGCTATAAGGTAATGAATGATATGATGGAAGGATATGCCTCTACCCTTATTGCCTCACCACTTGATCCAAAGGCAAAAAGAACCAGTACCTACCTAGAAAGGATAACACCGGTTGAGGAACCCTCAACAAAGAAAGGAAAAGAACCTCCAGTGAAGAAGGCAAAAGCAGTGCCTTCAGCATCAGCACTGGCTACTATAGCCAGTCCTACAGTGACCAAGTGGTCACCGGCTAAAAAGAAACCTGAAGCTACACTTGCTAAAGTGTTCGAGAGAAAGAGGAAGACAAGAAATACCTCTCCAGACTCGGAAGAAACTGTATCTGAGGAAAAACCAAAGAAGACACGTCAAGCAAAGAAAAAGACAAAGAATGAACCGGCATCATCGACACCGGTAAATATTGACATCTCCTCCTACAAACCTTTGACACATTGTCAAAGAACTATCAAAAACATTAGGAGAAAAGTGTTGAATGATTTAATTGACTATTTTGATGACTTTAATGATGATGAAAAGGAAGCGGTTGAAAAAGAAATAATTCAGTATTTATGTGTTAATTGTTGGCAATATCACATTATTACAGACAATGAAAGATTGTTGACATTTCAATAAGGATATTGAGAAGGTTGTTGATGATTATGGACATAACTAATTAAAGATGTTTTACTATCTTGATATTATTATTTTGTCATTGATGTCAAGAAATCGATTTTCTAATTCAGTATGATGTTGCCATATCTTGAGAAGTATGATATGAAGATTATAAAGAAGTCGGTAAAGACACAGGAAAGAATATGATGAATAAGGGGATAAGTTATTCAATGGGCAACTACTACCGAGTCAGACAATGATGAGATCATGATGTTTTAGATTGTTTTAAACATCATACATATGTTGTAAAATGTAAAGGTTAATACTATACTATGTTATCAGGCAAAGAACCTAGTTGGTAAACCCTAAGGTTATCGCTATCGGTTAATGAAGGCAGAATGTCTACCGAGTGAAGTTTAGTATTCATCGAGTTGCAACCGAGCTATAACAGAATGCATTAAATGTTTACATGTGATATTTAATGAAAGAAGCTGATGAGCTGGAGTGGATCAATGATTGGTAAGCCATGGAAGAAGTTTGTTAATGAATCTAAGGCAATGGAAAGTCGGCAAGAAGATCCACAGCTCAAATTGAACCGCATTACCCTAACACAAGTTCCAAGGTGGGGTAAAATGTTTTCAGATTGAAAGATACATTGAACCTGGACAAGATTGAAGATCTGATGGCTATGATTGATCATGGGAAATGTGATCAAGGAGATTAAGCGATTAGAAGATTGTTTATAAATAGGAAATTGTTGATAAATGATGTATGCAGGCAAGTGTATGCACAGGGATGCTACATAGTGATTACCGAGCATAGAGTATTGATGCCCAGCAGATAAACAAGATTAGTTCTATGTCTAGATTGTATTGAACAAATAGGAATCTGCTTTAGCATTTTAGATGTGAAGTTGCAAATAGATTTTTATTACTGTTACTTTGTGAAAGTGACAGGAGATCTCTTAACCGAGTGGACTTAACAGTCTTATATGTAAATCCTCTAGCAAGGTGACATTCTGATTGAGTGTTTGAAATCCTTTGACAAGGTCACTTCTAACAAAGTGAAGATCCTAATAGATCTGAGGGAAATCCCTTAACCGGGTCACATCTAGCAATGTGTTTGTAATCTTTAACAGGATTTGCTTTTAACTGAGCATACTCTAGAAGAGTATATTTCTTAGTGGGTCCAAAATCGCACAGTGGTTTTTCCCTATTTGGGTTTCCACGTTAAATCTGGTGTTATGAGGTTTATATTGTTCATATGCTCTTGAGTTTGCATGTTTGACAAGTTTTGGTTATATGACTGATATATATGTTACCGAGGTTGAATCTGATGTTTTTATGGATGATTAAGTTTATATGATTCACCCCCCCTCTCATCTTGTTGGCTATTGGATCTGTACTTATATTAAGTATTAGAACTATCATTAATGACTGATCGCCTTCAGAAATTAGATCTGAGACACCGGATTCTTTGTATAAATCCTTAGATAATAAATGGCGCATTGTCATAGAGCAGGAACAGGAAATGAGAGAAAAAGTTTTTGCTGAACACTTTCCTGATGTATCAAATTCTGAACTATTTGAACTAATGAATAAATACAAAGGCCTCTTCTTCATGAGAAGAAGAAGACTCCTGTTACTTGAAGGGAAGGGTAAAGAAGTGCTCAAGAATACACACACCCTTGCTCTAGAAGCCCTGAAGATGCATCGAGTGGCTAAAGCCAACAGGAAGGCTAAGTAAGAACCGACAATAACTAAACCAAATGAAGAGTTTGATGATGAAGGAAATCTAGTTGCTGAACCGATCAACACTATTGATGTCGATGCTCTGTATGGAGAAGATATTGCTCAGGTTACACCATCGCAAGCTATAGGATAGGAGAAGCAGGCAGAATAGGAAATAAAGCAAAAGGAAACTGAGGATAAAAAGGAGGAAGAAAAGGATGAAGCAGAGAAGAAGAAAGCAGAAGAGGAGAAGAAGAAGAAGAAGAAGAATGAAGTGGAGAAGAAGAAAGTAGAAGAGGAGAAGAAGAAGAAGAAGGATGAAGAGGAGAAGAAGAAAAAGGAAGAGGACAAGAAGAAGAAGGAAGAGGAAAAAGGAAGAGGACAAGAAGAAGAAGGAAGAAGATGAGGAGAAATGGAAATAGGAAGAAAAGAGAAAAGAAGAGGAAGAAGAGAAAAAGAAACAAGAAGATGCAAAGAAGAAGAAAGAAGAAGAAGATAAGGAAGAGGAGAAGCGGAAGGAAACAGAGAAAAGGAAGAAGGAAGAGGAAGAGAAGGAAGAGGAAAAGAGAAGAGAAGCAGAAAAGAAGAAAACAAAGGAGGACAAGGCAGGAGAAGTGGCAAAGAACACGCAGATGGAGACACCTAAGGCAACCGATAGTCAAGCCAAACTGGCTGACCTTACCAGTCCCATTGACCTCCAGTCTGCAAGTGAAATGGAGCTAATGCAAAGCATCAAGGTTGCTCAAGAATGCCTTGAGGTGTTAAGGAGGAAGAAGGAGGAAGATGTGATCCAAGCTACGGTGGACACTCTTACTGGTTTGTTACCCGATACAAATCTTCCCAGTACCGACTCATCATTGGCATAACTAAAGCTCCTATGCACAGTAGTAGATGATCAAGTGCATAGCTTAGAAGAGGTAGCAGAGGCAAATGCTAAGAAAGAGCATCAAAAGGCTCTAAATATTGCTATGGTGAAGAAGTTAAATGGGCTCCGAACTGAACTCCAAAAAGCACAAAAGGATATAAGGGACGCTCTAGATGAGGGGAATCTTCTACTCAGCAAGATTTGCCAACCCCATTTGTTCTATGACGATGTGCTTGCATAGAAGCAAAAGCTTCAATCTAACTTGTAGTCCTACATGAGAAAATTCAAGTCGCCTTATGACTCCTTTAAAGCCTATGGGCAAACCGTTCACCGGTTTCACATCCAAACAGCAAAAATGGAGCATGAGATCAGCACCCGGTCTCGAGATTTGTAGGAGCTGCAACTGGTTCTACTCCCACGTCTGCAAATTCTTCAGAAGTGCTATCTAAATCTGGATGCCTAAATAGTAACACAGGAGATGAGCACAATTGACACCATGGAAGAACAGGTCTCCCAGATGCAGACAAAGAAATAAGTAGCCACCTCCCTACTTGAGTCCTGGTCTTTATCTATGAAACAATTCTTGCATGACTTTAAATCTATTTTTGACAAGTTTTATTCCTTATTGTCATAAACTTTTATTATTTTAATACCAAATGAAAACAGGGGTTGTTCAGCTGTACTTTGTCATTGTTGGCAAAGGGGGATAAGTATCTGGTATTTAAAATTTTGGTGTATGCTCTGATATCTCTATGTGCAAAATAGTTATACATTGTATTGTTAAAGGGATAGTGTATATGCTTAGGGGGAGCAATTTTGCTAATGGCATGCTTTTGTTGTAAAACACTTAGATGTCAAAAAAAAAAATTCCTAAGTGTTGCCATCAATGCCAAAGGGGGAGATTGTTGGCATTTTTTATGTTTATGATGTGATTGTCATTGATGGACACACACTTGCATTGAGATCTTCTTTATATGTATGAGCTTAAGCTCACTCGGAATATGTTGCAACCGGTATGTTGTATTATAGTCATTAGACTATTGGTGTTTTGCAAAATGTGTTTACCGGTCTAAAGCGGCATTCTAAACCCAAGTGGTACGAAGGATCAAAGCGGCAGAACACATATTTCCCAGTCTTCATTTTTTCAAACTGGCAACCAGCATTTTGTATGAACCGATAAAACTTTGTGATGAGTTACCATCTACCGATTGTTTAGCAGTGCCGACACTTTAACGATGCTTTTTGTGTCGTGTTACCAAGTATGTCCAGGTTCATTGAACCTAGGAATTGGATTGTAATCCTATTGGACCGACATGAAATTAGATTCCTTTATAAGGACATCATGTCTAGGGTTTTAGGTTGTTGTTGTTGCTGTTGTGAAAGTTAATGTTGTTGCTAGGGTTTAAGGTTGTTGAGGAGTTGGAGAGAATATGAATGTGTAGAAGACTGAAGTAATGCTGGAATGCATTAGGAACAAGCTATCAAGGATCTAATCAAGCAATCTGTGCTATTAGCTAGATCAATCACTTGTTGATTACTCACATCTTTGACAATTCTGTAGCCCTTAACTGGGTAGGCCCAAAAGCCTCTTGTAAATCCTCTAATAAGGTGGTTCATATCTATGGATCTAAAATCCTCTAGCAGGGTAGTCTTTAATTGGACTTATCTCCTAACAAAGATTGAAATTCCTAACAGGATCTATTCTAGTAAAGAACATTGTAAGACCTTAACCGGTTTAGTTCCTATTCTGCAGATAGTTACTTGTGAGTTCCATCTCACCGTGGTTTTTCCCATTTGGGTTTCCACGTCAAAATTACTTGTGTTATGGTCTTTGTGCTTTTGTGGGTGAATGCATTATTTGCTATTTGGTTTGCATGTGTGCTAACTGGTTTATCTGCTAAATTGTTTTATTGGTTTACTATTAGTCTTACAAAGTGTTTAAGTGCAAAGACTTTTGGCATACTAATTCACCCCCCCCCCCTCTTAGTATTCATCAGATATATCCTATATAAGTGCTGATCAAAACATCTGGTTTCAGGAAAGATACATCTTGTATAAGACATGATAGAAGATAGTTTGGAAGAATGATGAAGATATGAAAGTGAAGAAAGATTCCATGATGATACGATAGATATGCATGTGATGGATGCAATGATGAATGATATGCATTATGTTTCAAGATGAGGTTTTATGAGTGTTGGGTCTCAAATCAATAGATTGGATAGGTTCTAAGGAAATGCCAACTCCTATGATCAAACCCTCCAATTGACTTGGCCAAATTATAGAGTGAACCTATTTGGTTACTAACTCTCTCACTTTAGGCTCTGCAGGACCTAGGCGGGTATACCTACTCACTAGTTGTTCCTTCAACTAATGCTTTTTATAGTAGATTTGGTGTCTTAATCTAATATCTCCTAGTCTCAGAATGGCATAAGTTTCTCAAACAGATTGATTTCAGATGTGTGTATTGATCTATGTATCTTACAAAGGTATATATGTTACACTTTGGCTAAATTGCCTTACTATACCTACTCTACTAATCCTAATGCTTAAAAGTAAAGGGTAATTGGGATGGTTAAAGGGTTTGTTTACAAATGATCAGTGCCTTTCCTCTTATTTGGGCTACAGAGTCTTGTATTTCTTCAGGACTTATTGTGTAAACTTATGAGACAGTTTTTAAACCCACCCCCTCTCGACAAGTCTGTCAGTTACTATTTCTTATGAGCTCTACTTCAATGTCTATATTGTAAACCGCTTGAATGAATTTAACCCTAACTTTAAGAGACCATCCAAGGAAGAAATATAGGGAACAATTAAAATTCACAAGTAAATCTTTTTTGATCCAAATCTACAATATGAAACACAAAACTTCACTAGAAGAACGCAAATAACCTTATCTCCTTTAGATAATATCACAAGCAACTGCCTTCTGAAAATATGTTAACTCTCAAGACATATGAGAAAGAAAATGCAACTGGTAATTTTTGATAAAAAGTTTAAAAGTACAAAATTGCCACCACCTCTTGTCTCCCTATTCTTCCCTCTTTACATTTTACATCCCACATATATATGTGGTTGAATGGTTTTCATACCCCTTTGGGTGAAAAGACACCCCCCTTTTAAATAAAAATAATTCCAAATCCCGAAATTGCCTTAGTTTATGTAATTAATTGTCACTTTACAAGTTGTTTAGGCATATTAGGGGTATTTTAAGGCTATTTTATGGGTATATAATGGATAAATGGTTTTTAAATGATGTAAATACCCCCTTTGGTGCTTCACAGTCCATTGTTTATGCCCATTATTGTGTTTATGTTATGGTTTCATATTGTGCAACAAATATAAAACATATTACATGTACCTATTCAATATATATATATATATATATAGAATTTTTCTTATTCCTTGTCTTGGAATTTGGAATTCTAAAAATTGCAAAATTTAGGGTTCCAACAGTGGCTCTGTCTGGGGATGCATGCCCCATGCGGGCATAGCAAGAATCCATCTATCTCTGGTAAAGTAGACTGAATGTGTCAAATCATCTCCCTTATGTAGATTATGTCAAAACTGCATGTAGTGGCCTCATGTCCCAAAAACTGAACACTAATTCTTTCCTCTATCAAACATCTGATTCTTATCATGAAGTAGTATAAAAACTTTGAAATTATTGGTATCATTTGATTGGCAATTCCTGTCATAAGATGCATCATCCATCCTTATTTTATAGGGATTCTTTATTTCACCTGGATTACCATTATCCCCTATTCCATAGGAAATGGTATTTAGACTTTTACAAGTGTTTGCTTCTTGTGGCATCCGCATATTCTTCATCTCTATTTTATTGGAATGTTGCATATTATCTAACTGGTACTTCTTTTCACCTTTTATTTTATCTCTATGTGATGTACCTTCCTTTTGTAACTCTCTTATTTTTGTGGTCCTTTTATCACGTGACTTAGTCATATTATTACCCATGTTGTCTTCACACATGTTTGTATTGTCCATACTGTCTGAAATTTCTTCTTCTTCATCATATAAAGGATTTGAGAATACATGAAAATCCTTTTCACACATACCATGGCAGTAGGGAATATGATTCTCCTCTATCACTTCATCACATAAGGGGTTTGAAAATATTTGAAAGCCATTTTCAAATTCGCATACCTCTTCTTTATCAATTGTATCATCAAGGTACTCAGGTATGGACTCACTTTCCTCATGACTGGTATAATATTCTTCATCAATGTTAGCAACAATTTCTTCAAGTTCTAACTTGTACTCACAAACATCATCAATTGCTTCTTCATCAGATGGGACTTCCAAAGGGATAACTGATTCTTCTATATATTCATCTTCATTTGCATCTCTTATGTTGATGTTACTCGTCTCACGCAAATCATGTATTTTTTTATTCAATTCTTCAAGAATTGAACATGTTGATTCCAAACTGTTAGACCCACATTCTCTCACGATCAATTCCTCCAGTATAGCTGAATTAAGTTGTATATTATCAAGCATTTGGAAATAAGTCACCATTATTCTGCCAATCAGTTTTTCTATAGATTCACCTTCCTTTCTTCTTATGTTGTAGATTGCATTGCCACAATCATAATCCGATTGAATCTGATTTTGGTATGGAGAACCAATTGAAGGGCTAGCGACTGAAGTGTTGTCCTCGATTACACCGTAAAATTCTTCCATGAACCACCACTCAAGTTCTTCCCATGATGAGATACTTTGTGGGGGTAACAAGCTGAATGACTGCTCTGCAACATCCTCCAATGTTAGCACAAACCATTTCATGATCATTTCTTCTAAGTAGATTTTGAAGGTCTCAATAAACCAATAAAATGATTTTAGATGCCCAATTGGTGATTCCCTTTCATCTCCATGGAACCTCGGCATATAGGTCTTCAACTCACAAGGAAATGCATGTGGATACTTAGGGATGTTACCAAAATCCAATGGCTTAAAACTTCTTAGAATATTCTTGCCTCTTTGTGGCTGTGGTTGCCACAGTGCATATTTTTCTGAAGATGCTTCTCCATAAAAATATGGATATTGAAACATACTGAATGCTACTGATCTTTTTCATTTAATTTTCCTTTTTACAAAGTCGCCACCTCTTTCATAGAGGACATAAGTTATTTCTTTCTTCTGAGTTCTCTCCCATAGCAGAGTCTTAATAATTCTTCCTCAACAGAGTCACCAATCTGTTGGGTCTCAAATCAATAGATTGGATAGGTTCTAAGGAAATGCCAACTCCTATGATCAAACCCTCCAATTGACTTGGCCAACTTATAGAGTGAACCTATTTGGTTACTAACTCTCTCACTTTAGGCTCTACAGGACCTAGGCGGGTATACCTACTCACTAGTTGTTCCTTCAACTAATGCTTTTTATAGCAGATTTAGTGTCTTAATATGATATCTCCTAGTCTCAGAATGGCATAAGTTTCTCAAACAGATTAATTTCAGATGTGTGTATTGATCTATGTATCTTACAAAGGTATATATGTTACACTTTGGCTAAATTACCTTACTATACCTACTCTACTAATCCTAATGCTTAAAAGTAAAGGGTAATTGGGATGGTTAAAGGGTTTGTTTACAATTGATCAGTGCCTTTCCTCTTATTTGGGCTACAGAGTCTTATATTTCTTCAGGACTTATTGTGTAAACTTATGAGATATTTTTTAAACCCACCCCCTCTCGACAAGTCTATCAGTTACTGTTTCTTATGAGCTCTACTTCAATGTCTATATTGTAAACCGCTTGAATGAATTTAACCCTAACTTTAAGAGACCATCCAAGGAAGAAATATAGGGAACAATTAAAATTCACAAGTAAATCTTTTTTGATCCAAATCTACAATATGAAACACAAAACTTCACTGGAAGAACACAAATAACCTTATCTCCTTTAGATAATATCACAAGCAACTGCCTTCTGAAAATATGTTAACTCTCAAGACATATGAGAAAGAAAATGTAACTGGTAATTTTTGATAAAAAGTTTAAAAGTACAAAATTGCCACCACCTCTTGTCTCCCTATTCTTCCCTCTTTACATTTTACATCCTAGATATATATGTGGTTGAGCGGTTTTCATACCCCTTTGGGTGAAAAGACACACCCCTTTTAAATAAAAATAATTCCAAATCCCGAAATTGCCTTAGTTTATGTAATTAATTGTCACTTTACAAGTTGTTTAGGCGTATTAGGTGTATTTTAAGTCTAATTTATTGGTATATAATGGATAAATGGTCTTTAAATGATGTAAATACCCCCTTTGGTGCTTCACAGTCCATTGTTTATGCCCATTATTGTGTTTATGTTATGGTTTCATATTGTGCAACAAATATAAAACATATTATGTGTACCTATTCAATATATATATATATATATATTTAGAATTTTGTCTTGGAATTTGGAATTCTAAAAATTGCAAAATTTAGGGTTCCAACAATGAGGATGATTTGATGCTTAGATAAATGCTCTTGATTTCGATTATGACGCGAATGTATGATTCATGATGAGATGAATGAAAATGTGATGATGCATTTCTTTGATTTATGAGATGTGAGATGTATCTTGAAAATGAGATGTACATATTGATAATGATCTGCAACTAAATGCAAGATTAAAAATGATGTGCAACCTAATGCAATATTAAGACGATAATGATGTGCAACTAATGCAAAGCTTAATATGCATTCTCGTTCTCAATGTTGCCATCTATTGTGATCAAAGTGCCAGTGCTTCCTTTGTTTTCATCATCGAGCCTTGATTTGTTGAAAGTTGATACAAGCATCATGGTATAATTGAACCATAATGACCTGAGTATAACTTACATGGATTTTGATATTGCAAGATGACACAAGCATTGAGGTATAATTGAACCAAGATGACCTGAGTGTTGCTTGTGTAAACAGACAAGAGTTAACCTTTGTCCCATACAAATCCGAAATGTCCTCAGTGATATGCCACCTGATTGCTTCGTAGGACAAATTTGCATGATAAAAGACTTCACTCATAGATAGAAGACAAATAAAACATCACATTCCTTCCTTGCTTCTCTAGTCATTGCAACATCCTTGAGTCACTTAGGAGATATGATAAGCAAAAATTAACAACCATAAGTAAGCATGCATGCTATTTGGAATGTATTCTTGTCAAATAAAACATCTTTCAAAGAGATCTTTGTTTAAAATCGCTTTATGTCTGTGATGTCTAGCTTTCTTGCATTGTCATTTGTCATTTGTTGGTTGTTATGATCCTTGTTTGTCTTGCTACATGTTTGGTCTAATGTTGAAAACCCTAAAGGCGAAATGCCCCCAGCGAGGTCAGGATTTTTCCCCTTGTTGTTGATACTACTTCGATATGGATATGTACACTGATCACCAAGCCATGGTGGGATATGATTTGGATAACTGATTTAGATAAACCAAGGACAGTGACTATGCTAAGTATGTCCAGGATTGATAATCCTTTGTGAATTTCTGGTGATGTCTCGGATGGGTGGATATGACATGTATAATATGACTTGTGAAACATGTACCACCATCAATTGATAAAGATAAGGCTAACTAGAACAAAATCTAGCAATCATATTGATCTATGTCATTGCTTTGATTTGTTCGATGATTGATAAGAATGTCTAGTTTCAAAGAGTGAGTACCCCATATAAGACCGATCTGTCTGGTTTCGAGTGTACCTATCCTTGTATAAGACATGTTGATGTTGATGTTGATAGATGGATTGATTATCAAGACTTGATGATTGATAGGAATGTCTGGTTTCAAAGAGTGAGTACCTCGTATAAGACCGATCTGTCTGGTTTCGAGTGTACCTATCCCTATATAAGACATGTTTGATGTTGATGTTGATTTCGAGTAATGAATTGATTAAAAGGACATGTGATCAGTTTGATTGCAGAATTTGAGAGATTTCCTATTGTTGAATTGATTTGATGGATGGTCCATGCATTCATGTTTTGATTTTCAATTTTGATTTTGTGGATTTTTTTTATTTTTAGTTTTTGGATGTTTTGATTTTTTTTTTAGTTTTTTGATATTTTGATTTTTTTGAGTTTTTTGACATTTTGATTTTTTTTGAGTTTTTGGATATTTTGATTTTTTTGAGTTTTTGGATATTTTGATTTTTTTGAGTTTTTGGATTAGAAGAAATATGTATTTGGTTGTGGATTTTTTGATTTTTAGTTTTTGGATGTTTTGATTTTTTTTGAGTTTGTGGATTAGAAGAAAGATGTATTTGGTTGCCCCAATGATAGCAAGACAATGAATATTATGAATAGGTGACTGAACCATTGAGGTGGAAATGGATTTTTTTTTTTTTTTTTGTCCATAGTTTTGATCAAGATCAAGGATTGAAAAGGGGATATGGATAGAGATAGGATATGGATAGCACTTGATGATGGAATAAATGAATAGATAGGATAAGGGATATGGATTAGAGGATATGGATGAGGTGAAGAAAGATTGTAGATAGCACTCGATGATAGAAGATATGAATAGATAGGATAGTGAATCAAGATTGTAGAAAGAACTGGATGATAGAAGATATGAATAGATAGGATAAGGGATATGGATTAGAGGATATGGATGAGGTGAAGCAAGATTGTAGATAATGATGAAGTTAGATAGGGTAATGGATATGGGAGGAATTTTAATGGGAGATATGGTAGGAAGGATAGAGTGGATGAAATTTGCCCCCAAGCATAGATGTTTGCATTTGCAAAGAGGTGATATGTAAGATTGTCACAACATTTTGCACCATCTAAATAAGTGTTCTTGAACTTTTCAAAGATAGAGACCCAACCCACACTTAGAACCTCTGGAAAATTCAACTGAACATTTCTAGCAACTAGGAAGCAGACTCAAAAGGGAAGAAGAATCCCAAACTGGATCAAGGTACTTAGTCTTTGATTACCCATGTGTGTGCAAGTGAGTTCATTCTGGTTCATATGATCATTGTAATCTTCAGAATCCAACATGGCTAGCTATATGAGTTATCTTGACTTCAAAAGCATCCTGGATAGAGCCTCGCTGTCAGCAAGCATCCATAGCCCCGATGAGGTTATCATTGTAATCTCACAAATATAACTCCATTGCTAGCTAGGCATCCATAGCCCCAATGGAGTTATTCACATGTTCCCATAGCCAAGCATTTTGATATTGCATTTTGCTTTTCTTGATATTCATTTTCTTGCTCATGCTTTTGATATTTCTTTTTTTTCTTTATTTTTATTGCATTGGCTTGTAAGTGATGAAACTTACATGGGTTTGAAAATTATAGTGGTGCTGAAGCAAGATTTTAGATTTTTCACTACCCATGTCTTCAATTTATGAGGTCGCAGTGATTTTCGAGCAATCGATTAAGTGTATGAGATATAGTAATCAAAAGATGTTGGTACCAAGATATGATAAGTGGTTCTTTTCTGGATTGAGTGTGTATCCCAACCAAAAGAAAATGTTAAAGAGGAACAACCTTGGATTTTGAAGCATTTCATGAATAGATATCTAGGAAAAGGACTAAACATGAGATTCGAGCATGGGCAAGCATGTGACAAAATAACACAAATGATTGTTTCACAGATGAAAGATTTTATGCGAAGGATTGAATGATAGGGATGGAAGGATGGAAAAGAGGTGTTGGATAATAGATAGAATGTTTGAAGATTTGTGTGAGGATGATAGAAATGTATTCAAGATGATTGTTGGTACTTGAGAAGTGATGAAGAGATGGAGGAAAATTGAATTTTGAGACATAAGGACCCAAAATAGATAGAGGAAATGATGGAAGAATAGTTTTGGAAAGATGTTTAAATAGATTGTTGAAAGAAGTTCAAAGATGTGTTCATTTGTTGATCTTTCTTATGGATCTTTTGAGGTGATGGATTGGTGGATGGATAAAGATAAGGACCCAAGATGGATGGAAGGGATGGAGAGTTTGAATTTGGAATGAAAGGACCTAAGATAGATTTAGAGGATGAAAAGTTTGACTTTGGAATGAAAGGACCTAAGATAGATTTGGAGGATGAAGAGATTGACTTTGGAATGAAAGGAACTAAGATAGATTTGGAGGATGAAAGGATTCCTTGATCTTGATCTTGACTTGGAGTAGGATCAAATGAGTTTGTGCTTTCCTCTTGATTTGGAATTAGATTAGTGGAGGAGATGGAAGGGATATCATGCTCTTGCTCAGGAGGTGGATGTTGAGTGGGACTCTGCTCTTGAGATGAAAGGGGATCATCGTGGATGGAATACCAAAAGATTAGGGGATCATCATAAGATTCTTGATAGGTGGGATCTTGATCAAAAATGGGATTAGATTGGAGAGCAATGATATCTTGATCTTGATTTATGCTAGGAGTCATTTCCTTTGACTAAATTTCCTTTTTCTCGATTTGATGATGAATGGTCATACGAATGATCAAAGTTGATGTTTTTGATAGGTTGATGTAGAGAAATTTACTTCTTTTGGTAAGGGCCCTAGGACTAGGTTGTCTCTTCTTTAACTTAGTTTTGTGATAAAGACTTGTTCATCTCAAAATATGAGGAGTGGTCATACACAAATGATCAATGGTTTCCTTCGATGTTTGGATTGAGATACTTTGTTTGGAAACTTAAGTCTACTTTTGTCAAATGAAGGTTTAAATGCCCCCTCACGACAAAGTGTGTCAAATGATATGGATAAAGTCTCCCGATATGGAAACTTGATTTGACAACTTAAGGTTTAAACTTGGTATGTTGTTTGTTTGATAGAATCCGTTGGATGGTAGACCTTTTGATCAATGTGATGATGTAACCTGATTTTGATAGGAAAAAGTGTTATCTTTAGCTAGTTTTGGATTTGACAACTTTTGTTCTAAGACTAACTTGTTTGATTTGGAAATGATTTCTTTGGTGTTGCTGATTTGATTTATTATGACCATGTTCAATATTGGACCTGAAAGGATACTCAAGAAGTTTGATAAAAATTTCCAGAAAGACTTGTTTTTCTCTCTAGTTTTCTGATTTTTTACCATGTGCTAAGCCAGAGACTAGATGCGCTAAAAAAAATTCTCAACGCACTAGAGAAAAGACCACACGCTACACTGCCCCTTGATATGTGCTAACTGATTTACCTTGCTTTTACCTTGGTTCAAAAAGGTCATGCGCCAATATGAGCCAGCAATGTGCTAACTATTAAACCCTACGTGCTAAAGTTTGGCTTCCACGCGCTAAGCTGATGCTTCAACACGCTAAACTGTTTTCAAAACGCACTACTTGAAATTGCTAGAATTGGATTTCTATGAAGTGATAATGTTAAGACTTAATGCGCTAAGGTGAAGATCTAATGAACTAAAAGATGGTCCCCACGCGCTAAGAATTTGCTCTCACGCGCTAAACTACCCTGATATATTTTGACTTGGTTGTTTTTCTGCGATTTTGATGGATGATTTTATTTTTGGATACACAAGCTTACTAAGTCAAATAGATAAAATATTGATTACTTGGTTTGATATTCCCCTAATCTTGTTGGATGAAAGTCTTTCCTAAAGATAGTTGAAATGTTGATAACCATCTCAAAAGATGTTTTGTTGGATATGGAAATCTTCTCCACTTTATGATTTTTCCTTGTTTGAACTGACTTTTGAGTTTGATTGTTGGATACTTTGCAAGATATTTTAACATTTGTGACATGAATACATAGCACACATGAATACAATGGCAATCCTAATGCTAAACATTGAATGTATGTTCTTTTGAGGATGTGTTCAAATCCCCGATGTTATCACTGGTTTGATTTACAACAAAAGACACATTAGATAGACTCTTTATTCAAAGGTCATTGACAATATCATAGCCCACTAGTCTTGATACTCTGTCAGCTCAAACAGCCTTGTCACCCCCTAAGGGGCACCCATTTTTTTGCCTTTTGCTAGAATTAACTCAAAGTGAATTGGTTCACAATTGAGTAGTTATCTTGGGAGATATATGGTGAGTAATCTTGGGGGCGGATTCTTCCCCACCCTTGCACTATGATATTGCCAATGTTTGGCGAATGACTTAGCTCAAAGTTTCTAATACTAAGGTTTGTAATCAGGCTTCCTATTCGGCCATCAATGATAAAATCCCTTAGGAGGCTTCCCAACCTTTAGAACAAAGGCTTTACGTATCTCAAGGATACTGGGGGAAGGCTAATCGTAGCACGCAACCGTTGAAAAGGACTTTCGTCACTTTCCACTTTTGATTATAGTGGGTTGGAACACTTGGCGTCAAAGTCATTTCCCACTTAGGTCGTTCCCTTCACACTGGCCAAAAATGGCTTTAAGAGTTTTTCAACCCCTTGGGAAGGCAGGCCTACTAAAGGATGTAAATGCTTGAAGTACAGAAAGATTAAGAGTGGTTTGGCTTTTTGGTCACCCAATTAAGGGGAGAGCATATACCTTCCACTTTCGAGACAAACCACACAAGTTCTTTTTAGCCTTTCAAAGCAATGATTTGCTAACTTCTATTTGGAGATGTTGCTCCAACAAGCATGATGGTGTTTTTAACCTTTCATAGCAAAGTGTGTATTTCAAAAACCTTTTTAAAATAAGTTTGGTCAACAAAAGTAAATCGTGATTTTGGTCAACAAAATTAAAGTCGATAGGGGAAAGTTTTCCCTCTTTGCTTTGCATAAAATGAAGATGAGGTTCCTTTTCCTTTTCCAATGAATTAAGATTGATCCTTTTAGGCACCAAAGGAAGGTGAATTTTGTTTTAACCTTGCTAAAAGTAAATTTGCTTGTTCTTTTTAGAGCTTCCAAAATGAAGTGTTTTTCCTAACTTGTAGGAATGAAAGGTTTTCTTTGTTGTTCTTTTTACCATGCAATAAAGAAAGATGAATTTTCTTTTAAAACACCAAAAAGGAAGGCATGAAGTTCATTTTATGCATCCAAATTAAATGATAAGGTTTATTCTAACTTTTGCAAAAAAGGAGAGTGAGTTATTTTTAACCAACTTTTGTTGAAGGAAAGTAAAAAAGAAAAGAAAATTAAAGCCTCTAAACTAACTCCTTCCCCTGCACCAAAAAGATTAGAACCTGCACACAGTCAGTGATCAAATGTTAATATGAGCTTACACAAGCCTAAATTTTGATCTTGGTTACAAATTTTACAATCCTGATCCTAAAATGCCCTGAAATTTGACTAAGTCTAAAATTTGGAGGATCTTCCAAAAACTAGATTTTGCATTATAACTCCTAGAGGTCTGAAACCCCTCTCAAACATCCTAACAATATATATGGAATATAACTTAAAGTATAAGAAAGAGAAAAGAGAAGAGGAAATGTCACTTATACTTAAATGTTATATTCCATATATATTCTGCCTCCCACAAGCCTAATTTTGACTCTGTCATAAATTTTTGCCTCTGCCAACTCTATGCGCTAAACTATTGCATAGATTCGCTAAGAAATAATGTCTATGCGCTAAGAAAAAGCACCTATGTGCTATTATGTGGCCCAAATGTGCTAAAACAGTGTTGCTATGCGTTTGACAAGCAAAAAAAGGGATGTGCCAAAAAGTTTACAAAATGCACTAAAGAATGATCTATACGCACTAAACAATGCCATGGATGCACTAAAGTTTAGCACAGATGCACTACAGAAATTTTTGGATGCGCTATTCTGGTATTTTGGCGTGATTGTTGTCTTCTACCTACATGAAAAATGATGTTATTTTTGGAGACGTGCCCCACAATGGGCGCCAGAAATGTATGTTAGAAAATGTGGTATCAACCTACAATAGGAGGAAACAATTCAAACACACACATGAAACATTCCATTGGAGGTTATAAATCCAAACAAAACAAGTTAAATGAATCTAAACTCTTTAAAATCATTCCATGTTCCTCTATCTCCAAGGATCTTCAAGATTCAAGGTGGCTCTCAGCTTGGAAGAGCACTTGATTCTTTAAGATGACAACCTAAAGAATGAGATTTATGATTCTAAGATCTAAATGGAATGCAACCAAGATCCTAGTGATGAATTAGATATGAAACTAGATGATGATAGGATGCAAGATATTGATATGAAGCTTAAACTAGTATGAAAATGATACTAAGATAAAGCTAACATGATATGAGATTAACATGATATATCTAAGATTATAATGCTATCAAAATGATCTAACATGTTATTCTATCAAAGAGAGATAATATGCTTAATGTTATGAGACTATAAGTTTGATGCACAAAGACTTTTTTTTTTTTGAAGAAGGAATGAGCTCTATTTATAGGGAAAATAGGGCAATGGATGGTCAAGATTGGATAATCTTATCAAGGGCCAGGATTGAAAGCTAATCAATCCATGTGCACAATTCTCGCCAATGAAATGGTGACAATTGTCAACAAGAGACTGCTTGAGAGGAGATGTAAGAAGCATTAAATGATTGAGAAGACCTCATGGTTACCTTAGAAGGTAAGGTTTAAGGTTAGGTTAGGGTTATCCATTGGATAAAGCTTTTACCCAAAGGATAAACTCTTGTGCAAGGGTTAAAGGGATAACCATGGTCAAAGCAATGAATGCTTGATGAGACCCTTGGGTTAGATGAAGGTTGAGTAAGGCAAAAAGTCTCTAACCATGCCACTAAGGATTAGTTAACCATTAATGGTTTGAAGACTTTAGGGACAAATTTGTAAGAGTCCTTCCAAATTTGGGGGTATTCAACAAGTTAGCTTGTTGAAGGCATAAAGGCTTTAATGCCTTTTGAAGACTTTACTCCAAATTTGAGAAGTGACCTCAAATTTAGGGAAAAGGGATAATGGATGGGTTTAGGTTAATTGATTAGGATTAGATGGATTCTAGAAGAAATTAGGAATAGGGTTAGGATGCAAGGGGGAGATGTAGGAAAATGCAAGTGGATGAGGAAAATAGAATTTAATTAAAATAAAATTAATTTATTTCAATTGTGGTTGCAAATTTGCATTTGTAGGATTTTGCAAGTGGGGGGATTTTAATTAAATGTAAATTTAATTAAATGGGCTAGAAGGGGGATTTTAATTAAATGTGTTAGAAGGGGGATTTAATTAAATGTGAATTTAATTAAATGGCTTAGATAGAAGAATGGTATATTAATTAAATCTTAATTTAATTAATTGGAATAATTAAGAATAATTAAATGAATAAAATTCACTTAATTAATTGTGCAACTTTTAGGTGTCTACAATATGTTTTCAAAAGATGCACAGGCTGATAATATTAGTGAAGAAAATTTTAGACTTATACATACATATATATATATATATATATATAAACTTGCACATATATATATGGAATTTTTAGATATATAACTGTTCTATATATATATATATATATATGCAGGGGTTAAATTGGCTGTCATAAATAGAAAAATAAACCAGCAACTCAAACAACTAAATATTTTTATTTTTTTAAAATCTTTTTAATATTTATGCATACATATCTGGATTTAAAATACATGGCATTTAAATCTAACCCTATTTTTTTGTGAACATTAAAGCAGAATATTTAATCTAATAGATTTCAGATAAATGTATTTCTCCCTATAAGAATCATATAGTTAACTTTAGAGCTAGTTTAAATTTATCTATTCCAAAATGTTCTGCAATGTTTTTAAGGAATAAAATAGCAGATTTAAATAATTTACAGCAGCATTTAAATAGACTAGAAATAACTCAGGAACATTTGGAATGCAACTATTTTTCTCAAAATTTCTATTAAACCATATCTGCATTTGGACATAAATAAATGGGACTAAGAGAATCATTTCTAGCTCACTAACTTTAATGCTTTTGTACTCCATTCATTTCCATTATTTTCAATCAGCATAAAATGATGAAATGTCTTTCTCTATTTTCAAAAATAAAAGCAATAGACTTTACTCATACTATAGAAACTTAACTCATAGATATATATTTTAATTTTCAATGACAACTTAACAAAAGAATACTTTTCTTTAAAGAACACTTAGAATACAATATTGTCAACATTACAAATGGGTGAGATACCCAACTAGTCTCTCATTCCTATTAAATGAGGACTTTGAATAAAGTGAATACATTTCTTTTTCAAAATAAATACAACATGTAACCTTTCATTTACATTTCTACAACTAAAATATAATATCTCATTCCCTAATCTTTTTCTGCAACTCAAGTAAAACCAGCAACCCCTAGCTTGTCTTTTCTTTTCTTTTCCAAGCTACCTGCATACAAATCATAAGGCTATGACCATGGAGAGCTCACCTCCCAGCCTAGGCTTACTAGAAGCCACCCCGAGCTTGGAGAACTAAGCCCTACATGAGTTACACTCAAACAAACACAAACAAGAAAGGGAAACAACTCAACAAGCACTTTCCCAACCAAGGCTAGACTTCACCACAAAATGTGGTGCTTTCACAAGGGTGGAAGTGGACCAAATACCTTGAGAAGACTGCAAGAATGGTAGATCACAAGTCATCTCATGGAAACCCAAAAATACAACATAAGTCCATTAACCCCACATCCTTATACCTCGCAAGGCAGACATGCCATACTTTCTCCCAAAATGACCCCCGAATGCATAAACAAGGCTATGCAGCAAGGGTCTCATAAACAACCCTTGAGATCACTCTCATAATGAGAGTCTCTCACTCTAAGGTTGTCAAACTCCTTCCACCCCCCAAGACCATTCTACTCTCCCAAGAGTAGAAGGCCTTGGATACTCCCAACACAAGAAAAGAAAATGCATAAAAGGAATAAAAGGAAGATCACATAATCTTTCACAAAGGAAATACAAGAAAACAACATTTACATGCAAGCAATCCTTCAAACATAAATATACAACATGAAAGGAAGAATATTAACCAACCTTCAATATGCCCAAAGGTTTGCTAGAACTAGTTTCAAGAAGAGCAACCCAATTCCATAATTCTTCCTCCAACACTTAGCCAAAATTTCTATCCTAAAACTATTCTTTTCAAAATTGCAAGATCTCCAAAGATGGAGGGTGGGTGATTACTCACTAAGTCCCTAATCCTTTCCTAAGAAGGCTTCTCTCACTCTTCCCAACCCCTTGGATAGAGTGAGAGTTCCCATTGGTTGGCCTTCTCAACCTCTTATAGGTTGCTAAAACTAGAAAGAGAAAAGGTAAGAGAAGGTGGGGAAGAGAAACTGACACAAGAAAGGAAGGTTATCTATCCTAGGAAGAACCTTCTAAGTTGAATTTTCGCTCATCTTGGGAAAACCACTTTTTGAGGTGACTAAATAGTAACATGGGAGTAGTCACATGTTTAAAAATACCCCTAACCCATAGATATACCGTATGGACCTTTGAAAAAACCCTTAAACTAACCCTAGGAGTCCATTTGACCTCTTAGAAACCCATCTGAAGTTAACCTACGCGTCAAACCTGAGTTGACCACTCCCAAGTCTCTCTACCCAAGACAAATTTGGGACCACACTCAAATGTTTGAAAAGGGCTTTGGTTGAAATAAACTCCCTCCAAGAGACAAGTCAAAATCAAGACACTAATTAGCACGTGTCAAGTGACACAATAAAATACATCACAAAATTACACATGGAAATTGTCTCTTGTTGGATTTAAACAAATTAACAAATACACTTTAACATACATGCAACATTTACTTTCACGAATAAAATACGATACATACGGGGTGTTGTCTCTCCAAATAGACAACCCCTAGTTTTACGAATGTACATAGGTCTAGGTTTGGTTCTCCATAATATTTCCATGTTCACATGGATAATTTTCCTGTGCATCTCAATTACACATTATTAATTCCAAATAACCTCATATAATATTATACACATGAATAAGAATACACATCAAACACTCTGCATACAATTGACATTAACAAATCAATATCTCATATATCTCAATTAATCCACATCAGAAATTATCATAACCCACATAATTTGATCCATTCATAAGATATGGATCCTATTTCTATCATCATAATAAAGTCCTACAAATCCAATAATGACATTCATCATCTCAAAGTTATCCTATTCTAGAATCATATAAAGTTCTATATCCATAATGCATAGAAATGAAGCATCAATATACATCATTGTTATCCAACTCATGGAATCATATAAGTTCTAAATCCATAATGCATAAAAATAAAGCATTCATAATAGTCTCAACATGAAAATCACTTAAATGCTAGGATGAGTTAGGGTAGGGCTTCACATTAAATCAAGTTACCTCAAAGGTCATTGACAAACTTTAATTTCAGATGACTAGTGATTGTTTGAACCCAGTTGGTTATTTCCTTGGGTCATATGAACTACAATGTTGTATGAATTTTTGAGTCAGTTGAACTCTAATCTGTTTAAGCCAAGTAAGGTTGAGGAATGTTGATAGCACATTATCATGCATGTTTTATGAAACCTTGGCTAAGGTGACATTGTCAGTTCACATGAACCAAATACACCACTAGTCAGATGGTCATGCTACTTAGGGGGTACCTATACTATGTGACTTGCTAGTCCATGTAGGTTCTAAAACTAAGCTCAGATGGCTAAATGGTACTTGATCTTTCCTTAGTCTACTTCCCGATGAAGGGTCGGGCCCTTCTACAAGGAAGAGGCACAAGAGACTAACAAGTCTATGGCTGGGCAAAAAAGCCATTGATGATGTTCTCCCTCTCCTAGATTATGCCAAGGCTTTTATCATTCATCAGTAGGAAGTTTTTTGCATTGTGATCTCTAAAGTCTTCTCTATTTCAGTTGAACTAGAATAACTAAATTTTAGTTGATAGTTTTCTCTTTCTAATGAAAGTTAGTCAGTTAGTTCGTTAGTAAAACAATTTTCTTTTTCAATAAATATTATATTATAAACTATTTTTCTTTTCTTGCGTTTATTGGTTGTTGCAACTTTCTTAAGGGAAAAGTTTGAATCTTTTGATAGATTCAAGATATTCAAATCCATGGCTGAGAATTAAGTAGATGCTAAAATCAAGTGTTTAATGTCTAATAGAGGAGAATAATTTACATCAAATGAATTCAATAAAGTTCTATAAAGAACATGGTATTAGGAGACAATTATATGCACCTAGGACTCCTCAACATAATAGAGTTGTTGAGAGAAAGAATAGGAATATTGTTGAGATGTCTAGAGCTATGTTGATAGACGCTAGCTTGCCTAATGTGTATTGGATAGAAGTTCTACATAGTGTTGTGCATATTCTTAATAGGTTATAAGTGAGAGTGAATCATACAAAGAAACCTTATGATATATGGCATGGAAGAGCACCTATTGTCAAGTATTTCAAAATATTGGAAGTAAATGCTACATAAGAAGAGATGAAGAAGATTTGGGAAAGTTTGATCCAACATCAAATGAAGGAATATTCTTGGGATACTCTACAAAGAGAAAGGCCTATTGATGTTACAACAAGAGGCTAAAGAATATTGTGCAAAGTATGAATGTGAAAGTGAGTGGAGAATGGAATAAGCTTGCACTTTAACCTGAGGTTGAGATAGAAGATAGTCATATTGTTGTAGAAGAGAAGAAAATTTTGAAAGACAAAGAAGAGAAAGAATCTAAACAAGCACCTAAGATACTTGTAAAGTATGTGCAAAAGAACCATTCAGAATATCAGATCATTGGAGATAAATATAAAGGAGTTTAAACAAGAAGTTCGGACTTGAATGGACTAGTGAACAAGAAAAAATTTGTTTTTTGTCTCAAGTGGAGCCAAAAACGTTTGCAGAAGCCAACAAGGATGAAGGTTGGATAAAAGATATTGAAGAGGAATTGAAATAGATTCAAAATAATCAAACATGGGAACTGGTACCTAAACCAGTGCACAAGAATGTGATAGGAACAAAGTGGGTGTTCCATAATAAGTTGAATTAAGATGGAAAGATCACAAGGAACAAGGCAAGATTGGTTTCTAAAGGCTATTCAAAAGTTGAAGGTATAGACTGAGAGGATACTTTTTCTCCAGGAGCTAGGATAGAAGCTATAAGGATGTTTCTTGCATTTACTACATATAAGAAATTTAAGTTATATCAAATGGATGTCACGTCAGTATTCTTGAATTAGAACTTGAAGAAGAGGTGTACATATTAAACAATCAAATGGGTTTAAGTTGTTATAATATTCAAATATGGTCGACAAACTCAAGTAGGCACTCTATTGGCTCAAGGGACCTCCTAGAGCTTGATATGCAAGGTTGGACATATATTTGTTGCAGCAAAACTTGAAGAAAGGTACGATATGTAGCAATATTTATTTCAAAATTGAAGGAGATAAACTATTAATAGTTGTTCTACATGTTGATGATATCATTTTTGAAGTTCGTGATATTATTTGTAAAAGATTTTCTAAAGAAATGTAGAAACAATTTGAGATATCAATTATTGGTGAGTTGTCACTTTTCCTTGGTCTCCAAATGACATAGTTAAAAGAAGGCATATTCATTTCTCATACCAAGTATACCAAGGAGATCTTGAGGAAGTTTGGTATGGAGGATTGTAAACCACTAGGAACTCCTATGACTACCGACTGCAAACTTAATAAGGATGATGGGTCTTCAGAAGTTTATCAGAAATAGTATAGGTTTATGATTGGAGGATTGTTGTATTTGGATGCTTCGAGACCGGATATTATGCATGTTGTCTATTTGGAGGGAAAGATATAGTTGGAATGAGTTTATTTCTGATTGGTGGTGCAAGTATTGTCATCAATCACAAAGGGGGAGATTGTTGGAAACTTGTGTGGTGTTGTCATTATTTTTTTTGGGTTGTGTGGATTTTGTAGATGGTCCAAAAATGAGTGTTCAAGTGTTGCTACGTCATCTGGTGGTGATCTTAAGTAAGTTTGAGGTGTTTTCAGAAGCCTAGAGTATTGGAAGTAACGGTATGCAAGAAATAGTGTTTAAATGTCTTCATGGAAGAATGCTCTGCATTCCTCTAGTTCTTCATCTTCATGGCCTATGATTTTGGACATAATGTCTATGTTCTATGAATGTTGCACTATTATATTTTCATGTTCTTAGTTACTTTGATGATGTAGTTGGTTGTGGTAGTTTGCTGACAGTGAAGATGTTTGTCAAGATTGGTCTGGAAAATTCTTTGCATTGCTTTACTATGGTGATTCAAGTGTTGTGGCTTGGAGGACATGTTCATATGGTTCGGGCAATGTTCTATTTTAGATTTCTAGTGTTGGTTTGTTCGGCAAGGCAAATTATGTTATGTGTTTAGTGTTGTCAACTATGTTAGTCTTTGGATGACTCGAGTGGTGTATCTTATTTGGATCATGATCTTTTAGTCTAGTAATGCATTAGAAATTGAGACAGAATTTTTATATAGGTCTCTTCATGGCATGTGTAGAACCGCATTGATTATTTTGTATTGGGCAATTTTTTGGGGCCATTTGGTTGATGTGTTTCATTGTATTCTACATTTTACAGTTGTTGTCAATTTTGGAGGATATTCTAGCATGTGTAGTTTGTTGGAACTATCTTAGGAAGATTTGTTGTGGTGTGTTTGGGTCCCCTTTATCTCCTGGAGTGGACCTCATTATGTATTTTTTGTTCTAGTGGTTGACTTCATGTAATTCATGTTTATTCTATCTATGATCAACCTAGTTGAGTGTTTTAATGAATAACCTTGTATAAAGGGAAGTGTCGATGTGTGATTTTTTGTGTGGATTGTTGTGAATTGGATGTGAATGATGTGCAAGTAGCACAAGTGTGAATTTCAGTTAGTGATGAGCTTTGACGATCATATCTTTAGTGTGACAGTGTGTTGAGTCAAACATGTTTGCCATGATATTACATTCACTTGACATAGTGGTTTAAGGACAATCTCATAATCAAGACATCTTTTTCATTGCAATTCATTTTTTGTTGTACCTACTAAAAGAGAGTGATTCCTTTGGTAGCCTATTTAGTTGTTTATATCATACCCTGAGATTTTGCTTCTCAATATTGCAAGTCCCTTGTATCTTTCCCTAAGGTTATTCACCTTAATTTTGCAAGTCAAATCAGGTGCAATGAGCTCCTTGGCCTTGAACCTAAAACATTGTAAACAATTATTCATATTGGGAGTGTGATTCTTACTGTGGTTTTTCCTTCCTTGTGGATTCCATGTAAAAATATTGTTCTTGTGTGTATTGTGCTTTATGATTTCATGCTTCATATTTGAAAAGATAAGATAATTGTGGTTTGAAGTTTAAAGGATTATAAGTAAGTTGTTTTAAGGTCAAGATTGATTCATCCCCCTACCTCTCTCAATCTTGTGGTGTGTTCAATGTTTTTATAGTTTGATTCTTCTTTAGCTTGAATCTTGTTACTAGAAGGAAGAAATATTTTAGAGAAAAAGTGTAGAGAGAGAGAGATTAAAGAGACTAACATAAATTATTATTTTCTATCAGTTTATGGTTACTTGTAGATCAATTAATAGGATTTCTTCTTCTTTAGGGTCTTTTGTTCAAAGATTCTTTGCACATTAGAATCAAAGCACCTCATTTTTTCTAAATAATTTGTTTTGGCTACTATTAAGAGAGAATTTTCTCCATTTATTTATCCTATCCTTGGTTTGATCAATGATGAAAAATAATTGGCTTTTGAGGAGGAAATAAAAAGGTGGTATTTATAATAATTAGGATCCTATTTGATTTAACTTTAAATAAAATATTATTGTCGGCAGACCCTTTTTTAAAACCTTGATTCAATAAATACTTGTCTAGCCTTCCATGTCAAGCTCTAGGAGCTTGCTTCAACCCATACAATGCCTTCTTCAATCTACAGACAATATTCAGATCATTTGACAACTTAAATCCTTTTGATTTCTCAATGTAGACTTCTTTTATTATTTCCCCATTCAAAAATGTTGACTTTGCATCCATTTGAAAAACTTTGAAATCTTTATATGTTGTTCAAGCCAAAAATAACCTAATAACTTCTATCCTAGCAACAAGAGCATATGTTTCTTCAGTGTCAATGCCTTCAACTTATGTGTAACCTTTGAAATATAGTCTTGCCTCATTTCTTACAAGACGTCCATCTTCATCCAGCCTATTTTGGAACACCCACTTTGTTCGAATGACATTCTTATCTGTCGGTCTAGGGACTCATTCCCAAGTATGATTTTTCTCAATCTGATCTAATTCTTCCTTCATAGCTTTCATCCAATTTTGAATCTTGATCTCTATAAGATTTTCAATTGTCTTAGGTTCAGCTTTGAAAATTAAACATAGAAGAACTTGTTCTTCAGCAGCTTTGCTACTTGTAATAACACCTATGTTCTTATCTCCTATAATTTGGTTCTCAGAGTGATTCTTTTGTACAACCTCAAAGTTTTAGATACAGTTGTTGGAGCAACCTGAGTTCTAAAATTTTGAGATAACTTGTGTAACTTAGTAATATAAATTCTGACTGAAGCGATTTTCTTTATGAGAAATATGTAAAATGTTATGGATGATTATTTGTTACAGTTCACGGTGAAAAGCAGATTGGTGAAGGCAGCAACAACCCAGTTGTAGCATTTGGTGTGGTCACATGAGGGATAATATTGAAGAAAGGATATATGTGTTGGAAAGGTCTCTGAATCTTCTTTCCAGCGCTTTTGGTATTACTTTATTTGGTTAAGAATTGAATATTTTGTGATTATTTTGGTGAAAACAGTTGTTAAGGGATGAAACCCTAAACTAGGGTATTCCATGGCAATAAAGAATTTGTTCTCTCATGTTATGGTGAATGTTATGATCATTTTTCCAAAACTGGGTAACCCTTGGCAGGGTTTTGACAATCATTGAAAAAACAAACATATCTTGCCAAATACTCCACAAAAATGCACAAGAAAGGATTCATCTGAAATATATTTCATCAATCTATCATTAAATAACATCTAAATATAAATATTACATCAAATGTGATCCTCCATGGATCTATGACAGCCATAGATTCCTTAAAACCTCATGACAGTTTGAGGGTTTGATGGATAATCTTTGTCAAATCCCCTCCAAACTGATCTCCCTTCTTGATTTTGACCAAACGTGGTTTTATAAACCATTTCCAACTCCTTTATAACTACTCCAACCACCTTATAACCAATGTATTTCATTTTTACACTTTTGTTGCACTTTTTGGCAATATTGCAACTTTGCAATTTTTACAATTTTTGACATAAATGACTCTAACTCTTACATGGACACTTTTAAAACTTCAATATGGACCAAATATGATATCTTTGGACAAAATGGCTCATTTAGCCTTACATATTATGATTCAATTGACTCAAATAACCTTAATACATTATGAATGACTCAAATACAATAAATTGTTCAAATTATGACTTTTGACCTCCTGGTATGCTTGTGTGCTTAGGTGCCTCTACACCATTATCTTCTTCTTCGTTCTTCTCCTCTCCTTCTCTACTTGCGGACTCATCAGATTTATATCCTTGTATACTAGAGTATTTGGAAATATTTTCGTCAACCTTCACATTTTTACTTTCAACAATTTTATTCATTCTCTTATTGTAACATCGGTAAGCCTCAAGCTCTTTGTAGAATATCCTAGGAATATATCTTCATCTGCTCTGTTGTCAAACTTTACAATATTTCCTTCATCTCTCTAAATGTAGCATTTACTTCCAAATACTTTGAAGTATTTCACTGATGGAATCCTTACATGCCATAACTCATATGGTGTGTTCCCATATTTCTTCCAAACTAGAACTCTATTGAGAGTGTACTGCAGTATGTATTACTTCTCTCCAGTAAACTTCCAAAAGGTTTGCTTCTTTGATTATAGTTCTCATTTCCTCTTGTATAGTTCTATTCATTCTTTCCACTACACCATTTTTTTGTAGTGTCCTAGCTGATAAGTCGGTGTATTGACATGTTTTTTATCAGGACTCTTAGGTTTTTTGTATCTTTTGGGTTGCATTGTGATAGTAAAATATTGTGAATTGACTATATGTAATCCATGTTTTAAAACTGAACTTAAGAAATCATGTTTGAACCTTGTCTGTTAATTCCTGCAGCCAAATGGTTTGTCCTATGATATGCGGATTATTTAGGATTATTTCATATATGAGTTAATGAATGTATTAGTTAAGTAAGATACATATGCATGTCCTTGTATATTGTTTCTATTTTAGTGCAGATAATAATTGATGCTGCGGTGGAGAATTTTCTTTTGCACCTAAGGACTAGAGAGTCACATTCAAATAGCTGGAGGTCAAACTGAAGGAGATTCAAGCGAGCACAATCTATGGCATAATTGGAGTAGTTGTACTTCACCATGGGAGTTTAACTTTAGTAAATGTTTAATTTGCAAAATATCTCTTTGGCATGCAAAGACTATGGTTTGGTTTCAGATCCACAGTTCCTGCAGCCAAGCTCTCTGTTATCCCCTTCATCTGACAGCTATCTGCCTCTTCTTTTGGGCATAACTAGAGTTGTCCATTGTAGTTTATCTTTTCTTTATAATAATCTCTTCCTTCTTTTCTGAGTTAGACAGAATGGAAAGGGATTGAGCAGAGTTTTTGTCATGCATTCTATATTTTTCTCTTTTAGAATATGTAATCATCTTTCAGGAAAAATGAATAAAAATATGTTATTCTGATCTACTAATAGTTCTTTGCTGAGAGTTTGATATCACTCATCCAAGGGGGCCCACTTGGTGAGTGATCCTATGTTTATGATTATTGAGGTTAGTTTTTACTTAGTTACAGTAGAAGTTCATGACTGGACTGTTCCTACAACCACTGGAAATAGATCCTTTGACTGTTCCTGCAGCCAAGGCAGAACGGTGTGATTCCTATTATTTTTATTAGGTCTTTTCAGCAGATTTTTGTAAAGCTTTCATTTAGCCTTTTATGATTTCCATTCCTATCTTTCCTACAGTAATTAAGAATAATCATTCAAGGAGCTTAGTGCATATATATTGCAGACCCATTTCAAGTTTTACATTCCTGGATTGACAACTAAATGAACACCAGCCATGAGAATAGTAAACTCTACCATATGAATATCCAAACTTCAGATTGAGATTTCATTTAGAGGTATTATTATTGTCATTATAGTTGGGGTAGACATTTTTGGCACCGTTTCCGGGGATGGTGTCAACCTAAGAGCCTTTTATGATTATTTTAGTTTCTAGTTAATTGTTTGAATTTCATGAATCTGCATGCATAATAGAAGAAGAGATGCCAGAGGTAGATTTTTTCCCACTCATACTACTCATGCATAAGATAGTTTTCTAGATATAACCCCTTTTTCTGAGCAGTATCAAGTCCCACAAAATTTGAATCACCCTGAGTCTGAATTTCCAGAAGGTAGTCTTCAGTTCCTTTTTGGTCCACAAGAAGAAAAATTGCGTATTATAATAACCCCCACAAGTCCAATGCAAGGGAACCCACCACCTGGTCCAACATTTGAGTTTCCCATCTCTGACCAGTATGATAATGCTAACCTCAAGAACATTCCAGCATCTTCACTTCCTAAATTCTATGGGTTAGTCACAGAGGATCTGGATACATTTCTGTTTGAGTTTGATGTTCTCTGTAGGAGTTTTGACTATACTACAGATGCCCATAGACTCAAAAAATTTCCAGCCACTTTGAAGGAGTCATCCTTGAGATGGTTTATGAGCTTAGGTAGTAGCACAATCAATACATGGGATGAGATGAAATGGTTGTTTCTTGCAAAATACAAAGATTATTGTATAGGCACTGATCGTCATGGGGATGATATCTTTAGAATGACACAAACTGAAGATGAGAGCCTTGAGGATTATCTGGAAAGGTTTATGTTTAGTGTCAAGAAGTCTAAGCATAGTACTATGAATGAAGATTCCCTCAAATTAATATTCTTGAGGGGTATCAGTGATGAATGCACCGATTCCTTAGATCTAATGGGGGGAGGTGACATTACACAGTCTACTTGGGCTAAAATGGGACAAATTTGCAAGAAGTATTCCAGATCTACTTCTAAGAAGAATAGGAGATTTAAGCCAGGAGCACTATCATCATCATCTGGAAATGGATTTTCTAGCTTAGAACTTAGCCATTTGTTAAAAGATTTGAAGGAGGATATTATAAACAATATGGCTACTCAATTGGATACATTGGTAGCTAAGAAGAAGCATGAGGAAGCTAATGCATTTCTTGTAGAATTTTGTCCTCATTGTAAGCAGGGGAAGAAAGATTGCAGATGTAAGATGGTTGCAAATGTTGCAATACCTGATTTCAAACCAATTCAAGGGGAGGATGAACAAGTCTTCTATGTTGCTTAGAGAAGACCAAATTTTTAGAGACAAGGTATGCCACCTGATCCACTTTCCTTTTCTAGTTATAGTGGTAATTCTTATGCACCAAATAACCAATGGCAACCATAGTATTCTCAAAATTTTGGTAATTATCCACATTGGTATGGATCACAAGGCCAAGGACAGCAATTTGCTAATCAAATCCCCTAGTGGCAGCAACCACAGGGAAACTGGTATCCACCTCAGGGTGCAGGGAACCAGTTTCAAGGGAATTGGAAACCTACCTCTTAATGGAGGGGAAACCCATCATGGTCATCCCAATCTTCTGGATATCAGCCCCCTGCTCAGCAGCCACAACCTCCTGCTTTAATGCCACCTCCTGTAGCCACAGCACCACCTCCCAAGCCAACACAGCTACCTACTCAACCGTTGCCTAATCCAAATATAAAATCTCAGCAACAACAACAAGCTTATTCAGCTGATGCTAATCAATACCCAGTCTATTCTTTATCACTAGATGATATTCACCTCTGATCTGGAACAACACTGCCTAATCCCTCTCAACCAGTTATTACTGAGGTACAAGAAGAGCAGCCAATCTCTGATCCTAAAGATGTAATACCTCAGAATCAAATATTACCACCATTTCCCCAAAGATTGAAAGATAAAGAAGCTTCAACTGATCAACAACAAAGCTTTGATATTCTTGATCAATTGAAGCACATTTGTGTTAAAATTCCATTGCTGCAAGCAATAAAGGATGTCCCAATATATGGTAAAGCATTAAGAGAGGCATGCCTAAAGAAACCTAGCAGAAAGAAAAAGGATCCACAAACAGTTCATGTTATGGGTCAATTGGCTGATATTATGTTAGGAAAAATTGCTATTCCAAAGTATTTTGATCCAGGCAGTCTTGTTGTGAGTATAGTCATTAATGGCAGTCAAATAAAAAATGTTTTAGTTGATCTAGGGACAACCATTAATGTAATGACAAGGGAAGTAATGAAACATATAGAGATAGATAGTTTAAGGGCTACACCCACATTTCTTCAACTTGTTGATGGCTCTGCAGTAAGACCTGATGGTATGATAGAAGATATAGTGGTCATTCTAGATTCCTAGGAATATCCTACAGACTTTATGATTTTATCCCGAAAAGCAACACTGGGGGGATATCCAATCATTTTGGGAAGACCATGGCTTGCCACAGCTGATGCATATATTGGGTGTAGATCAGGAGACATGACTATTTCAGATGGCAGTTCCACAAAAACATTGGCCTTGTATTCCCCTGCACAACCTCAGCTTGAGCAGCAGCAGGCTGTTTGGCCTATTTTTGGAGAGGAATCTGAAGAAATTGACTCTATTAATCACCTTATGATGATTAATCAAATGCCACTCATGCAGTTATATGATGAAGAATCAATCCTTTATAAGGTTCTGACAAATGAATTAATAGAAGACCAAGAATTGCAGGAATTGGTTACGAATATTACAGGATTGGATTTTCTTGCAGCCACTGATATCTTGCATACCTTGTTGCTGTAGGAATTATCATATTCTCATGCTTCTGATATAAATCAGATTGATCTTACTATCAAGATAGAGGTTGAATTGAATAAATATTTGAACATCAACAAGAATATAGCAGATAGTCAAAAGGATAGCATGGTGGACTTGCTAAAACTCCATAGAAATGCCTTTGCATGGGATTACAAGGATATGAATGGAATTGATCCAACAGTTTGTACTCATTGCATTTACATAAAGGATGAGTATTGCCCCCTTAGACAACCTCAAAGAAGAGTCAATCCTGCCCTAAAGGAGATAGTTAAGGAAGAATTGCAGAAATTGTTGAAAGCTGGGTTTATCTATCCTATCTCTGATAGTCAATGGGTATCACCTTTGGTGATAGTTCCTAAAAAGGGAGGCAAATGGAGAGTATGTGTTGATTATAGAGCTTTGAACTTAGCTATAAGAAAGGATCATTTTCCACTGCCATTTGTGGATTAGGTATTGGATTCTCTTGCTGGTAAGAGATATTTTTCATTTCTGGATGGATTTAGTGGCTATAATCAGATACAAATAGCTTCTGAGGATCAAGAGAAAACAACATTTACTTGTCCATGGGGCACTTATGCATATTTTGTTCTTCCTTTTGGGTTGTGTAATGCTCCAGCCACTTTTCAAAGGGGAGTCATCAGTATTTTTTCTGATATTTCTCAAGACATTATGAAAATTTACATGGATGACTTTACAACCTATGGTTTTGAATTTGATCAAGCATTGGGTAACTTGAAGAAAGTTTTGCAGCGGTGTGAAGACTACAACTTGTCTCTAAACAGTGAAAAGTGTTTCATTATGATGGAAGAAGGAATAGTCCTTGGTCATCATATATCTGTACAAGGCATACAAGTGGATCTAGCAAAGATTGAGGTTATTCAACATATTAATAACCCTATGAAGCAGAAAGATGTGAGAAGTTTTCTTGGCCATGTTGGATACTGCAGAAGGTTCATCAAAGATTTCAACAAAATTGCAAGTCCCTTATATACACTGCTTACTAAAGATGCAGAATTTAAATGGACCTCAGCATGCAATGAAGATTTTTTAAAGCTTAAGCATGCTTTGACTCAAGCACCAATTCTAAAAGGACCTAATTGGTCTCTACCATTCCAAATCCATATTGATGCATCTGATTATGTTATAGGAGCAGTGCTAGGACAAAAAGTTGACAAGTTGAAAAATACAATATATTATATCAGCAAGAATTTGCAAGGACCTGAATTGAATTATATAGTTACTGAAAAGGAAATGCTAGCTGTCATATATGCCCTTAACAAGTTTAGACACTATATTACAAGGTATCCAATATTTGTGCATACAGATCATACTGCAATTAGATATCTCATGAATAAGCCATCCATCACCGGTAGACTGGCTCGCTGGTTATTGTTGATGTAGGAATTTGATATCATAGATGTTGATAAGCCAGGGAAGTCTAATGTTGTTGCGGATTATCTTTCACGTCTTCAATTGCAGGAAGACTCTACAATGATAGATGAAACTTTTCCAGATGAGCATTTGTTTCTCATACAAGCTCATACTCCTTGGTATGCTGATATTGTCAACTATTTAGTTGCAGCTAAGATGCCAATTTCTTTTTCTCCTAATGAAAGAAGGTTACTAGTTGAAAAAAGTTTTAACTTTTCATGGATTGCTGATTGTTTATTTTATACTGGACTTGATCAATTCATGCAAAGATATGTCAGAGAGGATGAAACATATGACATCTTGCATGCATGTCATGATGAGCCATGTGGAGGTCATTTTGCTACCAAAAGGACAACACTGAAAATACTCAATACTAGTTATTACTAGCCTACACTACACAAGGATGCAACTCAGTACACAAGAAAGTGTGATAGATGTTAGCGAATGGGCAGACCTACAAAATCTGATGAGATGCCACTATATCCTCAAATATCTGTTACACTATTTGACAAATGGGGATTAGATTTTGTTGGCCCCATTGATCCACCTTCTAATGGCAAATCTTATATCTTGGTATGTACAGACTATGTGACAAAATGGGTAGAAGCTAGAGCTATGCAACATGCAAGAGACAATAAGGTAGCTAAATTTCTCTATGAAGAAATATTTACAAGGTATGGAGTACCCAGGGAAATTGTCTCAGATTAGGGACCTCAATTTACATCAACATTGATAAAAGCTTTGGTCAATGAATACAATATAAGACACAGGAAATCTACTCCATATCATCCACAGTCTAATGGCCAAGTAGAAGTTACCAACGGAGAGCTTGAGGCTATTCTTACAAAAATAGTGTCTATCCACAAGAAAGATTGGTCTAATCGGCTTTCAGAGGTAATTTGGGCATATAGAACAACATGGAAAACACCAATTCGATTCACACCTTTTGAGATGGTTTATGGCAAAACAACAATGATGCCTATTGAATTTGAGCATAAAACCTTGAGAGCAGCTCTACAACTGAATATGACATTGTCTGAAGCACAGAAGGAACGCATTCAGCAGTTAAATGCTCTTGATGAATGGAGAAAGATAGTTGTCCAACAGACAGAGTTGATTCAAAACAAAAGAGCCAGATGGCATGATATGTATATCAGAGAAAAGAAATTCAAAGTTGGTGACTGGACACTCTTGTATGATTCCAGATATAAGGATGCTATGGAAAAACTCCAAACAAGGTGGTTGGGTCCTTATGAGGTAGAAGAAGTTTTTCACAATGGAGCAGTTCGGTTGTCCACAATAGATCCTGTTTGATTTAAACTCTTAGTGAATGGACACTGACTACGACTTTATCACAAGCCAGCTACTAGAGAAGAGTTCCTACAGCAGTTTGCTCCTCAAAATGAAATACAAGTTCCTACTGCAACTGTTAAGGTTCTTGCATCAACTGTCAATGCTTCGGTATCAATTCATGAGCTTCCTATTGCATTTGAGCGTGTTGATAAAGGTGATGTTCTTCCAGCCTCTGCAGTGAACTTATTTACCGTATCATAATAAAATATTTCCATGAGGAATATTGTTCTCTATACATAAAATTTCATCCACTACACTCCATCCCACTTTCTTACCTATCACTTCATTTCATTTCGCCATCATTTTTGCCCAATTGCAGGTATGTGTATATTGTACTTTATTTTAATTATGCATTTATTAGGTCATTATGATTTTAATTTTGTTTTAATCCGCTCCAAACCCGAAATCTCCTCAGCCTGTGTGGACACGTGCTAGGTTAAGTTGGGGGAGTACTTTATGGTCCTTTTTCCCAGTAAGATTTATTATCCCGAATTGATTTCCTAACTGACATTATTTATGATGATTATTATTTCATGCAACTGAATAATAAGTTATGCCGCCTAATTTAAGGTATATAGATTTTAGCTTTTGTGAATCTATCAAACATTTTGGTGAAGTTGTGGAATTATCAGAGTAAAAGATGGGTGGTGATCTAATTCGCCATGAACCAACTGTCCATGAACGGTTGTTGCAGGATTTTGTCTGTGTGCATTATTTCCAAAACCATGGCTGGTTGGATTATTTCTTGAGAATCATGGATTTCAATGATGAAATAGCTGTGGAATTTATGCATTCTTTTGACGAAGGAGAAGCTACAGTTAAGGGGTTGAGGGTAATTGCTACAGAGCAGCGAATTGCAAAGGTCACAGGGTTGTTGTAGGAAGGAGAACTCTTTCCAGAATCGAAGGATGCAAGGAGTGTCGGGGCAGAGTTCACAGTTCCTACTGACAGACCCTTAATGGTGGATAGGCAAGCGACTAGAAGGGTTTCTTTGCCAGCACATTGGCCTCAGGTAGCTCTATATATTATGAAATATATTACCTATGAAGGACGGTATTCAAATCTCCATTCACCTCACTTCAAGTTACTTAGTCATTTGTGTCATGACCGGCGAGTTAATGTCCCAAATTTCTTGTATCATCTCATTTCTATAAGTGCTAAGGAGACAAAAAAATATGGAAATTGCTCTGTTAGCCATCATGGACTGGTGAAGTTGCTGGTACAATGGTCCCTGAGAGATGTTTCACAGATGGAATGGGGTGTGTTTGAAGATATTCTACAATTTAGGGTAGATGAAGCCCCTATTGAAAATAATCCATCGGTTCAAGAAGAGATAGTTCCAGAAGGTCTTACTGGTGAAGATGAGGGTTTGCTAGTTGCTGAAGGAGCTACAATTATTTTAGAAGAAAATATTGAAGCAGAGTCAATCGAAGGACAACCCTCTACCTCTCTTCAAGGAGGTTCACCTATTTTGCAGAGGGAAGGAAAAGAATTGGAAAAAGAGGAGTTAGATGAAGAATTTGTTATCTGGCCGCAGGAAGTGCATATCCCTCCTGCAGCCAAGAGGCATTGAACAAAAACAAAAACACCTGTGTCTATTTCAAAAGTGTATGTGAGGAGAACAATAAGGAGGACACAAAACACTCAACCAGTGAGTAATCCAGCAGAGGTGATTGCAGTAGAAACTTCAAAAGAAGAAGATGTTGCAGAAGAGGAAATTCAAGACAACCCTGCAAAAGAGGAAATTCAAGAAAACCCTGTAGAAGAGGAAATGCAAGAAAATCCTGCAGGAGAAGAAATCCAAGAAGAAATTCAGGAAGAAATTGTAATGGATAAGCTTGCAAATCCGGCTTCAGTGGCATTGCAATGTGAGGAGATTATTGAGGATGTTCCACAGCAACCTGAAGAAAATGTGGGAGATATGCCAATCCAGAATGAAGAAGTTATTGAAGAAATCCCATAGTCTAAGGTAGGACCCATAAGAACTCCTTCATCCCTAACTAGTTTATCAATTGCTTTAACATTCTTTAGGCAATGGGAAATAGAGAATGATAGGTTGCAAGGGATAATTAATAAGCAGCAAAAAGAGATTGAGAAAAAAGATAATAGAATTAAAGAATTGGAGACTAAGGTAGAAGAGATTTATGGTATGAATCCTGAGATAATGTAGTGTAGGGCTCCCCCAAGAATTTATGCAGTGCACTTGAAAGAACAGTATCTGAATTTTAGATTAAACCGCATAGTAAGGGATCTTAATCCATCCTTGGAAACACCTGAGGAATTCTATCATGCTTATCAAACCTCCCCACATTCTATAAGGAATCTGTTATGTGAATTATATTTACATAATTATGTTGTACCCCCCCACAGAGAATGGAATCCTTTGTTGTACATTGGGGATATCCATCTCAGAGCTCTAATGTCTTGGATACAAAATGAAATGATTATAGGACCACAAGCCAGGGAGTTTGAAAAATTGGAACTTGACTGTCCATTGCTATGGAGGAGGGAATCAAAAGCACCCAGGGTTCTGTATTATGATTGGCAAAAGTTGCTAATAAGAGATGATGTTAGTAAGATAGTACTTCCAATGAGAGAGGAAGTCTATCAAGCGTATGAGCAATTGGTTCATACCCATAGGACAACAGCACTAGAAGGACTAACTCAACGTTGGAATCATATACCAGATCATTTAAAACTGGGAGAACCCTACTCATTACAGAATTTTCATGCAGTTATATAGAGAGCCTCCAAGTACATACAGCTAGGTAGGGAGAAATCCAATAATTGGTTGCCATTAATCTTTCAGTCTCCTATCCTTATGTGGCCACTTTTGGCATGTCAACCAACTGATAAGAATTATGATGTAGATGTGGAAGAAACAGCTAGATGGTCCAGGTTGGAGAAGATGAAGGGATTTTATTGGAATTTGCCTTCCAAGGGAACCGGACAGGACACTGTTGGTGATTTCAGAGTTTCAGCAAAAATTAGAAATTTTCCTTTTGCTGCAGGAGCAGCAAACCCTTAAAGTTGGGGGGCATGATAAGTCGATGTATTGACATGTTTTTTATCAGGACTTTTAGGTTTTTGGTATCTTTTGGGTTGCATTGTGATAGTAAAATATTGTGAATTGACTATATGTAATCCATGTTTTAAAACTGAACTTAAGAAATCATGTTTGAACCTTGTCTGTTAATTCCTACAGCCATGTCAATTTATTCCTACAGCCAAATGGTTTGTCCCTATGATATGCGGATTATTTAGGATGATTTCATATATGAGTTAATGAATGTATTAGTTAAGTAAGATACATATGCATGTCCTTGTATATTGTTTATGTTTTAGTGCAGATAATAATTGATGCTGCGGTGGAGAATTTTCTTTTGTGCCTAAGGACTGGAGAATCACGTTCAAATAGTTGGAGGTCAAACTGAAGGAGATTCAAGCGAGCGCAATCTATGGCATAATCGGAGTAGTTGTACTTCACCATGGGATTTTAACTCCGATACATGTTTAATTTGCAAAATATCTCTTTGGCGTGCAAAGACTCTGGTTCGGTTTTAGATCCACAGTTCCTACAGCCAAGCTCTCTGTTATCCCCTTCATCTGATAGCTATCTACCTCTTCTTCTGGGCGTAACTGGAGTTGTCCATTGTAGTTTATCTTTTCTTTATAATAAGCTCTTCCTTCTTTTTTGAGTTAGACAGAATGGAAAGGGATTGAGCAGAGTTTTTGTCATGCATTCTGGATTTTTCTCTTTTAGAATACGTTATCATCTTTCAAGAAAAATGAATAAAAATATGTTATTCTGATCTACTAATAGTTCTTTGCTGAGAGTTTGATATCACTCATCCAAGGGGGCCACTTAGTGAGTGATCCTTTGTTTATGATTATTGAAGTTAGTTTTTACTTAGTTGCAGTAGAAGTTCATGACTGGACTGTTCCTGCAGCCACTGAAAATAGATCCTTTGACTGTTCCTGCAGCCAAGGCAGAACGGTGTGATTCCTGTTATTTTTATTAGATCTTTTCAGCAGAGTTTTGTAAAGTTTTCATTTAGCCTTTTATGATTTCCATTCCTATCTTTCCTACAGTAATTAAGAATAATCATTTAAGGAGCTTAGTGCATATATATTGCAGACCCATTTCAAGTTTTACGTTGCTGGATTGACAACTAAATGAACACCAACCATGAGAATAGTAAACTCTACCATATGAATATCCAAACTTCGGATTGAGATTTAAATTAGAGGTATTATTATTGTCATTATAGTTGGGGTAGACACTAGTAATAGACAAATGTCTCCTAATCCCATATTTCTCACAAAAACTGTCAAATTCATCAAAAAAAACTCACCTCCTCTATCATATCTTTAACCATTTGATTCTTATATCAACTTTATTTTCAACTCTAGCTTTGAATATCTCAAAATTTTCTAATGCCTCTGACTTCTCTCTTAAAAATTATACCCAAATCATTCTAGAATGATCATCAATTGAGAGAATAAAATACCTCTCACCTTGTCAACTCCTTGTTCTGGTAGGACCGCATAAATTTGTGTGCACCCATCTAACAATCTGGTAGAAGATTGTTCCTTTCCTCTAAACATTCCCTTTGTCTGTTTTCCCACTTGACATTCTTTGCAAACATTGTTATTTGGTTTAGTCGGACCTGGTAAATCTCTCACAACTCTTGTAAAACTAATCTTCACCAAATTGTAAAAGTTGGTGTGACACATCCTTTGGTGCCATAGCCAACTTTCATTGATTTGAGATAATAGGCAATGTCCTGTAGCAGCTTCCAATTGGTACATGTTTCCTCTTGTTCTTTAAGTTGCAACAATAACTGTAGACACCTAAAATTGTCCAGTCTAATTAAATAAATATTTTATTTATTTAATTATTTTAGCCTAATTCTTCTATTAATTAAATAAATCCTTATTTATTTAATTCATTCATTTATCCTCTTCTAGCCTTATTTCTCATTTAAATAAATACATTTATTTATTTAAATTATCCTTTTCCTAAATTAAATAAATATCTTATTTATATAATTATCCCACTTCTTCTATTAATTAAATAAATCTTTATTTATTTAATTAATTCATTAAGCTTTTCTACCCATGACACATGTCATTCATCTCTTAATTCATACACTATCTACCCCTTTCATTATTTTATTATTTCTTTTACCTACCCTCTAATCATAGCCGGCCTCCTTTTACACCTCTCAATCTTATCCCTCAATTTCATATTGTGTCTTCTATATAAGGAGATGCTTCCTTCATTATCTAACCCTAATCAATCATCCTAATCATTCATTCTAACGAATATTATGCACTTGACTACACTACAATCCTACTTGCAACCACATTCCGTTCTTTGTTGAGCTCTTGTGCACATAAAATCTGAGAGCAAATATATCAAACAAGATCAATGGAGATAGGAAGAATGGAGATCCAAACCCTATTGGACATGTGATGGTATAATCTTTGTGATTTCATTTGATTTGCATTGTCTTAGGTAATCTTCATATGTTATGGTGGATCTTTGTTGTTGTTGGGCTAGGGTTTTGTGGTTGAATTCATTTAGCCTTTCAATATCATTATTATTGTTATCCATTTTCACCATATACAATAACAATTCTGAATCTCTTGCGGATCTCACAACCACCATCCTCAAAGACAACATTGTAACCGTTCTCGCACATTTATCCAACACTTAAGAGATTATGATGTAATTCTTTCACATAGTATACATTGTTAGTGTTGTGTTTTCTATCAAAAGTAATAGAACCTATTCCAACGATCTATGCAGTCAAATCATCTCCAAATCTAACAAAACCACCATCATATTTTTCAAGTTTTACAAACTTACTTTTGTCACTAGTCATATGATTTGAACATCCACTATCAATCAACCTTTCATTTCTATCTCTTCTAACATGAAATTTTGATGCAACACTTTCAACAACCTTAGTATTACCTTTCAAAGATTTCTCCATATTATTGCTACATTTAGGTTCATCTTTTTCAACTAAGAACAAACAGTCATCATCTGAAATACCAACATCATCTTTAACATAGTAGGCTTTCTTATTTAACTTGTCTTTGTTTTCTTTAAACTTTTGTTTTGTTCCTCTCTCTGACATCTAGATGCATGATGACCAATTTTTCCACACTTAAAATTTCTAAGAGGTAACATACCTTTATACTTGTTGATTCCTCTCTTTAGATTTCTTACAAATTTTTCTTCTATTTCATCCAAACTCTCATCATTTGAATCTTCATCTGTAGCTTTTGTGGCTTTAAAGGCTATTTCAGTTCTTTCCATGTCTTTGCCAAACTTCATCATCTCCAATGCAGTCAAGGTGCCATACAATTATTCCCTGGTGAACTTGGACGGATCATAAGTTTCTTCAATGGCTAAAATCTTGTCACTATAACACTCTGGTAAAGTCTTCATAATCTTAAATTATATCACATCTTTATCATCCAAGGTGCAGCCAAGATCTCTGATCTCATTCACTACATTGTAAACCTTCTGAAAATGACTCATTATGTCTTCACCTTCTTCCATCCTCAAGTTCTCATATCTGCCTTTGGCAGTCTGCATCTTAGCTAGCTTAACTCTGTCATTTCCTTCATAGATGTTTTTCAATCCTTCCTAGACTTCATAAATAGTATCTAATGCAACAACCTATGTCAATTCAGTTTTAGATAGGGCACTAAAGATAACGTACCTTGCTCATTTACTTACTTCATAGGCTTCAATCTCATCCAAGGTAGTAGGACCATTTATCGATATCACATACTTGGTCTCCATAGCTTTTCAAGTCTTCTAAGTAAGATAAATCAAATATCCTCTCATCTTCACTCTCCAGAAACTATAGTCAAATCCTTCTAAGGTAGGAATAGTCAATTCATGCACCATCAAATCTTCATTGAGCAGTTAGTCTCACTTTTTAGGATCCAAAGCTCTGATACCAATTGTTGGTAGCAACAATGCAGGAAAACTGAGAGGGGGGGGTGAATCAATTTTTACCAAACTCAAACAAATTAATCTCAAATTTAGATCTAATCAAGAGTAGCAACAACAAAGATAAACACCACATCAACAACACACATAACACATGTATTTTTGACATGGAAAACTTCGTTAAGGTAAAAACCACAGTGGGAACCTACCTACAATATGATGATACTTTACAGTAGTATGTGTAAATATTACAATGGGGAATGCACATGCATTCAGGTACATTGCCTAGAGCTCACTGCTCAAAAAAAATAAAGGGCAACAACCCTAGGAAGGCTCATTGCCTTACAAAGATCGGACAACAATCCGGATTACATGAACTGAAAGAATAACATCTCCAAATGCCTAATCACATTTCCAATTAAGCACATTGTCTGCACAACAACACTTCTCTGTGCTTATCAACTACTGAAGGATAAATTTTCTTGTTTGCACATACAATACTCTCATAGATTGTAGATACAACCGTAGGCACTTGCAGACACACATCTAACATGATTACAACACTTATTTATACAAATCATCAACCTTAACCTCAAGGTCTGCTCAACACATAAGACCTAATTATAAAATTACACCACACGATACATAAATCCATAACCAAACCAATACAATGTCAGCAAGGACATAGAATGGACCCAAATCAAATCCTCAAACACACAATAGCACCGAATATCTCTCCAAGATTAATCGTAACACGCTAAACCACCGAATATGTCACATAGCACGAAGAATACCACTAGACCAATAAAATATTCAATAACGTGAACCATGATCAATGTGAACCACCAAAACGCATAGAACATGATCATAGAACATCAACAAGCAACGTGAATTCCACCACAATCATCGTAACAATGTGAATAACAAGAATAATCATTATTCCATCACTAGAGCTCAAGAACACCAATTGACAAACTGAAAGATACGCTTGTGAAGTACCAAATCATGAACCAACCAATTTGAGGACACACTTGAACGTCCCAAACACTCTCCCAAAATCCGTACAACATAAGGAATCAATTTTGGATAATATGGATCAAATACCACAATGTTGCAACACTGAACACTGAAAAACCAACCATCACACCGGATCACACAACTCGACCAAAATCACTTTCCAGAACACTGAAACTCATACTGAATCAACAAGAGATAAGTATCTCAAAACCCATTAATCTGCATCAGCACATCTGCAATAGATCATCCAAACCAACTCTCTACAACAAACCAATTCTCTGTAGCACAGGAATATGTTGACTTCAATGACAACAACACATTCCAACAACTCTAATATCCTAGACAACTGAGAGGGGGGGTGAATCGATTGTCAATTGAAATATTTTACTTATTCCAAAAAATAGATTTGATAAACTAATACTTAATTACTTAACCATAAACTTATATAAGAATGAGAGAGCACACACATGAAACACCATATTTTACGTGGAAAACCCAAGAAGGGAAAAAACCATGGAGAATGCTAATTCTCAAGTATAAAATACCTATTAGGGTGACATCAGTTAAGTTTATTTTTACAAAGGGTGGGTCACTACCAGAATGCTCACTGCAGGTGGGCTCACTAACTGGCTAAAACCACCAGAAAAGGGCTCATTACCTAGAAGAAGGAAAAAGAAGTAATCCACCACTGTAGGACAATTGCCACTACACTGCAATGTTGAAAGAAACCTTTGGCTCACTGCCTCTAGTACCAAATAGCAACAACACAGAACCACACTGCTCAACCACAACTTCACATAACCTTGCACAAATTCACACCAATAGGAAACATATATTCTTTTTTAATCCACTTGCTTTTATATATTTCTCATTGAAATCATCCTTTATTTATACTAATCTCTTGAATAAGAAGTCTCCCAAGTCGGCCAAATAATTTATTGAAATAAAATTTGAAATAGGCCTACACTGAACATTCTTGTGGTGGAAAGGAGTGAGAATTGGACCACACCACAATGCACTTCATTCATAAAAAAAACACAATATCAATACACCACAATCAACGAAGCAAAAATGAAACATTCAAGGTCTACTAGACTCGAAATGAACATATTCACAACCATGACTCTGGAGCACATCATCACATCCCAAATCAAAATAACTAAGATAAAGACAAAAATAGCATAACTCCAAAATATTATTATCAGAAATAGAAATGTGGAGCACTACAAACACTATCGAACACCATCATCACTAAATACACTTGTGGAGCACAACTTCTAAAGCATCAAGTCTTAAGAATGACAACCCAAAGCAACATCTAACAACATGCCAAAACTTCATGACTACAATAGCAGCATATCAGAAATGCAGAGCATAAACCAATCACCAAAACACAGAATCAGTATCATCAATGACAACCACACTGACACACTATCAAATTCACATTTATAACAAGTATTTCATATTTAAGGCAAGTCTTTTTCCCCATTTTAGGGATCTATATATAAATTGAGGAGGAGATCCTTGTGGAGTGAAAGTACTACTTTTAGGTGAAGTTTTAGACCTACAAATTCATCCATTATCATGTCTTCATCAACCATGAAATTTTCAAGAGACTTGAAGGATAATAGTGTTGGCAATATTGCATTATAATAGACAATGAAAGATTGTTGGCATTTCTTAAGGATATTGAGAAGGTTGTTGATGATTATGGATATAACTGATTAAAGATGTTTTACTATCTTGATATTATTATTTTGCCATTGATGTCAAGAAATTGATTTTCTAATTCAGTATGATGTTGCCATATCTTGAGAAGTATGATATGAAGATTATAAAGATGTCGGTGAAAGACACGGGAAAGAATATGATGAATAAGGGGATGAATAAGGTATTCAATGGGAAACTACTACCAAGTCAGACAATGATGAGATCATGATGTTTTAGATTGTTTTAACATCATACATATGTTGTAAATTGTAAAGGTTAATACTACACTATGTTATCAAGCAAAGAACCTAGTCTGTAAACCCTAAGATTATCGCTATCGGTTAATGAAGGCAGAATGTCTACCGAGTGAAGTTTAGTATTCACTGAGTTGTTACCGAGTTGTAACCGAGCTATAACAGAAAGAATTAAATGTTTACATGAGGTATTTAATGTAGGATGCTGATGAGCTGGAGCGGATCAATGATTGGTAAGCCGTGGAAGAAGTTTGTTAACTAATCTAAGGCAATGGAAAGTCGGCATGAAGATCTACAGCTTAGATTGAACCGCAATACCCTGGCACAAGTTCCAAGACTATTATGCAAGTTCCAAGGTAGGGTAAAACATTTTTAGATTGAAAGATGCATTGAACCTGGACAAGATTGAAGATTCGATGGCTATGATTGATCATGGGAAATGTGATCAAGGAGATTAAGCGGTTATCTAATTGTTTATAAATAGGAAACTGTTGATAAACAATGTATGTGGGCAAGTGTATGCACAGGGATGCTACATAGTGATTACCGAGCACAGAAGCTTGAAGACCTGTTAGAATAACAGAGTATAGAAGCCCAGCAGATAGACAAGATTAGTTCTATGTCTAGATTGTATTGAACAAATAGGAATCTGCTTTAGCATTTGAGATGTGAAGTTGCAGATAGATTTTTATTACTATTATTTTGTGAAAGTGACAGAAAATCTCTTAATCGAGTGGACTTAACAGTCTTATATGTAAATCCTCTAGCAAGGTGACATTCTAATTGAGTGTTTGAAATCCTTTGACAAGGTCACTTCTAACAAAGTGAAGATCCTAACAGATCTGAGGGAAATCCCTTAACCGGGTCACATCTAGCAATGTGTTTGTAATATTTAACAGGATTTGCTTTTAACTGAGCATACTCTAGAAGAATATATTTCTTAGTGGGTCCGAAATCCCATAGTGTTTTCTCCCTATTTGGGTTTCCACGTTAAATCTGGTGTTATGAGGTTTATATTGTTCATATGCTTTTGAGTTTGTATGTTTGACAGTTTTGATTATATGACTGTTATATATGTTACCGAGGTTGAATCTAATGTTTTTATGGATGATTAAGTTTGTATGATTCACCCCCTGCCCCCCCCCCCCCCTCTCATCTTGTTGGCTATTGGATCTATACTTATATTAGGTAAAAGAACTATCAATTGGTATCAGAGCTTTGGACTCCAGAAGGAAAGTTTAAAGGCACTTGAGTTAAAGATCCAAAGATGTATAAGAGGGATGCACCAAAGCTGAACAAGTCAAGTTTCTCTACATGGCAGAAAAGGATGAAGCTACATCTATTAGGAGTTGGAGAATATGTTGTATACTATCTGGAGAATGATTTTGTTACATCAAGCACCTATCCATTGACTATGGAAGAGATAAAGGCGAAGCAAGAACATATTCAAGCAATGATTGAAATAACAGTTGCATTGACCGATTATGAGTTTAATGATCTAGAAGGCTGCAATGATGCAAAGGCAATGTGGGATAAGCTCATATCAGTTTATGGAGGAGATGAACATGTTCAAAGAGCAAAAGTAGACAGTCTAAGAGGACAACTTGAATCTATGAGGATGAATGAAGGTGAAAACATAACTCGGTACAATACAAGACTAAAGGAGAGTGTCAATCAAATCAAAGGAGCAGATGGAACTATTGAAGAAAAAGATATAACAAGTAAGTTGTTGAGAACCCTTCTACTAGCTTATGCAATCCAAGTCTCTGCAATCAATGAATTGAGGTCTATACCTAATATGTCAGTTTCCTTGGATGCTACCATTGGTAAGCTACATGCATTTGAGTTAAGTAATTTTCATAACAGTGGATCTTCGGTAAATAAAGTTGAATCTACATTTAGTTCTTTTCATCTTGATGAATCTAAAGATTACAATGAAAGAAAGTATAAGTACTGTGAAGGAGATCACAGTGGAGCAAGTGAAAGATTTTGGAAGAACATGGAAGAAGTACACAAACTATATGAAGAAATCAAAAAGCAAGAAGAGTTTGAAGCACTATTAGCCAAAAGGTTACCGAGAGGCAAAGGTAAGTATAAAGGAAAACTACATTTGAAATGTTTCAATTGTGATCAGATAGGACATATGGCTTCTAACTATCCTGACAAATATTTTACTGAAAAGAGAGATTACCGAGATGATAGATAGAAAGATAACCATTATAGAGGACACCGAGACTTCAGAAGAAGAGATAGAAAGACATGCTTAATAGCTTATGAGGAATCTAATGATGATAAATCAGATGAGATAGATATAGAGGAAGTAGTTTATGTGGCTATCAAGGACGGATCAGATGAAGAAAGGTATGAAGAAAAAGCCCTAATATCTCACATAAACACTAATGATTCTTGGATTATAGATAGTGGTTGTCACATCATATGACAAGAGATAAACACAAGTTTGTTATGTTAGAAGATTATGATGGAGGTTGTGTTAGATTTGGTAATGATGCACCATGTCCGGTAAGAGGTAAAGGATCTATAACACTTCTTGATAATGCAAGATGCAATGATGTTTATTGGGTTGAAGGTTTGAAATACAATTTGTTGAGTGTAGCACAGCTAAACAACACAGGTTACTGAATAGAATTTCAGAAAGGAATTGTCAAAGTTCATGACAAGAATGGAAAGTTAGCTACTATCAGGACATAAACAAAAGGTAATACATTTCACCTTGACTCCACTCGGAATAAGTGTTTGCATGCAAAGATTGATGATACCTGGTTATAGCATAAAAGGTTTTGTCATGTAAATTTTGATAATCTGATCAAAATAAGTAAGAAGCACAGAGTAAGAGGTCTACCGAGTCTTTAAAAACCTGAGAATGCTATGTGTCGAGGATGCCAGATGGGTAAGATGACAAGATCAAGCTTTACAAGTAAGTCTTACACTTAGAAAGGAATTTTATATCTAGTGCACACTGATCTTTGTGGTCCTATGAAAGCTCAAATTTATTATGGTGATAAGTATTTTATATTATTTGTGGATGACTATTCAAGGATGATGTCAGTAATGTCTTTAAAAGAAAAATCAGAAGCTTTTCTAATGTTTAAATGGTACAAGGCAAGAGTTGAATATGAAATAGGAAGACAACTGAAATGTCTTAGATCAGATAGAGGAGAATTCACATCTGATGAATTCAACTTATTTTGCAATGATCATGGTATTAAAAGACAAGTCTCTGCACTGAGAACTCCACAGCAAAATGGAATAGCTGAAAGAAGAAACAGATCTATTGTGGATTGTGCTAGAACACTGATGATTGAAAAGAAGGTGCCACAAACATTTTGGAGAGAAGCAATGAGCACAACTGTTTACACCTTGAATCGAGTTCAATTGAAGAAAGGTACTTTGAAGACACCATATGAGATCTGGTATGATAAGAAACCTAATGTTGGTTATTTTAAAATCTTTGGAAGTAGATGCTATGTTCATAAAGATGATAGAAATGGCAAGTTTGATCAGAAAAGTGAAGAAGGAACATTTCTAGGTTATTCTTCTAGAAGCAAAGCATTTAAATGTCTGATCAAATCATCTAACAAAATAGTAGAAAGTGCAAATGTGAAAATTGATGAATTTGCAGAAAGAAATGATGAAGAAAATTCCAAAGAACCAGAAGACTATGATGAATTTGTCTATGTGCAACCGAGAAGTCCTACCGAGAAAACTGTCGAAGAAAATGAAGAAAATATCCAGTTACCGAGTGATGAAGAAGATCATACAGAGCCTATCAAGCCTGTATTAGCCAAGTATGTCAGAAGACATCATGCACCAAGTCAGATTATAGGAGATAAGGATGATCCAGTGATGACAAGAAACAAACTGAGACAGAACACATGTTTGATATCTGAATTTGAACCAAGAATAGTGAAAGAGGCATTTAATAGTGAAGATTGGGTAAATGCTATGACAGAAGAGATTGATCAAATCAAGAAGAATGACACATGGACTCTAATCCCAAGACCAAAGGACAAAAATGTAATTGGTACAAAGTAGATTTTCATAAACAAGTTAAATGAAAAAGGAGAGGTCATTCGGAACAAAGCAAGACTAGTTTGCAAAGGTTATGCTCAAGAAGAAGGAATTGATTATGGTGAAACTTTTGCACCTGTTGCTAGACTTGAAGGAGTAAGAACATTGTTGGCCTATGCTACTTTCAAGAACTTCAAGGTATATCAAATGGATGTCAAATCTGCATTTCTGAATGGAATATTAGAAGAAGAAGTTTTCATTGAACAACCTGAAGGATTTGTTGAAGACAATAATAAAGATCAGGTATGTAAATTGAACAAAGCTTTATATGGTTTGAAACAAGCACCAATAGCATGGTATGAAAGATTGCACTCTTATTTGATTAAGATTGGTTTTATAAGGACAAGTGAGAACAACAACATGTACATGAAGAATGATGAAAATGGAATACTGATCTCAACCATATTTGTTGATGATATTATATTTTGTGGAAATGACTCTTTATGCAAGAACTTTGGGAATGAAATGAGTGAAGAATTTGAGATGTCATTAATCGGTGAGATAAAGTATTTTATAGGTTTACAGATACTGCAAATGAAAAATGAGATTTTTAGTACTCAATCCAAGTACATAAAGGAAATTTTGAAGAAATTTGGAATGGATGATTCAAAACCAGTAAGTACTCCTATGACTACCAACTATAAATTATCAAAGAATGATGAATCTGCATCTGTTGATGAGACACTCTACCGATCCATGATTGGAAAACTACAATATGTTGTTCACAGCAGACCAGACATAGCACATACAGTAGGTATAGTTGCAAGATTCTCTGCAGATCCTAAGGAAACACACATGACAGCAATCAAAAGAATTTTTAGATACTTGAAAGGCACAGAGGATTATGGCTTAGTATATCAAAAAGGAAATGATTTTGATTTAAAAGTTTAAACTGATGTTGATTGGGCAGGCAACATTGATGACAGAAAAAGCACAAGTGGTGGAGCTTTCTTTTTAGGAGAAAGACTAGTGAGTTGGCTTAGCAAGAAACAAGGATGTGTTTCACAGTCAACAGCAGAAGCTAAATACGTTGCTGCAGCACTGAATTGTACCAACATTGCATGGATCAAACAACTGTTGGAAGGTATAAATGAGAAAGTTACCGAGTCAATAACTATATTCTGTGACAATACTAGTGCCATTAATATTTCAAAAAATCCTATTATGCACTCTAAGACATAGCACATATCTATCAAATATCATTATCTCAGAGAAGAAGCTCAAGAGAAGAAAGTGGTGTTGGAGTATGTTAGCAAAAAGGAGCAAATAGGAGATATCTTCACCAAGCCACTACCAAAGGACACTTTTGAATATCTCAGAAGTAAGTTAGGGGTCCTACCCCTATGTTCTACTGACTGACCGAGTTCAATGAAAATATCAATCCGATGATTCTAATGAATATCTTTTGGGAGTTGATGCTAAGTTATACACTTTAGGATGTTTTCTAAAAGTGTACTGGAATTAATATAGGAATTACAGGGAATAGGAATTGAAGACAAATGCTCTGACCGAGACTTAGTTGATACACAACAGCAGGAAATAACTTCTTACAGAAAGAAATTATGTTTTAGTTCTTTTCTTTTTGGCATTTTTGTCAAAGGGGGAGAAGACCAATATAGGGGAGAAGACCTATCAGGAGAAGACTAAGAGAAAAATGAGCAGACTATAGATTGGAAAGAAGACTGAAGAAATGAGGAGAAGTCTAATGTATGGGGGAGAACATTTCAGCATTTCAGAATCACAGCAATCCGAATCTATTAAGGTCAAATCAATTGGTTTTGCCATCAATGCCAAAGGGGGAGATTGTTGGCAATATTGCATTATAACAAACAATGAAAGATTGTTGGCATTTCTTAAGGATATTGAGAAGGTTGTTGATGATTATGGATATAACTGATTAAAGATGTTTTACTATATTGATATTATTATTTTGTCATTGATGTCAAGAAATTGATTTTCTAATTCAGTATGATGTTGTCATATCTTGAGAAGTATGATATGAAGATTATAAAGATGTCGGTAAAAGACACAGGAAAGAATATGATGAATAAGGGGATGAATAAGGTATTCAATAGGCAACTACTACCGAGTCAAACAATGATGAGATCATGATATTTTAGATTGTTTTAACATCATACATATGTTGTAAATTGTAAAGGTTAATACTACACTATGTTATCAAGCAAAGAACCTAGTCGATAAACCCTAAGGAACCTAGTCGATAAACCCTAAAGTTATCGCTATCGATTAATGAAGGCGGAATGTCTACCGAGTGAAGTTTGGTATTCAATGAGTTGTAACCGAGCTATAACAGAAAGCATTAAATGTTTACATGAGGTATTTAATGAAGGATGTTGATGAGCTGGAGCGGATCAATGATTGGTAAGTCGTGGAAGAAGTTTGTTAACGATTCTAAGGCAATGGAAAGTCGGCATGAAGATCTACAGCTCAGATTGAACCACAATACCCTGGCACAAGTTCCAAGACTATTATGCAAGTTCCAAGGCGGGGTAAAATATTTTCAAATCGAAAGATGCATTGAACTTGGACAATATTGAAGATCTGATGGCTATGATTGATCATGGGAAATGTTATCAAGGAGATTAAGCGGTTACCTAATTGTTTAGAAATAGGAAACTGTTAATAAACAATGTATGTGGGCAAGTGTATGCACAGGGATGCTACATAGTGATTACCAAGCACAGAAGCTTGAAGACCTGTTAGAATAACAGAGTATAGAAGCCCAGCAAATAGACAAGATTAGTTCTATGTCTAGATTGTATTGAACAAATAGGAATTTGCTTTAGCATTTGAGATGTGAAGTTGCAGATAGATTTTTATTACTATTATTTTGTGAAAGTGACAGAAAATCTCTTAACTGAGTGGACTTAACAGTCTTATATGTAAATCCTCTAGCAAGGTGACATTCTGATTGAGTGTTTGAAATCCTTTGACAAGGTCACTTCTAACAAAGTGAAGATCCTAACAGATCTGAGGGAAATCCCTTAACCGGGTCACATCTAGAAATGTGTGTGTAATCTTTAACAGGATTTGCTTTTAACCGAGCATACTCTAGAAGAGTATATTTCTTAGTGGGTCCAAAATCCCACAGTGGTTTTTCCCTATTTGGGTTTCCATGTTAAATCTGGTGTTATGAGGTTTATATTGTTCATATGCTTTTGAGTTTGTATGTTTGATAGTTTTGATTATATGACTGTTATATATGTTACCAAGGTTGAATCTGATGTTTTTATGGATGATTAAGTTTTTATGATTCACCCCCCCCCCCTCTCATCTTGTTGGCTATTGGATATGTACTTATATTAAGTATCAGAACTATCAAATAAAGGAATCACTGACGGTTGATTGGCTTGTACCTCTTCCTAAGTATTTGGTATGATTTTATGTTATTCATATGCCTCTATATTGAGCTTTAGATCTACATCACATAGTTTTCAAACTTATATTATTTCTTTAGATTTTCATCCTAGTTGTGATTTAAAGTATTTTCATTACAATCATTTAGGGTTTTCTCTAATACACTTTGGTAGAACTCTAGTTTGCATTTAGCTCATAGTAATCCTATATACACGTAAGATTCAAGACCGCACAAACATTTTTAGTTACAATATCATCTAACTGTGGAGGTGAAAATCACCAAAACAAGGGGTTTGCTAAGGCAAACCCCTATATAGCCACAACCCTACCGTTTTTTATCTGCAGGTGCAGTTACAGGTATCTAGCAGAGCAAGAAGATTCTAGGAGATTTTAGGAAATAGATGCAAGTTTGTTGTCAAAATTGTAGCCTGGTTTTCAGGGACCAAGGCACCCAATGATCTTGTCCCAAGAACAAAGAGCCCAATGCCCCTCTCCCAAGACCAGGGCACCCAACTCCTTGGTTCTCCGAGTTCAATCTTAGATTTAAGGGTTTCATCTCAGTCCACATCAAAATCTAGACCCCCATATCATAGCTCAACAAACCAGGGCATCCAGTATTCTAGTCCTATCAATTCTACTCCTAATTTTGATCATAGGTGCATACTCATACTCTCCTTTCATTTTTGTACATTTTGTCTCAATGATGTTATCTATTAGTTTGCTATAGTACCTTTACATTCACTTTTCTTTATACTTACATCATAGTTATACATTCTCCTATACTTTACATATCCATTTCTATAGTAGCAAAAGAATAGAAACCCTAGAAGTATCCCTTGACTCCCTTTGACAAGAGTTGGTCAAGGAAGATCACTCCTTTGGGTGACTTTGTATTTCAATGTTTGTGTGAAAGTGGTTTTAGGTCCTAATTATACCCGATTCCATTTTTATCCAAAATAAATATTTCTTCTCAAAGGCTAAGCCATTAAGATGAAAAGAAAAGGAGATAAGGGATCACCTTATTTACTCCCTTGAGATGATGAAAAACCCACAAGGAACACCACTCACAAGAATCAAAATATGATCTCCATAAATGCAAAATTTGATCCACTTACACCATTACTCACAAAAACTAAAACCTTGAAGGACCTTCAACAAAAAGGACTAGTAAATCATGTTGTAAGCCGCCATCATGTCAAGTTTCAAAACCATATAAGGTGTAACATCCTAAAATTGTACCTCTTGCTATTTTCGACCCTATTTGGGTATTCACCTTAGTATTTTTGCCCCTCGACCTGATCGGAGACCTCATTATGCTCACACATGTCAAAAAATTCATTCAACTCAATAATGCACCTAGCTGCAACCTTGATCCTACCCCAAATTAGGGCAGGACCAGGGTGTGGCATCCTGGTCCCCTTCAATGGGGACCTATCCTTGGGCCCCTCCCCCTGACCTATCTCAAATTTGAAGTAGAAAAACCCCTCTATGTAGGCTCATGTCAAAAAATTAATTCATTCATCCTACTGGAAAGTATATAAGAGGAATTTCTCCTATCATTTGATGATCGTGGAACTTCAATCAAGCATCTAAGAATTCAAGAGAACAAGCATTCAAGAATTGAAAAGCAATTGAGCATTTTCAGTCTTCCTTCAAGCTTTGGAGCAACAATAGAGTCAAGATTTCAAGCATTGAAGAGGAGATCATCACTCTAATCCATGAAATCATAATTCCATGTGGATGAGCAAAACTTCACAATGAGGTATAAGCATTTCATTTTCAATCAATTCAACATCCCCTCAAAGAGGAGGATTTCTACTTTCAGTAATTTCAATTACATTATTTGAACCACTTGGTTAATTCCAAATTTGGGGTTTGACCTAAAGGCAAACCCCTATTCCCAACACATTTCCCTTCCCTTTTGTGTGCAGGAAGTAGGTACCCAGTTGTTCTTCTAGATTTAAGCTTTATTTGTAGAGATGGAAAAACCCTTTTCGATGCACGGAAAGTTTGGAGGACCAAGAGGGGGGCGACCTGGTCTGGACACACAGTCCCTACAACTTTTGGTAGATTTCATAGAGAAGCTCTGAATCATCTCAAAATTCTCAAATCTAAGTGCACGAAGAAATCCCATATCTGTAGCTCATTGTTTTCTCATATCTGTCTTCATTTCCAGAACTTGCTCTTAATTCAACCAATCAACTTACAAAAGAGGGTCAAACACATTCCAAACACAACACATCTACTTATTATTCAGTCCTTATATCATTTAGGATTGGATCTAGTAGATTCATTTTCTCTTTTGAATGTAAACTCCTCCAAGTGAAAATTGGCTTAGTGGTTTCCCCCTTCCATGTGGTAAATTTGCTAAGCTCCAATTTTCCACTTTACATTTTGGTGAACCTGACTCCTTACACCCTTAATTCTGATTTATTTTTTTCAAATTTGAGTGTATGCAATTTAAAATTCAAATTTCAATTACAAGCTTAATTTCCTTGTAATTTTTAAAATTTTAGATGTTAAATTCACAAAAACCCTAATTTTTAGATTCAAAATTGAGCTTGTGATTTGTCTAAATTGGATTGATTATTTCAGATCTGAGAACTCTTCAATTTTACAATTCAAGTTTTCATTTACATGTTCAATTTTTTTTTTAAAAAAATTAAGTGGTTAAATAAAAAAAACCCTAATTTTTAATTTTAAAATTGAACTTGTGGATTGTGTAGATCTTGAATTAATTTTTAAATTTGAGTCCTTGCTTCAATTTCAAAATTCACTTTCCCACCTTACAACATTCAAATTTTCAAATTTAATTTTTAAAATTAAGCGGTTTATGGAACAAACCCTAATTTCCAAAATTAAATTAATCTTGTGCAATTTCAAATTTTCCTTTAAGCATTTAATTGAGTCAATTAAATATAAAGCCTCTTGTTGTACTTCTAAACATCATAAAAGTCGGCCCTTAAGTGTGCCCCTTCTTGTTTTATTCTTTCAATTAGTCATCTTCTTGAACATCCTAAGTGTGTCCTATTTTGACCTTCAAGGCTTACTTTCGTATATCTACACATCTCCAATTCCCACATCCTTCTGGAATTTGTATTAAAATCACAATATCTTGCTTCCCTGAAAATTCGGTAAAAATTTGGTCAAACCAAGTAGTTACCTACCTGGTCCTGACTTTTTCTCCTCAAATTTCGGGAGCCTGTTTTGACTATATTTTACTACTCAATTCTAGAGATTTATGAAATTTTATTGATTTTAGGTCACCATAAGGTCGAAAACAAATCTGAATTTCAACTTTCCCTTTTCAATTTAAATTTTAAATTAAGTGGTTAATTACATATACCCTAATTTTTAAAATTAAATTGATTTCTTCAATATTTCAACATTCCAAAATTTTAAAATTAAGAGGTTAGATTTGGACAACCCTAATTTTAATTTTGATCTTCCCTCCTTTCAAATTTTTAAAATTAAGAGGTTATTTTCAGCCCTAATTTTAAATTTAAATTTATATCTTCTAAGGAATAATTTCAAATTTAAATTAAGAGGTTATTTAACAAAACCCTATTTTTAAATTTCAAATTCCTAGGAGATTGCATTATTAGTCTTGATTATTTCAATCTTTTTTCCTAGAATTTTGTATTCTAAAATTCAAAATTAAAATTTCCCTTCCTTAGTGCATGATTTTTACTACTATTAGTCCTACCTATAGTATCCCCATAAGGAGAATTTCTATAATTAAGGCCGCCCAAGTTTTAAATACCGAGGAAATGGAACCTAATTTGGATAGCTTTTTCAATGAGGATATTGGTGGTTCTTCCAATCCTATAGATATTCCCATTTATCTTCTTGATAATTCTTATGATGAGGAGGAGTCACTAACTAGGGTATTCATTGACCAATTGGTGAAGATGGACAATCAATTTGACAATCTTCAACAATGGATGAGTCAAGAATACTCAGAAAGTGAAGTTCTCCCATTGATTGAAGAATTAAAAAGAATCATTCAAAGTGATAAACATTGTATTGATATCTTGCATGGTATTTCTCATATTTTTTATTCTAATATAATACCTATGAAGAGTTGTGTTGAAAACCTAGGTTATACATAGCTTCCTAGTCGTGTTAATCATTAAATTCCTTTAACAACTTCTATGGTCGGTGTCCCTACCTTCACATCAAACAGCATGGCTACCTCTACACAAAATTGCATACCTACAAATGTTATTCATGGGGGCAATACCTCTTCTTTCATTCCTCCTACCATGAGTTCTCCCCTTGTTACCCAATCACACTCATCACCTATAAACGTTAGTCAAGGGGGAAACTCCTTCAATCATAATTCCTTCATTCCTCCTATGAGTCTTCCATGTGTTACACAATCTTCTCCATTACCTACTTATCATAGTGTCCCACCTCCTTATTCTCAATCTCTTCCTTCATTCAACAATGTTACTCCTCCCTCTCAATCCAACATGTCTAATTTCAATCCTTCCATCGAAGCTACAATTAATAGTCTAGCCAAAACAGTGTCTTCCTTACAACAACAAATAGCTTCTATGAATGAATCCAAGTATAATGTGCCCACATTTGATGTAGCGAGCCCATTATCCAATGACATTGTTAGAGTCGTCCCTCCTAAACATGTAGAAGTCCCCCAATTGGAACTTTATAATGGAAAAGGTGACCCCTTAACTCATGTTAAAACATTCCAAACTTTGTGTGGTGACTTTTCTCATGATCAAAGAATGTAATTAGCAAAATTGTTTACTAGAACATTAAGGGATAGAGATTTGCAATGGTATCGTTCTTTGCCTCCTTATTCTATTACTTCTTTTCAACAACTAGCTAATGCTTTTATTCAACAATTTCACAATAACATTGGTCTTAAAGTTACTTTGACTAATTTGATGCATTGTAAACAAGGTGTTAAAGAAAAAGTGACTGATTTTATTGGTGTATATAAGCATTCGTATTCTCAAATTTCTTTTTATTTTCCTAATCAAGATATTTAAAAGATTTTTATTGCTAATTTACAAAAAGATATTGGGGATGAACTTCTTTTAACAGAATTTACTTCCTTTCCATAGTTGTGTGCAGTACTTCACAATTATCAACTGACTGTGAGTCAATTGGAACAATCATCTCCTTCCATCGCTCTGAGTGATAAGGGTGATAGTGCTCAACAACCATTTGCAAAGTTAAAACCAAACAAATAATTCATCAAATTCAATGACAATAATCAACTGGTAGCCACAACAAGTGTGCCTCCTTTGTCTAAATACTTTAAAAGTGAAAAAGAATTTACTCCTTTGAATGAATCTTTTCATAGTTTGTGTCTAAGTTAACACAATGGAATGTTTTAAAACTTCCCCAAATCAAGCCAATTGATCCATCTAAGACAACTTCACCTTACTTTGATGCTAAATCCTTTTGTCAATACCATCGTTAGCCTGATCATGATACTGAAAAAAAAATTTCATTGAGAAGTAGGATTCAAGAATTGATTGATAACAATACAATATTTGTGGCAGGTGTGAATGATAAAGGAAAAAAAATTGTATCTCCTCCTAATCAAAACCTTCAGATTTTCAATGATCCTTTGCCATCCCATTCCACTAATGTGATTGAGGCTAATCATCTCGCTTTCTCTCTCAATGATGTTGACCTTGAATCTAATAATGTGGTGAACCTTGTAGATCAACAAGAACCTCCTAAGAATTTGTGCATCACGTTTGATCCTAGTGAGACCATTAAAGCCCCTGATGGCCAATTATACATAAGTACAAAAATCAAAGGTATACCTGCTAGAGGAGTTCTTATTGATCGTGCTTGCATGGTTAATGTGATAACTGAAGAATTTATTTATACTTTGCAATTGCATCAAGTGATATATGATGATACTGATGTGGTAGTTAGAGTCTTTGATGGCTTTTCTTGTCATTTTATTGGTTCTATCACACTTCCTATTGATGTCAACACTAAATGCTTAGATGTTCAATTTGCTATCATTCCTACATCCGATCAATTTCATGTGAAGTTGGGACATCCTTGGCTCTCTTCCATGAAAGTGATCGCTTCCACAGTTCATAAGTGTTTGAAATTTCCTCATAATGATAAAATCATAACTGTTAATCATAGCATGTATCAACCTGTAGTGAGGCATGGAGATGTTTATCTTGATTACTTTTATCCCGAATGATTCCAGCCTCTTCAACCTAGAAGTGATGCTCTCTTTAGATCATATCAAAACTATAAATTGACATAATTTTATCCTCGAGTAAACCTAGAAATCCAACACTTTGCATTCCTCTTGATGATCATATACCCCTTCTTGAGGATAAGATTATTCTTCTTCCTAAGGAAAGAAATAATCTTCTTCCCAAAGAGGCACCTATTCCTTCTCCTAAAGAGAAGAGTATCATTTCTCCTAAGAAAAGAGATATTCTTCTTCCTAAAGAAGAATCTATTCCTTCTCCTATGGATGAGTTTACTTTTCCTCCCAAAGGTAGAAAAACTCTTCCTCTTAAGGATCAATCTATTCCTCCTAAGGGTAGACCTATCCCTCCTCCTCATGATGGACTCGATCTCCTTCCTACACCTCCCATTCTTCCTTTATATGGTGCAGTTCCTCCTCCTTCATCTTATAGAGAGAAGCGACCGGCCTCTCCTATTTTTCAACCTAAAAAAATCTCAACTCATTCACCCTTCCCTAAAAGAAGAGAAGAAACTTATATCTGATAAACCTAAACCTCCTCAACCTTCAGCCAAAACTAGACGAAACTATTGTGCGAGAGAATGCCGACAGAGACGTCGTGATAGAACTCGTGAAGTTGTTTCCCAAACTATTTCTTCTCCTAAAACACCGATTGTTGACATGATTTTATTTTCTCCTAAACAAGATGTTCAACCTAATTCTCCAAGATGCAAAATGCTTAAAACAAATGATGGCTCAAGTTCTATTCCTATTAGAGCTCCTATTCTTATTAATCTTGATGAAGAAATAGGTGAAAATGTTGTTACTGATAAAAATGTTGATCCTAATATTTCTAATGATGAATATGAATATGTTGATGTTGATAATGATTTATTTGCAAAATTTTCAAAAGCATTAATCCTAGCTCCTAGCAACGAACAAAGTGACTCATCATTAGAGAATGGTCCTTGTTTGTAACTTGTGATCGCTCCATCTACTATGCTTGATGTCGCTCCTCTTGTGTGTTTTCCACCTTCCTAAAATAATGATCAGCAAGATCAGGGGGAGGATGACGTGCTTAATTAGCTTCATTATCACTTTAGGTTCTCTCTCTCTCCTCTCTTCCTTATTTGTGACATTCTTCTATTTGTTGTCCCTAGTGTTGTCTACTTGAGGACAATGCAAAGCATTGAGATCTCTTTTGGTCTTCTATGTTGACTCAAAAGACATATGTGTTCCATTCTTCCATGGTGGTTTCCTTTCTTTGGGGGATGAGAACAATTCTATGCACATATATATACATGATATACATGAGTTATTATAAAAAGCATACTGACTCCAAAGTTAGGTGAAACCACCTCGTGTTTTGTGCTTTGTGTTCATTATCCTTTGATTTATCCTCTCTTGAGGGCTAAATTATTGTGATAATGTTCATGTCTTTTTTGGGTGTATCCTACCTTAAAGTGATTGCTCCCGGCAAAATTGCTTTAACGTGGGGACATACACTCCGCTCATGATTCTCTCTCTTGCATATCTTGATACTTAAAGTTACTTAGTGAACTTTGTCTTTGCTTTGTAATTTTTGGTGCTTTTTCTTTTTATGACTCATAGTAAGAGAACCTTACTAGTTGTAGTCATGGTTCTCTCTTTCTCTCTCATGATCTTCCCTTTTACCTTATCATTGAATTCGTAAGATCCTAAAGTCCACTAGGGGCTTGGTGAATCTTGCCTCTTTGATGTGGTGAAAGTCTTTCAATCTGAATTCCTTGTACTTTACCATGAGCATTTGTGTAAGCTCATACTCCCGCTAAAGTGGGGGCTAAATGTAACGTCCTAAAATTGTACCCCTTGCAATTTTTGACCACATTTGGGTCTTCTCCTTAGTGTTTGCGCCCCTGGACCTGATCGAAGACCTAATTATGCTCACACATGTCAAAAACTTCATTCAACTCAGTAATGCACCCAGCTGCCACCTTGATCCTACCCCAAATTAGGACAGGACCAAGGTGTGGCACCCTAGTCCCCCTTAATGGGGACCTATTCTTGGGCCTCTCCCCCTAACCTATCTCAAATTTGAAGCAAGAAAACTCCTCTATGTCGGCTCATGTCAGAAAATATTTCAGTCAATATTTCAAGCTTTGGAGTAGCAATGCAGTCAATATTTCAAACATTGAAGAGGGGATCATCACTCTAATCCATGAAATCATAATTTCATGTGGAGGCAAGTAAAACTTCACAAGGAGGTATAATCATTCATTTTCAATCAATTCAACATCCCCTCAAAGAGGAAGATTTTTACTTTCAGTCATTTCAATTACATTATTTCAACCACTTGGTTAATTCCAAAATTGGGGTTTCACCTAAAGGCAAACCCCTATTCCCAACACATTTCCCTTTCCTTTTGTGTGTAGGAAGCAGGTGCCCAGCTATTCTTTTGGAGTTAAGCTTTATTTCCAGAGATGGAAAAACCCTTTTCAACACATGGAAAGTTCAGAGGACCAAGAGGGGGTGACCTGGTCTGGACACACGGTCCCTGCAACTTTTGGCAGATTTCACAAAGTAGCTCCAAATCATCTCAAATTCTCAGATCTAGGTGCACGATGAAATCCCAAATCTATAGCTCGGTGTTTTCTCATATGTGTCTTCATTTCCAACACTTAGTCTTAATTCAACTAGTTAGCTTACAAAAGAGGTTCAAATGCATTCCAAACACAACACATCTGCTTAGTATTCAGTCCTTGTATCATTTAGGATTGGATCTAGTAGATTCATCCCCTCTTTTGAATGTAAAGTCCTCCAAATGAAAATCAGCTTAGTGGTTTCCCCCTTCCATGTGGTGAATTTGCTAAGCTCCAATTTTCCACTTTACATAAGGTATTATTCAATCCATAATAGAATGCAAAACCTCATGTTCAACTATTACACTATCCAAAGTTTATTTTCCTAGAACAAAACCACCATGTTTCTCTAAAATGATCAAAGGGATTAAATTACTCAACTTGGTAGCAACTTCTTTCATAAAAAAAATTGTACATCATGTTACAAAGAGAAATTGGCCAAAAATCTAAAAATGTGGAAGGTGTTGGTTTATTAAAGGGATCAATACAACAAAATTTGAATTAAAGTATCTTAAAATGGATCTATTTTTATGAGCTTCTTCTGAAGCAATAAAAACATCCTTACCAACAATACCTGGCATATCTGAAAAAATAAAGTTGTGTAGCCATCAAGACCTAGAGTCTTATCTAAAGCCATTGATAAAACTACCTCTTTACTTCTATTTAGTGAATTTGGCCATCAACATTTTATTATAAGATTCCTCAATTAGTCTAGGCATGTTGTTTGCTAATACAAGAAATGAACAATCTTGGGATAATGAAGAGAGAATATCCTTAAAGAAGGAGATTACCTTTGTCTTGATAGCTTTTCTTTCAATAAGAAGAGTCCATAAGATGGAATTAATAGTCTCAATTCTATTCATATACCTCTTCATTTTTTTGGAATCTTGAAAACCTTGTATTTTTATATTTTTGTCACCATCTTGAAGCCAACATTCTCTTGACATTCATCTCCAATACTCTTCTTCCCTCGAAAAACTCAAAGTTTTATTTTAGCCCATTTTCCTTGTCAAAAAAAATATTGTCCATACCCATTTGGAATAATATCTTATATAGGCCTATGAACTCTTTTCCAATCCTAATTTTCTTAGAAAAATATTCTTAAAATGTGAGATATTTCATTCTTTTATGTTATAATTGAGAGTTATCAGCTTGTGATGCAGTTTAAACATATAAGAACCTTCTACCAATGGGAAAGATCTCTACCAGATCTAATAAGAGGAATGATGTTATGATATCTAAATTGCATAGACTCAAATTTAAAAGAGGATTTTAAAATGACAATATCTTCAAGGATGGAAGGAGAAATTAGAAAATGATCAGAACCTATGTGTGCCAAAATGGAAGCCAAAAATTCATGAGAAGTTAAAAGCCAATTATCAAAGACAAAGAATCAATCCATTCGTCCAACAATTTAGAATAACTCCTTCCTCTTATTTGTCCAAGTGAATAATCCTTTTGTTGGAATGTAGTAAATTATTTTAGAAGAAGAAACAAAGTCCTTAAAATCAGTCATCGCCCTCTAACTAGGAATAATACCACCTATTTTATTAGAGATATCCAAAAAAATATTAAAACCCCACCATAAATACGAAATTCATTTAAAAGAGGTATAGTTGTAGCCAATGCCTAATCTCAAACCTACTTTTTCAAGGCAAGGCTTGAAGGGCCATATACATTATAAATCCAAAATGTAGTGGAGGAGTTGCAAGGTTGAGCAATAACCAACGTCTAGTTATCCATAGACACAACAAAATCCACTTAAACCATAGAGTAATTCCACAAGATTTCCAACCACCCAGAGGCGCCATGTGTAGGAACAACACAATACTTTCATTTTTACCAAGAGTAAAAAAATAAATAGGATTGAGACATAGAGAGCTTTGTTTCTTGAAGAAGGACGATATAAGCACCAATAATATCCAATTAGCATTTAATCAAACACCCTTTTTTAGGGGCATTTAAGCTTGAAACATTCCATGAAACAACCCTCATTGCGCTCAAGGAGAGTTGTCGACTCTCCTAGATCTAAGGTCTTTATCAAGGGTCAGTTGACCCCCACCACTAACTTACAACTTCTTTTCTTTCCTATATGAAGAAATAGCTTTGCAATCTTTTTTATCCATCCCTTCTGTTTTAGCATTGGATTTATTTTTATTTGTTGCCTTCAATTTTTGTTCTATTATTGATTATATACCTAGAGCAATCTCAAGTTGTGTTTTCTAACTATTAAGCTTCCTCCCATGAGATGACTTGGAGGAACTTTTTTGTGGAGTTCCCTCTCTATCTAATTGAATTATTAGAAGGGGACTACAATTCTAGGTTGAAAGGTCATTTTTATATATCTAATACGTAATATTTTTTGTTAATTTCACCTTTATTTTGTCCACAATTATCCTAACCAATTTGATCAATTTATCCTTAGGAAGCAGGCACATTTCCTCTACAAAAATCCCCTCCATTATTGCATTGACAAAAGGGTTCAATTAATGCAAGATCACATTATCTGTGTCCCTCGTAATCTCAACTCCATGTTGAACTTGCGAGACATTTTGAGGATCAATATTTCTCGTATTGTCCTTTGTCTATGGGTCATTAATTTCTTTTGAAAGTGGAATAAAAAAAGTAAATTTGAATCCAATAACTAAGCACAATCAACAACTCTTGTGCACACATCATCACACTGAAACTCTCATCTGGGTAAGAATCTGAAAGGAAATTTTCAAAAGAAGAACACTACTAGTAAGAGATGTCAAGTAAAACCAAACCTTAAAAAAATAGTACAATCAGATATTGGTTATACAAATTTCAAAAATATAAGAAATTCACTCGACTATTTGCAACATCTCAAAAACAATTTTTTTGCAATCATTTAATAGTTAGGGCCAGTGACATTTTTTTTTTACATTCACCAATGCGGAGAAAAATTGGACACCATTAACAAAAGTATTGGAAGAACTATAGATCTATAGTTATACAACCTCAAAACAAAGCCACCTTGATTCATTTTCTAGCACTGACATTTTCCTTTTGATAAAAAAGAATCTAGTCACATGCACCCACTATTACAAACATAGAATAAATGCAATGAAAAAATCAATATGCTCGGATGAAACATTCTTCAAAAAGATAACAAACTACTTTTTAGTTACAAAATTTCAAAGTTGAGGGAATGAACATGACCATTTCATGCTATGGGTTAAATATGCACCAAGCTATAGAAAATATAACAATGCTAGTATTGAATACTTTGTGGACAAATATATAACTCACAATAAAAACACTTTAGATGATCAAATAGGTAGATTGCATATGCATCATCACACTAAACAATATGGAAAGACAAAAAGAAGAAAATGTAGCTTTGGTTTTTCGCAACCACCAATGAGAGAAACAACAATACATGAACCATGCATCGACAAAAAATAAGAGAATATGCATATTGTTGAAAAACTTAGATCAATTTTAGAAATGTCAAGTTATGATTCTTCTGTGTCCTTTATAGATTTCCTACTGAACATAAACATGATTGAAGATGAATACATCCTATCCATATGATCTACATTGCTTAGGATAACTTTTCTTTTTAAAAGAAAGACAACTCACAAATAGAATAATTCATTTGCAACCCAGATTCCACATCTATGGCAAGCAAATACAGATGCACAATTTGTTCTCAATGCATATGTTGTATCGATGTATTGTAGCTCTTATATGACCAAAGCTAATAACTCAATGACAAATGCATTCAATAAGATACAGAGAGACCATAAACAACTAAACATTGATGCCATAAATATGATTAAAAAACTTGGCAACACATTACTCAACTTAAAACTAATGTTTGCTTAGCAAGTTGTACACATTGATCTTTCACTTCCTCTTAACTATTGTTCATGTAGTTGTACATTCATAAACAATTCTGATCTCAACAATCACGCTTTTATTTTAAAGACCTTTGAGCTTTTAAACAATGAACTAAATGAATCACAAAATGTTTCTTGCAAAAGCTTAATTGATCATTACATTGCACATTCTAAACTATTAGCCAATATTTGTCTAGCAGAATTTGTTGCAGAATATGCAATAGAAAAATGAAAATTAACAAGACGAGCTAGATCTCAAATTATTAGGTTTATCTAGTACAATAAACATGTCGACATTGAAAACTTCTACAAAGAGAAACTTTTACTATAAATTCCTTTTTCTACCAATGAAAACACATTGAAACAAGGCTTCCAAACATGGCAACATGATTTTGCCAGCAATGAAAAGATGATACAACTTAATGAAGCAAAGTACACATACAATGTAAATGAATTGTGGGGTGATATGGGAAATGATATCAATGATGTCAATGTTGAAGATGAATACTATAAGGATGAACACAACATTCAAAAGCCAAATAACAAAGACAAGGAAGAATACAACTTGGAAATAGATCTAGACATACTAAGACATAATATCTATGTCAAAAAAAATATCAAGACCATTTGAGATCATTGTGCATCCCCGCTTACTCAACAATGCAAAATAGTACAACGCTCATAGAATGCTAAACAAAGAACAACAAGCCATAGTGAAAGACATACTAATGAAAAAATAGTGCAAAACACATGAGACATCGTATTTGTTCTTAATAAGAGGTGCCGGTGAAAATTTCATTGCAAAAGCAATGTATCAAGGCCTTCTCTATATATATAATAACTCAAGAAATAGTGACTCGGATAAGATAAAGGGATTGTTTCTTGCATATACAAAAAAACTAGCATATAATATTGGAGGCACAACCTTGCACTATGCACTCCTCATACCATTTAACAAATCTATTTATATTCCCCTAAGCTCAAAAAGTTTAGATGCATTAACAAAAGAATATCAATAGTTGTGTATTGCCATCATTGATGAGATCTCACTACTTGGAGCAAGATTACTATGTTGCATCGATAAAAGATTGCCTAAAATAATGCAAACACCAACTAAACATTTCAGTGGCTTGGACATCATTTTTCATGGTGACTTTTACCAAGCAAAATCTATACATGATTATCTAGTGTTCCAAGTATTAGGTCCCGGAGACAACTGAGAGGGGGGGGGGGTGAATCAATTGTCAAATAAATTCAAACCAAAAACAACTTAACCAACTTAATGCTTAATACCGGTAAACCAGTTTAATATGTCGGTAGACAGTTTTAACAGTTAATTGTTATACTGGTAAGGATTAGTGCATGAAACATAAAGATAAAGTCATCCATAACACATAACACCAATATTTGTATGTGGAAACCCGGTAAGGGGAAAAACCACGATGGGAAACCTTACCCACAATCAAATGATACTACTGCAGATAGTAAGTGTACATAAATGGAGTCTGCACATGCAGAAAGGCCAAGCGCCTAGAGCTCACTGCTCAATCACAAAAGGGAGTCACACTAACTACAGTTGGATGGTTAAATCTAATAAGAATGTACTACACAAAATAGCATCTTCATATGCTAGATTCAGTACTGGTGTAGTTCTGGTTATCTTCACAAAAACCCTCCTTCAATCTTCAAATGATGTCTATGTGTATAGCTCTTCTTATTCTCGCATATACCTTCACACAATCCTTTTTCGCATCCCACAATTGATCTTACAAATAAGATCTTACATTTATACCATAACCTAAGACCAATTTTAGTAGGTCGGCCCTACAAGATATTACAATAAAAACATTTTACAAACAAAACAATATCCAATGCAATAACTGATTGAACATGTCGGCTTAATTCATTTACAACAATAATTAATCATCTCCAAAGCATGTCATGCTGATCTGGAAAAGATAAACCTTCCGGTGTATACCTTGGACCTATTTGCCGGTAACAGCAAATATGCAAATGCTAATGTACCTGTAGTCACACAAATCTGTCCAGCTTAATTATATTAATATTCGCTATTTATTTGATTAAAAATCCACTAGCCATCAGTTAATTAAATTAATATTTAATTAATTCATCCCCAAACATTCTTCTATTAATTAAATAAATTATTCAATTTATTTTAATTAATTCATTAAATCAAATTCACAATCAATTAAATAAATAAAGTCTATTTATTTAATTAAAATCCCCTTTTCCTCTTTTAAATAAATTAAATAAAACATTTATTTAAATCATTATCCCCCCCCCACTTGCATTTTCCTACAAATGCAACTTGCACACATTTATTGGAATAAATGAATTTTTATTTTAATAAAATCCTATTTTCCTCACCCACCAAATCCACTTGCAAAATCTAATCCCCTTCTAGATTCTTCTAACCCCTTCCTAATTAGCCTAATCTATCTCCTAATTATTGTCACATTCCTAAGCAAAATGGAGTCACTTCTCAAAGACTCCAAAGTCTTTGAAAAGCATTTAATGCTTTATGTGTTCAACAAATTAACCCCCAAAGTCTTCCAAGACCACTAATGGCTCTTACATGACCATTTATGGCTCTTACATAACCTTTTATGGTTATTTCAAACTTGTCCCCCCAAACATTTATTGTTTTGACCATATTCATCCATTTCACATTTGCACAAGAGTTTATCCATTGGATAAAAGCTTTATTCTTTGAATAAAGATTTTATTCATTCAACCAACCTTGACTCTAAAATCCCAAGGTCATATCAGGCATTTAATGCTTATTCCCTCTCCTCTCAACCTATCTCACATTGACACTTGTCATCCTGGGATTGGGTTGAAAGCCCTCACATGGATTTGAAATCATTCAATCCTGACCCTTGTTGGGATTGCTCAATCTCAACCATCCATTGCTCCATTTTTCCTATAAATAGAGCCCATTTCTTCATAATCCAGATCCTGAAAACTTGCATGCATTTAAGCTATAGGCATTTTAAGAGAGCATTTTAGCATAAGCAATCTAATATCTTGTTATTTTGGTTAAAATATATCATTTTAGCATCAATAGCATAGCATTAGCTTTTCATTTCATATTTGGAGCTATACTACAATCTCAATCCTCCATAAGCATCCATAGTGCAAAAAGCTGCTGAGAGCTACACTATTTTGGAACTTGGAGAGGAGAGGAACAAGGGAGAAGGAGCTAAGGCCATGCTAAGAGGCAGTTGGAGATGCCTCATAATCTTTGTTTCGTTTGTTAGATACATTAGCATGCTTTTAGTGTCTCTCTTGGCATGCCTTTTTAGATTAGTTTTTGATTGACTAACACTAACGGTTTTCGTGTCTTTGGTGTTGTTTATCATTTGCTAACCTTGTGCCATTTAGGAGGGCATCATTTGGTGAACCCGACATGAATCAAACACCAAAAACATCTCATTTTTTTTTGTAACTAACATGTTTGATTGTTGAAAGTGTCACACAGGTTGCGCTTTAGCGCTGTTGAACACGTTCTGGCGCTATTGACACTTTTTCTTTTAGCGCTATTGTAAAAGTTTCAGCACTTTTGCACCTGTTTTAGCGCTTTGGTCATTCTTCTAGCGCTATTGGAAAACTTATAGTGCTTTTGCCTCTATGTCTCACACCTTCTTTTAGCGCTTCTGTGTGAAATAGTGCTTCTGTTTAAATGCAGACTAGTGCTATTGCAACAGAATGTCATCCAAATTGCCTTGTAACCACAAAAATGGAAATTCTTAGGCTTGTGGAAGCCCCCCTTGAACATCAATTTTACTAACACTTTTTTGTTTGTGCAGGTTAAAAACTCACCTTAAAAAAAACACAAACTTGTCTTTTGGTGCTTAAAAACTTGACAAAAACACAAAATTGTATTGCTTTCTAGATTAGGATAAATCGTCTTTTGGTGCTTAAAATCAACACACAAATTTGCTTTTATTGCATCAAACTTAAAAATCACAAGCCACACTTCACTTTTGGGCAAATAAAAAGAACAATCCACTTGCTTAGATTTTTGCAAAACAAATTTTACTTCAAAGCAAACGTGTTTTTCATTAAGCTGACCAGGATTTTCGAATTCTAGATTACAAAACACATTGTCTTTGAAAGTTAAAAAGAACACCATGGTTGTTGGAGCAACATCTCCAAATAGTTAGATCACATTTGCAAATGATGGATTAAAAAGAACAAGTGTTTTACGTGTTTGGCACGCTTGTGCATAAAAGTTGGTCGAGTGATCCCACTTCTAACACACACTATCCTCTCCCTTGGCTTTCATGGTCCTAGGTGCAAGAGAAAAGTGTTAGTAACACTTAAATTTTATCTTTTTAAGAGAGGCCTGCCAAGAGACACATCACTCTTGGGAATGACCTCGCACGGTAAATCCTTTGAGCCGCTATAGAAATCAGGTGAGAGCGAAAGCTGTAGCCTTGGGTATAGTTGTTCCTACAGTGTAACTGGCCAAAAGGACAAATGGGCCCCACCACCAGTTACAAGGCTATTAAGTGAGTCACTGCAGAATGAACTTATGTCCAAAAACATTGAACATGACTTAACACCTTTAAGTAGTAGCCCACCCGTTCTATTGATTGAGGATATTTGCGATATAATTTAGTGCAAGAGCATAGATGGTTTTGCTCCCAAGATACTCACCATACATATTTCCTTGAGTAGAAACATAGATTTTTGAAAAGCCACTTGTGGCTTGATAAAAGTGGTGACTCCCCCATCACAGGGATCATCTATTTGTTATGCTCGTGCAAGACTTAGTATATCACATCCTTACCTGCCACGGCGGGATTCATAAGGTATGTAGTACCAAAGTTGAAGAAATATCAAGATGTGGGCTAAATTTATCACAACTAGCCATTTGACCTTAGGGATAAAATGTGTTTGAAGTGTGTTCGTTTTAAAGACCAAGTGCAAATTGAGCCGACTTCAGGCTTTGGAAATACACCTTAAAATACATCTAAAGGAAGGGTCATATACAAGTCCAAGGATTGGGTTAATCTAGACCCATACTCATTTGTGCTCTTTGAGCAACATTCTTGTGTTTGTGTGCTTGCTTTGTTTTCTTGTCAAAGAAAAATCAGACAATCACTTCCCAAAAACAAAGTATTCATCCAACCAAACATCTGTCAAAACAACCCCAAACATCAAAAACAAAGTGCAAACAAAGGGGCAAAAACTTTATGACCATTCTTCACATCTTGCGAAAGAAGAAGTGTCATCAGAATATCAACTTGAAAAGAAGACCATTAAGCTCAAAGGCTTTGAACAAAAGAAGGAAGTTCTTCTATATCAATCGACAAATCTTTGTCACACATAGAGTCTTTCTACATCGTATGCGTCTCTACCTTCAAGGCAAAACAAACGAATTTGATTCAGAATCATTGAACCAAAGAGCTTTTATGCAATATAGAGCTCTGAGTTATCACAAAAACCAAGGAGGAAAGATTGATCCCAACTTCTTCCCAAACGTCTGCATCACATACAACACAGCTCGAGAAATCCCACCAACACCCGAAAGGGAAGAGATAGAGTTTGTCCCATTTGTAACACAAAGTTTTTATTCAAGTTGAAAACATTTTCATCCATCATCTCACTCATACATCATTTCATCATCAATCCGTCCCAACTCTCAAAACATTAAGAGGTTCTTGTCCCAAGTTCTCTTTTAGATATTGCTTGAAATCAAAACACATCACATCACTTTTTAGATTGCTTCTACATCTAGGATAAGCTCATCCTAAGAGACACATCTATGCAGGTTAAAACTAGTTCATGAGTGAATCCTCTCATTGCTAGGTAGTTCAATCTGTAACACATCTCAGATTTCTCTACACCTTATCACATCAAAATCTTCTCAAACAAACAAGCAATTCAAAGAAGGAATTTCGGTTACATCCACCTTAAAAGTGCTAGAGATCCACATGCAACACAATTCACCAATCATCAATCTCTCATTTCATCAAAAACTCATCATCATTTTCACACAACTTCAAAAAAGACTCATAAACAAAATGGCCCAAACCCGATCACAGTCCAGGCAACGAGAAATAGAAAGGGAAGAAGAAGAAGAGGAAAATCTCCATGAATTTCAAGAAGCACTTGGAGGAAATGCAGATGACGACAACCCAAGTACTCCCACTCCTGCAACAATAGAAAGGGCTCAGCATAACCCTCTCTTTAACAGACTTTTTGACGAAATACTCAGGAGCAATACGGATGCTCACTTCTTAAGACTCGCTCGAGAAGGAGCAAAACTCCCCTCAGACTTTGATCTTGCCCAATTAAGACAAGCATAAAAAAGACAAAGTCACCATGAAGAGGAAAGAGGTAGAGACCCCATCAGATATAACATTCCTCGAGGTAACCCACCACCTCCTCCTCCAAATGAAATGGAGATGTTGCGGCAACAAGTCGAGACTCTCGCCCAACAGCTTCATAGTGGTGTCAAGACTAAGCAATTCTCCCTCAATGACATCTGTCCCTATCCTTTTGATAGGAATCTTTATATGCCACCCTTTCCCCGAGGATTTGAAACACCCAAATTCAAAAAATATAGAGGAAAGGGGGATCCCCGCAATCATGTCCACGAATTTCATTCCGCTTGTCTTGAAGTGGCATATGAAGACACATACCTAATGCGCCTTTTTCCCCAAAGTTTGGGAGGAACAACCACATCATGGTTTTCCTGACTACCAGGTGGCATTAGAACATTTGAGGAACTCATCCAAAAGTTCCTAGCTCATTACTCTCATAACATTGAACGCGACATCACTATGGCTGATCTGTGCAACACCAAACAAAAACCAGGTGAACAATTCTCAGTATTCCTGCAACGATGGCGTCAAAAGTCTAGCAGACATTCTCTTCAGTTACCTAAATGAGAACTAGTGGAAATATTCATTTCCAACTTAAATGAAGAAATGGAATTTAACCTGGATGTCAAAGACACAGACTCTTTTAATGATATGATCACCAAGGGTTTGAAATGTGAAAGGGCACTCATCAAGAAAGGACTCATCAAAATCTTTAATGAACCAAAAGATGGTCCTCGTCCACGCTTCAATAGCAATAAACCAAACTTCTGGAATAAAAACAAGAATATCGTCAACGATGGGGTTGTGGATGCCCGGACTATCCAGAATGCACAACCTGTGGTTCGGTTTGCAGGACAAAATCCTCCACCTCAGAATAACACAATCATTCCTTCCAATCAAGGTCAATCACATCTCATGATGAACCAAGACCTCGTCAGCAAAAACAAAAACGCACATACACTCCCTTAGGGGAACCCATTGAAACAGTATTGCGACAACTCATTTCTCAAAATTTGGTCACTCTACCTAAACTATCAAACTATGAGCCTCAGGTCAAACCAGCATGGTGGAGAGATACTGAACACTGAGAATTCCATCAAGGAAGAGGACACAAGACAAGTAATTGTCACCGATTGAAAGATCTTATTCAGGATCTTATTGATCGAGGAGAAATTGAAATTGAAGGACATGACCCAAAAACAACAAATAATGATCATCTGATGTTCAAAAATCCACTTCCATCACAAGATCAAAGGGGTCCTTCCACTTCCAGGCGAGGCCCTGATACCATAGATTATACGCAAGCTGTGTATAATTACATTGTAAATCATCTGTATGATGCCAGTGAACAAGTTGCAACTATAACCTTCAAAAATCCCAACTCAAATTGCAATGTTGTTACGTGTCGCAGCAAAGTTACCATCAAGGCAGCTCCACAAGGCACCACCTCCATCCCAAAGCAGTAGAATCTTGTGGAACAATTAGACAAAACACCTGCGCTTATATCCATTTTAGAGCTTTTACACCTATCGCCCTCTCATAAAACTATCTTGGATCAAGCACTCCAAGAGGCGTCAGTCCCTGCAAATCTGAATATAGACCAATTTCAAGCCATGGTTGGAAGTCTCAAGTCATCACCTTGTCTCACTTTTTCCGAAAGTGACAACTCTTCCTTCCAACAACCACATAATGCCTCACTCCACATCGAAGGATTTATTAACCAGCATAGGATCAAGCGAGTCTTGATCGATAATGGAGCAGGCCTAAATATTTGTACACTACAGTTGGTCACAGCATTGGGATATGTGGTAGAATCAGTGGATCCTCGTCAGAAGATCACAATCAAAGCCTATGACGATGCGGAGCGTTCATCCAAAGGAGTTGTGGTACTACCAATTCGAGTGGGCCCCGTGGTAAAGCACATCATTTGTCAGGTTCTGGACCTTCCTCTGCCATATAATCTATTGTTAGGAAGACCTTGGATACATGCCATGCAAGCTGTTCCCTCTACCTACCATCAATGTATTAAGTTCCCACATAACGGTGTAGAGATCACAATTCTGGGTGATGCAAATCCCTTTGCATATTGCCATAATATTAGCCATCAACTAGAGATTACCATTCCTAATAATAGAGAAGCCATTTCTTCCACATCATATATAAGTCCAGCCTCTCTTGCCAGTTCGAACACCACTATACCAAAGCAAGAAAAGCTTGAGATGAAGATCGCAGAGGAAGGTCCTGGGGAATACAACTTGAGTCAACACTTTTGTGTGGGACAAATGCCCACTTCTCCTAGAACACATGGTAAACCACAGCAAGTACTCCAGCAACCACTAGTCACGCCAACATGTACTTTGACGCCTTTCATCCTTGGAAAGAGTCAAGAAGAAGAAACCCAAGATGAGGACTTGGCGGACTGGATCTATAAAGAGCCCATCATCACTGATCTACCACAAGTTAAACTTCCTACAGATCAGTATGGAAAAGGTCTCCTCATTATGCAAAGAATGGGGTATGATGGTCAGAGTGCTTTGGGATATTGCAAACAAGGACGACATGAACCTCTACTACCAGAATTCAAACCCAAAGGTAATACAGGCCTAGGCTTTGAAAAAGAGATCTTTCCTAAACTCAAGTTCAAAGGAAAACCCAGCAAACCATTTTGTCCACCTACTGCAAAGCGAACACCTTTCATAATAAAAGCACCCTCAAGCACCATCCCAACTGCCCCACTGAGGCTCCAAACCCCAACACAACCATCACCAATGCCACTCATCCCACCAAACGAACCAGTAATCCCATCAGCAACACCATTAGCAGCAGCAATTGTATCGAAACCCGCAGCAGCATCTATGACACCAGTAGTTCTCACAGAAGCCACTGAGTTAATGTTACCGATACTCCCTATACCAGATTCCTTGATCCCCATCAACCACCCTGCAGCACTGATCATTACAAAGGTACATCAACCAATCACACCTGCAGTATTTAACTCAAAGGACATCCCAGTATGGTATAGTAACCGGATGCTGGAAAGTGATTCAGAGACCGACTCACATGAATGGGAATTTGATTCGGTACAGCTTAATACTTTAGATGAGGAAGACCCATCACCACCTCCACCACGCAAAGACATCCTTGTTTATGGAGAAGCACAGATAAAGACCACTTGGGTTCCTGAGCTAGAAACATCTTCCACAGACCCTACGTCTCATCCAACGCTTGATTCTGACAGGGAGAGTACCATTAACAACCTTCACCATAACGTCTTAACCCTCACTAATACATCTAACACACTTAACCTAATCGATGAAGTAATGCCCATTATCCACCCTGAACTCATCGAATGGAACCAACCAAATCCCCCATGTCTTGACTTCTTCCAAAACGATGAGGCCATCATTGACTTTTTGGAATTAAGGGATAACCTACCAAGCGGGGATCACAAAGCTAGATTCGCCATTGAACTTAATAGCGCAGCATACTTCGGGGCGGATGCCAAACCTTTCAGCTGCAAAAATATAACAATAAAACAAGGATCTTCCAGTGAAAACCACACTGTGGCATTGTTTGATCCGACAAAAGTAAAAAGAAAGAGCATATCCAATGGTGAAAACCTCTCTGAGGCGCCTGAGGATGAAGGGTTTGACATTCTCCCTGCTAGTACACAACAGGAATGATCAACGATTCTCATCAAGGAAACCAAAGAATACAATGTGGGGACTCCTAAAAATCCTCACTTCATACATCTGGCATCTCTTCTCACTCTAGAGGAACAGCCTAAGTTTATAGAGTTCTTCCAGAAGCGTCAGATCAACTTTGCATGGTCATATGGAGACATGCCTGGGCTTGATCCTGATTTAGTCATGCATCACCTCACTGTAGCAGAAGGAGCCAAACCTATCAAGCAGAAGCTTCGTAAAATGCATCCCCAGATTGCAGTGTTAGTCAAAACAGAACTCAAGAAACTCCTAGATGTTGGTTTCATTAGACCAATTGATTATACAGAATGGATCTCCAACATTGTGCCTATCGGCAAGCCAAAAGGGGGCATCCGCATTTATACTGACTTCAGAGATCTAAACAGGGCATGTCCTAAGGATGACTTCCCCTTACCAAATATCGACATCATAGTGGATCTAATAGTAGGACATGCCATGCTTTCACTCATGGATGGCTTTTCAGGATACAATCAAATAAAGATCGCACCAGAAGATCAACATAAGATAGCCTTCACTTGTCCATGAGGCACATATTGCTGGAATGTGATGCCTTTCGGTCTAAAGAATGCAGGAGTGACCTATCAAAGAGTAATGACCACCATCTTCCATGACATGATGCATACTATGATGGAAGATTATGTTGATGACTTACTAGCAAAATCACTCACCAGAGAAGGGCATCTCCACATCTTAGATAAAATCTTTGATAGACTGGAACAATACCGTGTTCGCCTCAACCCAAAGAAATGTGTCTTTCGAGTGACCTTCGGGAAGCTTCTAGGATACATTGTCTCGAGCAAAGGTATTGAGGTCGACCCAGCAAAGGTAAAGGCAATCATGGACATGCCACCTCCAAAGAATATCAGTCAGCTAAGGACATTACAAAGACAGCTTCAATCCATCCGAAGATTCATTGCACAATTGGCTAATAAGTGTCACCCATTTACACATCTACTACACAAGAACATCCGCTTTCAGTGGGATGCCCGATGCCAGCAAGCATTTCAGACGCTTAAAGACTATCTCATGAATCCACCATTGCTGATGCCACCAGATCCAAGTAGACCATTGTTACTCTATATCTCGGCAACAAGTACAGCATTAGGTGTACTACTGGCACAACATAATGCAGAAGGTAAAGAGTGTGTTGTTTATTACATCTCTCGCACACTGGTTGGCTATGAACTCAATTACACCCCTATTGAGCGAGCTTGCCTAGCCATAATCTTAGCAGCCACAAAATTGAGGCACTATTTGTTGACACATAAGGTACAACTCATCACAAAGATTGATCCACTCAAGTATTTACTCAGCAAAGCAGCATTGACAGGTCGCTTGGCCAAATGGGTGATGATTCTAAGTGAATTTGACATCGAGTATGTGGACCGTAAAGCTATCAAAGGTCAAGTTATTGCAGATCAGTTGGTCGATGCACCTCTCATGGGTGATTATCCTCTCATTTCCAATTTTCCAGATGAAGAGATATTCATAATCACAACAGCACAACCATGGAAACTATACTTTGATGGCTCGTACACTAGGCATGGCTCGGGGGCAGGCATTCTATTTATCACACCTCAAGGTGATAGCATCCCCAAGTCTTACAGGCTCACATTTCCATGCACCAACAACATAGCAGAGTATGAGGCCTTGATCACAAGACTCAGGTTAGCCGTACAATGGAAATTACAAGAACTACAAGTATATGGCGACTCCCAACTGGTCATTCGACAAGCAACCGATGAATATCAGACCAAAGATGATAAACTCATGCCATATAAGAAAATGGTGGACACTCTAAAGACATCATTTACTACTATCACCTTTGAGTAGATACCAAGAGATCAGAATCGAGCTGCTGACGCTATGGCTACCATCGCATCTCTACTAGATCTCCCACAGAATTCAACACGCTATGAGTTCTTGGTGGAACAGCTTTGGATCCCCGCTTATGATATCCTTGAAACTGAGATGATATGTCACCTTGTCGGTTCTGAATCCCCATGGTATGGTGAGTTCTACACCTATCTCCGCGATCATACCCTTCCTCCCAACCAATCGAATAACCAACGAAAAACCTTCATTCGCCAAACTGCTCGATATACCATTATTGCCGAAACCCTATACCGACGCGGTCTTGATGGTACTCTCCTTCAATGTCTGGAACAAGATGAGATAACAAAGGCTTTGGAAGAGGTACATGATGGAATTTGCGAGACTCATTCAAGTGGTCCATCACTAGCCAAGAAACTCCTGCGAGCTGGATATTATTGGCCATCTATGGAAAAAGATTCCTACTACTTTGTCAGAAGATGCAAAAAATGTCAAGTTCATGGTGACCTGATACATGCACCAGCACAGGAATTGCAACCAATCACAACACCATGGCCTTTTTGTCAATGGGGCTTTGACCTTGTGGGTAAGATTCATCCATCTTCCTCCAATGGCCACAAATTCATTATTACCGCCACTGAATATTTCACAAAGTGGATCGAAGCTGTTCCACTTACCCAAGTCACTGGCAAGCAGATCGCCTCATTCATCCTCAACTACATCATCTGCCAGTATGGTGTACCCATGTCCATTGTCACAGATAACGGTCTTCCTTTCAAAAACCAGGATGTCCGTGAACTCTGTGAGAAATTTCACATCCAACACCACTTTTCCACTCCCTATTACCCACAAGGCAATGGTCAGGCCGAAGCATCAAATAATAACATATTAAGAATCCTCAAGAAGACAGTCAATGATGTCGGTCGTGATTGGCATGTTCAATTGAATCCCGTACTATGGGCATATCAAACTAGCATTCGAACCCCTATAGGTGCAACTCCTTATTCATTGGTCTATGGTGCAGAAGCTATCTTGCCTATTGAGGTCGAGATACCATCATTACGGGTTTCCTTGCATAATCTGATAGATGATGATGCTTACAAAGTATCCCGTCTTCAGGACTTAGAGTTACTTGATGAGAAGCGACAAGCTGCATACAATCATCTCAAAGCATATCAGCAGCGCATGAGCAGAAGCTATAATCACCAAGTTAGACCTCGTACATTTGAGGTAGGTGATCTTGTTCTCCAAGAGAATCCTCGCAACCAATCAAATAGAGAACATCAGGGCAAGTTTGAATCAAACTGGCTGGGCCCATATGTTGTCACTGCTGTATTCGGGTCCGGGGCATATCAGTTGGCTACATCAGAAGGAGAACCGCTTGTAGATCCAATCAACAGCATGCACCTAAAACGGTTTTATACCTAAGGTGTACAGAGTATCAGGCTCCCATATATACTGGCAAAAATACCAAAAACATCAAAAGTGTAAAGAAAAATCATGCATCCAAACGGTGAACAACCACTCCAGTGGCACCTTGGGTAAGTGCGATGGTGAAAACCTAGCAAACAGGTGCCACTCGTAAAGACAATGGCTCCAGTATCTTTCAGGCTCGTTGCGATCACATTCATACATACACACATCCATCCATCCAAACCATGGCTTGTTATTTGATCTGTAATCAAAGATAGTACTTCATGCATCTTGCATCCCACTTTTTTTCATAGTCATGTCTACACTTGGGGCAATACCCTTAAAATCTAGATGATGGAAGTGGATTCTACATTACTTATGATTCATTGGCAAAAACATTCCAAAATGTCTCACAAAATCCAAAAACATTCAAAACTGTTCCACAAAATCCAAAACATCGAAAAACCATTGAAAATTACACAAAAACATGGCAACACCTTGTACATACTCATCCGTGCAGATACCAAACCAACATTGTGATATACTCCACAAAATGACCACTTATCAATTGACCAAACAATCGACATCAACAATCAAAACTGTCTTCAACAAGGATGCATCCTTCCTTACCAAAACAAAGACAAAAGTGACGTTTTCTTTGACAAGAAAATTATGTTAAGCTATCAAATACTTGGTTGATTTGTGAGTACAATCATTCATTTATCTGTATCGGGATCTTTCAGCATTGTTTTGTATTGTTTGCGCATTACTTCCGATGAAGTGCCGGGGCATGTACTAATGGTGTCTACGTGGGAAGTTCACCAAGCTACATGATCTTATGCAAAATGCAGTCATAGATCACTACGACTTGCTGACTACAGCGTATACCTCGACCATATGAGCATGAACCATTACCAAGGATCCATATTCTTTATTCTTTATGTATATACTGTTTGTTTGCAGGTACAATGCTCATTCTTTGGTTCCTCCTACCTCATCCAAACTCGATAAAGGTTTTTTATCTCTTAGTACGGTATGCACTTGTCTCAAGATATGATCAGCCTAAGATCAAGGAGGACGATCCAAGTCATGCATGAATAGAGATAATCCTTATCTGTTCCGCAAGCAATACTCTGGTCGACTTGACCCTTATATCAAGTCGTTTGTATTAACTTGCTATATAAAATCCATGTAAGGAATACTCAGGTCATCTTGAATCATTATGTCAAGATGCTTGTATTCTCTTCCAACATTTTAAAGCTCAATGATGCAAATAGAGCACTATGGATCGTCATTTCATCTCATCTGTTTATATATTGCATTCCGTTGCATATCACCCATCTGTTCGCTCATTCATATATAGGCTTTTATATGCAAAATGGCAAAATTAAGCTGGTCTTGGATACAATCACGATCAAGTACTCTGATACATCACCAATGCATCATGCAAAGTCTTACAAAACCTTGCATTCCTCATGCTCATTTAGTTGCATCTTGCATTAAACATTTAGTTGCATCTTGCATTAAACATTCATGTCATTTTTAACTTTGCATATAGTTCATTTTCTTGACATTTCGTTTTCATCAAATCATTTTGTATCATTGCATCAATCATAAATAATTAGATTCATTCATGGGATTAAATTGACTTTGATTATATTAAATCATTTATTAGGCATTCATTTAGTGTCAATTATCCATTATCATCTTATCATCTTTTATCATTTATTATGGTATACATTCATTTATCCATTTAGTGAAAAAGTGCATTTGTTCATCCATTCCCTAAGTATCTTATTATGCTCATTTTAGGATTCATTCGCATTGCATTCATTATATTCTTTTTAATTGCATTACGGTGCAGTTATTAGAATCCCATTATCATTTTTACTTAAAACATATTTAAGTATTTAGAATCATAAATCCATTCAAAACATTGGTTCATAACATTTTATATCCATTACACATATGCATTCATTTAACACATTATCATATAAACATTTGTACTTTACATTTTGTTTATCCATAATCATTCATTTAAACAAACATCTAGATGCATATTCATACATAACATTATTCATTCAACCATTGCATTAACACCATCACATAACTCATCTCATCATTATATTGCAATAGGAGACACCAAAAAAATCCTGTTCATAAATCATCATAAGCATACATCATCATCATAACATTACATACATAAAAGCATTGCATCCAAAATCAAACAAATACATATATAAACCTGCATTCATATGTCAGTATCATCATCAAAAACATGCATATAAGGAACATCTCATCAATGCATACATGTACACATATCCATCTAAGCAATAAACTCATCATCCTGCATAAACATCCATACATAATCAAATGCATATCATCAAAAAATGGGATCTCCTCATATATATCATCTCATATATCAGAGTACAATGAAGTCTACAAAATCGGCTACCAAGAGCCATCCAAGATACAGTCCAAATAAACAAATGATACAATACATACATCCATGCATGAATGCTCTCTCAAATGCCGCTCTGGCCAGATGCTGTCCCAACACCTCCACCTGCTCCACCACTAGTGCCTGCACCACCTGATCCATCTCTCCGTGGAGGCCTCATCGAACCACCACTCCCTCCTACATCCCCTGATCTCTCCCTCCGCAACGGACCCATCACACCCCCACTGCTCTGCATCCTCTGCGATCGCTCTGATCGAGTCTGCCGCATCTGCGTATAACTAAGACCTCGCTGACTCACTGGCACCACCTGCTCATACAAACCTCGCCAGTACTCTATCTCAGCCTGTGCTCGCCCAAACTGCCTCATCACCTCCCCTGTAGGCCCCTGTGCTCCTACTCCAGCCCGGACTCTCTCCTGCAGCTCCGCCAATCTCTCCACTGCAGTATCTCTCTCCCGCAGCACCACCGTCAACTCTGACTCCCGTGCAAATAGCTGCACATCCCTAGCTGCCACCTCTGCCTCCAAATCCTCTATCCGTGTCTACAAGCGCACTATAATATGGTCCCGCAAATCTCCAGTGGCTCCCTCCCCGGTGTCCATAGCTGCCTCCCCTACACCTCCCTCTCCAGTAGTCCCCTCCCCTCTATCCATCGAGATATCCCTCTCTATCCCCCTCCCACTCAACTGAACTCCTCTCGGTATCAGTGGTCCCTGTGAGATCTGTAGAGGAAGTCCACCTCTCCCTCTCCGTTGGCTCCGCATCCCCAATCCTCCTCCACCTCCTCCTCCATCTCCTCCACCTCCTCCATCTCCTCCACCTCCTCCACCTCCACCTCCTCCTCCTCCATCTCCTCGACCTCCTGCCCTCCCCCGTCTCCGTCCCCTCTCATCCTCAAATGCTGGCATCGGCTCTGCTGGGTCCGATATCCGTAGGATCGGGTGCGCCGCCCGATACTGCGTGTACTCATCTGTAACCCCTGCATCAATGACCCTTGGTCGTAGGTCCCATGGCCTCTCCTGCAGTGTCCGAAACTTTGCTAGTGCCTGATCATAAGGTAGCACTGGACCCCATGCATACCTCTCCCGAATCACCCGTGCATACTCTCCGAATCCACTAGGTAGTCCCTGTTGCCGTCCAAACTGCCTCATCACTCTCCTGGGCACCTATCTCTCCACATGATATGTCATCCTCCCAATGAGGAATCGAGTCATAAAAACATATGGCAGTGCCTTTGCATCATCATCCCATGGCTCACACTCTAAATATGGCCGCCATATCACTGCATCTAGGTCATCCAATGCCCGCCGCCACCACTCTAACTTCCCCAAGTGGGGCTGACTCATCATACCACTATACATAAACATGAACGGCTGATCCACCGCTCGGAATCTCAGACTCACTGGTCGAGTCATTGGTAGGTGCTCCCAAGCCCAAATGTGTAGCACGTCATGCCCACTGCTAAGGAACCCCTCCCTCGGTACACTACCTCATACAGCTCCTGATACATGTTCGCCAGCACTCATGGCCCCCACGCAAATCGGGTCCCCTCGGTCGTCATCATCTCAATAACCTATCCCCATCCCACCGCTAACCCATGTGACCGCCTATCTGGACACAGAAGTCCTCCCACAATCCCTGACAAAACTGCTAGAAGTGGCTCATACAATGCCGCTATATCCTCCCAAGCAATAGAGCCATCATCAATAAACACATCCTCATCAAAAATCCTCTGCACCGAAAGAGTCCCCCAGGATCTGTCATATGTGACCAGCTCTCCTCGAATCGGAATCCGTAGGATGCGCCACACATCCTCCAAGGTCACAGTCATCTCCCCCTGTGTCAAATGAAAGGTGCACATCTTGCTGTGCCATCGCTCTGCTAGCGCTGTGATCAATCCATGATTCATACGAATCACGGGCATGTGCATCACCTCATAAAGACCAGTCACTGCAATATAATCAATCTCTGCCTGGGTCAATCGATCCCGCAACCCCTATGTCGTAGGATGACGCTCGCGTAACTGCAACACGCGCAGATCCTCCTGCACATGGACATTCATCAATCACCATCAGTTGTTTTGTTTTCAAACTTTCTTAAGTTTAAACCTAGACTATCATCAGATACTTTGATCAAGTATCTTCGGGTCTCAATAGGTAAGCAATCATGGCCACCTAGACTTCAACGGGCATTTATCCTAACAAATGACCTAAGTCTCATCAAGCTGTTATGGTTCAAAACAACTCCCACTTCACCTCGCCATCCATCAATCCTTGGCATCAGGAGATTTTCTTCATCCAAACTAGGGCATCTTTTTATCTTAAGACAAAAGCGCTATTTAACCAACAAAAGCGCTAGTTTTCAACAATAGCACTACAACTATAGCAAAAATGCTCAATCAGCTATACCATAGCGCTACAACTACAAAAGCGCTAAAACCATTATACAATAGCGCTCTTTTAACTCAATAGCGCTCAATTAACCCAGCAATAGCGCTACTTAACCAATAGCGCTAAAACTTGAATATAATAGCGCTAATGCATGGCAAAAGTGCTCAAACAAGGGGACAATAGCGCCATTGCGGCACAATAGCGTTAATTCATGGAGCAAAAGCGTCAAAACAACAGTTCCAGCGCTCTTGCTCCGACTTAACTTGGACTCAGCTAAAAACCTATCAAAAATGCACAAAAATTGAGTTTTTGAATTTGCGTACCGCTGGTCCATAGTCATCTGGGCGCTGGAACCGTCGGACTCACTTGAATCTGTGCTGAGTAACCGGAATCGGCATCCTAGCTGCTACTTGCTCCTCCAAACGTCACTATCAGAGCTCTCATTTTCAACTGGTCGCAGTCACAAATGATCCTGTTTTCACCCCTTTCACCCCATTTATACCCTTCGCTGTCCCCATAACTTCTCCCCGTTCACCGCCGTGGTCCCGTGAACTTCCCGAGCCCCCCATTTCTCCATGTTTCCACCGTTTTCTTCTATTTTTCACCCGTATGGCTAACTTCTTCTCTTCTACCACCCTGCCACTTTTCATTCTTTTTCGAGAGATCGCCCGATTTTTCGCAATTTTTCAGCCTATCTCTCGAGGGGGCATACCACCCATTAAATTTACATTTTATGGGGCATTTTCTTCACACCAGTTTTTCTTTCTTTGAAACGACGCGATAAACCGCACCATCTCAAAGAGGGGCAAATGTAGTCACACAAATCTGTCCAGCTTAATTAAATAAATATTCACTATTTATTTGATTAAAAATCCACTAGCCATCAGTTAATTAAATTAATATTTAATTAATTCATCCCCAAACATTCTTCTATTAATTAAATAAATTATTCAATTTATTTTCATTAATTCATTAAATCAAATTCACAATCAATTAAATAAATAAAGTCTATTTATTTAATTAAAATCCCCTTTTCCTCTTTTAAATAAATTAAATAAAACATTTATTTAAATCATTATCCCCCCCCCCCACTTGCATTTTCCTACAAATGCAACTAGCACACATTTATTGGAATAAATGAATTTTTATTTTAATAAAATCTTATTTTCCTCACCCACCAAATCCACTTGCAAAATCTAATCCCCTTCTAGATTCTTCTAACCCCTTCCTAATTAGCCTAATCTATCTCCTAATTATTGTCACATTCCTAAGCAAAATGGAGTCACTTCTCAAAGACTCCAAAGTCTTTGAAAAGCATTTAATGTTTTATGTGTTCAACAAATTAACCCCCAAAGTCTTCCAAGACCACTAATGGCTCTTACATGACCATTTATGGCTCTTACATAACCTTTTATGGTTATTTCAAACTTGTCCCCCCAAACATTTATTGTTTTGACCATATTCATCCATTTCACATTTGCACAAGAGTTTATCCATTGGATAAAAGCTTTATTCTTTGAATAAAGATTTTATTCATTCAACCAACCTTGACTCTAAAATCCCAAGGTCATATCAGGCATTTAATGCTTATTCCCTCTCCTCTCAACCTATCTCACATTGACACTTGTCATCCTGGGATTGGGTTGAAAGCCCTCACATGGATTTGAAATCATTCAATCCTGACCCTTGTTGGGATTGCTCAATCTCAACCATCCATTGCTCCATTTTTCCTATAAATAGAGCCCATTTCTTCATAATCCAGATCCTGAAAACTTGCATGCATTTAAGCTATAGGCATTTTAAGAGAGCATTTTAGCATAAGCAATCTAATATCTTGTTATTTTGGTTAAAATATATCATTTTAGCATCAATAGCATAGCATTAGCTTTTCATTTCATATTTGGAGCTATACTACAATCTCAATCCTCCATAAGTATCCATAGTGCAAAAAGCTGCTGAGAGCTACACTATTTTGGAACTTGGAAAGGAGAGGAACAAGGGAGAAGGAGCTAAGGCCATGCTAAGAGGCAGTTGGAGATGCCTCATAATCTTTGTTTCGTTTGTTAGATACATTAGCATGCTTTTAGTGTCTCTCTTGGTATGCCTTTTTAGATTAGTTTTTGATTGACTAACACTAACGGTTTTCGTGTCTTTGGTGTTGTTTATCATTTGCTAACCTTGTGCCATTTAGGAGGGCATCAGTACCAATAAACAAAACTCCAGGACAAAGTGTCCACAGAATGTCTTTGACATAACCAAGTGTTTTACATATCATTCCAAGTGTCGGTGATCATTATATCTTGCCAGTGTACTAGATACCGATGATTGTGCATGAGTCACTTGCTTGCCGATGAATGTTGTTGATTCTCCAAAGTGCCAAAGTTGATAAGTGTTTAGTAGGTGTTGACATCAATGACAAAACCATACCAAAATACCAACAATCTCCCCCTTCGGCATTCATGGCAACACAAGATGGAAAAACCATCAAAGTGCCAAAATCGAAATGCCAAATACCAAAAACCAACAATCTCCAAAAAGAGATCATAACCAGAAATCAAAATATAGATACAGAGAGTACTAATCTCTCCCCCTCGGAGCAACATGTGTTTTCCTTGTGTTTTTCCATACCAATTTCTCCCCCTTTGACATCAAATTCCAAAGTTCTTACCAAGCTAAGTTCATATACAAAATACCAATCAATTTAGTTTACCAACTACTCCCTCTGAGAAGTAGTTTCCCATCAAAGCCAGAATAAAATATTTCTCTATTAATTTTGTCGGTTGATGACAATTATCAACTTCCTAAGTCTCTACCAGTGGGGGTATGACCCCAAGCTGATCTCTGAGATATTCAAAAGTCTCCTTAGGTAGAGGTTTAGTAAAGATATCTACAATCTACTCTTTAGTATTCACATAAACCAGATTTATTTCCTTTGCTTCAACATTTTCCCTTAGAAAATTCAGTTTGATAGAAACATGTTTGGTTTTAGAGTGTAATACCGGATTCTTAGATATATCAATTGCTGCAGTATTATCACAATAGATAGTAATAGGTTCCTTGCATTTTACCTTTATGTCTTTTAATATTTGCTTAAGCCATAGTACCTGTGTACAGTTAGTTGTTGATGCAACATATTTTGATTCTGTTGTTCATAAAGATGTACAACTTTGTTTCTTACTCAACCAAGAAACTAGTATGTTTCCAAGAAAGAATGCTCTGTCGGTGGTGCTTTTTCTATCATCCATGTCTCCTGCCCAATTTGCATCTGTGTATGCACATAATTCAAAGTTTTCATCTCTAGGATACTATAATCCAAGATTTATAGTACCTTGTAAGTACCGAAAAATCCTTTTTACTGCTGATTCATGATTTTCTCTAGGATTACTTTGAAATCTTGAAACAATACATACTGCATTCATAATATCAGGTCTGATTTGTGTCAAATACAGTAAACCTCCTATCATAGATTTGTATCTAGTTGGATTAACAGGTGTAGATTCATCCCTTAATGATAGTTTGTCATTTGTTGTCATAGGTGTGCTTACTGGTTTAGAGTTTTCCATCCCAAATTTATTTAGTAACTCTTTTAAGTACTTGGATTGACTCAAGAATATACCTTTATTAGTCTGTGAAATCTGCAATCCTAAAAAGAATTTTATTGCTCCAAACATAGACATTTCAAATTCTTGCTGCATTTTAATAGAAAATTCTTTACATAATCCATCTTCTCCTCCAAAGATTATATCATCAACAAATACTTCTATAATCAAGATGTCATCATTAGTCACTTTATATTATAAATTAATGTCTGCATTACCTTTAGAAAAACCAATCTTCAAAAGATACTTATCCAATCTTGCATACCAAGCTCTTGGAGCTTGTTTCAATCCATACAAAGTTTTTTTTAACCTGCAAACCATATCTTTGTCATCTATCAAAGAAAATCCATCAGGTTGTTCAATGTACACTTCTTCTTCAAGATCTCCATTCAAAAATGCACATTTAATATCCATTTGATAAACTTTGTAGTTCTTGTGTGTTGCAAAAGCCAAAAATAATCTGACTGCCTCAATTCTAGCTATTGGTGCAAAGGTTTCATTGTAATCAATTCCTTCTATCTGAGAATATCCCTTACACACTAGTCTTGCTTTATTTCTGACAACCTTACCATCTTCATTAAGTTTGTTTCTAAATACCCATTTGGTTCCAATTACATTTTTATCTTTAGCCCAAGGAACTAATGTCCAAGTGTTGTTTTTCTCAATTTGTTCTAATTCTTCTTCCATAGCTTTAATCCGAAATTTATCTTCACATGCCTCATTAACAGATGATGGTTCAATTTGAGAAATAAGACATACCTCTTCATTTGTCAATCTTCCTCTTGTCATAACTCCTTTAAACTTTTTTCCAATTATCTGATCTTCAGAATGATTCAGTCTTACATACCGAGGTGTCTTTGTTTGTTGTTGTTCCTCAGTTACTATGGAATCCTCAGATGATACTGGGGTAACTAGATCTTCATTCTATACCGGTGGATTCAGAGTAGGTTCATTTGTCAGAATTTTTGTTGCCGGTTCAGAGTCTATATACCTTGAAGTTCCCCTGAATTGTTCATCAATCTTTTGTTAAAACATCTATATGCCTTTCTCTTAGATGAATAACCAAGAAATATTCCTTCATCACTTCTAGGATCAAATTTCCCAATATACTCATCTCTTCTGATATAACATTTACTTCCAAAAATTTTGAAGTATTTAAGAGTAGGAGTAATACCAAACCATAGTTCATGAGGGGTCTTACCGGTTTCACTTTTGATGTGAACTTTGTTGAATGTATAGACCATTGTACTGACTGCCTCTCTCCAATATACATGTGGTAGGTTTGCTTTTGATAACATACTTCTTGCTGCATCCAAGATAGTTCTATTTTCCTTTCAACAACTCCATTCTGTTGTGGTGTCTGAGATGCTGATAGTTGTCTTCTGATCCCATCTACTTCACATAATGTATTAAACTACTTCGATGTAAATTCTCCTCCTTGATCTGATCTTAGACATTTGATTTTCTCACTAGTTTCATTTTCTACCATTGCTTTGAGTAGTTTGAACTTTCCAAGTGCTTCTGATTTTTCTCTGAGAAAAGTAACCCAACACATTCTAGAATAGTCATCAATGATTAGCATGAAATATCTATCACCTTGTAAGCTTTTAGTTCTAGCTGGACCACATAAATTAGTGCGAATTAAATTAAGAGAATTATTGGATTTTTCTGCAATACTTTTGAAACTAGCTCTAACTTGTTTTCCAAATTGACATTCCTTACATACTGTATTGTGAGGTTTGACAATTTTAGGTAAATCTCTAACTGCCTTGGTAGTACTAATTTTCACCATGATGAATACTAAGAGGGGGAGGTGAATTAGTATGCCAAAAATCTTTGCACTTAAACACTTTGCAAGACTAATAGTAAATTGGTAAAATAGTTTAGCAGACAAACCGGTTAACACACATGCAAACCAAAAAGCACAAACACCATAACACAAGAGATTTTGACATGGAAACCCAAATGGGAAAAACCACGGTGAGATGGAACTCACAAGTAACTATCTGCAAAATAGGAACCAGGCCAGTTAAGGTCAGACCGGTTAAGGTCAGACTGGTTAAGGTCTTACAATGTTCTTTACCAGAACAGATCCTGTTAGGAATCTCAATCTCTGTTAGGAGATAAGTCCGATTAAAGACTACCTTGCTAGAGGATTTTAGATCCACAGATGTGAACCACCTTGTTAGAGGATTTACAAAAGGCTTTTAGGCCTACCCGATTAAGGGCTACAGACTTGTCGAAGATGTGAGTAATCAACAAGTGATTGATCTAGCTAATAGCACAAATTGCTTGATTAGATCCTTAATAACTCATTCCTAATGCATTCCAGCATTATTTCAGTCTTCTACACATTCATACTCTCTATAACTCCTCAACCACCTTAAACCCTAGCCGCAATAGCCACTGTCACAACAACAGCATTATCAACGACCTAAAACCCTAGACATGATGTCCTTATAAAAGAATCTGATTTCATGTCGGTCCAATAGGATTACAATCCAATTCCCTAGGTTCAATGAACCTGGACATACTTGGTAACATGACACAAAAAGCACCGTAGAAGTGTCGGCACCATCAAACAATCGATGGATGGTAACTCATCACAAAATGTCGGTTGGTAACTCATCACAGAGTATTACCGGTTCATACAAAATACCAGTTCAAGCAAAATGTCGATTGCTAGTTTGACAAAATTGAAGACTAGGAAATATGTGTTATGCCACTTTGGTCCTTCATACCACTTGAGATCCTTGAACTGCTTGGGGTCTACATACTGCTTCAAATTGGTAAACACTTTCTGCAAAACACCAATAGTCGAAGGACTATAATGCATCATACCGGTTGGAACAATTGTCGGTTGAGCATAACACATACATACAAAAATGATCTCAATGCAAGTGTGTGTCCATCAATGACAATCACATCATAAACATCAAAAATGCCAACAATCTCCCTCTTTGGCATTGATGGCAACACTTAGGAAAATAAAATTTTGACATCTAAGTGTTTTAGAACAAAATCATGCCATTAGCAAAATTGCTCCCCCTAAGCATATACACTATCCCTTTAACTATTTTGCACATAAAGATATCAGAGCATACATCAAAATTTTAAATACCAGATACTTCTCCCTCTTAGAATATTTCTCTCCCTTTGCCAACAATGACAAAGTACAGCTGAACAACCCCTGTTTCCATTTGGTATTAAAATAATAAAAGTTTATGACAATAAGGATTAAAACTTGTCAAAAACATATTTAAAGTCCTACAAGAATTGTTTCATAGATAAAGACCAGGACTCAAGTAGGGAGGTGGCTACTTCTTTCTTTGTCTCCATCTAGGAGACTTGTTCTTCCATGGCGTCAATTTTGCTCATCTCCTATGTCACTGTTAAGGCATCCAGATTTAGATAGAACTTCTGAAGAATTTGCAGATGTGGGAGGAGAACCAGTTGTAGCTCCTACAAATCTCAAGACCGGGTGCTGATCTCATGCTCCATTTTTGTTCTCTGGATGTGAAACCGGTGAACGGTTTTCCCATAGGTTGTAAAGGAATCATAAGGCGGATTGAATGTGCTCATGTAGGACTGCAAGTCAGATTGAAGCTTTTGCTTCTATGCAAGCACATCGTCACAGAACAGATGGGGTTGGCAAATCTTGCTGGGTAGAAGATTCCCCTCATCCAGAGCATCCCTTATATCCTTTTGTGCTTTTTGGAGTTCAGTCTGGAGCCCATTTAACTTCTTCACCAGAGCAATATTTAGAGCCTTTGATGCTCTTTCTTAGCATTTTCCTCTGCTACCTCTTCTAAGCTTTGCACTTGATCATGTACTATTGTGTATAGGAGCTTTATTTGTGCCAATGATGAGTCAATACTAGGGAGGTTTGTACCGGGTTAGAAACCGGTAAGAGTGTCCATCGCAGCTTGGATCACATCTTCCTCCTTCTTTCTCCTTAACACCTCAAGGCGTTCTTGAGCAACCTTGATGCTCTGCAGTAGCTCCATTTCGCTTGCAGACTGGAGGTCAATAGGACTGGTAAGGTCAGCCGGTTTGTCTTGACTACCGGTTGCCTTAGGTGTCTCCATCTGCATGCTTTTTGCCACTTCTCCTACCTTGTCTTCCTCTATTTTCTTCTTTGCCGCTTCTCTTCTCTTTTATTCTTCCTTCTCTTCCTCTTCATTTTTCCTTTTCTCTGTTTCCTTCTGCTTCTCCTCTTTGTTATCTTCCTCTTCCTTCTTCTTTACTGCTTCCTTTCGCTTCTCTTCTTCCTTTCTCTTTTTCTCATCCTCTTCCTCTTTCTTCTTCCTCGCATCTTCTTGTTTCTTTTTCTCTTCTTCCCCTTCTTTTCTTTTCTTTTCTTCTTCTTTTCTCTTTTCTTCCTGTTTCCATTTCTCCTCATCTTCTTCCTTTTTCTTCTTCTCCTCTTCATCTTTCTTCTTCTTCTCCTCTTCATCTTTCTTCTTCTTGTCCTCTATTTCCTTTAGCTTTACTTCCTTTTCTGCCTGCTTCTCCTGTCCTGTAATTTCCGATGGTGTAACCTGAATAGCTTCTTCTCCATCCAGAGCATTGACATCAATAGTGTCGATAGGTTCAGCAACCATATTTCCTTCATCATCAAACACTTCATCCAATTTAGTTATTGTCGGTTCTTGATCAGCCTTCATGTTGGCTTCAACCACTTTATGCATCTTCAGAGCTTCTAGAGCAAGGGTGCGTGTATTATTGAGAACTTCTTTACCCTTCTCTTCCAGTAACAGGAGTCTTATTCTTCTCATGAAGAAGAGGCCTTTGTATTTGTTCATTACTTCGAACAGTTCCGAATTTGATACATCAGGAAAATGTTCAGCAAAAACTTTTTCTCTCATTTCTTGTTTCTGTTCTATGGCAATGTGCCATTTATTGTCTAAGGATTTATACAAAGAATCCGATGTCTCAGATCTAATTTCTGAAGGCAATCGGTCATTAACACATAAATACTGAATTATTTCTTTTTCAGCCGCTTCCTTTTCATCATCATTAAAGTCATCAAAACAATCAATCAAATCATTCAACACTTTTCTCCTAATATTTTTTATAGTTCTTTGACAATGTGTCAAAGGTTTGTAGGAGGAGATGTCGATATTTACCGGTGTTGATGATGCCAATTCATTCTTTGTCTTTTTCTTTGCTTGACGTGTCTTCTTTGATTTTTCCTCAGACACAGTTTCTTCTGAATCTGGAGAGGTATTCCTTATCTTCCTCTTTCTCTCGAATACTTTAGTGGGTGCCGCTTCAGGTTTCTTTTTAGCCGGTGACCGCTTGGTCACTACAGGACTAGTTGTAGTAGCCGGTGCCGATGTTGAAGGCACTATTTTTTCCTTCTTCACTGAAGGTTCTTTTCCTTTCTTTGTTGAGGGTTCCTCAACCGGTGTTATCCTTTCAAGGTAGGTGCCAGTTCTTTTAGCCTTTAGATCAAGCAGTGAGGCAATAAGGGTAGAGGCATATCCTTCCAACATATCATTCATTACCTCATAGCCCATAGGCTCCACTTCCTCCTATCTGGGCTCAACAGCCTCCATTATGCATTGATCCACTTTGATGGTGAAACAGATATCATCTTCATATTTCTTGACAATATCACCTGATATTCTCACCCTTTGACTCATTTTGCGTCTGAACTCATCAAAGTACTTGTTCAGAACTTCAAGGTAACTGGTTCCAACTACATGAATGCTTTCCTTGATTTGCTTGGTTACCGGTTGGTCAACAGACCACTAGACATCACCTACTCCTGGAAAATAGCCTTGGAAGTAAAAGAATAGCCCAACCAGTAGTTGTCCAAACTTGAACCTCAATGCATTATCCTGTTTGATTGATTTCAAATTCAATAGGAGTTGTCTTTGCATACCGGTGCATAGGTCAAATGATGCATCCTCCTTGATCATCCAGTAAGCGGCATTTACCGCTGTAGCAGATACAAAGTTAATTCTACTAGCTGAGAACGTCCGGTATCCAATCACCATATATGCATATTTCACCAGATCATCCTTGATAGAATTGATGGTCATACCTCGTGAGTCGCTCACTGAATCGGTGAGCTTGGACATTTTAGTTTTGCTTACCGTCCTTAGGGCTAGCACTTCCCCTGTATTGCAGAAACTGGTGACGGCATGAATTGCTTGTGGTGTTATATCATGTGTTCTTTCCAGGTACATCTTGTCACCATGAACTCTACTCAGAATGATCCTAATGTGATCATCTGTGAAATCCTCCAGGAAATAAACAGCATTGTGGAGTTTCTTCTTCTCCAAGATACTATACTCTGGTTTGATCTTTTTATCTTGTCCACAGAACAAACCTAGTTGCAAGTGAATTGCTAGAGACCCTTGGTCTTCTATTTTACAATCTATGTAATCTGAGATTTCCTCTTCTACTATCACACCAGTTGGAACTTGTGATAGGGCATTATATATAGACTTGCATTGAATAAAGCTTGTTGAATCTACAGATGTACTAGAGCTAGTATAGGATGCAGAAGCCATGATAGAAACTGAAAACTCAAAAAATACCTTTCAAAAAATGTGAATTTAGGGCTTTCAGATTCTTCTCCACCTTGCACTCTGTCTGTTGCCGAATCACCACTTTGCGTTCTTCACTTAACCATTTGTAATTTGAATTTGAATCTCGTTCAAAGTTTCTTAAATTCTCATAATCACAGCACAAATTGCTTTGTCGTCGCTCTGCACTCGAAAACCTCCTTCACTTCGAAAACTGATAGTGAGAAATGATTTGAAAAATCCTTTTAAACATATTCCTCACCTACTACAATTAATGCTCCACCATTAGGGCGTAAACCCTAATTTGCCTTTTATCATTTCCAATCTTCCGCCTATTGACAGGTATCACATACCGGTTAAGGTCTTTTACCAGTGTAAACCAGGGGTTCGAAACATTTCGCCATTTGCTCCCCCTAAGCTTTTTTGAAGCTTAGTTTGTTGGTTCTGTGATTTCCACACTAGGTGCAGAAACCGGTTCCTCTTGTAACACCGTTGGTTTCTTCTTCCAAGTTTTTTTCATGTCTGCTTGAATAGTGTCAACATCAATGTTTCCTATCGGAGTGATCGGTATATCATCAGATATGTTCTTTCTTGATCTACAGAATCTGGCAATGTGACCCGGTTTGTTGCAGTGATAGCAAACCAATCCAAGTGCTCTCCAAGGTCCATTATTCATGTTGTCATTCTTTCTTCTGCATGTTGCAGCAGTCTGACCATGACCATGATAGACCATACAGTTTGCTCTCCATCCGGTTGCCACTTGATAGCCACCACTTCTTGACTGATGATTGAAAGCATTAAACTGGTTGTGATTCTGGTTCACAAAAGGTTCAGGACCAACTCCTTGGGTCCTCTGAGGATATCTACCAATGTTGTTCATAACTGACCTGCATTCAGATGCTCTATGCCCATACTTTTTGCATGCATAACAGTTACCATTGAATCTATAGGATCTAGGCTTATCATTTATGAAATAAGGAAAATTGTTGTAAGCCTTACTCCTACACACATTTGCAGTATGTCCTTTTTTAAGACAGTTAAAGCAAATAGGTTTAAACTTTTGCTTACCATTAACCTTTGATGTCGGTTGTTTCTTTGATGTTCCAGCATTTGTACCAGAGGTCTCACCTTCCTCGTGACCGGAATAACCAAGTCCATTGGTATTCTTTGCCGGTTTGGCAGATTCAACCTTTTGTTCTAGCTTGACAGTACTCTTGTTGAACTTAACAAGTATTTCCTTTGACTCAGAGAGCTCTTTGGAAATAGCAGCATTTGTTTCCATCAGGTTTTCATTCTTAGAGATGGCAATGTTCAGTTCTACTTGCATGTCTTCCTTTTCCACTTTTCTCACATGGAGTTGAGCAGTTAGGGCATTGATCTCTTGCTTCAACTTGCAGATTTCATGATCCTTGTCTTTGACCAGATCTTCAGCTTTTCTCCAGTTCTCAAGCTCTTGGCACATTCGAATAGTCAATCCTTCCAATTTTTTCTCAAGTTGGAATTGGATTCATTCGGCTTTTCTACTTCTTGAATCAGGGCTTCCATGTTCGCTTCATCAGAGGAACTATTTTCAGATAGCTCCATCAGCTTTTCTGCATGTTCTCTCCTTTTTGCTTGAGATGCCTTGTATTTGACCATAAGATCATCATAGGCTTGCTCAGACTGAGTGAGCTGATGAGTAAGTTCCCTCAATGTGTATTCCCCCATGTCTCTTTCCAAGTGGTTAAACTTATAGAAAGGTAGGCTCTGATACCAATTGATGAATACTAAGAGGGGGGGTGAATTACTATGCCAAAAATCTTTGCACTTAAACACTTTGCAAGACTAATAGTAAACTGGTAAAACAGTTTAGCAGACAAACTGGTTAACACACATGCAAACCAAAAAGCTAATAATGCATTCACCCACAAAAGCACAAACACCATAACACAAGAGATTTTGATGTGGAACCCCAAATGGGAAAAGCCACGGTGAGATGGAACTCACAAGTAACTATCTGCAGAATAGGAACCAGACCGATTAAGGTCTTACAATGTTCCTTACCAGAACAGATCCTGTTAGGAATCTCAATCTATGTTAGGAGATAAGTTCGATTAAAGACTACCTTGCTAGATGATTTTAGATCCATAGATGTGAACCACCTTGTTAGAGGATTTACAAAAGGCTTTTGGGCCTACCCGGTTAAGGGCTACAGACTTGTCAAAGATGTGAGTAATCAACAAGTGATTGATCTAGCTAATAGCATAGATTGCTTGATTAGATCCTTGATAACTCATTCCTAATGCATTCCAGCATTACTTCAGTCTTCTACACATTCATACTCTCTAACTCCTCAACTACCTTAAACCCTAGCCGCAATATCCACTGTCACAACAACAACATTATCAATGACCTAAAACCCTAGACATGATCTCCTTATAAAGGAATTTGATTTCATGTTGATCCAATAGGATTACAATCCAATTCCCTAGGTTCAATGAACCTAGACATACTTGGTAACATGACACAAAAATCACCGTAGAAGTTTCAATGTCGTCAAACAATCGATGGATGGTAACTCATCAAAGAGTATTACCAGTTCATACAAAATATCAGTTCAAGCAAAATGTTGGTTGCCAGTTTGACAAAATTGAAGACTGGGAAATATGTGTTCTGCCACTTTGGTCCTTCGTACCGCTTGAGATCCTCGAACCGCTTGGGGTCTACATACCGCTTCAGATCGATGAACACTTTCTGCAAAACACCAATAGTCTAAGGACTATAATGCATCATACCGGTTGGAACAATTGTCTGTTGAGCATAACTCATACATACAAAAATGATCTCAATGCAAGTGTGTGTCCATCAATGAAAATCACATCATAAAAATCAAAAATGCCAACACACCATGCAATCAAAGTTTACATGACAGAGTCTCTTATGCCATAGCCAACTTTCATCAATATGTGCAATTAAGCATGTCTTATCATTGTTATTTAAATGAAAGATATTACCTCTAGTCTGATTACCGGTTGCAATTTCTAAACCAGTTCTATTCATGATTTTGCATTTTCTATTTTTGAATTGTAATTGAAATCCTTTCTCAACTAATTGACCAACACTCAAAAGATTATGCTTTAATCCTTCAACATAGTAAACATTGTCAGTGTTATGCTTACCATCAAGAGATATTGTACCCTTACCTTTGATTAAACAAGCTTTGTCATCTCCGAATCTCACTAAGCCTCCATTGTATTCTTGAAAAATCAAGAATTTACCTTTGTCTCCTGTCATATGATGTGAGCATCCTGAATCAATGATCCATTCATCCTTTACTTCAACTTAAGTTGCCAAGGCATGTTCTACCAGTTGAGCAGTAGATGTCGGTTGATCTTCTATTATAGCAACAAAAGTCCATCCATTGTCTGTCGGATCCTCATCAGAATCATCAGTCACACCTTCATCAGCAATGTAACAAGATTTGTCTTTATTCTTCTTAAATCTGTATCTCTGATATTCAGGGTTAGGCTTGTATGTTCTTCTAGCTTCTTCTCTTAGTCTAGCATGTCTATCAGGGCATCTCAAAGCCATATGACCAATCTTATTGCAGTTAAAACATTTAAAGGGTGCTTTACCTTCATACTTACCTCCAACTAGTCCTTTAGGCATTTTTCTTGCAAATAGTGCTTCAAGTTCTTCAAGTTCTTCATTTTCTTTCCTGCTTTCTTCAAGTTCTCTTGCATAAAAGGCTTTCCAATCAGATTTGTCAAATGATGGAGCAAATGATGTTGATTCTTTAAAGGCCAAATCTGTCATAATAGTAGCAACAAGACCAAATTCTTCAATTTCAAAAGCTGGAAGTTTCCCAATCAATGTATCCCTAGTTACTGATCTATTAGGCATTGTTCTTAACTCATTTATAGAAGTGACTTTCATTTTATATGCCAGTGGCAATCCTCTTAAAACTTTTGAAACCATTTCATCCTCACTTAAGGTTCCTCCACAACATTTAATACCCAAAACAATCTCATTTACTCTTTCCATAAAAGCAGAGATCATTTCATCTTCTTCCATTTTCAGATGTTCATACCTGACCCAGAAGCTTTCAAGTTTTGCAATTTTGACTGTGGAATCTCCTTCATTCAGTGTTTCCAAATGATCCCAAATAGCTTTAGCAGTAGACCTATTTGATAGTCCCATGATTTGTTGATCTGATAATGCGCTCAAAAGTGCTTCTCTTGCTTTGCAATCATTTTCCTCATCTTTAGTCAAATTGGGTGGAGTGGGCTGACTCTGAGTAGGAGCAGTATAACCATTCTTTGTAACATCCTAGATGTCCTTTCCAATGCAATTTAGATGTGTCTCCATTCTGATCTTCCATATGCCATAGTTGGTTCCATCAAGTTTAGGATTGTCCTTCCTGAAATAGATAGTAGACATTGGATCTCCTCAAGCTGTTAAACTTCTGCAAAAGAGGACTAGGCTCTGATACCAATTGTTAGGTCCCGAAGACAAATGAGAGGGGGGGGGTGAATCAGTTGTCAAATAAATTCAAACCAAAAACAACTTAACCAACTTAATGCTTAATACCGGTAAACTAGTTTAATATGTCGGTAGACAGTTTTAACAGTTAATTGTTATACCGGTAAGGATTAGTGCATGAAACATAAAGATAAAGTCATCCACAACATATAACACCAATATCTGTATGTGGAAACTCTGTAAGGGGAAAAACCACAGTGGGAAACCTTACCCACAATCAAATGATACTACTGTAGATAGTAAGTGTACATAAATGGGGTCTGCACGTGCAGAAAGGCCAAGTGCCTAGAGCTCACTGCTTAATCACAAAAGGGAGTCACACTAACTACAGTTGGATGGTTAAATCCAATAAGAATGTACTGCATAAAATAGCATCTTCATATGCTAGATTCGGTACTGGTGTAGTTCTGACTGTCTTCACAAAAACCCTCTTTCAATCTTCAAATGATGTATGTGTGTATAGCTCTTCTTATTCTCGCATATAACTTCACACAATCCTTTTTTGCATGCCACAATTGATCTTACAAATAAGATCTTACATTTATACCATAACCTGAGACTAATTTTAGTAGGTCGGCTCTACAAGATATTACAATAAAAACATTTTACAAACAAAATAATATCCGATGCAATAACTGATTGAACATGTCGGCTTAATGCATTTACAACAATAATTAATCATCTCCAAAGCGTGTCATGCTGATCTGGAAAAGATAAACCTGTCAGTGTATACCCTGGACCTATTTGTCGATAACAGCAAATATGCAAATGCTAATGTACCAATAAACAAAACTCCAAGACAAAGTGTCCACACAATGTCTTTGACATAACCAAGTGTTTTCCATATCATTCCAAGTGTCGGTGATCATTATATCTTGCCGGTGTACCAAATACCGATGACTATGCATGAGTCACTTGCTTGCCGGTGAATGTTGTTGATTCTCCAAAGTGCCAGAGTTGATAAGTGTTTAGTAGGTGTTGACATCAATGACAAAATCATACCAAAATACCAACACCAAGTACCAACAATGGACATTGACCTAATGTCATACAATTTGTGGCATCAAAATGTCAAATGTTACAATCTACATAATACAATGACACAAAAAGATCAACCTTTTATTATTGTCCTCAACAAAATATGTACGATCTCTCAAACTAACAATGACATAGCATACTTGAACAACAAATGCTTATGCTCTCCACCTACAAACCCAACATTCCCATTTTTTTTTACAAAAAAAAGGATGCCAATGCACACAACCAAAAGATATTATCTACTCTTCTTGGAGAGCTAATTACAATTAATGCAATTGATGAACATGACAACTTCATTCCCATAGAACAATTGCACAAACATAGTGCAAATTTTGAAAATCAAATAATGTTAAAAGAAGACATATTGATTGAGATCTATGGTAGAAACTATGATATGTAGGATGGTCTCATCAATGGATCATAGGGATGATTCAAATCATATACACAAACTAGCAATATGGATATCATTTGGGTTGAATTCAATGATCACCGCATTGGAAGATCTCAAGTTGCAAAATTACCATATTCAAACCAAACATATGTTGATAATGGATGGGTACCAATTCTCAAACTCATGAGACCACTCCAAAAATAGGCTTCTACATAGAGGAATACTATTAGAAAATAATTTCCATTTCAATTAGCATGTGCCCGAACAATACATAAAGCATAAGGACTCACTATGCATGGTCTTGCATTTGAACCTTCTATTGTGCACCAACATGTGTTAACTTATACGGCTTTGTCTCGCACATCAAGCATTGAAACATTTTTATATGAAAATAGGAATTTATGAGCCTTCTAGTTATGATGGTATGATTCTTTTGACCTCAAAATGCCTTAAAAATGAGCAACCTACCAAATCTAGTAGAAAAATATATATCTTGAATTTGTTGCAAATATATCTAAAAGACTTATATTACTTTCTTAATTACTTTTAACTTGATAGTAACCTCAATATGTCTCTAAAAGGATCCAATGAACCTAAAATTAGCGATTTTAGACAACAAAAAAATCTCTAAAAAGATTTTAAAATAAAGTTCACACCTTTTTTATTGTCTTTAAGGATGCAAGATAAGAGAATGTTCATTTCTTCAAGAAAAAACTAGCTCTAAACTCCTAGATTTCTTAAAAATTGTCAACTCATAACTCACCACAACTCTAGCACAATGTAAGATTTGGTTGTATAACCACCTACAATATAAATGACTAAAGTAAGAATGGATATCTAAAACTGAAAATAAATTTTATTAAATTCAACAAGAAATGCAAAGAAAAAAAAAATCATTGATTACAAATAAACTATAGGTGAGTGAACTAATAGGATATACCACCCAAGAGACTAAAAATACAACCAACATTGAATTATTTGAAAAAGTCCCCTATATATATTTAACCTAGTGTAACTAAAACCTAAGTAGAGAACTAGCTAGAAGATGAACTAGTTAGTTCACACTAACATGAAGTTTCTCCAAGAAATTTATTTTTAACTTTTGACAAAGATAAAAATGGTTCTAAATAGGCTTTCCTCTTAGATTCAAGGTGTTATAATCACATGTGAGTGAATAATAAGAGTTTTCTACGATGAATGAAAGTTTCGAATCGAAGGTCAATCTTGGTGATGAAAAACTCTTGAAGGTTACTACAAAAGGAGCTATGAAAGTGCCCGCTAAATAATGTATACAAAAAATTTAGTGATATTTATTACACTCCACACTTAAATTATAATTTATTGAGTGTTGGATAATTATGTTAAAATAACTACAAAGTAGAGTTTGAAAAAAGTAAGGTACAATTTATGATAAAAATCAAAGAAATAGGCTAGTTACATTTGTGTATATGTTAAATAATAATAAGATGTTCCCATTCAAGTTAGGAGAACATAGTAGCAATATTTTCAATATGGCATATGAAGAGAAAGGTAGTTATAGCATCTTAAATACAAACAGTTTAATTTTCATAGTTTAAAGTTAATAATATCAAAAAATTAGTTTATGACTTATTTAAGGCTAAAGAACATAAGAAGCTTTTTTGAAGGATGTGCTAAAGGTAAACATGCAACAAAGAAAAATTCAAAAGGCAATGCATGGAAGGCCCATTATCCACTTCAACTATTTCACTCTAGTACTTGTGGTCTTATGTAAATAAATTAATTGGGTAAGTCATCATATTTATTTACTTTTATTTATTATTATTTAGAAAATTATTGGATTTTTGTAGCACCAAATATTAATCCTATGATACAATCAAGAGGTTTAAAGCCATTGATTGCAAAATAAAGAGTTTAAAGACTAATCATGGAGGAGAATTTTGTTCAAGATATTTTAACCCATGTTATTGTAATTTTAATGGAATCAAAAGAAAACTCACCATTGCTTACATACCTCAACAAAAATCGTGTAGCTAGAAGGAATAATCATACATTGGTAAAAATGACAAGGATTAGATATTACAAACTAAATAATTGAGCAACTCTTTTTCGACCAATATAGTAGCTATAACGTTGTATATTCTCAATGAAAATCCCACTAGTGCACTTGACAAGATTTCTCCTTACGAAGCTTAGTATGAAAAAAATCCTAATGTTAATCATTTGAATATTTTTGGGTGATTATCCTATGTTTATATATATATATATATATATATATATACAAATTTCAGACAAAAATATGACAATTATGGAGGAAAATAGAGGATGAGTTCCCCAATAGGCTGCAACACATTACAACTTATTTCTCTTAGCTTCTCAAGACTTTTTTCTTAACATATCTTAAATTATTCTCCTGATTTTTACCTTACCCCATTTCTCATGGCTTACCACCTTCCCATCACCACTCCATTAAATTGTAAATGTGATAAAATATGTCATAAATAAACTTGGGCATCTCCAAGAAAAATTGAAAATTTGTAACTCTCAACCCCAAAAATAGCTCAACTTCTAACTTTTTATTTAGGCACCCAATTGAGTTTTCTTTTTTAACTAAATTAGTTGGAGTTCTCTATGACTTTAAATATCATTGAATAGATTTTTGCTAGCTTTTGAGGCTAGAAAAGGTCATTTGAAGCATCAAAACTCAAAGTAAAGAATTTTATAGGATTTTTAGAAACTTAAATAATTAATATCTTCAATTTTAGAGCTAATCTTGGCATGAAACTCACCCACAATGTGCAATTTACCATTTTGGAGCTTTGAAGAAAATTACAAGTCCCTACATGCTCATATGCAAAAAAAAAAAAAAAAAAAATTCAATAAAAGTGGAGAACCACTAAATTTTATTAATATTTTTAAATTTTTACAACCTGGTTCAAAGAGCACTGGTAGGAAAGAACCAGGTAAAGAAAACCTATGGTCTTTCTCATACATAGTAAAGCTAGATAAGAAGCCAACCCAAGGATTCCCAATAGCCATATTGGACAACAAAAAACCCAACCCGCCAGAGTGTATGAGTACAAAATATCTCTGAATGAGAGAATATAACATCAAGAATGTAGGAACCAAGTACTAGTGCTTTCCAATGGAGGAGAGGAAGGGTGGATAATATCATCATTCTGAACTGCAGGAAGCACAATCTGAAGAGGTAAAAATGAAGTTGGAGAAGACATCACCGCATTCAACGAATCCAGTAGAAAGTGAATACCTGAAAACACATTAACAGTCGCTGCCAAGATATCTAGAGAAACATGATCTAACAAAGCTACCAAAGCAAACATAGTATCATCATAAAGATTAGAAATCAAGCCTCCTCTCATAATTGAAAAAAGTTCACTGTGCCAGCCAGAAGATAGTAATTGAGAACAAGATAGGAAACCACCATAAGGAAAAATGCCAAACTCAAAATGATACAGAGACAAAGCATTATCCAAATCAACAGCAGAATAAAAATAGGGATGAAAGTATGCATCAAAAAGTGCCCTAACCATAGAAGAATCCAAGAGCAAGTCCATACATATAGTAATTAAATGAGATGCAACATCAGCAAGGAAACAATCTGCATTTTCCACCAGCCATCATCTGCCCAAAACTTTGGGAAAAGCCAAAGAGAAATCCAAAGAAAAAATTTTAAACAAACGACCAAGCTTTTCATTATCAAAACTATGAGAGTCCTGGAAGTCATGCTGCTTAATAGGCATCAAGACTCTATAACTCACAGCCTCCATAACAAGAGATAATGTGATGCAAAAAAGAGCAAGATTATAAAGAAACCAAAGGCCATCATAAAAGAGCAAGCTCAGCCACCAAAGGATGAGACAAATATATCAGCACAAGCTAGCCCACGGCAAATCATGCGAACAAACAACCGTAGACTACCACCTCAAAAAAGAATAATGAAAAACTTCCTCTCAAAAAGCATGACCATAACTCATATGATCATAACATATGATAAAACAAGATTGTCACATGAAGGAGAACCCCAATATGGAAAAAGAAAAAATTCCCAGCCTGCCACCGCGAAGGAAATAATAAATCAATCATAAATAGGTCTGCAAGCGAGCCACCACTAAAAAAGTGGATATCAATATGCTCATTAACTCCAAACAAATAGTACACAACTCAAGTAAACATAATTAAAACCACATGCAAACTGCACAGAAGAAATCATATTATAGACAACCAAAAAAACCCAAAACAGCAGGCACAAAGTACTGAGTAAAGCATGATTACAAGATACCCCCGCTCCAAAAACCACAACCCCTAAACAAGGCCACGACCAGTACCATGGCTAGAATTACAAGTAAATATGCAAACTTAATGGGGAGATATGAAAGACCAAGAAGGCCACCAACACCACCACACTAAACTGCATACCTGGTTATAATTACCAACAAGATGCGAGGTCGAGACTAAGCCAATAGATTATATCCGATTAAACGGGATGAGGGGGTAAAAAACTGATATCCACATCAACCAAAGACTGAATATTTTCATCTAATACTTTATTTTCCAAGAAATCTGCCACCCTATTGGCTTCCCTGTAGCAATGGGCTATAGAGAAGGAATTAAAAAACTCAAGTTGTGCAAGTATCTATAATGACATCCAAAAAGTGCAAAGAGATGAGCAAATCAAGCCCAACTGAAAGAGCATGTAACTCAACCACATTATTAGTCCCACTAGAAATACATTGACATTGTGCTTTAATAATACGAGCCTTATTATCAAAAACCACAACACCAATGGTAGACTTCCGAAGATTACCATGGGATGCTCCATCAAAATTCAATTTGTATTTGGAAGAAGGAGGAGGCAACCAGACTACCTCTTTCCTATTAATTAAAGAAGACCTTGTTTTATAAATGGCCCCAATCATAGGGAGCGTCTGCAAAGTCGGCCAATGCCTGGTAATCCAATTATCCCATGGTGTAAAAGTATTTTGCAAACTAATGCCCTTGTAAATGAAGGCCAAGGAAGTCTCAGAGATGGATTTTTCAATACAGAAGAGCACATCTAGAAAAGTGGAAGAGTGTTTCCTAAAAATCATGTTATTCCTCTCAAGCCAAATCTTCCAAATCAGAACAGAAGGAGCAATTATCCAAAGACAAGCATAAAATGAAGATGAGTATAACAAAGGCCAACTCATGAATTGGGACCTAGGGTCACCACATAAAGCAGTAAACTAGTTTAACTTATTAGACAACTAGTACCAACATTGAGAAGCAAAGGGGCAATGAAGAAAAAGATGATCAACTGATTCAAGAGACCCTTCACACATTACACAAGGAAAAACAACAATAATACCAAGCCTATCCAATCTCATACCAGTTAGAATTCTATCCTGAACAGCTAACCAAGCAAAAGCTCCTACTTTTGGAAGACAAGCAACATGCCAAAATAACTTATAGGGGAAGTCCTCCCCCCTACACCCTATAGACAAATAACTGTACCCCTCCTTAATCGAATATTCCCCCGATTTTGAGTAGGTCCAAATAAGCTCATCTTCATCCTCAGAAAAAAGCAATGGGCATTTCTTTAACCCATCAACAAAACTAGATTTAAGATCTTGGTCCACCAGAAGAAAGTCGATAGATTTTCATCTAGCCATAGGGAGAAGACCTGAGGAATCCACAAAAAAAAAAAAATCAGCCACAAATATACCCCAAGAAGATTTGAGAAGAGACATAAGAGGCGACCAATCTCTAAGGCTAGAAAGTGCTGGGAAACCATTCCAGACTTCCTCCCAAAATCTAGCCTTACGACCATTATGAATAAGCCAGGACAACCCTAGAATAATAACAGATCTACACTCAGCCATAAAATTCCAGATTACAGAGCCTTTAGGGAGTGTAGAAGCAGTAAAAATGGCCTCCCTAGAACAGTTTCTCAAATATTTTGCAGACAATATAGATGCCCACTTGGAAAAGGGTTGTGATGCTCTACTAAATGGACAAAGTTAGTCTAAGAGAAACAACACAAAACACACAAGAAACCGTTAGTGTTATTCAATCAAAAACTAATCTAAACAGGCATATCAAGAGAGACACTAAAATCATGCTAATATATCTAACTAATGAAACAAAGATAATGAGACATCTCCAAATGCCTCTTAGCATGCTCTTAGCTCCTTCTCCCTTGTCCCTCTCCTCTCCAAGTTCCAAAATAGTGTAGCTCTCAGCAGCTTTTTGCACTATGGATGCTTATGGAGGATTGAGATTGAAACGTTGCTCTAAATGTAAATAAAGAAGCAAATATTAAGCTATTGATACTAAAATGATTGATTTTATCCAAAATGACAAGATATGAGTTAATTATGCTAAAATACTCTCTTAAAATGCCTATAGCTTCAATGCATACAAGTTTTCAAGATCTGGATTATGAAGAAATGGGCTCTATTTATAGGGAAAATGGAGCAATGAATGGTTGAGATTGAGTAATCTCAACAAGGGTCAGGATTGAATGATTTCAAATCCATGTGAGGGCTTTCAACCCAATCCCAGGATGACAAGTGTCAATGTGAGATAGGTTGAGATGAGGGGGAATATGCATTAAATGCTTGATATGACCTTGGGAGTTAAAGTCAAGGTTGGTTGAATGAATAAACTCTTTATTCAAAGAATAAAGCTTTTATCCAATGGATAAACTCTTGTGCAAATGTGAAATGGATGAATATGGTCAAAACAATAAATGTTTGGGGAGACAATTTTGAAATAACCATAAATGGTTATGTAAGAGCCATAAATGGTCATGTAAGAGCCATTAGTGGTCTTGGAAGACTTTGGGGGTTAATTTGTTGAACACACAAAGCATTAAATGCTTTTCAAAGACTTTGGAGTCTTTGAGAAGTGACTCCATTTTGCTTAGGAATGTGACAATAATTAGGGGATGGATTAGGCTAATTAGGAAGGGGTTAGAAGAATCTAGAAGGGGATTAGATTTTGAAATTGGATTTGGTGGGTGAGGGAAAATAGGATTTTATTAAAATAAAAATTCATTTATTCCAATAAATGTGTGCAAGTTGCACTTGTAGGAAAATGCAAGTGGGGTGGGGATAATGATTTAAATAAATGTTTTATTTAATTTATTTAAAAGAGGAAAAGGGGATTTAATTAAATAAATAGATTTTATTTATTTAATTGATTTGTATTTGGTTTAATGAATTAATTAAAATAAATTAAATAATTTATTTAATTAATAGAAGAATGTTTGGAGATGAATTAATTAAATATTTATTTAATTAACTGATGGCTAGTGGATTTTTAATCAAATAAATAGCGAATATTTATTTAATTAAGCTGGACAGATTTGTGTGACTACATTTGCCCCTCTTTGAGATGGTGCGGTTTATCGCGTCATTTCAAAGAAAGAAAAACTAGTGTGAAGAAAATGCCCCATAAAATGTTAATTTAATGGGTGGTATGCCCCCTCGAGAGATGGGCCAAAAAATTTCAAAAAATCGGCCGATCTCTCGAAAAAGAATGAGAAGTGAAGGGGAGGTAGAATAGAAGAAATTAGCAACAACGGTGAAAGAATGGAAGAAAAATAGAGTGAATACGGAGAAACAACAAGCCAGCGAGTACCCTGAGGTCATGCAAGAGATATATAGTAGATGTAGTGTGGGGTTTGGATTGATGCTATACAATTGATCAAAATTGGTTGGACAATCTGGTGCAATCGGTTTAATTGCCCCGGTCAAGTCAAAGCGTGACAGTTGATGTCAGTTGGTCGCTTAGACATGATAAAGTCTGAGTAAGTGAATCAAAGTGACCTGATGTGACTTAGACAATTGATGTAATTGCCCGATGAAGTCAAGGTATATGAAGCAAAATACTCATTGAGATGTAGACAATTGATGTAATTGTCCGATGTGATTGTGTTTGATTGGTTGAGCAATTGATAGTGTGTGCGTGTGATGGATGGTTGTGGGGAATCATGGCAACCCCATTAAGACTAGGTCATTATGATAAATGCCTGATGTAGTCTAGGATTACCATAATCGATTAACTGTTGAGACCCAAAGATACTTGATCAGAGTATCTATTGATAGTCTAGGTGTGTGTGAGTCAGGTACCTGTGCAGAGAGAGTAACTTGCTTGGCTTATTGGATGACTTAGCATAGAAAACACAATCCCTCCTATTTAGAGATGGATGGTGATGAGCGTGGCTTGATTGGGTTGATTGAGAAACAATGTAGGGTATGTGATGCTGATTATCGAGATGGGGAGGGTGTTGGGGGGGGGGGGGGGTTTGATGTTAGATAGAAGAAATGGAGAACCTATGACTCATTCCTATGGAAGAAGAGGAAAATAGAGTATGCATTATTATGACTATGTATGCATGATATGCAGCTATTATGAATGTATGGATGGGTGGAATGCAACGAAATGCAATATATACATATGAGATGAGATGACGATCCATAGTGCTCTATTTTCATCATTGAGCTTTAAAATGTTGGAAGAGAATACAAGCATCTTGACATAATGATTCAAGATGACCTGAGTATTCCTTACATGGATTTTATATAGCAAGTTAATACAAATGACTTGATATAAGGGTCAAGTCGACCAGAGTATTGCTTGCAGAATAGACAAGGATTATCTCCATTCATGCATGACTTGGATCGTCCTCCTTGATCTTAGGCTGATCATATCCTGAGACAAGTGCATACTATACTAAGAGATAAAAACCTTTATCCAGTTTGGATGAGGTAGGAGGAACCAAAGGAAGAGCAAACAAACAGTATATACATAAAGAATAAAGAATAAGGATCCTTGGTAATGGTTCATGCAAATATGGTCAAGGTATACGCTATAGTCAGCAAGCCGTAATGATCTATGACTGCATTTGGCATAAGATCACATAGCTTGGTGAACTTCCCACGTAGACACCATTAGTACATGCCCTAGAACTTCATCAGAAATAATCCGCAAATAATACAAAACAATGCTGAAAGATCCCGATACAGATAAACGAATGATTGTACTCACAAACCAACCAAGTATTTGATAGCTTAACATAATTTTCTTGTCAAAGAAAACATCACTTTTGTCTTTGTTTTGGTAAGGAAGGATGCATCCTTGTTGAAGACAGTTTTGAGTGTTGATGTTGATTGTGTGGTTGATTGATAAGTGGTCATTTTGTGAGTATTTTGTCAATGTTTGTTTTGGTATCTCCATGGATGAGTATGTACAAGGTGTTGCCATGTTTTTGTGTGATTATCGATGTTTTCTGATGTTTTTGGATTTTGTGAGACATTTTCCAATGTTTTTGGTATTTTGATGATTGTTTGGAATGAAGACCTTAATGAATCATAAGACAATGTAGAATCCACTTCCATCAATAGGTTAAGGGCATTGCCCCCAGTTTTAGACATGACTATGAAAAAGCGGAATGCAAGACGCATGGAGTACTATCTTAATTGCAGATGAATAACAAGCCATGGTTTCGGATGGATGGATGTGTGTATGAAGTAGATGTGATCGCAACAAGTCTGAAAGACAATGGAGCCATAGCCTTTATGAGTGGTGCCTGTTTGCCAGGTTTTCACCATCGTACTTATCCAAGGTGCCACCGGAGTGGTTGTTCACTGTTTGGATGCATGATTTTTCTCTTACTCTTTTTTGGTGTTTTTGTATTTTCTTCAAGACATTTTTTTCAATGTTTTTGGTATTTTCTGGTATGTAGGGGAGCCTGATGCTCTGTTCAGCTTAGGTATAAAACCGTTTGAGGTGCATGCTGTTGATTGGATCTGCAAGCGGTTCTCCTTCTGATGTAGCCAACTGATATGCCCCGGACCCGAACACAGCAGTGACAACATATGGGCTCAGCCAGTTTGATTCAAACTTGCCCTGATGTTCTCTGTTTGGTTGGTTATGAGGATTCTCTCGGAGAACAAGATCACCTACCTCAAATGTATGAGGTCTAACTCGGTGATTGTAGCTTCTGCTCATGCGCTGCTGATAGGCTTTGAGATGATTGTATGCAGCTTGTCGCTTCTCATCAAGTAATTCTAAGTCTTGGAGGCAGGATACTCTGTAGGCTTCATCATCTATTAGATTGTGCAAGGAAACCCATAGTGATGGTATCTCAACCTCAATAGGCAAGATAGCTTCTGCACCATAGACCAACGAATAAGGAGTTCCACCTGTACGGGTTTGAATGCTAGTTCGATATGCCCATAGTGTTGGATTTAGTTGAACATGCCAATCACGACCAGCATCATTAACTGTCTTCTTTAGGATCCTCAATATGTTTTTATTGGATGCTTCGGCCTGACCATTGCCTTGTGGGTAGTACGGGGTGGAAAAGCGGTGTTGGATGTGAAATTTCTCACAAAGTTCACGAACATCTTGATTTTTGAAAGGAAGACCGTTATCTGTGATGATGGACATGGGTACACCATACCGGCAAATGATGTAGTTGAGGATGAATGAGGTGATCTACTTGCCGGTGACTTGGGTAAGTGGAACAGCTTTGATCCACTTTGTGAAATATTCGGTGGTGGTAATAATGAATTTATGGCCATTGGATGAAGATGGATGGATCTTACCCACAAGGTCAAGACCCCATTGACAAAAAGGCCATGGTGTTGTGATTAGTTGCAGTTCCTAGGCTGGTGCATGTATTAGGTCGCCATGAACTTGACATTTCTTGTATTTTCTGACAAAGTAGTAGGAATCTTTTTCCATAGATGGCCAATAGTATCCATTGCACAGGAGTTTCTTGGCTAGTGATGGACCACTTGAATAAGTCCCAAAAATTCCTTCATGGACTTCTTCCAAAGCCTTTGTTATCTCACCTTGTTCCAAACATCAAAGGAGAGTACCATCAAGACCGCATCGGTATAGGGTTTCAGCAATAATGGTATATCGAGCAGCTTGGCGAATGAAGGTTTTACGTTGGTTATTCGACTGGTTGGGAGGAAGGGTGTGATCACGGAGATAGGTGTAAAATTTACCATATCATGGGGATTCAGAACTGACAAGGCGACATATCATTTCAGATTCGGGGATATCATAAGCGGGAATCCAAAGTTGTTCGACCAAGAACTCGTAGCGTGTTGAATTTTGTGGAAGATCTAGTAGAGATGTGATGGTAGCCATGGCGTCAGCAGCTCGATTCTGATCTCTTGGTATCTGCTCAAAAGTGATAGTAGTAAATGATGTCTTTAGAGTGTCCACCATTTGCTTATATGGCATGAGTTTATCATCCTTGGTCTGATATTCATCAATTGCTTGTCGAATGACCAGTTGTGAGTCGCCATATACTTGCAGTTCTTGTAATTTCCATTGTACGGCTAGCCTGAGTCCTGTGATCAAGGCCTCATACTCTGCTATGTTGTTTGTGCATGGAAATGCAAGCCTGTAAGACTTTGAGATGTTGTCACCTTGAGGTGTGATAAACAGAATGCCTGCCCCTTAGCCATGCCTAGTGTATGAATCATCAAAGTATAGTTTCCATGGTTGTGCTATTGTGATCATGAATATCTCTTCGTCTGGAAAATTGGAAATGAGAGGATGATCGCCTATGAGAGGTGCATCGTCCAACTGATCTGCAATAACTTGACCTTTGATAGCTTTACGGTCCACGTACTCGATGTCAAATTCACTTAGAATCATCAACCATTTGGCCAATCGACCTGTCAATCCTGCTTTGCTGAGTAAATACTTGAGTGGATCAATCTTTGCAATGAGTTGCACCTTGTGTCTTAACAGATAGTGCCTCATTTTAGTGGCTGCCAAGATTACTACTAAGCAACCTCGCTCAATAGGTGTGTAATTGAGTTCATAGCCCACCAGTGTGCAAGAGATGTAGTAAACAGCACACTCTTTTCCTTCTGCATTATGTTGTGCCAGTAGTACACCCAATGTTGTACTTGTTGCTGAGATATAGAGTAACAATGGTCTACTTGGATCAGGTGGCATCAGCAATGGTGGATTCATGAGATAGTCTTTAAGCATCTGAAATGCTTGCTGGCATCGAGCATCCCACTAAAAGCAGATATTCTTATGTAGCAGATGTGTAAATGGGTGACACTTATCAGCCAATTGTGCAATGAATCTTCGGATGGATTGAAGTCACCCTTGTAATGTCCTTAGCTGACTGATATTCTTTGGTGGTGGCATGTCCATGATTGCTTTTACCTTTGCTGGGTCAACCTCAATACCTTTTCTTGAGACGATGTATCCTAGAAGCTTCCCGGAGGTTACTCCAAAGACACATTTCTTTGGGTTGAGTCGAACATGGTATTGTTCCAGTCTATCAAATATTTTATCTAAGATGTGGAGATGCCCTTCTTTGGTGAGTGATTTTGCTAGTAAGTCATCAACATAATCTTCCATCATAGTATGCATCATGTCATGGAAGATGGTGGTCATTTCTCTTTGATAGGTCGCTCCTGCATTCTTTAGACCAAAAGGCATTACATTCCAGCAATATGTGCCCCATGGATAGGTGAAGGCTGTCTTATGTTGATCTTCTAGTGCGATCTTTATCTGATTGTATCCTGAAAAGCCATCCATAAGTGAAAGCATGGCATGTCCCGCTGTCAGATCCACTATGATGTCGATATTTGGAAGGGGGAAGTCATCCTTAGGACAGGCCTTATTCAGATCTCTGAAGTCAATACAAATGCGGATGCCCCCTTTTGGTTTGCTGACAGGCATAATATTGGAGATCCATTCTGCATAATCAATTGGTCTAATGAAACCAACATCTAGGATTTTCTTGAGTTCTATTTTGACTAGCACTGCAATTTGAGGATGCATCTTACGAAGCTTCTGCTTGACAAGTTTGGCTCCTTCTGCGACGGTGAGGTGATGCATGACTAAATCAGGATCAAGCCCAAGCATGTCTACATATGACCATGCAAAGTTGATCTGACGCTTCTGGAAGAACTCTATAAACTTAGGTTGTTCTTCTGGAGTGAGAAGAGATGCTAGATGTATGAGGTGAGGATTTTCAGGGGTCCCCACATTGTATTCTTTGGTTTCCTCGATGAGAATCGTTGATCTTTCTTGTTGTGTACTATCAGGGAGAATGTCAAACCCTTCATCCTCAGGCACCTCAGAGAGGTTTTCACCATTGGATACGCTCTTTCTTTTTACTTTTGTTGGATCAAACAGTGCCACAGTGTGGTTTTCACTGGAAGATCCATGCTTTATTGTTATATTTTTGTAGCTGAAAGGTTTGGCATCCACCCCGAAGTATGCTGCGCTATTAAGTTCTATGGGGAATCCAGCTTTGTGATCCCCGCTTGGTAGGTTATCCCTTAATTCCAAAAAGTCAATGATAGCCTCATCATTTTGGAAGAAGTCAAGACATGGGGGATTTGGTTAGTTCCATTCGATGAGTTCAGGGTGGATAATGGGCATTACTTCATCGATTAGGTCAAGTGTGTTAGATGTATCAGTGAGGGTTAAGACGTTATGGTGAAGGTCATTGATGGTACTCTCCCTGTCAGAATCAAGCGTAGGATGAGACGTAGGGTCTATGGAAGATGTTTCCAACTCAGGAACCCAAGAAGTCTTTATCTGTGCTTCTCCGTAAACAGGGATGTCTTTGCGTGGTGGAGGTAGTGATGTGTCTTCCTCATCTGAAGTGTTAAGCTGTACAGAATCAAATTCCCACTCATGTGAGTCGGTCTCTGAGTCACTTTCCAGCATCCGATTACTATACCATACTGGGATGTCTTTTGAGTTAAATACTGCAGGTGTGATTGGTTGATGTACCTTTGTAGTGATTGGTGTTGCAGGAAGGTTGATGAGGATTAAAGGATCTGGTATGGGGAGTATCGGTAATATTGACTCTGTGGCTTCTGTTGGTACTGCTGGTGCCATGGATGCTACTGCGGGTTCTGATATAGTTGTTGCGGCTAATGGTGTTGCTAATGGGATTACGAGTTCGTTTGGTGGGATGAGTGGCTTTGGTGATGGTTGTGTTGGGATTCTGAGCTTCGGTGGGGCAGTTGTGATGGTGCTTGATGCTGCTTTGATAATAAAAGGTGTCCTCTTTGCAGTAGGCTAATATAGTGGTTTGCTAGGTTTTCCTTTGAATTTGAGCTTAGGAAAGTTCTCTTTTTCAAAGCCTAGGCCTATATTACCTTTGGGCTTTAATTATGGCAACAGAGGTTCATGTCGTCCTTGTTTGCAATATCCCAAAGCACTTTGACCATCATACCCCATTCTTTGCATAATGAGGAGACCTTTGCCATACTGATCCGTGGGAAGTCTAACTTGTGGTATATCAGTGGTGATGGGATCTTTATAGATCCAATCCGCTAAGTCCTCCTCTTGGGTTTCTTCTTCTTGACTCTTTCCAAGGATGAAAGGTGTCAAAGCACATGCTGGCATGACTAGTGGTTGTCGGAGTACCTATTGTGGTTTACCATGTGTTCTAGGGGAAATGGGCATTTGTCCCACACAAAAGAGTTCACTCAAGTTGTATTCCCCAGGACCTTCCTCTTCTATCTTCATCTTAAGTTTTTCTTGGTTTGGTATAGTGGTGTTTGAACTGGAAAGAGAGGCGGGACTTAAATATCATGTGGAGGAAATGGCTTCTCTATTATTGGGAACGGTAATCTTTGGTTGATGGTTGATATTATGACAGTATGCAAAGGGATTTGCATCGCCCAGGATTGTGATCTCTACACCGTTATGTGGGAACTTGACACATTGATGGTAGGTAGATGGAACGGCTTGCATGGCATGTATCCAAGGTCTTCCTAACAATAGATTATATGGCAGAGGAAGGTCCAGAACCTTACAGATGATGTGCTTTACCACGGGGCCCACTCAGATTGGTAGCACCACAGCTCCTTTGGATGAACGCTCCACATCGTCATAGGCTTTGATTGTGATCTTTTTATGAGGATCCACTAATTCTACTGCATATCCCAATGCTGTGACCAACTGTAGTGTACAAATATTCAGGCCTGCTCCATTATCGATCAAGACTCGCTTGATCCTATGCTGGTTAATAAATCCTTCAATGTGTAGCGAAGCGTTATGAGGTTGCTGGAAGGAAGAGTTGTCACTTTCGGAAAAAGTGAGGCAAGGTGATGACTTTAGACTTCCAACCATGGCTTGAAATTGGTCTGTATTCAGATTTGCAGGGACTGATGCCTCTTGGAGTGCTTGATCCAAGATAGTTTTATGAGAGGGCGATAGGCGCAATAGCTCTAAAATGGATATAAGCGTAGGCATTTTATCTAATTGTTCCACAAGATTGTACTGCTTTGGGATGGAGGTGGTGCCTTGTGGAGCTGCCTTTATGGTAACTTTGTCACGACATGTAACAACATTGCAATTTGAGTTGGGATTTTTGAAGGTTATAGTTGCAACTTGTTCACTCGCATCATTCAGATGATTTACAGTGTAATTATACGCAGCCTGTATATAATCTGTGGTATCAGTGCCTCGCCTGGAAGTGGAAGGACCCCTTTGATCTTACGATGGAAGTGGATTTTTAAACATCAGATGATCATTATTTGTTGTTTTTGGGTCATGTCCTTCAATTTCAATTTCTCCTCGGTCAATAAGATCCTGAATAAGATCTTTTAATCGGTGACAATTACTTGTCTTGTGTCCTCTTCCTTGATGGAATTCACAGTGTTCAGTATCTCTCCACCATGTCGGTTTGACCTGAGGCTCATAGTTTGATAGTTTAGGTAGAGTGACCAAATTTTGAGAAATGAGTTGTCGCAATACTGTTTCAATGGGTTCCCCTAAGGGAGTGTATGTGCGTTTTTGTTTTTGTTGATGAGGTCTAGGTTCATCATGAGATGTGATGCGACCTTGATTGGAAGGAACATTTGTGTTATTCTGAGGTGGAGGATTTTGTCCTGCAAACCGAACCACAGGTTGTGCATTTTGGATAGTCCGGGCATCCACAACCCCATCATTGACGATATTCTTGTTTTTATTCTAGAAGTTTGGTTTATCGCTATTGAAGCGTGGGCGAGGACCATCTTTTGGTTCATTAAAGATTTTGATGAGTCCTTTCTTGATAAGTGCCCTTTCACATTTCAAACCCTTGGTGATCATATCATTAAAAGAGTCTGTGTCTTTGACATCCAGGTGAAATTCCATTTCTTCGTTTAAGTTGGAAATGAATATTTCCACTAGTTCTCGTTCAGGTGACTAAAGAGAAAGTTTGCTAGACATTTGGCGCCATCGTTGCAGGAATACTGAGAATACTTCACCTGGTTTTTGTTTAGTGTTGCACAGATCAGCCATGGTGATGTCACGTTCAATATTATGGGAGTAATGAGTGAGGAATTTTTGGATAAGTTCCTCAAATGTTCTAATGCCACCTGATAGTCGGGAAAACCATGATGTGGTTGTTCCTCCCAAGCTTTGGGGAAAAAGGCGCATGAGGTATGTGTCTTCATATGCCACTTCAAGACAAGCGGAATGAAATTCTCTGACATGATCATGGGGATCTCCCTTTCCTCTATATTTTTCGAATTTGGGTGTTTCGAATCCTCGTGGAAAGGGTGGCATATAAAGATTCCTATCAAAAGGATAGGGACAGATGTCATTGAGTGAGAATTGGTTAGTCTTGACACCACTATGAAGTTGTTGGGCGAGATTCTCGACTTGTTGCCGCAACATCTCCATTCCATTTGGAGGAGGAGGTGGTGGGTTACCTCAAGGAATGTTATATCTGATGGGATCTCTACCTCTTTCCTCTTCATGGCGACTTTGTCTTTCTGATGCTTGTCTTAATTGGGCAAGATCAAAGTCAGAGGGGAGTTTTGCTCCTTCTTGAGCGAGTTTTAAGAAGTGAGCATCCGCATTGCTCCTGAGTATTTCGTCAAATAGTCTGTTAAAGAGAGGGTTATGCTGGGCCCTTTCTATTGTTGCAGGAGTGGGAGTACTTGGGTTTTCGTCATTTGCATTTCCTCCAAGTGCTTCTTGAAATTCATTGAGATTTTCCTCGTCTTCTTCTTCCATTTCTATTTCTCGTTGCCTTGACTGTGATCGGGTTTGGGCCATTTTGTTTACAAGCTTTTGTTGAAGTTGTGTGAAAATGATGATGAGTTTTTGATGAAATGAGAGATTGATGGTTGGTGAATTGTGTTGTACGTGGATCTCTAGCACTTTTTAAGGTGGATGTAACCGAAATTCCTTCTTTGAATTGCTTGTTTGTTTGATAAGTTTGGATGTGATAAGGTGTAGAGAAATCTAAGATGTGTTACAGATTGAACTACCTAGTAATGAGAGGATTCACTCATGAACTAGTTTTAACCTGCGTAGATGTGTTTCTTAGGATGAGCTTATCCTAGATGTAGAAACAATCTAAAAAAGTGATGTGAGGTGTTTGATTCAAGCAATATCTAAAAGAGAACTTTGGGACAAGAACCTCTTAATGTTTTGAGAGTTGGAATGAATTGATGATGAAGTGATGATGTATCAATAAGATGATGGATGAAATGTTTTCAACTTCAATAAAAACTTTGTGTCACAAATGGAACAAATTCTACCTCTTCCCTTTCGGGCGTTGGTGGCACTTCTTGAGCTGTGTTTTATGTGATACAGACGTTTGGGAAAAAGTTGGGATTAATCTTACCCCCTTGGTTTTTGTGATAACTCAGAGCTCTATATTGCATAAAAGCTCTGCGGTTCAATGTTTCTGAATCAAATTCATTTGTTTTGCCTTGAAGGTAGAGACGCATGTGACGCAGAAATACTCTATGGGAGACAAAGATTTGTCGATTGATATAGAAGAATTTCTTCCTTTTGATCAAAGCCTTTGAGCTTAATGGTCTTCTTTTCAAGTTGATATTCTGATGACGCTTCTTCTTTCGCAAGATGTGAAGAATGGTCATAAAATTTTGACTCTTTGTTGTTTGCACTTTGTTTTTTATGTGTTTGTTTGTTTTTGAAAAATATTGGATGAATACTTTGTTTTTGGGATTGATTTTCTGATTTGATGTTTCTTTGACAAGAAAACAAAGCAAGCACACAAACACAAGAATGTAGCCTCAAAGGCACAAATGAGTATGGGTCTAGATCAACCCAATCCTTGGACTTGTATATGACCCTTCCTTTAGATGTATTTTAAGGTGTATTTCCAAAGCCTGAAGTCGGCTCAATTTGCACTTGGTCTTTAAAACGAACACACTTCAAACACTTTTTATCCCTAAGGTCAAAAGGCCAGTTGCGATAAATTTAGCCCACATCTTGATATTTCTTCGACTTTGGTACTACATACCTTATGAATCCCGCCGTGGCAGGTAAGGATGTGATATACTAAGTTTTGCACGAGCATAACAAATAGATGATCCCTATGATGGGGGAGTCACCACTTTTATCAAGCCACAAGTGACTTTTCAAAAAACTATGTTTCTACTCAAGGAAATATGTATGGTGGGTATCTTGGGAGCAAAACCATCTATGCTCTTGCACTAAATTATATCGCAAATATCCTCAATCAATAGAACAGGTGGGCTACTATTTAAAGGTGTTTAGTCATGTTCGATGTTTTTGGACATAAGTTCATTCTGTAGTGACTCACTTAAGAGCCTTGTAACTGGTGGTGGGGCCCATTTGTCCTTTCGGCCAGTTACACTATAGGAACAGTTATACCCAAGGCTACAGCTTTCGCTCTCACCTGATTTCTATAGCGGCTCGAAGGATTTACCGCTCGAGGTCGTTCCCAAGAGTATCGATCCTTTGGCAGGCCTCTCTTAAAAAGATAAAATTTGAGTGTTACTAACACTTTTCTCTTGCACCTAGGACCACGAAAACCAAGGGAGAGGATAGTGTGTGTTAGAAGTGGGACCACTCGACCAACTTTTTGCACAAGTGTGCCAAGCACGAAAACACTTGTTCTTTTTAACTTGCCATTGCAAAGTGTTCTAACTATTTGGAGATGTTGCTCCAACAACCATGATGTTCTTTTTAGCTTTAAAGGCAATTGTTTTGAGTAACTAGGAAAATGAAATCCTGGTCAACTTAATAAAAAGCACGTTTGCTTGAAGTAATTCACTTTTGCAAAATTGAGACAAGTTGATTGTGAATTTTATTTGCACCAAAATTTTGAAGTGTGGATTGTAAATTTTAGGTCCGAATTGATGCAAGGAAATCAAATTTGTGTTGTTGATTTTAAGCACCAAAATAAAATGAGTCCTAACTTGCAATGAAAGCAAATTTGAAGTTGTCTTTTTACCTTGCAATAAAGAAAAATGAATTTTCTTTTAAGCACCAAAAACAAGTTTGAGGTTCATTTTATGCACTCCAAAATAAAATGTGAGGTTTATTTTAACTTGTACAAGAAGGGGGAATGGATTCTTTTTAACCAACTTTTGTTGAAAGAAAGTAAAAAAAAAAAAAACTTAAAGCCTCTAAACTAACTCCTTCCCCTGCACAAAACAGATTAGAACCTGCACACAATCAGTGATCAAATGTTAGTGTGGGCTTACACAAGCCTAAATTCTGATTTTGGTTACAAATTTTACAAATCCTGATCCTGAAATGCCCTGAAATTTGACTAAGTCCGAAATTTGGAGGATCTTCCAAAAACTAGATTTTGCATTTCAACTCCTAGAGGTCTGAAACCCCTCTCAAACATCCTGACAATATATATGGAATATAACTTAAAGTATAAGAAAGAGAAAAGAGAAGAGGAAATGTCACTTATACTTAAATGTTATATTCCATATATATTCTGCCTCCCACAAACCTAAGAAAAATAATTTTATTGGTTACAAGGCCTTTTTTATAACGTTCTGTTACAATACCGCTAGTCTGTGCGAAAATAAAAGCGCTACTTTAACACAAACGCGCTAAAATATTAAAAAAGCGCTAAGAGAAAAGATTTTTACAGAAATACAAAAGCGCTAATATAAATACAAAAGCGCTAATTAATGAACAAAAGCGCTAAAATACTGGCAAAAGCGCCAATTCTTTGACAATAGCACTATTGTAAGAACAAAAGCATTAAAAGACAAAAAACAATAGCGCTAAAACGCGACAAAAGCACCAAAGCGCGACCTGTGTGTCAAATTCAACATTCAAAAATGTTAGTTGTCAAAAAACAATTGTTTGTTTAAGTGTTTGGATTCACGTCGGGTTCACCAAATGATGCTCTGCTAAATGGACAAAGTTAGTCTAAGAGAAACAACACAAAACACACAAGAAACCATTAGTGTTATTCAATCAAAAACTAATCTAAACAGGCATATCAAGAGAGACACTAAAATTATGCTAATATATCTAACTAATGAAACAAAGATAATGAGACATCTCCAAATGCCTCTTAGCATGCTCTTAGCTCCTTCTCCCTTGTCCCTCTCCTCTCCAAGTTCCAAAATAGTGTAGCTCTCAGCAACTTTTTGCATTATGGATGCTTATGGAGGATTGAGATTGAAATGTTGCTCTAAATGTAAATAAAGAAGCAAATATTAAGCTATTGATACTAAAATAATTGATTTTATCCAAAATGACAAGATATGAGTTAATTATGCTAAAATGCTCTCTTAAAATGCTTATAGCTTCAATGCATACAAGTTTTCAGGATCTGGATTATGAAGAAATGGGCTCTATTTATAGGGAAAATGGAGCAATGAATGGTTGAGATTGAGTAATCTCAACAAGGGTCAGGATTGAATGATTTCAAATCCATGTGAGGGCTTTCAACCCAATCCCAGGATGACAAGTGTCAATATGAGATAGGTTGAGAGGAGGGGGAATAAGCATTAAATGCTTGATATGACCTTGGGAGTTAAAGTCAAGGTTGGTTGAATGAATAAACTCTTTATTCAAAGAATAAAGCTTTTATCCAATGGATAAACTCTTGTGCAAATGTGAAATGGATGAATATGGTCAAAACAATAAATGTTTGGGGAGACAATTTTGAAATAACCATAAATGGTTATGTAAGAGCCATAAATAGTCATGTAAGAGCCATTAGTGGTCTTGGAAGACTTTGGGGGTTAATTTGTTGAACACACAAAGCATTAAATGTTTTTCAAAGACTTTGGAGTCTTTGAGAAGTGACTCCATTTTGCTTAGGAATGTGACAATAATTAGGGGATGGATTAGGCTAATTAGGAAGGGGTTAGAAGAATCTAGAAGGGGATTAGATTTTGAAATTGGATTTGGTGGGTGAGGGAAAATAGGATTTTATTAAAATAAAAATTCATTTATTCCAATAAATGTGTGCAAGTTGCATTTGTAGGAAAATGCAAGTGGGGTGGGGATAATGATTTAAATAAATGTTTTATTTAATGTATTTAAAAGAGGAAAAGGGGATTTAGTTAAATAAATAGATTTTATTTATTTAATTGATTTGTATTTGGTTTAATGAATTAATTAAAATAAATTGAATAATTTATTTAATTAATAGAAGAATGTTTGGAGATGAATTAATTAAATATTTATTTAATTAACTGATGGCTGGACAGATTTGTGTGACTACATTTGCCCCTCTTTGAGACGGTGTAGTTTATCGCGTCGTTTCAAAGAAAGAAAAATTGGTGTGAAGAAAATGCCCCATAAAATGTAAATTTAATGGGTGGTATGCCCCCTCGAGAGATGGGCCAAAAAGTTTCAAAAAATCGGGCGATCTCTCGAAAAAGAATGAGAAACAACACAAAACTAATAGAAGAATGTTTGGAGATGAATTAATTAAATATTTATTTAATTAACTGATGGCTAGTGGATTTTTAATCAAATAAATAGTGAATATTTATTTAATTAAGCTGGACAGATTTGTGTGACTATAGGTTGTTTATACAACTTCCAAACTAACTTAGCATCAAGAGCCAAATTTTGTTTACCAAAATCCTTAATCCCTGCACCCCCCTTATCTTTCGAAGAACAAATCTTATCCCATGCTAACAGAGGGATCCTGACTTTATTATTAAAATTGTAATTCCATAAAAAAGACCTTAATACTAATTGCAGAGCGACCACAAATTTCTTAGGAGCCTTCAAAACAGATAATAAATAGATTGGAACCGCATTTAGAACGGCTTTAATAAGCACAATTTTCCCAGAAAAAGAGAGCCATTTATGAGACCACGAAAGAATTCTTGAAGAAATGGCCCCCGAAATCTGTTCCCAAAAATTATGCTTCTCTGAACCAGTAAAAAATGGGATTCCTAAATACTTACAAGGGAACTGGCCAACAAAGAAACCCCAAAAATGATTCAAACTAGACTGCACCAAAGGGGAAACATTAAGAAAGAAAATCTTAGACTTAGCCCGATTGACCTTCTGACCAGAAAATGAAGAGTAATCCGAAATGATCCTATTAATGACCTTAGCTTCCCCCATAGTAGCTTTACCAAACAATAACATGTCATCAACAAATAAACAATGAGAATGACTAGCAGCCATATGAGGAATAGAAATCCCCTTCCAAAGGCCACTATCCCTAGCTCCCAAGATAGCTCTACTAAGAGCTTCAGCCATAATAATAAACATAAAAGGGGACAATGGATCCCCTTGCCTGAGACCTCTAGATGACGCAAAAAAACCACATGGAGAACCATTCAAAATCACCGAGAACCTAGTTGTGCTAATACATGCCTGTAGCCATTTAACCCATTTTACCCCAAACCCAAAATTCTTAAGCACACACAAGAGCGTCTGCCAACTTACCCTATCATAAGCCTTCATCATATCCAACTTTAGAATCATAGTCGGAATAGAAAGCTGAGAAATAGAATGTAGAATCTCATGGGCCACAATAGCCCCTTCTGTCGTTTTCCTACCAGAGACAAAACCCCTCTACTCCCCCGCAACAATCTTTGGGATGAGCTTAGCAAGTCATAAAGAAATAGCTTTAGTGATAATTTTATATAAGCTGTTACATAAAGAAATTGGACGAAAATCCACAAAAGATTTAGGATTCTCTAATTTCGAAATGATAGCAATAAGATTTGTGTTGAGCTCCTTCAAAATAGACCTATTGCATCGAGCCTCTTCTAAAACAAGGCGAAGGTCCTCCCCAAGAAAAGGCCAGCATTTTTGAAAAAAGAGAGCAGTAAAACCATCGGGACCAGGTGCCATTGAAAAAAACAACCTCCTTTAATTCTGGAATAGAGAAAGGTGACATTAACATTACATTATCCTCATTAGAAATTAGACTAGGAATAGCAAAAGCAAAGCTATCATTAAAGACAGATGTCTCCTCAGATAGCAGAGACTTAAAAAACCAAACTGCCTCAGCAGCAATCTCTTTCTCCTCTATAATAACAACTCCGTCAAGATTTTGAATACAGGAAATCCTATTGTGTTGCCTTTTTAATTTAGCTAAAGAATGGAAGAATTTAGTATTCCTGTCACCATCACTCAACCATAGATCCCTAGATTTCTGACGCCAATAGATTTCTTCTCTAGAAAGAATCTCCTCAAAGTGAGAATTTAAAATTTTATGTCTCTGAAAAGTAGCAAAATTCATACCACAGTTCATAACCGTAGTATTAAGAACTTCGAGTTCTTCATGAATCTTAAGCTTTTCAGAAAAAAATATTTTTAAAATGCAGCACATTCCATTTCTTAATCTCTTGCTTCAAAAAAGAGAGTTTCTTGACAAACCAAAACATTCTAGTACCATAAACAAAAGGAGCCGAGGACCACCAAGATTGTAAAAGCATGAGAAAAGATGGATCTCGAAACCACATTGGTTCGAATTTAAAAGAAGAACGACCAGGAGCTCTATCATCCAAAATAGACAATACAATCGGAAAATGATCAAAACCAGCATAAGGCAAAACCAAAGCCACAACATCCACATTAGAGGAAATCCAACTGGCAGAAACCAAAAAATGATCAAGTCTTTCAGCAATCTGCGAGAAATATTTTCTCCTATTAGTCCAAGTAAACGGACCATTCAAGGTTTTACAATCCACCAAATCATTATTCTGAATAAAAGTAGAAAAATCCTCCAAGATACGCTTATTGGGAAAAATACCCCCAAATTTCTCATCATCAAAGGAAATGGCATTAAAATCCCCTCCAAAAACCACAAACTGACCATGCAGGGGAGAAAAGGTAATAGATAAAGAATCCCAAAGAGCTTTCTTACCCCCAATTGTCATTGGTCCATACACATTGAACAGCCAAAATTTAACATTCGAAATACAAATTTTTACCAAGGCCAACATCCAAAAGGGAGTAGAAACAACCAATTTTAACTCGGTTGACACATCATTCCAAAGAAAATCCAAGCCCCCAGACGCCCCCGCAGAAGGGGAGACACAAAAATTCCACAACTTCCATTTAGAAAACAAAAAATCAGCACCCTGACAACTTAACTTAGTCTCTTGCAATAGTAACACATCACACTTCATTAATTCCAATGTGATTTTATGAGGTGCCTTTTGTTAGGGGCATTTAAGACCCTAACATTCCAAGACACGATTCTCATTGCTCTTGAGGGGAGACAATTTCTCCCCTCTTCTCAATTGCAAAATCAGATCTCTCCAGCTCAGCCTTCAAACTACGCTTGGAGGCAACAGACCGAGTAAACGGAGGACTAAATTTTGTTTTCCTCTTGACTGATCCCGAGTTAGGACTCAAGAGCGTAGACTGAATACCGGCATCAATCTCTAACTGTGTGTAGAACACCTTCGGCTTCCTACCTATTTTAGCGGGAGAAGGAAATGGAGAGGTAGGGGATAAAGGGAATTGAACCATAGGTTTATTAATTGTAGGATCAAACCCCACATTCCCATTCCCAATTACACCCAAGACATTATCATCCTCCTAGACTTTGTCTGATGAGAGAATGTCAAAAGGATTACAAGTTGGGGGAATAACCAAAGAGGAATTCAATTGACCAAATCTTGATCAATCGCTTCCACAAATTTATCTGTGACATCCGAATTCAAAGTAATGTTATGATCAAAAAATTGGAAAAATTACTAAAAATAGGAACCTTGTTATTTCTATCCCTTTTTGAAAAATTGAAAGTTCTAAACTATTCTCCAAGATTTTACAGGAAATAAGCTTCATGAATATTCACCAAACCAAATAGAAATCAAAATAAAACATTTTTTTGAGTGATGCAAGATTTCTCTTACACCCTATATGCTCATGCATCATATATGTTATGTAATCCTATCACTAACTATATTGTTATGTTAACAGGTTGATTTTTTATGAAGGGTGAGTTTATGATCGTGAACAAGATCATATTGAGAAGTCAAAATTAATGTAGTATGATTGATGATATTGTTAAATGAGAATCTCACTAATATTTTAATTCCTATTATTACAAATCCACCAAGCCCCTCTTTTCACCCTAGATCAAGTCCAAGATCTACAAGAAAGAAAAGAAACATTAGTTTCATTTATCATATTACAAGTCAAGAAATGAAGAGAAATAGCAAAGTGAGACAATAAAATTTGTTTTTCATTCACAAGTTTATTTTGAGCCATCATATTTTGAAGACGGGTGTACTAATGAGGCTTAGGTGCAAACAATACAATAAGAGATAGATTTCATTCATAGGTTTGATACTTGGGTGCATATAGAGCTTCCATATGATAAAAAAAAAATATTAGCACCAAGTGAGTCTACAAGACTAAGTATAATGTGATGGTAGTGTGAAAGACACAAGGCACAATAATTTACTAAAGTCTTCACATAAATGAATGAAATATACTAGGAAGATATATTTATACCAATAGAAAGATAAGAGACCACTAGAATGGTGGTTTCACTAGAAACTTAAACAAAATGAAGCATAGATTACATGGATGTAGAATGTACCTTCTTGAATATGTACTTAGAAGAAGCCTATGCCCAACAATTATAGGATTTTAGAGTGAAGGTAAAGAACACCAAGTCTATAAGTTGAAGATATCATTGTATGTCCTCAAGCAAGCAACAAGAGCATGGCATACTAGGATTAATGGATACTTTCAACATAATGGTTTCAAGAGATACAAGAGTGATCCTACTCCTTACTAAAAGAAAAAAGGTAATAATATTCCTACTATAATTTTGTATGTTGATATTTTTTTGTATATGGTCAATTGTCCTAAGATAAAGGATAAATTCAAAATTTCTATGATGGTTTAGTTTGAAATGAAAAATTTAGATCTCATGCAATATTTCCTATGTATAGAGGTTCATCAAAGTGAGGATGGAATTAGTGTTTGTCAAAGTATGCAAAATATATAATGAATAATTTTAATAAGGCTTTTTGCAAACCAATCTCCACTCCAAATTCTCATTAATTAGTGTTATATAGAGAGAGGATGATTCTTAAATAATTAATGGAGCTAAGTTGTAAAGATATCATTCATATTTGTTTCTAATTCATATAGACTAGATACTGATTGTTCAATTTCTCTTATTTTGAGGCATATGACTAAGCCATCCAAAATTTATACGAAGAGATTTTGAACTTGTTGTCTTTACGTAGTCTGGTTATAATTTAGTCTGGACTACTTAAAGTCCACATCAAATAATTATTTTTCACTTGATTTACGTTTTGATTACATGGATCTCAAAGAAGCGAAATTGAGGTTCACTTTGATCAACATAAGAAAAGTATATTGTTGTCACTTCTATATGTTTACAATCTTTATGGATTCAAAAATAATTCAAAAAATGGGAAGAAACAAATTCAACCTTCAATATAAAAATATTGTGATAACATGGATGTATAATTAAGTTGGCTAAGGATCTATCCATTGTAGCAGGGTAAATTATCATTTCATTCAAGATATAGTTTACAAGAAAGGAGTAAAAATGAGGTATATAAACTCTTAGTAATAGCTTGCAAATATCTTTATGAGGGTAGTTGTAAAGGTTCAAGTTTTGACACTATTGTTAGGACCCAGAGGCAACTGAGAGGGGGGGTGTATTAGTTGTCTATTAATTTCAACCCAAATATAACTTAATCGAACTTGATACTTAATACTGGTAAACCAAACTTAATCTCGATTAACAGATTAACAGTTAATATCAATACCGATGAAACTTAATGCATGAAACAGAAAGAGAAACAACATCCACAACACATAACACAAAGATTTGTACGCGGAAACCTTGTAAGGGGAAAAACCACGGTGGAAAACCTTACCCACAATCAGATGATACTACTACAGATAGTATGTGTATACAAATAGGGTCTGCACATGCAGAAAGGCCAGCTGCCTAGAGCTCACTGCTCAATCACAAAAATGGGAGTCTCACTGACTACAATTGGATGATTAAATCCAATAATAATGTATTGCTCAAAGTAGCATCTCCAATGCTGGATTCAGTACCGGTTAAGCTCTGATTATCTCTTCAAACCTTCCTTGAATCTTCAAATGATGTCTGTGTGACTAGCTATGCTTATATTTGCATATACCGAATATCACAACCTTACCATACCATATTACATACCATACATTAATCTCACAAATGAGATCTTACATAGATACCGAAACCTAAGACCAAATGTGTAGGTCATTTCACTAAGAATATTACAATAAAATCAATTACAAGTAAGTCAAGATGTGATGCATCATGTCGGCTCAATCAACAATATTAATTAATTAAACCATCTCCATAACATGTCGAGCTGATCTGGAATAGATAATGCATGTCAGTCCATAACCTAGACCAATTTGTCGGTAAGTGCAAATATGTCAACCCGATTAGACCAATAACCAAATCTCCAAAACCAAGTATCCAAACCATGTCTTCGACATAACCAAGTGATCTCCAGATGATAACAAGTCATCCTTAGTTTCGATGAACAATATAACCTGTCGGTGAACCAAATACCGGTGACTGTGCATAAGTCACTGAACTTGCCAGTGAACATAACTAAAGATCTCTAGAAGGATAAGTGTTGATAAGTGTTGACATCAATGAAAAAACCAATGCAACATATCCATAATACCAACAATCTCCCCCTTTGGCATTGATGGCAACACAAGATGGAAAAACCATCTAAGTGCCAAAGCAGAAATGCCAAAAACCAAAAACCAACAATCTCCAAAATAGATCAATACCAAAAATCAAAATACAAATGCAGAGAGTATGAATCTCTCCCCCAATGAATAATCTCTCCCCAAAGGATAATGTTTTAATGTTTTTCTATAGATATCTCTCCCCCTTTGACATCAAATTCCAAAGCAATACAAATACCAGATACAACCAGTTCATAGAACCAATTACAAATACCAACTACTCCCCATGAGAAGTAGCTCTCCTCCATCAAAGCCGGAAAAAAATTTCTCTGTAAATTAAGTTGGTTTGATGTCAAGCATCAACTGTCTAAGTCTCTACCGGTGAGGGTATAACCACAAGCTGTTCTCTGAGATATTCAAAAGTTTCCTTAGGCAAAAGCTCAATAAATATATCTGCAATCTGCTCTTTAGTATTCACATAAACCAATCTCACTTCTTTTGCTTCAACATTCTCTTTCAGAAAATTGTATTTGATAGAAACATGTTTAGTTTTAGAGTGAAATACCGGATTCTTAGATATATCAATTGCTGCTAAGTTGTCACAATAGATGATTATAGGTTCTTTGCATTTTACCTTTATGTCCTTCAACATTTTTTTAATCCATAATACCTAAGTACAATTAGTTGTTGCTGCAATATAGTCCGATTCTGTTGTTGATAATGATGTACAACTCTGTTTCTTGCTCAACCATGAAATTAATCTACTACCAAGAAAGAATTCCCCGCCGATGGTGCTCTTTCTATCATCTACATCTCCTACCTAATTAGCATCGGTGTATGCACATAAATCAAAATTTTCATCTTTAGGATACCATAAACCAAGATTTGTTGTGCCTTGTAAATACTGGAAAATCGTTTTCACTGTTGATTCATGATTTTCTCTAGGATTACTCTGAAATCTTGAAACAATACACACTGCATTCATTATATCAGGTCTTGTTTGTGTCAAATACAGTAAACCTCCAATCATAGATTTGTATCTTGTCGGATTAACAGGAGCTGAATCATCCTTCAATGATAGTTTATTAGTTGTAGTTATAAGAGTACTTACCGGTTTAGAGTTTTCCATACCAAATTTCTTCAGTAATTCCTTCAAGTACTTTGATTGACATAAGAATATACCTTTATTAGTCTGTGAAATTTGCAATCCTAAAAAGAATTTTATCTTCCCAATCATAGACATTTCAAATTCTTCCTGCATCTTATTAGAAAAGTCTTTACACAATCCATCTTCTCCTCCAAAAATGATGTCATCAACAAAAACTTCAATAACCAAAATGTCTTCATTAGTCACTTTGAAATATAAGTTGTTGTCAGCATTACCTTTAGTGTAACCAAGCTTCATAAGATATTTTTCCAATCTAGCATACCAAGCTCTAGGAGCTTGCTTCAATCCATATAAATCTTTCCTTAATCTGCAAACCATATCTTTATCATTTGTCAATGAAAATCCATCAGGTTATTCAATGTAAAATTCCTCTTCAAGATCACCATTCAGAAATGCACATTTAACATCCATTTGATATACTTTATATTTTTTGTACATTGCAAATGCAAGAAATAGTTTGACTGCCTCAATTCTAGCTACCGGTGCAAAGGTTTCATTGTAATTAATTCCCTCTTTCTGTGAATATCCTTTACACACTAATCTTGCTTTATTTCTAATTACCTTATCATCTTCATTAAGTTTGTTTCTGAATACCCATTTAGTTCCAATTACATTTTTATTTTTAGGTCAGGGAACCAATGTCTATGTATTGTTCTTTTCAATTTGTTCCAATTCATCTTTCATAGCTTTAATCCAATGTTTATCTTCACATGCCTCAATAACAGATGCTGGTTCAATTTGAGAAATTAAACATACCTCTTCATTTTCCATTCTTCCTCTTGTCATAACTCCTTGATACTGATTCCCAATTATATGACTTTCAGAGTGATTCAATCTTACATACCTGGGTGTGTTCACTTGTTGTTGTTCTTCAGTCACTGTGGAATTCTTTGATGATGTCGGTGTGACTGGATCAACATTCTATATCGGTGCACTCTGTATAGGTTCATTTGTGATTATCTCAACTATCGGTTCAGAATCCATAGACCTTGAATTTCTTCTAAAGTGTTCATCTATCTTCACATTTGCACTCTCGATGATTTTTTGCAATCTTTTATTAAAACATCTATATGCTTTGCTCTTAGATGAATAACCAAGAAATATTCCTTCATCACTTCTAGGATCAAATTTACCAGTATACTCATCTCTCCTAATGTAACATTTGCTTCCAAATATTCTGAATTACTTAAGAGTAGGAATATTACCAAACCACAATTCATAGGGTGTCTTACCGGTTTCACCTTTGATGTGAACTCTGTTGAAAGTGTAAACCGTTGTATTCGTTTCTTCTCTCCAATATACATGAGGTAGATTTGCTTCTAATGTCATGCTTCTAGCTGCATCCAGAATAATTCTATTCTTCCTTTCCACAACTCCATTTTGCTGAGGTCTATGGGGTGATGATAGTTGTCTTCTAATTCCATTCACTTCACAAAATGTATTGAACTCCTTAGATGTAAATTTACCTCCTTGATCTGATCTTAAACATTTAATTTTCTTACCGGTTTCATTCTCTACAAGTGCCTGAATAATTTGAATTTCCCAAAATCTTATGATTTCTCCCTAAGAAATGTAACCCAACACATTCTAGAATAATCATCAATGATTAGCATAAAGTATCTATCTCCCTGTAGACTTCTTGTTCTTTCCAAACCACATAAGTCAGTATGAATTAAATCAAGAACATCATTGGTTTTCTCAGAAATACTCTTGAAAGTTATTCTAACTTGCTTTCCCATTTGACATTCCTTACATACCGGATTATGAGGTTTTACAATCTTAGGTAAATCCCTTACTACCTTAGATGAACTAATATTTACAATGGAGTCAAAATTCACATGACAGAGTCTTTTATGCCATAACCAACTTTCATCAATATGTGCAATCAAGCATGTCTTTTCATTGTTATTCAAATGAAAGATATTACCTCTAGTCTGATTACCGGTTGCAATTTCCAAACTAGTTCTATTCATGATTTTGCATTTACCATTCTTGAATTGTAACTGAAATCCCTTTTCAACTAATTGACCAACACTCAAAAGATTATGCTTCAAACCATCAACATAATAAACATTGTCAGTATTGTGCTTACCATCAAAAGATATAGTGCCTTTTCCTCTAATCAAACAAGCTTTGTTATCTCCAAATCTCACTAGACCTCCATTATATTCCTGAAAAGATAAGAAATTACTATTATCACCAGTCATATGATGTGAACATCCAGAATCTATAATCCATTCATCCTTTTCTTCAATTTTAGATGCCAGGGCCTGCTCTACCAGTGGAACAGTAGGTGTCGGTTGATCTTCTATTATTGCAACAAAAACCCATCCATTGTCTCCTGGTTTTTCATCAGAATCATCAGTAACTCCTTCATCAACATAGTAACATGATTTGTCTCTATTCTTCTTAAATCCGTATCTCTGATATTTATGGTAAGGCTTATATGTTCTTTTAGCTTCTTCTCTCAATCTTGCATGTCTGTCAGGACATCTAGATACCATATGACCAATTTTATTGCAGCTAAAACATTTAAAAGGTGCTTTACCTTCATACTTACTTCCAATAGGACCTTTAGGCATTTTCCTTGCAAATAGTGCTTCAAGTTCTTCATTTTCCTTCCTGATGTCTTCAAGTTCTCTTGCATAGAGTGCTTTCCAATCAAATTTATCAGCTGATGATGAAGATGTTGTAGATGATGATGCTTTGAAAGCTAAATCAGTCTTAATTGTAGCAACCGGACCAAATTCCTCAATCTCAAATGTTGAAAGTTTTCCAACCAAGGTATCTCTAGATACTGATGTATTAGGCATAGTTCTTAGCTCATTAATAGTAGTTGCTTTCATTTTGTATGTCGATGGCAATGCTCTTAAAACTTTAGAAATGATTTCATCTTCACTTAAGGAACCTCCATAGCATTGTATTCCCAAAACAATTTCATTAACCCTTTCCATAAAAGCAAAAATTATTTCATCTTTTTCCATTTTCAAATTTTCATACCTGACCCAGAAGCATTCCAGTTTTGCAATTTTTACAGTGGAATCACCTTCATTCAATGTCTCTAATTTATCCCAAATAGCTTTAGCAATAGATTGGTCTGATAATCCCATGATTTGTTGATCTGACAAGGCGCTCAAAAGTGCTTCTCTTGCTTTGTAATCATTCTCTTGATCCTTAGCCAATGTAGGTGGATTAGGTTGACCTGGTGTAGGACCAACATAGCTATTCTGTGTAACATCCCATATGTCTTTTCCAATGTAATTCAAATGTGTCTCCATTCTGATCTTCCATATACCATTGTTAGTTCCATCAAGTTTCAGACTGTCCTTCCTGAAAATGTTAGTTGCCATAGAATCTCCTCAAGTTGTTAAACTTCTGCAAAAAGAGGACTTAGCTCTGATACCAATTGTTAGGACCCAGAGGCAACTGAGAAGGGGGGTGAATTATTTTTCTATTAATTTCAACCCAAATATAACTTAATCAAACTTGATACTTAATACTGGTAAACCAAACTTAATGTCAATTAACAGACTAACAGTTAATTTCAATACCGGTGAAACTTAATGCATGAAACAGAAAGAGAAACAACATCCACAACACATAACACAGAGATTTGTACATGGAAACCTTGTAAGGGGAAAAACCACGGTGGGAAACCTTACCCACAATCAGATGATACTACTGCAGATAGTATGTGTATACAAATGGGGTCTACACATGCAGAAAGGCCAGCTGCCTAGAGCTCACTGCTCAATCACAAAAATGGGAGTCTCACTAACTACAATTGGATGATTAAATCCAATAATAATGTACTACTCAAAGTAGTATCTCCAATGTTGGATTCAGTACCGGTTAAGCTCTGATTATCTCCTTCAAACCTTCCTTTAATCTTCAAATGATGTCTACGTGAGTAGCTCTACTTATATTCGCATATACCAAATATCACAACCTTACCATACCATATTACATACCATACATTAATCTCACAAATGAGATCTTACATATATACCAAAACCTAAGACCAAATGTGTAGGTTGGCTCACTAAGATATTACAATAAAATCAATTACAAGTAAGTCAATATGTGATGCATCATGTTGGCTCAATAAACAATATTAATTAATTAAACCATCTCCATAACGTGTCGAGCTGATTTGGAATAGATAACGCATGTCGGACCATAACCTAGACCAATTTGTCGGTAACAGCAAATATGTCAACTCGATTAGACCAATAACCAAATCTCCAAAACCAAGTGTCCAAACCATGTCTTTGACATAACCAAGTGATCTCTAGATGATAACAAGTCATCCTTAGTGTCGGTGAACAATATAACATGTTGGTGAACCAGATACCGGTGGTTGTGCATAAGTCACTAAACTTGTCGGTGAACATAACTAAAGATCTCCAGAAGGATAAGTATTGGTAAGTGTTGACATCAATGACAAAACCAATGCAACATATCGCTAATACCAACAACTATGAGACCGAGGGTAGTTGTAAAGGTTCAAGTTTTGACACTATGAGACCATCTTGTGAGTCCACTAAACATCAAGTAGGACATGTTGGATAATTAACACCAATAAAGAAACATTTGGATTGACAAACTTGGAACTCCATTTATAAGACTACCTTAATTTTTTTTGTTAAGTGCATGAAAGATCTAATTTTTAAGTGTTTAATTTTTTTTAGCACCAATAAAACTGCATATAAAGCTAAGTTTTTTTATTTTCCCTTACTAATTTTTAAGGACCATAAACTCTTTAAAAAGGCATTGCCTCTTGTTATTTTGTAAGGATAAAATAATATAAAATTCATATTATATTTGTCAATAATTTTGTTCTTTTGGACATAATTTGTTGCAAGTGGTTTCTTTTTTTCTTGCTATTATAATTATTTTATCTGTTATTATAATTATTTTATCTATTACTTGTAAATGAGAATCTTCATGCAATGTCAAATTTTCAACTTCAATTCAATTCTTCCAAGATATGTTATAGGGGAGGGAGGTGTGGGACTAACTACCACACCTCTTAAAATTGATCTTGTGGATTAACCACCATTCTAGATATAAATAAAGATATTGATTTGAACATTCACCAATGCCTACAATTTTTAATGTAATAACAAATCTATAAATATCTTGCTCCCAAATTTCTTAAAACCAATACATATGACTATCAAGAATTCACCTAGAACCACAAAATAAAATAAAAACAAAAATCTTAATTTTCACAAATGCTCTTTCAGTCACCGCCACAGCTATTATTCACTAAATTGTACCTATGTCCACAAGCATTACACACCCTAACCAAAGTCCAAAACTGAGATCTGCCACATTTGTAACAACCCTAGTCACATTGCTCCTAACTATTCTTGCAATAACAAAACTATTAAATCCCTTTATTCCACTATTGTAGCAATGTGGATGTTATTGAAGAATATTCTTGCAAGTCAAAGTGGATTCCTATGATCTTGATGCCACCCTTTGCTCATGCAAACAAATATACATTATACCAATATTTTGTGGTGCATAGACTTTCATCACCATCTCATGAGCTCTACATCTCATAAAATCAACCACTAAAGCCAAAACCCACAAGCAATAAGCCATGTAACCATACTTTTTCCCCAAATCCAATGAATAATATTGTAGAAGATCTAAAGCCTTGCCAAATATAGTTGGACCTCATTCTCAACTATAGCATAGCTCCCATAAAATGTAGCCAAATCACCTATCCAAGTATGATCACACTAGACGGTCAACCTAAGTATTCACTAAACTAAAAAATTGCAACATTTCAACCCAAACAAGATACAATAACGTACTCTATTGCATGAGAAATATAAAACCTCTAGTGAAGATAAGATTTAAAAGGTTAAAAGAATAAAACTGTTGTGGGTGCCTCATGGAGGAACTTGGTTTACTCTTTAGATGTGGATTTGCAACTATCAGTAATACAATTGAAGCATTCACCGGCTAGGAGGGACCTCAAAGAGATCAATCTAGACCAATCAGCAAGAGTAAACACAACAAAAACACAAGGACATGATGGAGGCAATGCAAAAAAGATTCAATTATATCATGAAAACTGATTACAACCAACCCATAACAACCAGGTTACAGTAACTGGCTCACAGGCCTGCTAAAACATGCTCAAAATACAAAACAGGTCACAACCAAGACCTCAAATTTTAAGATATATCTTATATGCTCTTTATAACTTCTTTGATAGATTCTAATGCTCTATTACAATGATTTATATGATCCAAGGGGATCCAGTCAGTCCAAAAAGGGATCAAAACCCGAAGAACAAGACCTAATGTGTAAAACCAACAAGGTCGGCCTCCACCAAATAAATTCCTCCGGAAAATCCAAAGGATAAAGTGTAGATTGTTGACTTTGGCATGTTTTGTCATTGATGTCAAAAGGTTGGTAAATGGCATGAGAGCATATGGTTGATCAGAATATGATGTTACATGCTTCTTGTGATGCATATACTGAACTATCATTTAAACATTTAAAGGATATATATATATATATATATATATATATATATATATATATATGCAGTGTGTATCTACATTGTGAAACAACTATCATTATGTATTGGTTACACTATATTGATATGCTAGTGTGAATATGATTCATAACAGGATTCTCAGGTTACTATTCACAATATGTTCTCAGGTATCTTCAGGTACTTAGTCTGTGTGGAGTTGTGTGAAAATAACATGAGCATATAGAGCAGTGACAAATATGTTTGATCTATTGTAAAAAGCCTCTAGCCTTTGCATCTGGGTGTTACAGAAACCAGTCATACAAAATATGGTTATTACTTGTCATCACAGCATTCATTATGTTTGATTACTATGATACACACTTTCATCATTAATGTAATGTGGAGTTGTTTTTCTCTGTGTTTCTCGGACTTGCAGATTGTCTTATTACTCCCTCTCATTGTTTTCCAACACCACACCAATTTCCTCGTCTGCATTCGGCTTAATTTATCATCTTGGAAAGTGGCTCACTATTGCACATAGATCCCAGATAAAGAAATTATTGCTCAGACAGGTACCATAGCGAATTCATTATAGTTGTTGCCACTAAAACTACTCCACAATATTGGAGTTTTGAACATGACGACTCTACAGAGCTAATCTTGTGTCTTACATGGAGACATTCATGAAAGAGAGAAAGTTGGACGAACATACAGTAAAATTGGCCCTTTGCTTGTCTTTGAACTGTTTGTCTGCTGGAAGGAGATTTATGAAAGTGTACAGTTTATATGATGGAAACTAATTTTTTAATTGCAATAGAAGCCCATGCCTCAACAAGACTAGGAGCAACAGAAAGATCTCCATCTGTGCAAACAAGAAGTTCAATTGTCATCACAATTAGAAAAGGACCAAGAAGACCAGCCACATAAGACACAATGTGAAGCTGATATTAAGTCAAGTACGGGAGTAACTTCAACGGCCAATTCTCAGAATGTTTCCTGTGAAGATATTCAACTTGTGCAAAATTTGATAAAAAGGTGCCTATGGTTATATATGAAATAGGGTGAAGTAATAAAAACTTTATTGAATCGAGCAAAAATAAAACCAGGATTTATAAGTCTTGGGCGATAGGAGCTTTATGTGATGATAGAATATTTGAAAATAATGACAATTTGACAAAGAATCGGGTACGAATATTTGATAGAAGAATTATCACCATTGTTCTCAAGAGTCTTCATAATATTTTACAACAATGCAATCGACTATTTTAAATTAGATTCAACAATTTATACCGATACCTTCAAGAGGCTCATAAAGATAGATATGGAAAGGAGAAATCATCTCATAGTTTGGTCTTGACCTTCCAAGAAAGTCGTGCCCTCCATTCTGTAGTTCGTGATTTTTAAAATGTGAATTTGGGGTACCAATCTGGTGCGATTCTTACCTATATTCACTGCAAATAAGTCATAGATTGGTTCAAACCTATGAATTTAGTGACTAAGAATATCATATCTGTAAATTCCTGAGGAAACTTTAGATTTTACGTTGCTTATCTCCAGCAATTGATTAACAACATTTATACTCCATGCTTGAGCATGTCTTGGGGTTGTAATAGCTGCAAGTTAATTCGTCAAATGAGTGGAAGGGTATCTACATTTTGAACAAGTGTCCCAACAAACCAGCATCAGTGTTTTGATTGAATACTCATTGCTTATAATTCTAATTCTCAACGTGGGAAGGAAGTTATTTTACATACCCGTGCATGTATTTGAATGGGCTAATATTGCAAATTTTTAATCAAGGTTTGGTTAGCAACACGACTTGGCAAGACAAAGTTGACATTTGAAAAGTTGGATGATATTGAAATATAATTAGTTTGTTAAAGATCCACGGTGGAAGGACATTGGCGGTAGTTGTAACTGAATATAACTTCTTAAATATCTACAGACACTGTATAAATGCATATTCATTCAAAGGTTAACTATGATGATATTTATTGAATAGTTTTATATAGATAATGAAGCATATCAAATCCTGCTAAAAATATTTATGTCTAAAACATAATGGAAGAACCAGTGAATTAAATCAAATCCTGCTAAAAATATTTATGTCTAAAACATAATGGAAGAACAAGTGAATTAAAAGTTGTGTGCAGAGACAGAGGATTCAAGAATACACGGTGAGCAAAGAATACAATATAGAATGCAGTGAATGTGGATATTATTGCAGACAGTGTTGTAACCATTCATTTTATGTGATGAAGCATATGAAGAAGATATGGAAAGAATGGTAATATGATTCTATTGATTATAAATATTGTTCTTGATCTTTTATGAAGTAATGTCTGTCTGTTGGTAGACAAGGGTTTGTATGGGTTTGTATGTTTGTTGTTTACACCAACGAATAAAGATTGAAATGTGTGATTGTTTATAATGGAGAATGAAGAGTTGATTACAAATAATGCAAGACAGATTGAAGTAAATTTGAATAATAGGGAAATATCATGCTTGTAACTAGAAGAGAGAAATGTATTTTATTGTCATGTGTATGTGTCTGTATTAGTTTGCAGAAGTTTTGTGATAGGGTTATGGTTGCAGGTAGTTTAAGGAGGCAGATTATTGACATTAAGATTGGAGATGCATAACAAAATGGTAATGTCATATTTGCAAGTATACTTGTAAAATGATGTATTGGCATGTTTATCATTGATTGGTGCAGGTAAAAAGGATAGTGGTAACACTAAGGTTTTTCAGTGGTTGATGTATAGTCTTGATTATCTTTCTCAACAAGACCAGATTGTAAATTGGGGATATGTGGGATAGAGATAAGATTTCTGTGATGTTGAATTGTATCAAGTACTTTGTTTTGTAACAGAGTGTCCCTCTGATTAAATCTTTTATATGTATCATGATTATGGGATTGGTGCTCCAGGAAGTTGGTGCTTCTAAATTGATGTGGGGTTGGTGCTCCTTGAAGTGGGTGCTTCTAAATTGTTAAGGGGTTGGTGCTCCTAGAGTGGGTGCTCTAAATATTTGCCTATAAGGCTTAATAAAAGACAAATTGGAGAGTGGTTTTTACCCTTAGGGGTTTTCCACTATAAAAACTATGTCAATTATCTATTGTGTGTATGTGCTTTATTTTTTAATATATCTTATATCTGTCGCAGATACATTCAATGTTAATGGTGTTATTATGTGATTTTCTACATATGCAAATGGTTTAAAGTTTCAAATGGTGAAGGATATTCTTGTTTTATAGATCATTGATTCACCCCCCCTCTCAGTGATCCTAGTATTCCAACATAGATCATGGGGAAAGGTCGGCCACATGCCAAGGAACATTGGAATCAATGCTCACAGATCCACAATCTACAGAAAGGATCTGGGAGATCACCAATGCAAATAGGTCCAAGCAACCGGTAACAGGAAACTGTCTCGAAAACCGGTAGTGATAACTTGCTGGAAAATAATCCAAATGCTCTGTGGTTTGGGGAAAAGGAATATGATCAAGTCTTCACGCAAAATCCAACTCCATAGGTTCTGGTGAGCCAAATCCAGGAAACACAGAAAGAAATGTTGAAACTGCAAACAGAAACCAAAAACAGAATGGAAATATTTTTGGTAGATGCAAGATTGCCATGAACTGGGGATGCTCCTGCATCAGACATCTGGGGTTGTTGAAAAAGTGAGTCTCTCACTTTGTTGGGCTTAGAGGAAAACCAAGGTGGTCTACCTCTACCTAAGAAATCCAAGATGAATCTTCAATTGGTCTGTCCTTCCACCTCACAAGATACTCCTTATACTGACTACTCTGGTTACTACGCCCAATCCTATTGTCCAAAATGTCTTCAATCTGATTCGGTTCCTTCCGGGCCAACTGTTTCTCCAAGTTTGCAATATTGTCCTCACTAAATTCTAGTTCATGATACTCAAGAAGATCTGCAATGTTGAACACGGGTGAAATACTCAAACTATCGGGTAACTCCACTTCATATGTATTTCCAGAACTGAACTTTCTCAAAATATTGCAAGGTCCAAACTTTCTCATTTGCAACTTGTTATAATTTCCAACTGGGAATCTTTCTTTTCTCAAATACACCATCACTTCATCACCAACTTCAAGTTCCTTATGTCTCCTCTTCTCATCTGCTTTCTCCTTATACTTGTTGTTCATGTCCTCCAAATGTTGCTTACCTTGAATATGTAAGTCCTTCATGTGATCTGCAAATTCTTCTGCTTCTGAACTTCTCTGATCTTCACTGCTAATATCTCTTGATTTTGATATACCTCTAGGGTGTGATCCGGTAACAATCTCAAAAGGTGTCCTTCTGGTACTCATGTTTACTGAATTATTATAGGAAAACTCTGCTTGTGCAAGAATCAAATCCCAACTTTCGATTTTGTCTCCAACTAAACATCTCAACAAATTTCCCAAGCTCCGGTTAACTACTTTTGTTTGTCCATCAATCTGTGGGTGAAAAGTAGAACTGAACTTCAAATTTGTCTTCATCTTCTTCCAAAATGTTCTCCAAAAATAGCCAACAAACTTAGTGTCTCTTCCTGAAACTATGCTCTTAGGTAATCCATGCAATCTCACTACTTCCTTGAAAAATAGGTCTATTATATGTAATGCATCTGATGTCTTCTTACAAGGTATGAAATGAGCCATCTACAAGAATCTATCCACTACCACAAATATAGAATCATTCACTCTCTGTGTTTTAGGCAATCCAAGTATGAAATCCATACTTATATCCTCCCAAGGTCTTACTGGTACTGTCAAAGGTTTATACAATCCCACATTCTGACTACTACCCTTTGCAACTTGACAAACTCTACAACTTTGCACATATTTCCAAACATCCTTATGAATTTGGGGCCAAAATTAATGCTCACTCACCACTGCTACTGTTTTGTCAACACCAAAGTGTCTAGCTAATCCTCCACTATGTTTCTCCTTTATTAGATTCTCCCTCATAGAACTCTTACGTATGCACAATTGAACTCCTCTGAATAACATCCCACCCTGAATGAAGTAATTCAACCACTTGCTTCCATCTACTGTAACCGATTCTCTACATGCTCTCTAAGGTTCTGCAAAATCTGGGTCATCATCATACAAGGTCTTCAATTTCTCAAATCATAATATTGTCACTCTCATCTCTGCCAGCAAGTTCCTTTTCCTACTCAATGCATCAACAACTTTGTTAGATTTCCCACTTCTATGCTTCAACACAAAGGTGTAACTCTGCAAAAATTCTACCCATCTCATATGTCTCTGATTCAACTTACTCTGACTATTCAAATACTGCAAAGCTTGATGATCCGTATACAACACAAACTCCTTAGGCAATAGGTAATGTCTCCACTTCTTCAAGGCTTGAACTATGGCATAAAATTCTTGATCATACATTGAATATCTCCTCTGGGTATCATTCAATTTCTCACTGAAATAAGCTACTACTCTCCCTTCCTGACTCAAGACTGGTCCTATTGTTGTTCCACTTGCATCACAATCCACTTGAAATAATTTATTGAAATCCGATAAAGCTAACACAGGCTGCTCAGTCACTTTTCATTTCAAAAGTTCAAAACTTTTGTTTGCTCTGGTGGTCCACTTGAATTCCTTTTGATCTCCCCTCATCGTCTCAGTCATACGATTACAAATTGAACTAAAATTTATGATGAACTTCCGGTAGAAACTAGCCAATCCATGAAATGATCTTACCTCTCCAATGCTTTCTGGTGTAGGCCACTCAACAATTGCTTTTACTTTCTTAGGGTCCATCTTCAAACCATCCTCAGATATCACAAATCCCAAATAGACTAATTATTCCTTCATGAAAGTACACTTCTTAAGATTTATCAGCAACTTTTCTTCCCTCAACCTTTGTAAAACTTGTCTCAAATGCAACAAATGCTCCTCTTTTGTCTTACTGAAAATCAGAATGTCATCCAAATATACAATAATAAACTTACCCAAGAATTTCTTCAATACCTTATTCATCAGCCTCATGAAAGTACTCAGTGCATTAGTTAACCCAAAAGGCATCACCAACCATTCATAGAGTCCTTCATTTGTCTTGAATTTTGTCTTCCACTCATTTCCTTCTTTTATCTTGATCTAATGATAGCCACTCTTCAAGTCTATCTTTGTAAAGTAATTGGCTCCGCTCAAATAGTTCAATATTATGTCATCCATCCTAGGCAAAGGAAACTAGTATTTCACTGTGATCTTGTTTATTGCTCTGGAATTCTTACACGTCCTCCATTCCCCATTCTTCTTAGGTGCTAATACTAGTGGTACTGCACAAGGGCTTAGACTTTCTCTGATCAAATCTTTCTTCAACAACTCTTGCACTTGTCTATTCAACTCTTCATTCTCTGTCGGTGTCATATGGTGTGTAGCTTTGTTAAGCAAATGAGCTTCATGAACCAGGTCCATGCAATGACTGATACTTCTCATAGGTGGTAATCCATCAAGCACATTATTTGAATTTATGTCTTCATACTCTATCAGCAAATATTTTATCTCTTCTGGTTGTTCTCCTTCATACTTTAGATTATTAGTCTTCTTAGGAACAAAGGCAAAACACACATTCTCATGTCTCAATCCATCCAGGAATTTCCTTCCATCCACCAAACAGATTCTAGCATTCGTACAGACTTCACTCTTCAAAGGTTCCTCCAAGGGAAACAAGGTTTGCTTCATCCCATTGGCCACAATAGTGTGCATATTCTTCCTCCCATCATGTATTGCCTGTCTATCAAACTACCAAGGTCTACCCAACAAAAGGTGACAAATATCCATAGGCATAATATCACACAAGACTTCATCATGATAATTCCCAATTTTCAATTTCACCAAACATTACTCACTTACTAACAACTTATGATCATTCTGAATCCATGCTATCTGATAAGTCTTAGGGTTTTTCAATCTTTCCAAATTCAACTTATTCACCATCTCTTCTGAGACAAGATTATCTAAACTACCACTATCAATGACAACTTTACAGCACTTACCAGATACCTTACATCTGGCTATGAACAAATTCTTCCTCTGCAAGGGCTCTTCATCTCTCCCGGTATGATACAAATCTCTCCTCATCATCAACAGTTCTCCATCTTCCAGTTTATTAGCTGATCCGGTGGGGTTTTTCTTCCACCACTATTGTTCTTCCAGTATTCTGTGTCTTCTTACACTCGAAATCACGATGTCTTTCTCCTCCACAATTATAGAAAGTTCCTCTAAACACTCCCTTGTCTTGTCTTCTATCATCTCTTCCAAAATTCTCATTTAGGTTCTCTCCTTTGGTAGAAATTTCTATCATCTTTCTGGTATTAATTACTTTCTTTACTCACTTCCTTGTCTTTGTTCTGATCCATATAGGTTCCTCTACCTTCGGTATATCCTCTTCCTCCTTGAAATCTTCCTCCGGAAAACCTTCCACCTCTGCCTCTCTGCCTCTGTTCATCGTCTTTTGTTTAGCTTCTCTTATGCTTTCAAGGAATACTGGTAAGCTTCTTCAACACTCTGCAATTTGATCAAACTGAGTTCATCTTGTATAGACACCCGCAATCCATTCAAATATCTTGCAACTTGTTCAACTTCATCATCAACATGTATTGATCTAATATTCAACTTGTAAAATGCTTCAGTGTACTCCTTCACACTAGATTCTTTCTGTCTCAAACTCTGCAACTTTCAGAACAGATTTACTTGATAATAAGCTGGCATAAATTTTGATTTCAACTTAGCAACCATATGATCTCATGTCTTGATCTTCTCTTTACCTCTTCTCTATCTATCAACCTACAAATGCTCCCACTAAAGAGATACATGACCTTTCAACCGGTTACAAGCATATTTCACCTTCCTATCTTCTGCAATGTTTTCAAAATCAAAATATTTCTCCATCTCCGAGATCCAATCCATCAATTCATCTGAATCCAACTTCCCATCATATTTTGGTGGGGTCAAATGAGGTTTAGTATTCGCCCTACTCAAAACCCTCAAAAACCTTTCCTCATCTGAATCAACCGCCAATGGGTTTACTTGTTGTGTCGGGGCTTCCTCTCCTTCATCTTCACTTATATCTTCAATATGTCAGCCTCTTATTTGGGCTATCTCCACGGCTTCCAACCGGGCTGCAATTCCTCTCAACATTTCCATCATAGCAGGGTATGCATTCCCAAGCGCTCCACCATTCGTATTTCCTCTTTGTGACATCTTTACGCCAGTCCTCTGCAGCTGCAATTCAGATCCACAGTCCACCACCCTACAACAAAATTTCTCAGGACAATGCAATCTCTGAAACGAAAGCTCACTCTGATACCACTTGAAGCAACCATCACCTAGGAGGGACCTCAAAGAGATTAGTCCAGACCGGTCAGCAACAGTAAACACAATGGAAACACAAGGACATGATGGAGGCAATGCACAACAGATTGAATTATATCATGAAAACTGATTACAACCAACTGGTAACAACCGAGTGTGTGCGGGAAAAGTGGTGTGATGAAATGAAAAATTAAAATTCAAGACTAGTCCACACACCAATTGGACTCTTGGTGCAAGTTATGGAGTTATATTGAATAACTCAACTTCCCAAGGGATGTTTCATTGTTCTCTATCTCACAAGACCCCTCAAGTCAATGTCTTTTCTCTCATATCGTTGAGAAAAGTGACTTAGGGATGACAATCATGAGAATGAGGGATACTTGATCAATCTAACATGAATGTAATCCTAAATGTGCATGATATTAACAAGTATGAATTAAACTAGCATGTATATGATGATAATATGCAAGGATTAGTAAAAGAACTATCCTAACATGATACACTAGCTAAATATGATTATTATGATAATAGAAATACTTCTAAAATGTTTATTAGATTATTTCTATTCAAAGAGAGACTAAATGCTTTATAAAAATGAGTATATATTAGATACATGAAACTTGGATTATGAGTAAAATGTCTATAAGTTTGATACTAACGACTTGGATATGAAATGGAGGAATGAGAGCTCTATTTATAGGAAGAATAGGGCAATGAATGGTCAGGATTGGATGATCTTACCAAGGGCCAGGATTTAAAGTTATCAATCCATGTTTACAATTCTCACCAATGAAATGGTGACAATTGTCAACATAAGACTGCTTTAGAGGGGATGTAAGAAGCATTAAATGCTTGAGAAGACCTCATGGTTACCTTAGGAGGTAAGGGTTAAGGTTAAATTAAGGTTATCCATTGGATAAAGCTTTTACCCAAAGGATAAACTCTTGTGCAAAGGTTAAAGGAATAACCAAGGGTAAAGACATGAATGCTTGATGAGACCCTTGGGTTAGATGAGGGTTGAGTTAGAGAGAAAGTCTCTAATCATGCAAGAGGGTTGAGTTAACCATTAATGGTTTGGAAGACTTTCAAGGTTAACTTGTTGAAGACATAAAGCCTTTAATGGTTTCAAAAGACTTTGAGGGTTTGAGAAGTGACTTCCCTTTGCTTAGGGATGTGACAATATTTAGTAGATGGGTTAGGCTAATTTAGAAGTGATTAGAAGAATCTAGAAGTGGGGGTTAGAGAGGCAAGTGGGAGATGTAGGAGAATACAAGTAGATGGAGGGTAATTTTAATTAAAATAAATTACTTTATTTCAACAAAATAGATGCAAGTGGGGAATATAAATAAATTAGATTTATTTATTTGCCATGAGCAATTTAATTAAATGTAGATTTAATTAAAAGGGGAGAAAGGGAAATTAATTAAATAAAATGATTTATTTAATTAAAGGATATGAAAGGCTTAGGTGAATTTAATTAAATAAATTGAATAACTTATTTAATCAAATAGATGAACATGAATAATTTAATTAAACAAAATTTAATTAAATAGAAGAATGAGGTTAAAATGAATATTAAATATTCACTTAGGAAAGTGCTCCTTTTTATACGTCTACATTTTGCCTCTAGTTGAAACAAATGTGCCTCAAGATCTGGATATTGATAAATTTCAAGCCATGGTGGCTCACATGATAGGGCCTCATAATCTCACCTTTTTCGAACATGATAAAATCTCCTTGACACATCCACATAATACTCCCCTTCACATTGAAGTCTTAGTCTACAAACATCGAGTTAAAAGAGTATTAATAGAAGGAGGAGTTGGTCTCAATATATGTACCTTAAATCTTATCGGTGCATTAGGCTTCTCTGAACAGTCTATTGATCCACACAAAAAGATCACCATCAAGGCATATGATGATGAAGAGAGATCATCCAAGGGAACAGTAATATTACCTATTTAGGTAGGACCGATACAAAGGGACACTGTATGTGAAGTCTTAGACATAGACTTGACATATAATATTTTATTGGGTCATCCTTGGATACATGAAATGCAAGCAGTACCGTCAACCTACCATCAGTGTGTCAAATTCCCATATAATGGACAGGAGGTTTCTATATCAGTAGATAATAACCCCTTTCAACATTGCAATGCTATGGGGGCAGCCCAAGACAGCTTGGTTCCACACAACAGGGAAGCTCAAACTTCCTCAACATTAAATCATCATCAAGAAACGATCAAATCTCTATCCATAAATTTCAAACAAAAGATGAAAATCAAAGAGCAAGGCATGGGAGAATACTCTTTCGAACCCATGTGTCTAATCAAATTGCCAACATCACCAAAAACTCACGGGCAACCTTCCGCATCGACAAATCAAGCAACACAGCCCATCACCAAGTTTCATGGAAAATTTATCCAATTAGGCACACTAGCACATGAATTAGAAGAGAAAGACATCCTTAGTTGGCTATCCAAAGATGAGGAAGAAGTCAGAGCTGCTACTATGGAGATAGCCATACCAACACAATAGTACGGAAAAGGATTCCTGATCATGCAACAGATAGGATACAATGGCAGAGGACCTATAGGCAAGCGTCAAGAAGGAATTACAGAACCATTGGACCCTCCTTCACAATTTTCTAGAGACAAAGAAGGACTGGGATATGGACACAGTCTACCCCCAAGGCAAAAGAAGAATAAATATCAAAAACCTCAGTGGAAAGCAAAGAAAAGATAGAACGAGGACTCATGGCAAGAGGCACTGCACCAAGAAGCAGAAACAACAAGGAAAGAGTGAGAACACTAGGAAAAAGAGAAACAACAAGAGGAGCTGGCCGTTCAAAGAGAAGAAGCATCTTATGAGGAAGTACACCATGTTCAAGAACCCATTCAAAACAAGGCAGAATCACCTCCTGAAGAAATTACTACTCTCCAAGGAGAAACAATATATGAACAGATGAAAAGAGTATAAGCAGGTTCTAATACGGAATTAGAGAAAACTACAAGACTGGTATCAATTATCAGGGATCTCTTTTCACCTTACAACATACCTGTTAGCAGCACTAAAAGATTTTGGGACAACACTTCTGAGACTGATTCTAATTACTATTGTATATGGTGAAAATGGATAACAATAACAACAATATTGAAAGGCTAAATGAATTCAACCACAAAACCCTAGCCTAACAATCAACAAAGATCCACCATAACATATGAAGATTACCTAAGACAATGCAAATCAAATGAAATCAAAAAGATTATACCATCACATGTCCAATAGGGTTTTTGATCTCCATTCTTCCTATCTCCATTGATCTTGCTTGATATATTTGCTCTCAGATTTTGTATGCACAAGAGCTCAACAAAGAACGGAATGTGGTTGCAAGTAGGATCGTAGTGTAGTCAAGTCCTTAAGATGATTCATTAGGGTTTGATAATGAAGGAAGCATCTCCTTATATAGAAAACACTATAAGAAATGGAGGGATAAGATTGAGAGGTGCCAAAAAGGAGGTCGGCTAGGATTAGAGGGTAGGTAGAAGAAATAGTAAAATAATGAAAGAGGTAGGTAGTGTAGGAATTAAGAGATGAATGACATGTGTCATGGGTAGAAAAGGTTAATGAATTAATTAAATAAATAAAGATTTATTTAATTAATAGAAGAAATGAGATCAATTAAATAAATAAATATTTATTTAATTTAGGAAAAGGATAATTTAAATAAATAAATGTATTTATTTAAATGAGAAATAAGGCTAGAAGAGGATAAATGAATTAATTAAATAAATAAAGATTTATTTAATTAATAGATGAATTAGGCTTAGATAATTAAATAAATAAAATATTTATTTAATTAGACATGACAATTTTAGGTGTCTACATTTTGCCCCTCTTTGAGACAATGCGGCTTGTCGCGTTGTTTCAAAGAAGATAAGATGAACTGATACAGAGTTGCCCCAAAATGGGAATGATATGCCCCCTCGAGAGATTGGATGAAAATGTCTGAAAAGATCCCAGACAATCTCTCGATAAGAAAGAAAGGCTAGAATGGACTGACCGGATAAAGTGACAAAGTCACCGGACAAAGAAGACTAACTCAGAAAATGAAGGCGAGGGCTAGGGGTAGTCTATAAGATAGACCACGGGGGAAAATACATCCTCATTGTCATCTACACCTTCACGAGATCAAAGTGCAGAGTGAGAAAAGAGCAGGAGCAGTCAGCAGTGATGGCTTTCACTCACAGATTCGACCGCGTTCGCCGATTCCAGAGGCCAGCAGAGGCAGGAGAGCCGGTAAGTACCACCAAACCTCCTCGTACTTTGATGCATTTAATTTTGTCATTAATGCATGTCGAATAGGGAAATAAATGCACTTAGAAGTAGAGTTGAAAAATGTCAAAAACTGTCCAACCGCGTCTGCGTCGGTGCCAGGCGCGTCTGTGTAGTCTAGTCGCGTTTATGCTCGGCATAGGCACGTTTGTGTTATACAAGCGCGTCTGTGTTGTTCAGGCGCGTCTGTGCAGTCTGTAGGCGCACTTATGTAATTTAAGCGCGTTTGTGTTGAAAAAATGCAAGTTTTGGTCTTCTAGGTCAAATCGGCAGTTCTGTGATGAACATACGCTGTCGATTGGATAAGCTGCTGAGAGGATACACTCAAGCAGGTCCTCTAGGAAGACTAGGATAGATCAAGGCACTTTGTGATGAACAATGAGTACCAAGATAGAGTACTTTGTGATGAACAGGGAGTACCCAAAGTATGAGCAGCACTTTGTGATAAACAGGGAGTGCAAATGTGAGTAACACTTTGTGATGAATAGGGAGTGTCACACACGTAGTACTTTATGATGAACAGTGAGTACCACTAGGATAAATAGCAACACTTTGTGATGAATAGTGAGTGTCACTAGGATAGATAGCCATATGCATTTAGATAAAAAGTAGCATTTTGTGATAAACAGTGAATGCCACTATAACTGACATGATTGATTTGCTTGACTGCAGGAGTATTTGCCTATGCTGGAGTCACGGGAGAGATTCCCGTCGACACAGAGGTTGCGACCAGAGTTGTCGCTCGAGGACGGAGCTGCTATCGAGGAGATGGGCTTGAGACATGTACTATATGTGCCTGAGTTTTGGGCAAACATGGGTTTGCTGACTGTGCTTGCTGAGAGATGGCACTCTGAGATGTGCACGTTCCATTTGCCTATGGGTGAGATCACAGTCACCCTGGAGGATGTATACAGGATTCTACGGGTGTCGATCGATGGGGAGCTGATCCCATACGATCGAGATGGCGACAAAGAGGCCCTGAGACGAGTATTCCAGGACCCTGGATTAGAGATGAGGGCAGGACACGTGGCATGGAATACCATGACAGCCACCGGGTTAGCATTGCCGGCAATGATCGGAGGAGCTATCAGTGGGTTCCTGTGTCCAGATAGGGCGACATGGGGGTTGGCTATGGGCTGGGGGGAGCACTGGAGACACTGATGACACAGCATACCAGATATGCCTAGGGACCATGTGTGCTGGCACACTTGTATTATGAGCTGCATCAGTTTGTTTATCACGGGTCAGTGGGATTGGGCTGCGGGGTGACACTGTTGTAGGTGTGGGCTTACGAGCATCTGCCAGTGACGAGACCAATACACTTCAGAGGCAGGGGACATGGACGCAGTTTTGTGCACTTGTACGATATGATCACCTCGCAGCCACGGATTGGCAGGTTGGAGCATTGGCGGCGAGTGCTAGATGATATTGATGTGGTCATATGGAGACCATATCTAGGCTACGAGGAGTGGGAGGATGACGCAGTGGAGCTGCCCTACACCTTCCGGAGCAGGTACCTCATTGGGCGGATGCCCTATGTGCTAGAGAGGCAGCTTGTGGATAGGGTTTGCAGGCAGTATGGCAAGATTCAGAGGATGCCACGGGGCTCGGGCATGTATGCCCGCACAGTCAGAGATCAGGCGCAGTTTGGGTCATTGTTGTCCTATGATCAGGCACTCACACAGCTAGCAGAGATGGTACCCCTACCCTGGGACATGTGGCCTAAGATCGAGGATGCCGGGATGGATGCTGAGTATTCAGCATATTGGGTAGAGCATCCATTTCCCCGATTGACAGATCCAGGAGAGGCACTAGAGGGAGATGGTGGTGGTGAGGAGGATGATGATGGAGGTGATGGGGGTAGAGGCCGATGGAGGAGGAGAGGAGTAGTGGGAGAGAGGTGAGTTGCACCTCAGAGGGAGGGTGGGGAGGAGAGACAGGCTCAGGTGGTAAGGGGTCGCGGTGGATTACCCTTACAGGTGCCAGCAGCACAGGGTCCCAGGCAGGTACAGAGACAGGGACAGGTGCCAGTACAGGCACAAGAGCAGGGACGGAGATAGGTACAGGCACAGAGGCATGTACAGAGAAAGGTACCCGTACAGGCACCAGTACAGGTACAGATATAGGGGCAGGCACCCGCAGAGGGGGAGCCACAGGCAGAGGCAGAGGGGGCTGACCCAGAGGAGGATGAGCTGATTGAGCTCAGGGAGATCTGCCAAGGACAGGCAGATGAGATTCAGGAGCTGGAGAGGGAGAGGGATCAGCTCAGGACGAGGCTCAGAGATACTGAGTGGGAGAGAGATCAGGCGATCCAGCACTATACAGAGGCTGAGACAGCACTGAGGGCAGGGAGATAGGCGGCGGAGGACACAGGGGCAAGATATGCATATGTCCTGCGGGCTGGAGAGGAGATAGGCTACTGGAGGGACCTCTACTATGGTGTAGTGTCGGCAGATCAGCGAGCGAGGAGCTTCCATAGACCGTCACGTACAACGACAGCTACGGGGGGGAGCCGGAGGAGACAAGCATCGAGTGGTGGGGTCATGGGTCCTCCACCACCACCAGATAGAGGGGACAGGCGGGATGATCCTGGGGCGGGTCCTTCAGGGGCTCAGATTCCACCGAGGCCAGGTGGCTCCGAGGGAGGGAATTCATCATAGCCTTAGAGGGCTCCCTTTGTATCAGTTTTGTACCATTTTTGTATTGTAGACACCTGTGGGTGATTGTAGCCATATGATTTTGACATCATTGTATTATGACACTTTTGATTATATATATGAGATTATTCATCTTTGCGGCAGCTATATGCATGTGTACCTATGTGATGAGATGTTCTTATGTGATGTTTTATGCTATGGATGCAAATATTTATGTACTGCAATATTTTTGTTCTTTTATGTTTTTAAAATGTTATGCAAGTCCAAATGTAAATATATGAAGTGCAGATGAATATGATAATGCAAATGTAAATTGTGCTAACAGGTGTTGTATGCAGGATGTGATGTAGTTGTGATATCTATATGTATGTATGAAATGCTTATATGTGGTAATGCAGGTGAAACTACATGAAATGCAAATGTTTTTGGTGTGTCATTATACTCAGTCATGTGATAGTAGGCTACGCTGATTCGAGAAGGATGATGGAAGTCAATCAAGGAAGGGGGGATGGAAGACAGAAGATATGAGAGTGAAAGAGCTTCTTGTGCATTATCATCATTGAGCTTTATTATGGCAAGTAGGTTATGACAATCGAGGCATATGTTCGACCCAGAAAGTCATTGTACCTGTTTGCATGGAGATAAGACAGTCACAAACAAGGAATGCCCCAGTTCATACTAGACTCACAGTGTCCTCATATCCTTGGACAAGTCATAGCATTACTAAGAGACAATCCACAGACAGAAAATACAAATAGGTGACGATACCCCATCCTTGCCTTTCTAGTCAAAGACATCCTAGAGATAGAATCTCTAGTCAAAGACATCCCAGAAAAGCTAAAAGACATGTCACCAGAAAGATAAAATCAAAAGAAAACCAAGACTCGACACCAACACCCACTGTAGTCCTCAAGTTTAGTGTCTCTTGTCACTTGTATAAGTCTTATTTGATTGTGGTCGCAATGTTGACGTTCACAGAAAGGATAGATAGCACTGAACCATAATGTTGTCTGAGTCTGTTGAAAGATTTGATTTTGTTGAAGCCCATTGTTGCTGCTGTCTCATCTGAAACTGACTAAATCCATGAAACTAATACTTTATTGCGGAGAAGATGAAACTTTATTGCGGATCTGTGATGCAAATGTTGCTTTATTGCGGATTGTGCACGGATAGACTAAAGAAAGCTGGAAGAAACTGTACTCCTCGAAACATGTGACATTCTCAGTTCCACCCCCATCACTAGATGTAGGATTTTGCCTTAGCCACAGATAGGATCTGATTTATTATGGATGGAAAGGGATGAAAAGGAATGTTTATTATGAATGGCTAACCAATCTTGGGTAGATCAATAACAAGCCATGGTGGGAATGGGTAAGTTTATTATGAACGAATAGGTTGTGAGTGTGTGCAAAGTGAAATGATGAAAGTGGATCCTGAAGGAGGGAGGAGCAATGTCTCTACGCATGGCGCTAGTGACCCAGTTTTCACCATGGTACTTGCCTAGGGCGCCACCGAAGTGGTTTTCACCGTTGGACGAAATTATTTCTCTTTACTTTTTTCAATTTTTCAATGTTTTTTTGTGTCACAAGGCACCTGTTTGCCAGGTTTTCACCAAGTAACGATTTTTTTTGTTTTATAAAATTTTTTGTATTTTTGAATTTTTTGATTTTTTTGTGTTTTCGAATTAGGATACTCTGAAGAGCTATGTGTAGAACCTGCGAAGGTGCATGCTATTGATAGGATCCTCCAAAGGTTCACCTTCTATAGTTGAGAGCCGATATGCACCAGATCCATATGCTGCTATAATAATGTAGGGACCCAGCCAGTTTGGTTCGAACTTGCCCTTCTTCTCTCTGTCTTGTTGATTTTTAGGATTTTCTCTGAGGACTAAGTCACCGACCTCGAATGTGCGAGGCTTGACCTTGTGATTATAGCTGTGACTCATTCGTTGTTGGTAAGCCTTGAGATGATTAAAAGCAGTTTGTCTCCGTTCATCTAGCAGTTCCAGTTCTTGTAAGTGAGAGACTCTGTAATCTTGATCAGTGATGATGTTTTGCAAAGAGACCCGTAAAGAGGGTAACTCGACCTCAATAGGAAAGATGGCTTCAGTGCCATAGACAAGTGAATAGGGTGTAGCTCCTGTAGGTGTGCGGACGCTTGTGCGGTAGGCCCAAAGTGCAGGATTAAGTTGAATATGCCAATTACGACCAGCATCGTCGACTGTCTTCTTTAGGATTTTAAGGATTGTTTTGTTAGACGCCTCATCTTGGCCATTACCTTGGGGGTAATATGGTGTGGAGAAACGATGAGAGATATTGAAGCGGTCACAGAGTTCGTGAACATCCTGATTTTTGAAGGGACGCCCGTTATCAGTGATAATGGAAACAGGAATACCATATCGGCAAATGACATAGTTGAGGATGAATGTAGCAATCTGTTTTCTAGTAACTTGTGTAAGAAGCATGGCTTCAATCCACTTCGTAAAATACTCTGTGGCTGTGATAATGAATTTATGACCATTGGAAGAAGGAGGGTGAATCTTGCCTATGAGATCGAGTCCCCATTGACAAAAGGGCCAAGGAGACGCAAGTGGCTGTAGTTCTTATGCTGGCGCATGTATGAGGTCTCCATGAATTTGACATTGCTTACATTTCTTGACAAACTGATATGAATCTTTTTCCATATTGGGCCAGTAATATCCAGTCCTAATGAGTTTCTTGGCCAAGGTAGGACCACTAGCATGTGGACCACATATCCCTTCATGCACTTCACGTAACGCAATCTGAGCTTCGTCACTTTCTAGACATCTAAGAAGAGTGCCATCTAGACCTCGCCGGTATAGGATATCAGCTAAAATGACATATCGAGAGGATTGGCGAATGAAGGTGCGGCGTTGGTTATTTGATAGATCAGGAGGTAGGATATTGTCGCGAAGGTATGTGAAGATGGAACCATATAACTGGGATTCAGGACCAACAACACATATTATTTCAGTAGGAGTGATCTCATATGAAGGAACCAAAAGGTTATCCACCAAGAACTCATAGCGGGTCTCATTTGGAGGTAAATCGATCAATGAAGCAATTGTAGCCATGGCATCTGCGGCGCGATTCTGCTCTCTTGGTATCTGCTCAAAATCTATCCTTGTGAAGTATTGTTTCAGATCATCCACCATTTGTTTGTAAGGCATTAATTTTTCATCTTTTGTTTGGTAATCATCAGTTGCTTGATGAATGACAAGTTGAGAATCCCCAAAAACACGAAGTTCCTGGATCTTCCATTGAACTGCAATTCGTAATCTTATTGTTAATGCCTCATATTCCGCTATATTGTTAGTGCAAGGAAATGATAAACGGTATGATTTTGGTATAGAATCCCCTTGAGGAGTTATAAAGAGAATACCAGCTCCTGCCCCATGCTGTGTGTATGAGCCGTCAAAGTACAATTGCCATGGCTTTGCATGTGATACTGTTAAAATGGATTCATCTGGCAATTCTGAATTTAAAGGAACGTCATCAATCATGGGGGCATCTGCTAACTGATCTGCGATGGCTTGTCCTTTTATTGCTTTTCTGTCCACATACTCGATGTCAAATTCACTCGGGATCATTACCCATTTGGCCAGTCGCCCAGTAAGTGTTTCTTTATTGAGAAGGTATTTTAATGGATCAATTCTTGCAACCAACTTAGTCTTATGAGTGAGCATGTAATGTCATAATTGATGTGAAGCAAACACCACAGCAAGACATGCGTGCTCAATTGGTGTGTATTTTAGCTTGTATCCCACCAATGTGCGACTGATATAGTATACTGCTTTTTCCTTGCCTTCAGCGATTTGTTGCGCTAAGAGTGCCCCCAGTGCTATTGGAGTAGCTGATATGTACAGTAACAGTGGTTGATCTGGAACTGGTGGCATCAGAACTGGCAGATTTAGAAGATAATCTTTGAGTGTCTGAAAAGCCTGTTGACAGTTGTCATCCCATTTGAATTTGATATTTTTATGTAGCAGGTGCTGAAAAGGATTACACTTATCTGCCAGTTGTGCTATGAATCTTCGAATGGACTGGAGTCTGCCTTGTAAGGATCGAAGTTGACTGATATTTCTTGGTGGTTGCATTTCCAAGATAGCTTTGACTTTTGCTGGATCCGCTTCAATTCCTCTTTTGGATACAATTAATCCTAGGAGCTTCCCGGAGGTTACTCCAAAGACACATTTCTTAGGGTTTAATCTTACTTTGTACTTTTCCAACCGATCAAAGGCAACTGAAAGTATGTCCAAATGTGTATTTCTGTCTATTGATTTGACCAAGAGATCGTCAACATAATCTTCCATAGTTACATGCATGAGATCATGAAAGATAGTAGTCATGGCTCTTTGATATGTAGCACCTGCATTCTTTAACCCGAAAGGCATGACATTCCAGCAGAAAGTTCCCCATGGACAAGTAAATGTTGTTTTATGTTGATCCTCGGGTGCAATTCTTATCTGATTATAGCCAGAGAATCCATCCATTAATGATAGCATTTCATGACCTATTGTGAGATCAACAATCAAGTCAATGTTTGGTAATGGGAAGTCATCCTTTGGACAAGCTTTGTTGATGTCTCTGAAATCTGTGCAAATTTTGATGCTGCGATCTGGTTTACTGACAGGTACCAAGTTAGAGATCCATTCCGGATAATCAATTGGGCGTATGAATCCGACATCGAGTAATTTCTCAAGTTCTGCTTTGACTAATAATGCCACTTGTGGATGCATTTTTCTTAATTTTTGTTTTACTGGTTTTGCCCCCGGTTTGACTGTCAGATGATGCATTACCAAATCCGGATCCAATCCAGGCATATCAGCGTATGACCAGGCAAAGTTGATTTGTCGCTCTTTGAAGAGATTTATGAATTTTGACCTTTCAGACTCGGTCAATGATTGAGCTAGGAATATGTTGTGTGGAACCTCTTATGTACCGATGTTTGTTTTGATAGTCTCCTCTACCAACATGGATGATTTTTCCTCATATGATGATGGGAGAATGTCGAGCCTTCCATCTTCGAGCGCCTCAAAGAGGTTTTCACCCTCAGATACATCCTTTCTTTTTACTTTTTTGGGGTCAGATAGTGCCACAATGTGGTTTTCGCCATAAGACCCTTGATTTGTTCTTATTTTCACATTTTTGCGACTAGAAGGTCCGACACCCTCACCAAAATATGCCACGCTATTGAGTTCTATGGTGTATCCCGCTTTATGGTCTCCAGGGGGAAGATCATCTCGTATGCCTAGATAATCAATAAAAGCTTCATCATTTTGGAATGTATCCAACTGTGCAGGTCCTTCATGATCCCAGTCAATGAGTTGGTGGTGAACAAGGGGAAGGCCGTTAATGTCTTCGAAGTTAGCGGGGCTAAGAGTGAAGATGTGGTTATATTCAGGTATGTCAAGGTAATTATCAAGGTCATCGATGGCACTCTCCTCATCAGTCTCGATCACGAGCGAATCCAAATTATCATCACTAGTAGCGCATTCCGGAACAGGTGTTCTCATCCTATGTGATTTCAACCTAGAACCTTGAGACAAGGACTGTATAGACTCCTCATGGGTTGTTTCTTGACCAACTTTGAATTTGTTATAAAACTCCTCCTCTTCTGTGGGTTCACCTAGCTCTCTGAATGTCTTAGTGAGCTCGTAGTCACTGGAAGACTTGTCGGAACCCCATTCCCATTCGTTGCAATCTGTGGAATAGCAATTCTCTTGTTGAATTTTGGCAGCTTTGACCTTGGAAGTTAAGAAACCAAATCCTTTCGAGCGTTCCTTCTTGAAAGTCAATTCAGGTTGTAAAGGTTCAATGATGCCTTCCTTTCGTAACCCCAGAGGGCTTTTTCCATCATACCCAAATTTTTGTAGAATTTTGAAGCCTTTGCCATATTTCTCACATGGTAGATTGACATGATCTTGTGTTTCCTCTTCATTATCTCTGAAAAGCATTTGGTATAAACCTTCCTCTTCTAGTTCACCCCATCTTTGAAAGGTAGTAGGGTCCCATTTGAGCGTCATGATGGAGATTTGCTTGTTAGGATGTGGTCTTCCATATTCTTTTGGGGAACTCATGACTTGTCTTAAGTACATGGTCTGATTGAAAGTATATTCCCCCATGCCTTTGTCCTGAAACTTGCCTCTAAGCTCACCTTGTTTGGATGTCGAAGGTTTTAATGACTCAAGATCAATATATGCCGACGAGGGAACAGCCTCCCGATTACTAGGAATGATGGTCTTAGTCTTTGATTTCAAGTTATTGCAATATATGAATGGATTAGGATCACCATTAACTGTTACTTCCACTCCATTATGAGGAAACTTAATGCATTGGTGATATGTGGATGGGACTGCCCTCATTTCATGAATCCAAGGATGTCCTAGCAATATGTTATAAGTGAGATTTAAATCCAGGACTTGATAGACCACATCCTTTGTAATTGGTCCCACTCTGAGAGGTAAGATGACTGTACCCTTGGATGAACGCTCTTCATCATCATATGCCTTAATGGTGATCTTGTTCATAGAATTCACAGCTTTATCAGAATATCCCAATTGTGTGATAGTGCTTAATGTGCAAATGTTTAGACCTACTCCTCCATCTATCAGGACTCGTTTTATTCGATGTTTGTGTATGAAGGCTTCAATGTGTAACGGTGCATTATGTGGCTGACTTACAGAGGCATCATCGGCTTCTGTGAATATAAGAGAGTGTGGAATGGAAAGGTATCCCACCATGGCTTGAAACTGGTCCACGTTCAGATCAGTAGGAACAGTAGTATCTCTCAAGATTTTATCAAGAATGGCTTTATGTGCGGGAGATATGCGTAATAGTTCAAGAATGGAAATGAGCGCGGGTGTCTTCCCTAACTATTCTACAAGGTCATACTCAGGTTTGGTTGATGAAGAGGTGGTGTTTTTAGCTGGAGCACCTTGCAAAGTAATTTTACCTCGATGGGTTGTAACGTGACATTCAGAGGTAGGTTCGGAAGAAGATCCAACACCTTTTAGGACAATCTTGGGTCTCTGAGTAGAATTCTCAGATGTTTTGTCCTTGATGATAATAGTAGAGACGTAATTGTCCATCGAGATATTATTGATAGTTGAATCATAGTTGTAAGGTGCTCTAGTATAGTTGGCTTGGTCATCTGTGGCTTTAGCTTTTCCCTTGTCATGTTTTGGGAATGGTTCCTTAAACATCTCATGTTCTTGATTAGACGTGTGTCCCTCAATCTCAATGTCACCTCTATCAATGAGATCTTGTATGATGTTCTTCAGTCTATGACAATTTCCTGTCTTATGACCCCTGCTCTTATGAAATTCACAATATTCATCATCATTCCACCAATTCGGTTTGACTTTTGGTTCATATGGAGGAAAATCTGGAATTGTGATTACCTTGTTTGCCACTAGCTTCTTGAAGACTGACTCAAGTGGTTCTCCCAATGGAGTGTACTTCCTTCGTGATTTAGAAGTTGTTTGAGTATTCACTTGATTGTTTGTAGAACTTGATCCAGAAAAAATGAATTTGGGTCGCACTGTGTTGGCATCAACAACACCATCATTGACTGTGTTCTTGTTTTTATTCCAAAATCTTGGCTTGTCTTTTCCTTTATAGTCATCTTTGTTTTCCTTAAATATCTTGATGACTCCTTGTTCAATTAGGACCTTTTCTGTTGCTAAGCCTTTTTCAATAACGTCCTTGAAGGTAGACAAACAAGCTTTCCTTAGATCATAGCCAATGTCTTTGTTAACATTCTGGGTGAACATTTCTACCATTTGTTTTTGTGGAATTTCACAAGAGCATCTGCTGGCTAGATTTCTCCATCTTTGTAAAAATGATGCAAAAGATTCTCCCTCTTTTTGCTTAGTATTGCACAAAGTAGTGACTAATATGTCTGTCTCTATGTTGTAGGAGAAATGTTGAATAAATGCCTCTGCTAAGTCACCCCATGACTTAATTCCAGGTGGAAGTTGGGAGAACCATTCCATAGCTTGATCACCTAAGCTTTGTGGGAATAATCTCATCAAATATGTCTCTTCTGCTGCTACCTCAATGCAAGCTGTGAAAAATTGTCTTATGTGTGCCTTAGGATCCCCTTTTCCTCTATACTTATCAAATTTAGGCGTCACAAAGTGTGTAGGAAAAGGAGGCATTGGAATGCTCTTGTCAAATGGATAAGGATATATGTCTCTCATTGTGTATGTTGGCTTCGGTGTATTTATGTCCTCCATTTTCTTTTGTAAGTCCCTGATTTGTTGCTCTAGATTGCTCTTAGGTGGAGATCGACTTCTTGGACCATACCCCATGCTTGAGGCACCAATTGGAGGAGGAGCATGTTGCATATATGGATGATATTGATCATACACATGTTCATATGGAGGAGGTCTATAATGATGCTGCGTATATGGACCACTTGGTATAGATTCATGTTGAGGAACACCATATCTATTTTGTGCATGTATACCATATTCTACAGGCATGTCATGTTCCATTGTGTTGCCCCCAAATTTGACATGAGGTTTCCTTGTGTCCAAATTTTGAGCATGCCTTTGAACATCCCATTGTTTTGGTGGTTGATCCTTAGCATTGATATGTGATTGAGCATATTTTTCTCCATAAGACTTCCATAATGGTCTACGAAGGTGAGTATCATATGTTTGACCATGTGTATGTGGGACCTCTGGTTTTTGAAGCAAAGCTGATGGTGATTCAGGTACCATGTGCGGTCCTCTATTTCCTCCACTATTAGGTCTCCTTTGATCCATGTTGGAGTGAGGTTGTTGCAAAGTTCTATGTTCCATTATTTGAGACATGTCAAAATCATGAGGTATCTTGGCTCCACTTTGTGCCAACATGTGTAAGAAGTATTGTCTATCTCTCTTCATTATTTCCTCAACCAATCGTTTGAAATGGGGATTCATAATGGATTCTTCCACATCTGCTGAATGTACTGAAAAGTTGTCCACATTGTCATTGTGTGCAGCATTGTTGTTTATAGTGTCCATGTTCTCAACATTTGGATTGTTTCTATAGGTATCCATGTCAGGTAATGTAGTATGATCATAATTGAAAAAGATATCATTGTCATACTCATAAGAACTCATGTTTGCGGACTCTTGAGCCTCTTTAGTTTCTCTCCTAGATTTTTGAAGACGGGTTTCAACCATGAACTAGGTATTGACCAAGATGTGAGAGACTAGATGAAAAGTGGAAAGAGTATGGAAGACCAAGAGTTGGATGAAATGTAAATGAATCTGAAGTGTACTTGTAATGTCCAAAATGTAAGACCAAGTATGTATGTAGTAGATTAGGTGTGACTTCCAAAGAGAGGATAGTTTCTCTTGATGAGGTAAGCTGACCTTGACCCTAAGTAAGACCAAATGAGACCCAAAGGTAAGAAACCTTGATGAGGGACCACCTAGCAAAGTGTTGTTGTACGTAGTGGTTTGACAAAGTATGATGAGGACAAGCAAGTGACCTTTTGACTCAAGTTTAGACAAGTGTGAATGTAATGAGAGATGTAAAGCAATGATGGACTTTGTGAGACCCAAGGACAGGTTGAATGCTAAATGAAACCTTAGAGAGATGACCTAGGAAGCTCAAGATTTCTGAAACTGACTGTATTTGCTTGCTGGACTGTAACAGTTTTTCAATTCTGGACACAGACGCGACTGTATACTTTACTGGCACGGTCTCCTGACACAGACGCTACTCTGTTTAACACAGACGCGCTTCTGAGATTTTCTTGTTTATGTTTGCTGGATTGTAATAGTTTTTTTCAATTTTGGACACAGACGCGCCTGTATACTTCACAGACACGGTTACCCGACACAGATGTGTTTATATTCCACACAGACGCTGTTATAAACACAGACGCTATTCTGCCCTTCACAGACGTGCCTAGACAACACAGACTTGGTTAAAACAGACACAAACGCGTTTCTGTAAAATTTATGCAATTTTTTCCAATCTGTGAAGTCATTTTGTTGTGACTCAATATGACTGTTTGACTGATTTTCGTGACAAGAGGACATAGTGTTGATGAAGACCCAATGTTTGCAAGTGTCTAGACTCAAAATGACTCCAAGAAAAGTGTGTTGTTTGATGTAAAATTGTTTTTGCATACACTTGAAGACACAAAAGACACAATGTTTTGTTGTTTGGTCTTGAATGTTTGAATGTTTAAAATAAGTCAAGCACAATTCTAATGGCTGGCCAAGACAATAGTTGTTGATCCCACATAGGGTTTTACCCCCGAGGCTACACTATTCAGAGCGGATACTTAGATGCTTGACCTCACTGGCTCCACCCTCGGCACTCACTTCTCGGGTCAGCCAAGCATCAGTCCCCATGAAAACTCCCCATGGTGAACTTTGTATCTCTACTAAGAACCGTATATGTGTGGGCCACTACCAGAGGTCCGACCTCCTGCCCCAACAACTAGAAGGATTTGGGCTTCTAAAACAAAAAGGTGCTAGTAAGGGCATCCGCTCGTGTGGCCATACATGCGGCACTTTCAGCTCTGTAAATACAAAAGGCTCCCAGCCGGTAGGGGTTACACCCTACAACTGATCAAATAAATTTGATCAAACGGGTTTATGGGGAGACATAGTGTTGGTATGAACTAATCAGCACACGTTATTCATAGTTTTCACCATGAATACATTTATTTATAGTGGTTCAGAAGAAGATGGCTTTTCTTTTGCTACCACTTGGGTCATTCTCTTCTCACTAGTAGTCCTAATGACCACACGGGAAGACAGACCCTCTAAAGAATTAAACAAAAAGAGCCTATTGCTCAAGACACAAAAGACAATGATTCAATTTTAGTGCACCAATGGAAGTGTTTGCTAGTCTATGAAAACAAGGCACACAATAAAAATCAAAAAAACCTTGCCAAGGACCTGCACCAAAGATTTGTTAGTAGTTTGGGTTGTTTCAAATGATCACCCCTTCCTGCAAGCACACAAGTTAGGTAAATTTTAAAACCCAAAAGACTTTGTGAAAATAGGGGCCTTCAACCAAACGATTTTGCTTCCAAGACAAGCTGCACCAATTTTGTTAGCTAGATCTGAAAATGTTAGCTCAAAATAAACCAGATCTGAAACCCTACATGCAAAATCCGAAAACTAAATCAATAAAATTTCAAAATTTTGAAACAGGCCACACACAGACGCGATTACCCCCGACACAGACGTGGCTCTGAGATGCAAACGCGGTTCTGTGAGACACAGACGCGAGTAAAAATCACAGACGCTCTTTCCAAACACAAACGCGGGTAGAAATGACACAAACGTGCTTCTGTAACACAGACGCGCCTCCCTGGAACCTGCAAAATGAAATATTGACAAAACATAGACGCGGATCCAGTTGTTGCAGACGCGCCTGAAAATCAAAAACGCGATCCGAAAGTGCGCAGACACGAAAATACCGAAAATGCTGCCAAAAATGTCCGATCTGCAACTTCAAAAACACAAGATCTGCAACAAGGAGGTTAAATGCAAAGGGACAAGTGTCCCACTGGGCATGCCAAAATGTATATGGTGAAAATGGATAACAATAACAACAATATTGAAAGGCTAAATGAATTCAACCACAAAACCCTAGCCTAACAATCAACAAAGATCCACCATAACATATGAAGATTACCTAAGACAATGCAAATCAAATGAAATCACAAAGATTATACCATCACATGTCCAATAGGGTTTTTGATCTCCATTCTTCCTATCTCCATTGATCTTGCTTGATATATTTGCTCTCAGATTTTGTATGCACAAGAGCTCAACAAAGAACGGAATGTGGTTGCAAGTAGGATCGTAGTGTAGTCAAGTCCTTAAGATGATTCATTAGGGTTTGATAATGAAGGAAGCATCTCCTTATATAGAAGACACTATAAGAAATGGAGGGATAAGATTGAGAGGTGCCAAAAAGGAGGTCGGCTAGGATTAGAGGGTAGGTAGAAGAAATAGTAAAATAATGAAAGAGGTAGGTAGTGTAGGAATTAAGAGATGAATGACATGTGTCATGGGTAGAAAAGGTTAATGAATTAATTAAATAAATAAATATTTATTTAATTAATAGAAGAAATGAGATCAATTAAATAAATAAATATTTATTTAATTTAGGAAAAGGATAATTTAAATAAATAAATGTATTTATTTAAATGAGAAATAAGGCTAGAAGAGGATAAATGAATTAATTAAATAAACAAAGATTTATTTAATTAATAGATGAATTAGGCTTAGATAATTAAATAAATAAAATATTTATTTAATTAGACATGACAATTTTAGGTGTCTACAACTATGAATGGGACACTTGTTCAAATATTACTGAATATATCCTTGAAGGTGCTATTCATACACCCCTTTCTCAAGAAGGACACGGCACAGAGTCTAGACTACTTGAATTTTGTCTACAACATATCTATGAAGCTACAGAAAACGAGCAGCGACACTACAAGCAAGTCTACACAGAGGATGATACCACCGAAGACCTCAACAGTATCACTAACTTAACCAATCTCATAGACAACCTTAATGATACCTCTATCATGACACTTACCGCAACTGACCTCGACCTGCCCAATGACTCTTTACCACTCATATTTCCTGATCTCATAGACTGGGATGAACCTAAACACCATGACTTACCCATATTTCCAGATGATGAATCCATTATCCATTACCTATGTATAGTCAATCTGGAAACAGACTCTACCAGCAAACAAAATAGCGATATCTGCAGTCAGGAAGGTGCAAAGTCTCTTAGTCGCAAAAATGAAAGAAATAAAGGATCTAATGCTGAAAACCAGTCAATGGCAGCACTAGATCACAAAAAAGTCAAAATAAAGGACGCATCTGAGGGTGAAAACCTTTTTAAGGCACCTAAGGATGGGAGACTTGACACTCTTCCTGAACACTATCAGCAGTGATCACCCATATTGATTAAGCCCACTCAATCAATCAACATTGGTATAGAAGAAGCATCTAAAAACATACACCTACCAGAGTCTCTGACAGAAGAAGAAAAACCAGAGTTTATTAGATTCTTTAAAGAAAAGCAAATAAATTTTGCTTGGTCCTATGCAGATATGCCCAGAGTAGATCCACACTCAATCATACATCATGTATCTATTTCTCCAGGAGCTAAGCCAGTCAAGCAAAAACTAAGAAAGATGAATCCGCATGTAGCACTAATGGTCAAAGCTGAACTAAAGAAACTATTAGACGTCGGATTTATTCGACCTATAGACTATGTTGAATGGATTTTAAATATTGTACCAGTTTCAAAACCATATGGAAGCATCAGAATATGCACAGATTTTAGCGATGTTAACAAAGCCTGTCCAAAGGATGACTTTCCTTTGCCCAGCATCGACATAATTGTAGACCTCACAACAGGCCATGCAATGCTATCATTAATGGACGATTTCTCTAGCTATAATCAAATCAAGATAAAATAGCGTTCACCTATCCTTGGTGAACGTATTGTTGGAATGTCATGCCTTTTGGGTTCTTAGGTTAGCGCAGGGGGTAATTTGGGTAGCGCGTTGGGTTAACCTAGAGCATAGGGAAAAGTTTTTAGCGCATAGCCAAGTTTAGCTAGCGCATGGGTGGCAGCTTAGCACGTGGGAGGGGTTTTCTTAGCGTGTGAGCAGGAAAATAGCTAGAAAGAAGTGGGAAGACGATTTTAGGGGTAAATAGGTGTCTACCAAGTGCTTTGGGATGGATTTTTAGCCAATTTTGTGCCTGTTGTGATGATGTCCGAGTCTTGATAGATTGTGAAATTATATTTGTTGTTGAAGTACCAAGCTAATTGATTGAATGATGGTCCTTATTTGTTTTGATTAATTAAAAAAATAGGTTTTCAGGACCCGAAACCTTTAACAAAGGAGATTAAGATAAGACACCAAAAAGTCCAGTGCTTAAGAACCGCTTACAAAATGACTGGTTAAAAAACCAATAAACCAAAAGGACAGCTACACAAACAACAGCAAAGAAACAAAGAAGGCGCTACACAGTTATTTTCTTCAGCAGGTCCTCTGCCGTTTTCACCAGCTCATCATATGTGGCTCCGACAGCTTTGAGGTCTTCTAGGTCCTTGTTAGATTTCTTTTCCTTCTTTTTACCTCTGGTATGGGTTCTGGGACCTTGAGCTTTCCCTGTTCCTTCAGTATCTGGGTCAATATCCAAGATTTCCTTTTCTTCATCCAGTTTGTTGATGAGAGAGTTGGTGTTGTTAGCTGAAATCTTCAGGATGCTTAGACTCTGTTCAGCAATGCTCTTCAGACACTCCTCAATTTTGTTGACTTTGCTAATAGTATCTGAGATAGTTTGGTCATTAGCGTCAGCAAGAATTTTCCTTTCCAGCAAATCCTTCTCTATTTTCTCAAACTTGGGGTTGAAGGCATCTCTTATGTTTTTCGCTTTAGCAATGGTACTTTTCAGGTCCTCTATGTAATTAGCCATGGTCTTACCTTCCCCAGTATTGATGGTTTCCAAGATCAGAATTCTATTGCAGAGTTTTTTATTTTCGTCCACAGCTTTCTTGTAACCATTAATAAGCCACTCCATAGTATCCATGAAACCTTGCATACCCTCTGGTAGAGGGTTAGGGGGGGGTCAGCCTTACCAGGGGTTGTCTGTTCCTTTTTAGGGGTGTCCTCGATAGTGGTTGTGTCTTCAACCCTAATAGCCTCTTCCATGGTCACCTTTTCCAGATTATGTTTGGCTTCCAAGGTCCTTACCTGCTTATGGACTTACGATTCCTTAACAATCTCCTCCTTCTTCTTGTGCTTTTTTCTGGTCTGGGTGTGAGCTTTTTTCTTCTTCTTCAGCAATCCTTGAGGGTTCTCCTCCTTAGAATCTTTCGAGACCTCCTCCTCCGAAGAGATGCTAATCTAGGATCTACCTTTAGGCTTTTTGCCCTTAGAGGAAGAAGGTCTTGTTTTGATGTGTTTCCTCTTCTTCCCACTTTCATAATCTGAATCATCCATGCTATCCTCAGTATCACTCGAAGGGTCACTGTCAGACTCCTCTTCCATTGAGAAGGCAGAGTCAAACTCCTCATCCTCAGAATCCACAAGGGGCTGCATCGAGGCAATTTGGTTGGCCTTGAGATGGTTATAAATAAGGACCATTAGGCCTTGATGCATGGCAGTATCCCCCATAGGGTTCTCTTTGTAGGCCTTAATAGTAGCATTCATCGAGCAGAGCAGAAAATAGGGGAAATTAACCTTTTCATTGTGCCTAAAATGATTTAGCAAAACGAAGTGATAACCATAAACTTTTGTGAATCTACCATCTAATGTGATGTAGCGCATTAAAACAAAGAGTACCTCCCACCAGGGTTTGACAAAATCCCTAGGCGGGTAGTAGGTTTTGCTCAACTTTACCTGTCATTTTTTCTCCTTCTCGATATCCGGGTATCTTTAGATAGCTTCCTTACTGACTTTCCTATCTATGTAGAAGTTGCAACCTTCTCTTGTGAGGCCCATGGCTTGGGCAATTAGATCTTCGTCAATTTCAACAGTCTGGTCTCCCATTTTCAGCATACCCTTTCTCTAGTTTTTGCAGAAAAAACTAGTGACCATGCGATTGAATTGATGTCCGATATGGTTCTTGACGTGATGTTTGCAATATGGATCTATGGGGTGCTTGCATTATGGGTTTTTGAGTTTGATTTCTCGATATGGTTCTTTGATTGTTGATATGGATCTTTTGATATGATTTCTCGATATGGTGCTTGCGTTATGGGTCTTGATGTTCGATATGGAACTTGATTTAATGCGTTGTTGTTTCAAGTTGATTGTGTTCAGATTTTGATATGGGATTTGATTTTTGATATGGAACTTGATTTGATACTTGCGTTGTTTCAAGTTTGATTTGATGTTGATATGGATTCCTGATTTTTTTATATGAAACTTGATTTGATACTCGCATTGTTTCAAGTTTGATATTGTGTTGATTTTGATATGGGATTTTATTTTTTATATGGAACTTGATTTGATAATTGCGTTGTTTCAAGTTGATTTTGATTGGATATGGGATTTGTTTTTCTATATGGAACTTGATTTGATAGTTGTGTTGTTTCAAGTTGTTTTTGATATTGTGTTGATTTCGATATGGGATTTGATTTTCGATATGGAACTTGATTTGATACTTGCGTTGTTTCAAGTTGATTTGATGTTGATATGGATATATCGGATGGATGTGGGAACTGATGCTAGACATTTGTTTTGTTATTACAATAACGGCTTGGCGTACTTCAGTTGCAAGAGCGATTTCCTAGACCATGGTCTCTAATTCCGTGGTTGACACAGGCAGATAGAGATATTATTGAGAGGTGTGGGTTATCCTCTTTGTTGGACATGCCTCGGTATATCATTAACTGGGGTTTGCCGACACCTTTGGTAGAGAGGTGGCACAGTGACACGAACACCTTTCATTTGGCTACTGGTGAGATGATAGTTACTCCAAATGACTGTTATCGAATTTTACGGATTCTAGTGATTGGAGCACTATTTCCATATGAGCAGACAAAGGAGGATGGGACAGAGGCTCTTCGCCAGATATTCCACGATGATCAGATTTGCAGATATGAGATCCCGTGGTAGGAGTTCATAGATTTTGATTATGCTCCACTACCTTCTATACTGGCAGGCTTCGTAGGTGGCTTCTTGTGTCCCGACCGTAGGTCGAAGGGACTGGCAGTGGGGTGCAGATTGGTGTTAGAGGATATGGTGACACAGGGTCACAGGTTTGCATGGGGGTCCTATATGTTGGCCCATCTTTACAGAGAGCTGCACTAGGTGGTGTATCTAGGATACAGCAGTTTATCAGCCGGAGTCACATTATTGCAGGTGTGGGCTTGGGAGCACATTCCCGCAGTGAGACCAATTGCAGAGAGGGATAGGCTAGTTGGTTGGGCTTATGCATATGGGTACACAGGTATAGTTGTCCAACGTAAGCTGGGAAAACTAGAGCATTGGAGGAGGGTGTTGGATGACATTGATACGGTCATCTAGAGACCGTATATGGATTGCGAGGTGTGGTCGGAGGACGGGCTAGAGATGCCCTATGTGTACATGTCACAATACTTGATAGTGCGGATGCCTTTTATCATTGAGAGGTTCTTGCATATCCGTGTTCAGCAACAGTATGGTCGACAACAGGGTATACCACAGGGAGCATGCCTATATGCTCGTCGGAGACAGGATGTACTAGAGTGGGGTCCGACTGTTGATAGTGCAGTGGCTGTGGAGGAGTACATGCATTTGGTCAGACAGATATGGGACTATGAGTTTGGAGTGGTAGATGCTGGGATGACAGAGGAGTTTGGAGCGCTCTTTATGGCCCATGTCATGGCACGGATATCAGATCCCACATAGATGATTCCTACATTTGCTGATGATGAGGATGAGCAGCCAGAGATGGAGGAGATGACAAGGGAGATAGGAGGGGAGGTGGTAGAGGGAGACAGGGAGATAGAGGAGGGGGTGGAGTAGATAGAGGGAGGATTGGAGGGGGGGATGGAGGGAGGATGGAGGGGGGATGGAGGGAGGAGAGGAGATGGAGGGAGGAGAGGAGAGGAGATATTGGGTTAGTCAGATGACTGGGTGGTGATGGAGGTAGAGGAGGTTTGGTTCTTGGAGCTGGTGGGGTTGGCAGAGTAGGTGAGGTGCTAGCAGTTGTGGGTGGGACGGAGGAGTTCAGGCGGCCAACCCAGAGGAGGAGATCAGATGTATTACCTCCACCAGGGCCTAGGACAGGGACAGGGATGGGTGGTACCACGACGCAGGTACCCATTCAGGTCCGGGTATCCACCCACTGACATGACGCACATATTAGGTCCCTACAAATGACAGTGCAATAGCTTCAGGCATGGGTATTGGCTCAGCAACACCAGATTATGCAAATTACCGCAGAGAAAGATACAGAGAGAGAGTGTCGGGGTCGAGAAGAGGAGCTTGCAGAGAGACTACAGAGAATGACAGTTGGTGCCCCGATGCGGGACACATTGAGAGAGATACAATACACTACCATGGTGATTGAGTACTTAGGCGATTGTATGAGGATTTAGTCCCTAGAGAGCAGAGGGCTCCTAGTTTTACTGCTAGTCGATCAGCTCGGAGTCAGTTAGGGACAGAGAGTAGAGGTGTTATAGGGCCTTCTCAATGTGATCCACCTGGAGATCCAGGAACTAGGACATCTGTTACAAGACCATCAACCTCAGGAGACAGTCATACCTGAGAGACTTGTCTCTATTGTATTTTGATCATTGTGTTGTATTTAGACATGACATCTTTTGTATATTTTGACCATTTTTGAGATATATATATGACACCGATTTTCCAATCCACATGTGATGTGTTTATGCATGATGATTTATGCATTGATATGATGTTTCTATGATGATGATGTGATGCTTAGATAAATGCTTTTGATTTCATATTGATTGATGATAATTGATGATGATGTGATTCAATGATATTGATTTTTGAGATGTATCTTGAAAATGAGATGTATGATAATGATATGAGATTTATGATAATGATATGCAACTAATGTTAGGTTAAAATGATACGCATCTAAATGCAAATTTACATGATATGCAACTATTTGTGAAATGATATGCAACTAATTTGTAAAATGATATGAAACTATTTGCAAAATGATATGCAACTAATTTGTAAAATGATATGCAACTATTTGCAAAATGATATGCAACTAATTGATCATACTCATTATGTCGTTTGTCATTCCTGTGTAGTCACATGTTTTTGCTCTGTTTTTGTTTATCATCATTGAGCATTTGATATGTTGGAATTTTATGAAAGCATAATGGTATAATTTAACCATAATGACCTAAGAAAAACTTACATGGATTTTGATATTGCAAGATGGCACAAGCGTTGAGGTATAATTGAACCAAGATGACATGAGTGTTGCTTGCATGTAAACAAACAAGATTGGACCATTTGTATGCACAAAGTGGAACAATGTCTTCAGTGATATGTTCATAATCACGCCTTGAGACAAAATTTGCATAGTACAAGTGATCGCCTCACAGACAGAAAACCAAAAAATATCAGACCCTCCAGCCACTTTCTCTAACTTGATGCATCATTGAGAAATTTTAGGAGATCCAATAATTCAAAAAGTTTAAGTGCAAAATAGTCAAAACTTCATGCGAGATGTAAACAAATTATAATTCAAAAAATCATACATCATGTGTGTGTTGAAATCGTTAATAGGATCAATGTTTTTTTTCTCGGCTGATGAACTGTTGTTGACAAGATTTTCTCGGCGTGTTGTGATTCTTGTTTGCCTTTTGTTGGAATGCTTGAAGTTAGAGAAATGTTGCCCTAGTTATAGATACCGATCGATGTGGATATTTATAGTGATTACCAAGCCATGGTGGGATATAATGAACTGATCTTTAGATAAGAAAAGATAGTGACTACGCTAAGTATGTCTGGGATAATGTTGTGTAAGAAGTGTTGGGCGATGGCCATGAGCTTTGACTTTGGCTGCAAAAGATATGAGTAATGATAGATAGAGGAGTTGTCCCCTCACAAGTAGTGCCTATTGCCAGGTTTTCGCCACTTGTTTTTATTGCACTTTTTTGTTGTTTTTTTATTTTTTTGTATTTTTCTGATTTTTTCATTTTTTTTGTATTTTTCACTTTTTTCGTGCATTAGACTACTCAAGTATAGTATTTCTTCAGGTGGATGTTGTTGGTTGGTTTGTCGATCACATCTCCCTCTGAAGTGGTAAGTTGATAGGCACCTAATCCATAGGCTGATATGATAACATAGGGACCCAACTAGTTAGGTTCAAACTTCCCCTTCTTTTCTCAATCCTGTTGATTTCGGGGATTTTCTTTGAGTACGAGATCACCAAATTTAAAAATCCTAGGGATGAATTTGTGGTTGTAGCTTCTGCACATGCGTTGTTGGTATGCTTTAAGGTGATCATATCCATGCTGCCATTTTTCATCCAAAAGCTCTAGTTCTTGCAATCTATTGACCCGATACTCCTCATCTAGAATGAGACCTTTCAAAGATACTCTAAGTGATGGAATCTCTACCTCAAGAGGTAAAATTTCTTTTGATCCATATACCAAACAATATGGCATAGCCCTTGTAGGTGTCCGGATGCTAGTCCTGTAGGCCCAGAGTGCCAGATTGAGTTGCACATGCCAATCCTTTCGTACATCATTTAATGTCTTCTTTAGGATTTTCAATATTGTTTTATTTGATGCTTCTGCTTGACCATTCCCCTATGGGTAGTAAGGTGTAGAGAAACGATGTTGGATTTTGAATTGATCACAGAGTTCTTACAAATCCTAATTTTTGAAGGGACACTCGTTGTCTGTGATGATGGAACTGAGAATGTTGTATCTACAGATCAGATAATTGAGAATAAATGAGGCAATCTGTTTTCCAGTTATTGTGGTCAGTGGGACTGATTCGATCCATTTTGTGAAATACTTTGTCACAATGATTATGAACTTATGTCCATTTGAAGAGGAAGGATGGATTTTCCCTACTAAATCAACTCCCCACTGACAGAAAGGCCAAGATGTTGTAAATGGCTGCAATTCCTGTGTTGGTGCATGGATAAGATTGCCATGAATTTGGCACTTAGGACATTTCTTTTCAAAGAGATAAGAGTCTTTTTCCATTGTCGGCCAGTAATACCCCATTCTCAAAAAAAATTTAGTGAGATACCACTTGAATGTGTGCCACAAATACCCTCGTGAAGCTCATGTAAAGCAGAGTCATTTTCATTACGATCAAGGCAACGAAGAAGAGTACCATCTAGACCTCGATGGTAAAGGGTATCAGCAGTTAAGGTATACCAGGTGGCTTGCCGGATAAAGTTGTGTTTTTGGTTACGTGATAGGTCAATGGGTAGGGTATTGGTTTTAAGATATTCATAGATTGTTCTGTATAATGGAGAGTCTGAACCAGTTAAGGCATAGATAACATGGGATGCAGAATTATCATAGGCTGGGGAAAACAGTTGCTCTACTAGAAACTCATAACGACTTTGTTGCTCTGGAATTTGTAGTAGTGAAGCGATAGTATCCATTGCATTGGTTACTCTGTTGTCCAACCTTGGTATTTGCTCGAAGGTGATGTGTACAAAATATTTTTTGAAGTCATTTACCATTCTTTTGTATGGCAGCAGCTTGTCATCCTTTGTCTAATATTCATTGTTGATCTAATTTATAACCAGTTGGGAATCTCCATAGACTTTTAGTTTCGTGATTCTCCATTCTATGGCCATTTTGATTCCTATGACCAGTGCTTCATACTCAGCGATGTTATTTGTGCATGGAAACATGAGTCTATATGATCTTGGTATGGTGTTCCCTTCAGGAGTGACGAACAAGATGCCAACACCTGAGCCATGTTGAGTGTAAGAACCATCAAAATACAAGGTCCATTGTTTGGGTGTAACAATAAGAACATCTTTGTCTGGAAATTCCACTTTCATTGGTTGTTTATCGAGTAGTGGTGCTTCAGCTAATTGATTTGCAATTACTTGTCCCTTGATAGCCCGACACTCTGTGTAGTGGATATCAAACTCGCTGAGAATCATGACCCATTTAGCTAATCTGCCTGTGAGAGTTGCTTTGCGGAGTAAATACTTGAGAGGATAATTTTTTGCTACTAGCTTGATTGTGTGAGCTAGCATGTAATGTCAGAACTTTTGAGAGGCGAATACTATAGCTAGACAAGCCTTCTCAATGAATGTGTAGTTGAGCTCATAGCCATTCTATGTCCTACTGATGTAATATATGGCTTGTTCCTTCCCTTCTTGATCTTCTTGTGCTAACAATGCCCGCAATGATATGTCAGTTGTTGATATGTAGAGGATGAGTGGTTTTCCTACTATTGGTGGTACCAGAACTGGTGGATTCATTAGATATTTATTGATTTGATAGAATGATTCTGCACACTTGGCCTCCCATCTGAATGGTATGTTTTTATGTAGCAAATAATTGAATGGTAGGCTTTTATCTGCTAGTTGGGCTATGAATCGCCTGATTGACTGCAGTCATCCTTGTAGAGATCTGAGTTGGCTAATGTTCTTGGGAGGTGGCATCTCCATGATGGCTTGTACCTTCGCTGGATCTACTTCAATGCCTTTTGCTGCCACAATGTAACCTAATAATTTACCTGATGTCACCCCAAAGACACACTTCTTAGGGTTTATCCTGACTTGGAATTTCTCTAATCTTTGAAATATTTTATCTAATATGCCCAAATGTTTTGCCTGCATAAATGACTTAGCCAGTAAATCATCCACATAGTCCTCCATGAAGGTATCCATCATATCATGAAAGATTATCGTCATTGCTCTTTGATAAGTTGCCCCAGCATTCTTCAAGCCAAAAGGCATGACATTCCAACAATACGTTCCCCAAGGACAGGTGAATGTTGTTTTATCTTGATCCTCTGGAGCTATCTTGATTTGATTATAGCCAGAGAAACCATCCATTAATGATAGCATTGCATGGCCTGCTGTGAGGTCTACAATTATGTCGATGTTGGGCAAAGGAAAGTCATCCTTTGGATAGGCTTTGTTAACATCTCTAAAATCTATGCATATTCTGATGCTTCCATCTGGTTTTGAAACTGGCACAATTTTTAAAACCCATTCAGCATAGTCTATAGGTCGAATAAATCTGACATCTAATAGTTTCTTTAGTTCACCTTTGACCATTAGTGCTACATGGGGATTCATCTTTCTTAGTTTTTTCTTGATTGTCTTAGCTCCTAGAGAAATAGATAAATGATGCATGATTAAGTGTGGATCTACTCCGGGCATATCTGCATAGGACCAAGCAAAATTGATTTGCTTTTCTTTGAAGAATCTGATAAACTCTGGTTTTTCTTCTTCTATCAGAGACTCTGCTAGGTGTATGTTTTTAGTTGCTTCTTCTATACCAATGTTGAATGATTGAGTGGGCTTAATCAATATGGGTGATTGCTCCTGATAGTGTTCAGGAAGAGTGTCAAGTCTCCCATCCTTAGGTGCCTTAAAAAGGTTTTCACCCTTAGATGTGTCCTTTAATTTGACTTTTTTGTGATCTAGTGCTGCCATTGACTGGTTTTTAGCATTAGATCCTTTATTTCTTTCATTTTTGCGACTGAGAGACTTGGCACCTTCCTGATTATAGATATCGCTATTTTGTTTGTTGGTAGAGTTTGTTTCTGGATTGACTGTACATAGGTAATGGATAATGGATTCATCATCTGGAAATATCGGTAAGTCATGGTGTTTAGGTTCATCCCAGTCTATGAGATCAGGAAATACGGGTGGTAAAGAGTCATTGGGTGGGTCGAGGTTGGTTGCGGTAAGTGTCATGATATAGGTATCGTTAAGGTTGTCTGTGAGATTGGTTAATTTAATGATATTGTCGAGGTCTTCGATGGTATCATCCTCCGTGTAGACTTGCTCGTAGTGTCATTTCTCATTTTCTGTAGGTTCGTAGATATGTTGCGGACCAAATTCAAGTAGTCTAGACTCTGTGTTGTGTCCTTCTTGAGAGAGGGGTGTATGAATAGCACCTTCAGGGATATCATCAGTTATATCTGAACAAGTGCCCCATTCATTGTCATTAGAATTAGTCTCAGAAGTGTTGTCCCAGAGTCTTTTAGTGTTGCTGACAGGTATGTTGTAAGGCGAAAAGAGATCCCTGATAATTATACTAGTCTTAAAGTTTTCTCTGATTCTGTATCAGAACCTGTTTGTACTCTTTTCATCTATTCATTTATTGTTTCTCCTTGGGGAGTGGTAACTTCTTCAGGAGGTGATTCTGCCTTGTTTTGAATGGGTTCTTGAACATGGTGTACTTCCTCATAAGATGCTTCTTCTCTTTGAATGGCCAACTCCTCTTGTTATTTCTCTTTTTCCTGGTGTTCTCGCTCTTTCCTTCTTGTTTTTGCTGCTTGGTGCAGTGCCTCTTGCCATGAGTCCTTGTTCTATCTTTTCTTTGCTTTCCACTGAGGTTTTTGATATTTATTCTTGTTTTGCCTTGGGGGTAGACTGTGTCCATATCCCAGTCCTTCTTTGTCTCTATAAAATTGTGAAGGAGGGTCCAATGGTTCTGTAATGCCTTCTTGACGCTTGCCTATAGGTCCTTTGCCATTGTATCCCATCCATTGCATGATCAGGAATCATTTTCCATGCTATTGTGTTGGTATGGCTACCTACATAGTAGCAGCTCTGACTTCTTCCTCATCCTTGTATAGCTAACTAAGGATGTCTTTCTCTTTTGATTCATGTGCTAGTGTGCCTAATTGGATAAATTTTCCATCAAACTCGTTGATGGGTTGTGTTGCTTGATTTGTCGATGCAGAAGGCTGCCTGTGAGTTTTTGGCAATGTTGGTAATTTGATTAGACACATGGGTTCGAAAGAGTATTCTCCCATGCCTTGCTCTTTGATTTTCATCTTTTGTTTGAAATTCATGGATAGAGATTTGAGCATTTCTTGATGATGATTTAATGTTGAGGAAGCTTGAGCTTCCCTTTTGTGCGGAACCAAGCTGTCTTGGGCTGCCCCCATAGCATTGCAATGTTGAAAGGGGTTATTATCTGCTGATATAGAAATCTCTTGTCCATTATATGGGAATTTGACACACTGATGGTAGGTTGACTGTATTGCTTGCATTTCATGTATCCAAGGATGACCCAATAAAATATTATATGTCAAGTCTATGTCTAAGACTTGGCACATAGTGTCCCTTTGTATCGGTCCTACCTGAATAGGTAATATTACTGTTCCCTTGAATGATCTCTCTTCATCATCATATGCCTTGATGGTGATCTTTTTGTGTGGATCAATAGACTATTCAAAGAATCCTAATGCACCGATAAGCTTTAAGGTACAAATATTGAGACCAGCTCCTCCATCTATTAATACTCTTTTAACTCGATGTTTGTAGACTAAGGCTTCAATGTGAAGGGGAGTATATGTGGATGGGTCAAGGAGATATTATCATGTTCGGAAAAGGTGAGATTATGAGGCCCTATCATGTGAGCCACCATGGCTTGAAATTTATCAATATCCAGATCTTGAGGCACATTTGTTTCAACTAGAGGCAAAATGTAGACGTATAAAAAGGAGCACTTTCCTAAGTGAATATTTAATATTCATTTTAACCTCATTCCTCTATTTAATTAAATTATTCACGTTCATCTATTTGATTAAATAAGTTATTCAATTTATTTAATTAAATACACCTAAGCCTTTCATATCCTTTGATTAAATAAATCATTTTATTTAATTAATTTCCCTTTCTCCCCTTTTAATTAAATCTACATTTAATTAAATTTCTCATGGCAAATATATAAATCGAATTTATTTAAATCCCCCACTTGCACCTATTTTGTTGAAATAAAGATTTAATTTAATTAAAATTACCCTCCATCCACTTGCATTCTCCTACATCTCCCACTTGCCTCTCTAACCCTCCCTTCTAGATTCTTCTAATCACTTCTAAATTAGCCTAACCCATCTACTAAATATTGTCACATCCCTAAGCAAAGGGAAGTCACTTCTCAAACCCTCAAAGTCTTTGGAAACCATTAAAGGCTTTATGTCTCCAACAAGTTAACCTTGAAAGTCTTCCAAACCATTAATGGTTAACTCAACCCTCTTGCATGATTAGAGACTTTCTCTCTAACTCAACCCTCGTCTAACCCAAGGGTCTCATCAAGCATTCATGTATTTACCCTTGGTTATTCCTTTAACCTTTGCACAATAGTTTATCCTTTGGGTAAAAGCTTTATCCAATGGATAACCTTAATTTAACCTTAACCCTTACCTCCTAAGGTAACCATGAGGTCTTCTCAAGCATTTAATGCTTCTTACATCCCCTCTAAAGCAGTCTTATGTTGACAATTGTCACCATTTCATTGGTGAGAATTGTAAACATGGATTGATAACTATCAATCCTGGCCCTTGATAAGATCATCCAATCTTGACCATTCATTGCCCTATTCTTCCTATAAATAGAGCTCTCATTCCTCCATTTCATATCCAAGTCTTTAGTATCAAACTTATAGACAGTTTACTCATAATCCAAGTTTCATGCATCTAATCTATACTCATTTTTATAAACCATTTAGTCTCTCTTTGAATAGAAATAATCTAATAAACATTTTAGAAGTATTTCTATTATCATAATAATCATATTTAGCTAGTGTATAATGTTAGGATAGTTCTTTTACTAATCCTTTCATATTATCATCATATACATGCTAGTTTAATTCATACTTGTTAATATCATGCACATTTAGGATTACATTCATGTTAGATTGATTAAGTATCCCTCATTCTCATGATTGTCATCCCTAAGTCACTTTGCTCGGTGATATGAGAGCAAAGGCATTGGCTTGAGGGGTCTTGTGAGATAGAGAACAATGGAAGATCCCTTGGGAAGTTGAGTTATTTGATATAACTCCATAACTTGCACCAAGAGTCCCATTGGTGTGTGGACTAGTCTTGAATTCGTATTTTCTGTTTCATCACACCACTTTTCCCGCACACACTTGGTTGTTACCGGTTGGTTGTAATCAGTTTTCATGATATAATTCAATCTGTTGTGCATTGCCTCCATCATGTCCTTGTGTTTCCATTGTGTTTACTCTTGTTGACCGGTCTAGACTGATCTCTTTGAGGTCCCTCCTAGTTAATGGTTGCTTCAAGTGGTATCAGAGTGAGCTTTCATTTCGGAGATTGCGTTGTCCTGAGAAATTTTGTTGTAGGGTGGCGGACTGTGGATCTGACTTGCAGCTGCAAAGGACTGGTGTAAAGATGTCACGAAGAGGAAATAGGAATGGTGGAGCACATGGGAATGCATACCCTGCTATGATGGAAATGTTGAGAGGAATTGCAGCCTGGTTGGAAGCCGTGGAGATAGCCCAAATAAGAGGCCGACATATTGAAGATGTAAGTGAAGATGAAGGAAAGGAAGCCCTGACACAATGAGTAAACCCACTGGCGGTTGATTCGGATGAGGAAAGGTTTTTGAGGGTTTTGAGTAGGGAGAATACTAAACCTCATTTTACCCCACCAAAATATGATGGGAAGTTGGATTCAGATGAATTGATGGATTGGATCTCGGAGATGGAGAAATATTTTGATTTTGAAAACATTGCAGAAGATAGGAAGGTGAAATATGCCTGTAACCGGTTTAAAGGTCATGCATCTCTTTGGTGGGAGCATTTCCAGGTTGATAGATAGAGAAGAGGTAAAGAGAAGATCAAGACCTGGGATCAGATGGTTGCTAAGTTGAAATCAAAATTTATGCCAGCTGATTATCAAGTAAATATGTTCCGAAAGTTGCAGAATTTTGATACAGAAGGAATCTAGTGTGAAGGAGTACATGGAAGCATTTTACAAGTTGAATATCAGATCCATACATGTTGATGATGAAGTTGAACAAGTTGCAAGATATTTGAATGGATTGTGAGTGTCTATACAAGATGAACTCCGTTAGTGCATTGGTGCGATTCTGTAGCGCATTGGGTCTGCAGATTAGCGCATAACAGACACAGAGGGAAAAACACAATTGTAACCAAGACCAAAAATTAGACTTGTAGAAGTCCACCTTGAAAATTGTTTTTGCTAACTAGTGTTTTATTGCAGCTCACTAACATTTGTTTGCAAGGTTGGAAAATTTTACTTTACTATTCTAGGCATTTGATTAAATTTTTCTTGTTTCTAACTTTGTTAAGTTAGCTATTTGAAGTTTTCTTCATTTCCTTATTGGTAAAAATGAACTCATTTTCCTTTTGGGTTACTTAAAAAGGACAACAAACAAAAACCTTACCTTGCTTTCATAGGGAGAGAAACACTTCATTTTGGGGTTTAAAAAGAACAAGACAAACTTTATTTGTTCAAATTTTTAAAATGAACCTCGCCATCCTTTGGTGTTTAAAAGGATCCACTTCATTTTTTGCATAAGTTAAAGAACCTCATTTCCAAATTCTAGATAGAACAAAAGAGGGAAATCCTTCCCCTATCGAATTTATTTTGTTGACCATATCGAAGAATTTGCTTTGTTGACCAGGATTTCTTTACTTAGATCATAAAATCATTGATTTGAGAGTTAAAAAGAACACCATGCCTTTTTTGGAGCAACATCTCCCAATAGAAGTTAGCAAACACTAAATTGAAAGGTTAAAAAGAACCATGTTGTGCCTTGTCTCGAAAGAGGAATGTATATGCTCTCCCCTTAACTAGGTGACCAAAAAGCCAAACCCCTCTTAAGCTTTCTATATTTCAAGCATTTACATCCTTTAGCAGGCCTGCCCTCCCGAGTTGCTCTTAGAGAGCCATTTAAATGGTCAGTGAGAGGGGAACGACCTAAGTGCGAAACGGCTCTATCACCAAGTGTTCCAACCCACTATAATCAAAAGTGGAGGATGACGAAAGTCCCTTCAATAGTTTTACTCAGTGATTAGCCTTCCCTCAGTATCTTTACGATACATAAATCCTTTGTTCTAAAGGTTGGGAAGCCTCCCGAGTGCTTTTATCACTGAAGACCGAACAGGAAGCTTGATTACAAACTTTAGCAATAGAAACCTTGAGCCGAGTCAATATCCAAACATCCTCAATATCATAGTGCAAGGGTTGGGAAGAATCCGCCCCAAGATTACTCACCATATATCTCCCAAGATAACTACCCAATTGTGAAGCAATTCACTTTGGCTTAATTTCTGGCAAAAGGCAAAAAAACGGGCGCCCCCTAGGGGGTGACACGCCTGTTTGAGCTGACGAAGTATCGAGACTAGTGGGCTATGGTATTGTTGATGACCTTTGAATAAAGAGATTATCTGAATTGTCTTATTTGTATCCAAACCTGTGAAAATATTGGGGATTTGAACACATCCTCGCATAACATACACTCTTTGTTTAGAATAGGCAAAAATGGTTGTCTTTTTCTTACTGTGTTTTCAGTTTATAATTCAGAAAAATCATCCATCAAAATTAAACAAGTGTTGAAAAATTTCCAAAAAAAACTAAAAATAGAATAAACAGAGCAGTTTAGCATGTAGGAGCAATCTCCTAGCGCATCTAGAACACACTTTAGCGCATACAAGCTGAAACTTAGTGCGCTCATTCTTAAAATTATCGCATAACAGTCTGAACATTTGGCAAACTTTCACTAGCGCTCTGAAACACCATTTTAGCGCTTTGAAGCATCAGCCTAGCGCATTGGGGACAAACTGTAGTGCTTTGAGTCTAAACATTAGTGCATATTAAGGACATAATAGCGCGTAACCCATCCAAATCAGTAAAAAGTCAAAACTCCGGTTTAGCACGTAGCACAAGCAGCTTAGCGCATTGGTGGCTTTTAATAGCGCATCTAGATCACACTTTAGCGTACAATCTCTGTCTTAGCGCATAGGTAAAACTTAGAAAAACAGAGAGCAAAACTAAGCATTTTTAAAAAAATTTATCATCAGTCTCAAATACCCTTTTGGATCCTCAGTTGACCTTGCCAAGCAAAACTTGAACCAAATCATCAAAGAAATATTCCAAACAATCAAGCAAGTCATTCTCATAACAAAATTGTCAAAACTAAAACTAGCTAGAGATAAAAATTTATCCTATCAAAATCATGTAACATCATCACATTGATCAGAAGGTCCGCCATCTAAAGGATTTCATCAACCAAACATACCTAGTTTAAACTTAAGTCATCAAATTGAGTCTCTATATCGGGAAACTCTTTATTCCATATCATTTGACACACTTTGTCGTGGAGGCCAATCTAAACCTCTACTCGATAAAAGTAGGCTTGAGTTTTCAAACAAAGTATCTCAATCCAAAACATCAAAGGAAACCATTGATCAATCGTGTATGACCACTCCTCATATTTTGAGAAGAAAAAGTCTTCATCACAAAACTAAGTTGAAGAAACGACAACTCGGTTCTCAGAAACTTGCCAAATGAAACAAATTTCTCTACATAAATCATCAACTCTTCAAATCACATCGCACCTTTCTCCGTCATATGCTCTTGTATCTTCAAGAAAAGTCAAAGGAATTTGACGAAGAACCATTAAGAAGCAGAGCCTTTTGCCAAAAATCAGCATTCAGTCAACGCTTGAATCGTGGAGGAAAGATCAACCCATCTTTCTTCCCAGAAGTCTACATCACTTATAACATAGTTTGATTTGAACCAACAACCCCCGAATAACACAAAAAAGAGGAGTTTGTCCCCTTTGTCACAAAAAGTTTCTATTAGATTCCCGTTGTCACTCGCTCTCAATGAAACAAGCAAAGCAAACCACAACCAGAGTCCAGTATGGGTCAAAGATTATGAAATCCTTTCGAATATCCAAATCTAGAGGACACAAAGATTATTGAGGAGCTTATTCAAGAATGTCAAGAAAACCCCTCATTCCAAAAACTTATGGAAAGACTCATAGAAGCTGACAAAGAAAAATACATGCTCATGCTAACAAGCAAAGGAGTTAGGATTCCTGAAGACTTCGACACTGAAATCTTTAGGACAAGGTCTCGAAATTACGCTTATCAAGAACAACAGAGAGAAGAGGAGACACATGAACCAGAACAAAACATACCTGAACAACATAACATACCAGAACACACCCATACCCGAACTAGGGATAATGAAAGGGAAGAACCCTTCCCTCGGCAAATAAATGTGCCCCTGGTTTCTCTTACACAACGAATGCAAATGTTGCAAAGACAAATGCAGGACATGCAATAGGGAACCACAGTACGGTATTCCTTAAACGAAATTTGTCCTTACCCCTTTGACAGGAGATTAAACATGATACATTTTCCCCTGAATTCAGACATACCGAAATATGACAAATATGATGGTAAGAGTGATCCTCACAATCATGTTCGAGATTTTTGTACCATGAGCCTTGAATTTTCTCACGATGACACTTATTTGATGAGGTTGTTCCCAAGAAGTTTGGGAGGGAAAACAATGGAGTGGTTGTCTAAACTTACACCTCCCGTCAGATCCTTTGATGATTTGGTCAATAAATTTATCACGCAATACTCCTACAATATTCAACACGCAATCATCATGTTGGATGTATGTAATACCAAACAGAAAAACAATGAAACATTCATGGTGTTTCTTCAATGATGGAGACGTATGGTTTCAAGATATCCTCGAGATGTCCCTGAGAAAGAAAAGATGGTAATCTTTATCGACAATCTGAATAGTGAGATGAGTTATCTACTCAAGCTCCAGTGCATACCATCTTTTGCCAAATTAATCGAAAACGGAATCCAAGTAGAGGAGGCATGTATCAAGAAAGGAACATTGAAGTTCTTCAAAGAAGGAACTAATTCATCCAACTCTCATTTTAACAACCAGAACAACAACAACAACAACAACAACAACAACAACACCTTAGACAAATCCAGATTCTAGACCAAAAACAAAAAACGTTGTTAATAAGGGAGGAACTTATGCTAATGATATGAAGTCCAAACAACCAGTATTGGCTTTATCAGGTAATCCCCATGCTACCAAGAATCAAAAGGGTGCTAACCAAGGCACTAACACTTATTCGCCAAATACCAATCAAGGACCTTCAAATCCAAATACCAACAACAATGCCCAAGGCAACTTCACAAATTGAGGAACTAATCCAAATCAAAGGGGTAACACCAACAATTTCCAAAATAGACGCATCTACACACCATTGGGACAATCCTTAGAATCAGCATTCTGAGAACTCCTGGCAAACAAGATTATCACATTACTAGCCATAAACAACTTTGAACCCTGGGTCAAACCACCTTGGTGGAATGACTCGCACGTCTGTGATTTTCATTGAAACAAAGGATATCAAACAAATGATTGCATGAGGCTTAAAAACATTGTTCAAGAAATGATTCATAGAGGTGATTTAACGGTCGATGGTCTCAAAACAAACAGTGATCATGACACGTTTAAAAATCCTCTTCCAAATTACAACAAGGAAGGAGCTTCATCATCAAATGATACCAGAGGAGCTCGCATAAATCACATATACAATAACACCATCAATCATATATCGACAGATGACAATCAAGTGAATGTCATTAAAATCAAAGACAAACACGAATACGAATCGATCAATGTAACCACCAGAGCTCAAAAATATGTCTTGAAAGGACATACATCAACAACAACCATTCTCCCCAAGACTTAGTATAACTTAGTTGATCAACTGCGGAAAACTCCTACTCAGATATCCATACTCAAGTTACTAAAACTTTCGCCGAAACATAAGGACATCTTGGAACAAGCACTAGTTGAAACAAATGTGCCTCAAGATCTGGATATTGATAAATTTCAAGCCATGGTGGCTCACATGACAGGGCCTCATAATCTCACCTTTTCCAAACATGATAATATCTCCTTGAGCCATCCACATAATACTCCCCTTCACACCGGGTTATAGTAACCGGCTCACAAGTCTGCTAAAATATGCTCAAAATACATAACAGGTCACAACCAAGACCTCAAATCTTAAAATATATCTTCTATGCTCTGTCTAACTTCTTTGATACATTCTAATGCTCTATTAAAATTGTAGTCACATAAATCTGTCCACTTAATTAAATGAATATTTAATATTTATTTGATTATTTAACCATCAATTAATAATTAATTAAATTAATATATTTAATTAATTCATCTTAACCCTCTTCTCCTATTAATTAAATAAATTATTCAATTTATTTGATTTAATTCACTTAACCAAATTCAGACCATTAATTAAATAAATAAATCATATTTATTTAATTAAATATTCTCTCACATTTAAATAAATTAATATTTATTTAAATCCCCCAAAATCCCACCTCTCACATTTAAATAAATTAACATTTATTTAAATCACCTTTATCCTCTACCCACTTGCATTTTCCTACAAATGCAAGTTGCACAATTATTTTAAATAAATAATTTATTTAAATCACCTTTATCCTCCACCCACTTGTATTTTCCTACAAATGCAAGTTGCACAATTATTTTAAATAAATTATTTATTTAAATCACCTTTATCCTCCACCCACTTGTATTTTCCTACAAAAGCAAGTTGTACAACTATTTTTAATAAATTATTTATTTAAAATCCTATTTATCCTCACCCACTTGAAACCTTTAATGGTTTCTCTTAAAGTCTTCAAACTTGATGGCTTTAAAGTCTTCAAACTTGATGACTTCCTTCTATAGTCTTCTTAAGCCTTTAATGGTTTCCCTTAAAGTCTTCAAACTTGATGGCTTTAAAGTCTTCAAACTTAATGGCTTCCCTTAAAGTCTTCTTAAGACTTTAATAGTTTTCCTTAAAGTCTTCAAGCCTTTAATGGTTTCCCTCAAAGTCTTCAAGCATTTTAATGTTTTATCTTCCTTTTTCTCATTTAAATAAATTAATATTTATTTGAATATTTATCCAAATGCAAATTACACCATTTAATTGAAATAAATGATTTTATTTTAATTGAAAATACCAAAATTCCTTACACTTGCATTTTCCTACAAAATCCACTTGCATGCCTAAACCCCTTCTAGATTCTTCTAAACCCTTCCTAATTAACCTAATCCATCCCCTAAATATTGTCACATTCCTAAGCAAATTGGAGTCACTTCTCAAAGACTCCAAAGTCTTTGAAAAGCAATTAATGCTTTGTGTGTTCAACAAATTAACCTCTAAAGTCTTCCAAACCACTTATGGCTCTTACATGACCATTAATGGTTAATTCCACTTGCACCCATGGTTAAGGACTTTGACCACTAACTTAACCCTCATGTAACCCATGTGTCTCTTCAAAGCATTTATTTCTTTGACTGGGGTAACCATCATGTCCCCTCAAGCATTTAATGCTCCTTATCTCTCCTCTCAAGCCTCCTCATGGTGACACTTGTGAACATGGGATTGGGTTGAAAGTCTCACATGGATTGAATATCTTTCAATCCTAACCCTTGTTAAGATTGCTTAACCCTTCATTTCCCCATTTCTTCTATAAATAGAACCCTTCTCCTCAAGCAAAAAAAGAAGCATTAGAGTATTGTTGTTATACTGGCATTAGCATAGAGCTTTTTCATAGCATCACTATCTACACTTGCATAGCATTTGCTTATCATATTCAACCATCTTGAATCTCCATATGGCATCCATGGCTAGTGCTAAAAGCTGAGAGCTACACTCATTTGGGACTTGGAGAGGAGAGGAACAAGGGAGGAGCAACTATGAGCATCTTGATTAGCTATTTTATTCTATATTTATATGCTTTCTATTTCATGCTTAATATCTCTCTTGATATGCCTGTTTAGGATAATCTTTTGTTGCTAACACTAACGTTTGTTTCTTGTGCTCTTGTGTGTGTTGCTATCAAACAGATTTTCTAATCCTTTTTGCAGAGCATCATTTGGTGAACCCGACGTGAATCCAAACACCAAAAAGATCAACTTTTTTTTTAACCAATAACATATTTGAATGTTGAAAATGTCACACAGGTTGCGTTTTTGACACTGTTTTGGTGCGTTTGACATTATTTTGGCGCTATTCACCCTATTTCAGTGCTTTTGCCTTCTCTTGTCTTTCCCTTTTTTTTAGTGCGTTTGTGTTAAATAGCGCCTTTGTTCAAACGCAGACTAGTGCTATTGTAACAGAACGTTGTACAAATCACCTTGTAACCAAAAAAAAAAAAAAAAATTAGGCTTGTAGAAGCCCACCAAATAGGCGGATTTTACTAACTATTTTTCTCTTTTGTGCAGATTTAAATTAGATTAAAAAGTAGATTTATATTTCTTACTAACTTGTTTTTGAAGTTGGTTTTAAAAAAATGAATTCACTTTTTATTTTGGTTTAAAATTAACTTCACATTTCAAATTTGGGCTTTTAAAAAAAGAATCGCACATTTGTTTGGGGCTCTTAAAAAGAATTTCATTGTTCCAAGGTAAAAAGAACCACAAACTTATACAAAACAACTTTATTTCTTGCAAGTTAGGAAACAAACTTCGTTTCGGTGCTTAAAATCAACAAAACAAAATTTATTTTCTTGCATCAACTTAAAATAAATTTACAATCAACACTTTGTTTTGGGGGCAAACTAAAAAGAACAAGCCATTTTTCCTTCAAGCTCAAAAACAATTTTACTTCAAGCAAGACGTGTTTTCAATTCAGTTGACTAGGATTTCAAAGTTCCTAGTTTACAAAATATTTTGCCTTTGAAGTTAAAAAAAACACCATGACTATTGGAGCAACATCTCCAAATAGTTAGATCACATTGCAATGACAGATTAAAAAGAACAAGTGTTTTTCGTGCTTGGCACACTTGTGCAAAGAGTTGGTCGAGTGGTCCTACTTCTAACACACACTATCCTCTCCCTTGGCTTTCGTGGTCCTAGGTGCAAGAGAAAAGTGTTAGTAACACTCAAAATTTTATCTTTTTAAGAGAGGTCTACCAAGGGATCGATACTCTTGGGAACGACCTCAAGCGGTAAATCCTTCGAGCCGCTATAGAAATCAGGTGAGAGCGAAAGTTGTAGCCTTGGGTATAGCTGTTCCTACAGTGTAACTGGCCGAAAGGACAAATGGGCCCCACCACCAGTTACAAGGCTCTTAAGTGAGTCACTGCAGAATGAACTTATGTCCAAAAACATCGAACATGACTAAACGCCTTTAAGTAGTAGCCCACCTATTCTATTGATTGAGGATATTTGTGATATAATTTAGTGCAAGAGCATAGATGGTTTTGCTCCCAAGATACTCACCATACATATTTCCTTGAGTAGAAACATAGCTTTTTGAAAAGTCACTTGTGGCTTGATAAAAGTGGTGACTCCCCCATCATAGGGATCATCTATTTGTTATGCTCGTGCAAGACTTAGTATATCACATCCTTACCTGCCACGACGGGATTCATAAGGTATGTAGTACCAAAGTCGAAGAAATATCAAGATGTGGGCTAAATTTATCACAACTGGCCATTTGACCTTAGGGATAAAAAGTGTTTGAAGTGTGTTCGTTTTAAAGACCAAGTACAAATTGAGCCGACTTCAGGCTTTGGAAATACACCTTAAAATACATCTAAAGGAAGGGTCATATACAAGTCCAAAGATTGGGTTGATCTAGACCCATACTCATTTGTGCCTTTTAGGCAACATTCTTGTGTTTGTGTGCTTGCTTTGTTTTTCTTATCAAAGAAAAATCAGAAAATCACTTCCCAAAAACAAAGTATTCATCCAACCAAACATCTGTCAAAACAACCAAAAACATCAAAAACAAGGTACAAACAACAAAAGTCAAATTTTATGACCATTCTTCACATCTTGCGAAAGAAGAAGCGTCATCAGAATATCAACTTGAAAAGAAGACCATTGAGCTCAAAGGCTTTGATAAAAAGGAGGAAATTCTTCTATATAAATAGACAAATCTTTGTCTCACATAGAGTCTTTCTGCGTCACATGTGTCTCTACCTTCAAGGAAAAACAAACGAATTTGATTCTGAATCATTGAACCGCAGAGCTTTTATGCAATATAGAGCTCTAAGTTATCACAAAAACCAAGGAGGAAAGATTAATCCCAACTTCTTCCCAAACGTCTGTATCACATACAACACAGCTCGAGAAATACCACCAACACCCGAAAGGGAAGAGGTAGAGTTTGTCCCATTTGTAACACAAAGTTTTTATTGAAGTTGAAAACATTTCATCCATTATCTCACTCATACATCATCACTTCATCATCAATCCATTCCAACTCTCAAAACATTAAGAGGTTCTTGCTCCAAGTTCTCTTTTTAGATATTGCTTGAATCAAACGCATCACATCACTTTTTAGATTGTTTCTACATCTAGGATAAGCTCATCCTAAGAGACACATCTACACAGGTTAAAACTAGTTCATGAGTGAATCCTCTCATTGCTAGGTAGTCCAATCTGTAACACATCTCAGATTTCTCTACACCTTATCACATCAAATCTTATAAAACAATCAAGCAATTCAAAGAAGGAATTTCGGTAACATCTACCTTAAAAGTGCTAGAGATCCACGTGCAACACAATTCACCAAATCATCAATCTCTCATTTCATCAAACACTCATCATCATTTTCATGCAATTTCAACAAAGACTCATAAACAAAATGGCTCAAACCCGATCACAGTCGAGACAACGAGAAATAGAAAGAGAAGAGGAAGAAGAGGAAAATCTCAATGAATTTCAAGAAGCACTTGGAGGAAATGCAGATGACGAAAACCCAAGTACTCCCACTCCTGCAACAATAGAAAGGGCTCAGCATAACCCTCTCTTTAACAGATTGTTTGACGAAATACTCAGGAGCAATGCGGATGCTCACTTCTTAAGACTCGCTCAAGAAGGAGCCAAAATCCCCTCTGACTTTGATCTTGCCCAATTAAGACAAGCATCAGACAGACAAAGTCGTCATGAAGAGGAAAGAGATAGAGATCCCATCAGATATAACATTCCTCGAGGTAACCCACCACCTCCTCCTCCAAATGAAATGGAGATGTTGCGGCAACAAGTTGAGAATCTCGCCCAACAGCTTCATAGTGGTATCAAGACTAACCAATTCTCACTCAATGACATCTGTCCCTATCCTTTTGATAGGAATCTTTACATGCCACCATTTCCACGAGGATTCGAAACACCCAAATTTGAAAAATATAGAGGAAAGGGAGATCCTCGTGATCATGTCAGAGAATTTCATTCCGCTTGTCTTGAAGTGGCATATGAAGACACCTACCTAATGCACCTTTTTCCCCAAAGCTTGGGAGGAACAACCACATCATGGTTTTCCCGACTACCAGGTGGCATTAGAACATTTGAGGAACTCATCCAGAAGTTCCTAGCTCAGTACTCTCATAACATTGAACGCAACGTCACCATGGCTGATCTGTGCAACACCAAACAAAAACCAGGTGAACAATTCTCAGTATTCCTACAACGATGGCATCAAATGTCTAGCAGACGTTCTCTTCAGTTACCTGAACGAGAACTAGTGGAAATATTCATTTCCAACTTAAATGAAGAAATGGAATTTCACCTGGATGTCAAAGACACAGACTCTTTTAATGATATGATCACCAAGGGTTTGAAATGTGAAAGGGCACTCATCAAGAAAGGACTCATCAAAATCTTTAATGAACCAAAAGATGGTCCTCATCCACGCTTCAACAACGATAAACCAAACTTCTGGAATAAAAACAAAAATATCGTCAATGATGGGGTTGTGGATGCTAGGACTATACAAAATGCACAACCTGTGGTTCGGTTTGCAGGACAGAATCCTCCACCTCAGAACAACACAAATGGTCCTACAAATCAAGGTCGCATCACATCTCACGATGAACCAAGACCTCGTCAGCAAAAACAAAAATGCACATACACTCCCTTAGGGGAACCCATTGAAACAGTATTGCGACAACTCATTTCTCAAAATTTGGTCACTCTGCCTAAGCTATCAAACTATGAGCCTCAGGTCAAACCAGCATGGTGGAGAGATACTAAACACTGTGAATTCCATCAAGGGAGAGGACACAAGACAAGTAATTGTCACCGATTGAAAGATCTCATTCAGGATCTTATTGACCGAGGAGAAATTGAAATTGAAGGACATGACCCAAAAACAACAAATAATGATCATCTGATGTTCAAAAATCCACTTCCATCACAAGATCAAAGGGGTCCTTCCACTTCTAGGCGAGGCACTGATACCACTGATTATACACAGGCTGCGTATAATTACACTGTAAATCATCTGTATGATGCCAATGAACAAGTTGCAACTATAACCTTCAAAAATCCCAACTCAAATTGCAATGTTGTTACGCGTCGCAGCAAAGTTACCATAAAGGCAGCTCCACAAGGCACCACCTCCATCCCAAAGCAGTACAATCTTGTGGAACAATTAGACAAAACCCCTGCACTTATATCCATTTTAGAGCTATTGCGCCTATCGCCATCTCATAAAACTATCTTGGATCAAGCACTCCAAGAGGCGTCAGTCCCTGCAAACCTGAATACAGACCAATTTCAAGCAATGGTTGGAAGTCTAAAGTCATCACCTTGTCTCACTTTTTCCGAAAGTGACAACTCTTCCTTCCAGCAACCTCATAACGCTTCACTACACATTGAAGGCTTTATCAACCAACACAGGATCAAGCGAGTCTTGATCGATAATGGAGCAGGCCTGAATATTTGTACACTACAGTTGGTCACAGCATTGGGATATGTGGTAGAATCAGTGGATCCTCGCAAGAAGATCACAATCAAAGCCTATGACGATGCAGAGCGTTCATCCAAAGGAGCTGTGGTACTACCAATCCGAGTGGGCCCCGTGGTAAAGCACATCATTTGTCAGGTACTGGACCTTCCTCTGCCATACAATCTATTATTAGGGAGACCTTGGATACATGCCATGCAAGCCGTTCCATCTACCTACCATCAATGTATCAAGTTCCCACATAACGGTGTAGAGATCACAATCCTGGGCGATGCAAATCCCTTTGCATTTTGCCATAATATCAGCCATCAACCAGAAATTACCGTTCCCAATAATAGAGAAGCCATTTCCTCCACATCATATATAAGTCTCACCTCTCTTGCCAGTTCAAACATCACTATACCGAAGCAAGAAAAGCTTAAAATGAAAGTAGCAGAGGAAGGTCCTGGGGAATACAACTTGAGTCAACTCTTTTGTGTGGGACAAATGCTCACTTCTCCTCGAGCACATGGTAAACCACAACAGTTACTCCAACAACCCATAGTCACGCTAGCATGTGCTTTGATGCCTTTCATCCTTGGAAAGAGTCAAGAAGAAGAAACCCAAGATGAGGACTTGGCGGAATGGATCTATAAAGATCCCATCACCACTGATCTACCACAAGTTAAACTTCCTATGGATCAGTATGGCAAAGGCCTCCTCATTATGCAAAGAATGGGGTATGATGGTCAGAGTACTTTAGGATATTGCAAACAAGGACAACATGAACCTCTGCTGCCGGAATTAAAGCCCAAAGGTAACACAGGCCTAGGCTTTGAAAAAGAGATCTTTCCTAAGCTCAGATTCAAAGGAAAACCCAACAAACCATTTTGTCCACCTACTGCAAAGAGGACACCTTTTATAATCAAGGCACCATCAAGCACCATCCCAACTGCCCCATCGAGGCTCAAAACCCCAACACAACTATCACCAATACCAATCATCCCACCAAGCGAACCAGTAATCCCATCAATAGTACCATTAGCAGCAACAACTGTGTCAGAACCCGCAACAACATCTATAACACCAGCAGTTCCAGCAGAAGCAACTGAGTCAACATTACCAATACTCCTCATACCAGATCCTTTAATCCCCATCGACCTTCCTGCAGCACCGATCATTACAAAGGTACATCAACCAATCACACCTGCAGTATTTAACTCAAAAGACATCCCAGTATGGTATAGTAATCGGATGCTGGAAAGTGACTCAGAGACCGACTCGCATGAATGGGAATTTGATTCTATACAGCTTAACACTTCAGATGAGGAAGACACATCACCACCTCCACCATGTAAAGACATCCCTGTTTACGGAGAAGCACAGATAAAGACCACTTGGGTTCCTGAACTGGAAACATCTTCCACAGACCCTACATCTCATCCTACACCTGATTCTGACAGGGAGAGTACCATTAACGACCTTCACCATAACGTCTTAACCCTCACTGATACATCTAATGCACTTAACCTAATCGATGAAGTAATGCCCATTATCCACCCTGAACTCATCGAATGGAACCAACCAAATTCCCCATGTCTTGACCTCTTCCAGAACGATGAGGCCATCATTGACTTTTTGGAATTAAGGGATAACCTACCAAGCGGGGATCACAAAGCTGGATTCGCCATTGAACTTAATAGCGCAGCATACTTTGGGGCAGATGCCAAACCTTTCAGCTGCAAAAATATAACAATAAAACATGGATCTTCTAGTGAAAACCACACTATGGCACTATTTGATCCAACAAAAGTAAAAAGAAAGAGCGTATCCAATGGTGAAAACCTCTCTGAGGCGCCTGAGGATGAAGGGTTTGACATTCTCCCTGATAGTGCACAACAGGAACAATCAACAATTCTCATCGAGGAAACCAAAGAATACAATGTGGGGACTCCTGACAATCCTCATCTCATATATCTGGCATCTCTTCTCACTCCAGAAGAACAGCCTAAATTTATAGAGTTCTTTCAACAGCGTCAAATCAACTTTGCATGGTCATATGCAGACATGCCTGGGCTTGATCCTGATTTAGTCATGCATCACCTCACCGTAGCAGAAGGAGCCAAACCTATCAAGCAGAAGCTTCGTAAGATGCATCCCCAGATTGCAGTGCTAGTCAAAACAGAACTCAAGAAACTCCTAGATGTTGGTTTCATTAGGCCAATTGATTATGCAGAATGGATCTCCAATATTGTGCCTGTCGGCAAACCAAAAAGGGGCATCCGCATTTGTACTGACTTCAGAGATCTGAATAAAGCATGTCCTAAGGATGACTTCCCCTTACCAAATATCGACATCATAGTGGATCTAACAGCAGGACACGCCATGCTTTCACTCATGGATGGCTTTTCAGGATATAATCAGATAAAGATCACACCAGAAGATCAACATAAGATAGCCTTCACATGTCCATGGGGCACATATTGCTGGAATGTAATGCCTTTTGGTCTCAAGAATGCAGGAGCAACCTATCAAAGGGCAATGACCACCATCTTCCATGACATGATGCATACTATGATGGAAGCTTATGTTGATGACTTACTAGCAAAATCACTCACCAGAGAAGGGCATCTCCACATCTTAGATAAAATCTTTGATAGACTGGAACAATACCATGTTCGACTCAACCCAAAGAAATGTGTCTTTGGAGTAACCTCCGGAAGCTTCTAGGATACATTGTCTCAAGCAAAGGTATTGAGGTCGACCTAGCGAAGGTAAAAGCAATTATGGACATGCCACCTCCAAAGAATATCAGTCAACTAAGGACATTACAAGGATGACTTCAATCCATCCGAAGATTCATTTCACAATTGGTTGATAAATGTCACCCATTTACACACCTGCTACACAAGAACATCCACTTTCAGTGGGATGCCCGATGCCAGCAAGCATTTCAGACACTTAAAAACTATCTCATGAATCCACCATTGTTGATCCCACCAGATCCAAGTAGACCGTTGTTACTCTATATCTCAGCAACAAGTACAGCATTAGGTGTACTACTGGCACAACATAATGCAGAAGGAAAAGAGTGTGTTGTTTACTACATCTCTCGCACACTGCTAGGCTATGAACTCAATTACACCCCTATTGAGCGAGCTTGCCTAGCAGTAATCTTAGCAGCCACTAAACTGAGGCACTATCTATTAACACACAAAGTACAACTCATTGCAAAGATTGATCCACTCAAGTATTTACTCAGCAAAGCAGCATTGACAGGCCGCTTGGCCAAATGGGTGATGATTCTAAGTGAATTTGACATTGAGTACGTGGACCGTAAAGCTATCAAAGGTCAAGTTATTGCAGATTAGTTGGCCGATGCACCACTCATAGGCGATCATCCTCTCATTTCCAATTTTCCAGATGAAGAGATATTCATGATCACAACAACACAACCATGGAAACTATATTTTGATGGTTCATACACTAGGCACGGCTCGGGGGCAGGCATTATGTTTATCACACCTCAGGGTGATAGCATCCCGAAGTCTTACAGGCTCACATTTCCATGCACAAACAACATAGCAAAGTATGAGGCCTTGATCACAGGACTCAGGTTAGCCGTACAATGGAAATTACAAGAACTGCAAGTATATGGCGATTCCCAACTAGTCATTCGACAAGCAACAGATGAATATCAGACCAAAGATGATAAACTCATGCTATATAAGCAAATGGTGGACACTCTAAAGGCATCATTTACTACTATCACTTTTGAGCAGATACCAAGAGATCAGAATCGAGCTGCTGACGCTATGGCTACCATCGCATCTCTCTTAGATCTTCCACAGAATTCAACACGCTACGAGTTCTTGGTAGAACAGCTTTGGATCCCCGCTTATGATATCCCTGAATCTGAGATGATATGTCGCCTTGTCGGTTCTGAATCCCCATGGTACGGTGAGTTCTACACCTATCTCCACGATCACACCCTTCCTCCCAACCAATCAAATAACCAACGTAAAACCTTCATTCGCCAAACTGCTCGATATACCATTATTGCCGAAACCCTATACCGATGCGGTCTTGATGGTACTCTCCTTCGATGTTTGGAACAAGATGAGATAACAAAGGCTTTGGAAGAAGTCCATGAAGGCATTTGTGGGACTCATTCAAGTGGTCCATCACTCGCCAAGAAACTCCTGCGCAATGGATACTATTGGCCATCTATGGAAAAAGATTCCTACTACTTTGTCAGAAAATGCAAGAAATGTCAAGTTCATGGTGACCTTATACATGCACCAGCTCAGGAACTGTAACCAATCACAACACCATGGCCTTTTTGTCAATGGGGCCTTGACCTTGTGGGTAAGATTCATCCATCTTCATCTAATGGCCATAAATTCATTATTACCGCCATCGAATATTTCACAAAGTGGATCGAAGCTGTTCCACTTACCCAAGTCACCGGCAAGCAGATCGCCTCATTCATCCTCAACTACATCATCTGTCGGTATGGTGTACCCATGTCCATCATCACAAATAACGGTCTTCCTTCAAAAATCAGGATGTTCGTGAACTTTGTGAGAAATTTCACATCCAACACCGCTTTTCCACCCCCTATTACCCACAAGGCAATGGTCAGGCCGAAGCATCCAATAAAAACATATTGAGGATCCTAAAGAAGATAGTCAATGATGTCGACTGTGATTGGCATGTTCAACTAAATCCAGCGCTATGGGCATATCGAACTAGCATTCGAACCCCTACAGGTGCAACTCCTTATTCATTGGTCTATGGTGCAGAAGCTATCTTGCCTATTGAGGTCGAGATACCATCATTACAGGTTTCCTTGCACAATCTCATAGATGACGAAGCCTACAGAGTATCCCGTCTTCAGGACTTAGAGTTACTTGATGAGAAACGACAAGCTACATACAATCACCTCAAAGCCTATCAGCAGCGCATGAGTAGAAGCTACAATCACCGAGTTAGATCTCATACATTTGAGGTAGGTGATCTTGTTCTATGAGAGAATCCTCGCAACCAACCAAACCGAGAACATCAGGGCAAGTTTGAATCAAACTGGCTGGGCCCATATGTTGTCACTGCTGTGTTCGGGTCCGGGGCATATCAGTTGGCTACATCAGAAGGAGAATCGCTTACAGATCCAATCAACAGCATGCACCTCAAACGGTTTTATACCTAAGCTGTACAGAGCATCAGGCTCCCTTACATACCAGAAAATACCAAAAACATTCAGAAAAATGTCCTGAAGAAAATACAAAAACATTCAAAAAAAAGTAAAGAAAAATCATGCATCCAAACGGTAAACAACCACTCCGGTGGCACCTTGGGTAAGTACGGTGGTGAAAACCTGGCAAACAGGCGCCACTCATAAAGGCTATGGCTCCATTGTCTTTCAGACTTGTTGCGATCACATCTACTTCATACATACATCCATCCATCCATCAACCATGGCTTGTTATTCCTCTGCAATTATGATAGTACTCCATACATCTTGCATCCCGCTTTTTCATAGTCATGTCTAAAACTGGGGGCAATGCCTTTAACCTATTGATGGAAGTGGATTCTACATTGTCTTATGATTCATTAAGTTCTTTATTCAAACAATCATCAAAAATCCAAAAACATTCAAAAATATCTCGCAAAAATACCAAAAACATTCAAAACAATTCAAAATCCAAAAACATCGACAAAACCATTGAAAAATCACACAAAAACATGGCAACACTTGTACATACCCATCCATGCAGATACCAAAATAAACATTGACAAACTACTCACACAATGACCATTTACCAATCAACCACACAATCAACATCAACAATCAAACTGTCTTCAACAAGGATGCATCCTTCCTTACCAAAACAAAGACAAAAATGACGTTTTCTTTGACAAGAAAATTATGTTAAGCTATCAAATACTTGGTTGATTTGTGAGTAATTCATTCATTTATCTGTATCAGGATCTTTCAACATTGTTTTGTATCGTTTGCGCATTTTTTTCGATGAAGTTTTGGGGCATGTATTAATGGTGTCTATGTGAGAAGTTCACCAAGCTACATGATCTTATGCAAAATGCAGTCATAGATCACTACGGCTTGCTGACTACAGCGTATACCTCGACCATATGGGCATGCACCATTACCAAGGATCCTTATTCTTTATTCTTTATGTATATGTCGTTTGTTTGCAGGTACAATGCTCTTCCTTTGGTTCTTCCTACCTCATCCAAACTGGATAAAGGTTTTTATCTCTTAGTATGGTATGCACTTGTCTTAGGATATGATCAGCCTAAGATCAAGGAGGATGATCCAAGTCATGCATGAACAGAGATAATCCTTGTCTGTTCCGCAAGCAATACTCTGGTCGACTTGACCCTTATATCAAGTTGCTTGTATTAACTTGCTATATCAAATCCATGTAAGAAATACTCTGGTCATCTTGAATCTTTATGTCAAGTTGCTTGTATTTTCTTACAACATTTTAAAGCTCAATGATGAAAAATAAAGCACTATGGATCATCATCCCATCTCATCTGTATATATTGCATTTCGTTGCATTCCACCCATCCATACATTCATAATAGCTGCATATCATGCATACATAGTCATAATAATGCATACTCTATTTTACTCATCTTCTTCCATAGGACTCGGTCCTAGTCCTCCATATCTTATATCTAACATTGAATCCCCCCTCACCCTCCCTATCTTGATCATCAACATCATCCTAATCCCTTCATCACTTCCCATCCTCACTCATCCACAAAATTAAGCCAGTTACTCTGTCTACACAGATACATCGACTCTCACACACCTAGACTATCAACAGATACTCTGATCAAGTATCTTCGGGTCTCAACAGATAATCGATCATGGTAATCCTAGACTACATTAGGCATTTATCATAATGACCTAGTCTCAATGGGGCTGCTATGATTCACCACAATCATCCATCCCACGCACACACTATCAATTGATCAACCAATCAAACACAATACAATGGACAATTACATCAATTGTCTACGTCTCAACAAGTATTTTGCTTCATATACCTTGACTTCATCGGGCAATTACATCAATTGTCTAAGTCACATCAGGTCACTTTGATTCACTTACTCAGACTTTATCATGTCCAAGCGACCAACTGACATCAACTGTCACGCTTTGACTTGACCGAGGCAATTAAACTGATTGCACCAGATTGTCCAACCAATTTTGATCAATTGTATAGTATCAATACAAACCCCACACTACATCTACTATGTATCTCTTCCATGACCTTAGGGTACTCATTGGCTTGTTGTTTCTTCATATTCACTCCGTTTTCTTCCATTCTTTCATCATTATTGCTAATTTCTTCTATTCTACTTCTCCTCCACTTCTTGTTCTTTTTCGAGAGATCGCCCGATTTTTTGAAATTTTTCGGCCCATCTCTCGAGGGGGCATACCACCCATTAAATTTACATTTTATGGGGCATTTCTTCACACCTATTTTTCTTTCTTTGAAATGATGCGATAAACCGCACCATCTCAAAGAGGGGCAAATGTAGTCACATAAATCTGTCCACTTAATTAAATGAATATTTAATATTTATTTGATTATTTAACCATCAATTAATAATTAATTAAATTAATATATTTAATTAATTCATCTTAACCCTCTTCTCCTATTAATTAAATAAATTATTCAATTTATTTGATTTAATTCACTTAACCAAATTCAGACCATTAATTAAATAAATAAATCATATTTATTTAATTAAATATTCTCTCACATTTAAATAAATTAATATTTATTTAAATCCCCCAAAATCCCACCTCTCACATTTAAATAAATTAACATTTATTTAAATCACCTTTATCCTCTACCCACTTGCATTTTCCTACAAATGCAAGTTGCACAATTATTTTAAATAAATAATTTATTTAAATCACCTTTATCCTCCACCCACTTGTATTTTCCTACAAATGCAAGTTGCACAATTATTTTAAATAAATTATTTATTTAAATCACCTTTATCCTCCACCCACTTGTATTTTCCTACAAAAGTAAGTTGCACAACTATTTTAAATAAATTATTTATTTAAAATCCTATTTATCCTCACCCACTTGAAACCTTTAATGGTTTCTCTTAAAGTCTTCAAACTTGATGGCTTTAAAGTCTTCAAACTTGATGGCTTCCTTCTATAGTCTTCTTAAGTCTTTAATGGTTTCCCTTAAAGTCTTCAAACTTGATGGCTTTAAAGTCTTCAAACTTAATGGCTTCCCTTAAAGTCTTCTTAAGACTTTAATAGTTTTCCTTAAAGTCTTCAAGCCTTTAATGGTTTCCCTCAAAGTCTTCAAGCATTTTAATGTTTTATCTTCCTTTTTCTCATTTAAATAAATTAATATTTATTTGAATATTTATCCAAATTCAAATTACACCATTTAATTGAAATAAATGATTTTATTTTAATTGAAAATACCAAAATTCCTCCCACTTGCATTTTCCTACAAAATCCACTTGCATGCCTAAACCCCTTCTAGATTCTTCTAAACCCTTCCTAATTAACCTAATCCATCCCCTAAATATTGTCACATTCCTAAGCAAATTGGAGTCACTTCTCAAAGACTCCAAATTCTTTGAAAAGCAATTAATGCTTTGTGTGTTCAACAAATTAACCTCTAAAGTCTTCCAAACCACTTATGGCTCTTACATGACCATTAATGGTTAATTCCACTTGCACCCATGGTTAAGGACTTTGACCACTAACTTAACCCTCATGTAACCCATGTGTCTCTTCAAAGCATTTATTTCTTTGACTAGGGTAACCATCATGTCCCCTCAAGCATTTAATGCTCCTTATCTCTCCTCTCAAGCCTCCTCATGGTGACACTTGTCAACATGGGATTGGGTTGAAAGTCTCACATGGATTGAATATCTTTCAATCCTAACCCTTGTTAAGATTACTCAATCTTAACCCTTCATTTCCCCATTTCTTCTATAAATAGAACCCTTCTCCTCAAGCAAAAAAAAGAAGCATTAGAGTATTGTTGTTATACTAGCATTAGCATAGAGCTTTTTCATAGCATCACTATCTACACTTGCATAGCATTTGCTTATCATATTCAACCATCTTGAATCTCCATATGGCATCCATGGCTAGTGCTAAAAGCTGAGAGCTACACTCATTTGGGACTTGGAGAGGAGAGGAACAAGGGAGGAGCAACTATGAGCATCTTGATTAGCTATTTTATTCTATATTTATATGCTTTCTATTTCATGCTTAATATCTCTCTTGATATGCCTGTTTAGGATAATCTTTTGTTGCTAAAACTAACGTTTGTTTCTTGTGCTCTTGTGTGTGTTGCCATCAAACAGATTTTCTAATCCTTTTTGCAGAGCATCAAAAATGATTTATATGATCCAAGGGGATCCGGTCGGCCCAGAAAGGGATCAAAACCCAAAGAACAAGACCTAACGTGTAAAACCAACAAAGTCAGCCTCTACCAAAGAAATTCCTCCAGAAAATACAAACGATGAAGTGTAGATCATGAGGAAAGGTCAGCCACACGCCAAGGAACATTAGAATCAATGCTCAGGGCTCCGCAAGCTACGGAAAGGATCCAGTAGATCACTAATGCAAATAGGTCCAAGCAACCAGTAATAGAAAACTGTTTCAAAAACCAGTAGCGATAACTTGCCGGAAAATGATCCAAATGCTTCATGGTTTGGGAAAAAGGAAGATGATCAAGTCTTCAAGCAAAATCCAACTCCACAAGTTCCGGTGAGCCAAATCCAGAAAACACATAAAGAAATGTTGAAACTGCAAACAGAAAGGAAATATTTTTGGTTGATGTAAGATTCCCATGAATCGGGGATGCTCCTGCATCAACAATTCAAGTTTGTTGGTATATTAATTTCAACACTTCACATGAATAGTTACATGGGGAGAACTACTTGTGCAGTCTAATATGGAGATAAAAATAAATGTTCTAAATATAAAGCTAGAATATTAATTTCTCCCACTTGCATGGGAAGAACTACAGTTAATGATATATTTTTCTAAAAATATAATTTGAATAAAAAAGTTAATTGTAGTTGTGCATGAAAATGCATGTTTGTTTTTCTATTTTTATATGGAATTCAATGTGCCAAAGCCCTCTATTTATTGAATAATATAATTTTTTATTAGATGTTGAACAACATTTTTTGTGTGTTTATCGCTATGTAGCAATTTGTCTCTTCTTTTTTTCTTCAAAGTTGTCATGGGTTTTGTATAAACCTAGGGTAACAAGAAAATGACTGAACAAATCCAAAAAAAAAATGAGAAACCCTTTTTATCTTGCCTAAATGTAACTACATAGGAACCTATCATCTCAATGGCAACTTTGTATTTTTACCCAGTGAATTCGTTTTAAAAAAAAAAAAAATTCTTCCACAAAAATGCAAGAAAACCCAAACACTAACGAATAAAGTTAACAGAAGTAAATATAGAAATTTACTTACATTGCTTCCTTTCCAAGATTCATAAACTCGTTGTCATCCTGTAGCTTGGTCCATAATATAGCTCCCAACAACAACAAATTCATCAACTTTTTATCCCATATCAGGCTCCCTATCTGTAGCGATATTTGCAGCTTGGTAAACAATTTTAGGTACCTGTCAATAAAGTGCTTTATTGCACTTCCTCACTAGCTTTCTTGCCCTATTTTATCAAATTCGTCAATATCTTGAGTTCTCATATGCTCAAATTGCACTGTAGAGAGCTTCCCTTAAGAAGAGAATGTGGTGTGTTGTATTTTCTTACCACATCAATCTCTTGCTGAATTTGTTGATATTTTTTATTTGTTTGCATTGTCAATGTAGACCTTTATTGTTTTTTGTCATTGTTATAGTCTAAGTTAGCGTTGGCATGCTCTACATCTGAACAATGTGTCAAAACTTGACAAATGTTAATGGAACGCACAATTTTGCCATCAATTAATAAATGCATTTGAAACCTACTCGCCAACTAAAATAAAGTCAATTATATAGCAAAACTACCTATATTTTGCAATAATGATCAAAATCAAATTTTCGAAACACCAAGAGAGACATGTATAACTTCAAAGAATCTAGTTGGTCAAGAAGCTAATATATCATGGAAACACGGTGATAATTGTTAAGAGTCTATGTCTTCCTATATACAACAGTAACCTACAAGAAATAAATGTTGATATGAAAATGCAACTTCCTCAAATCCATATCCTTATGACCACAATGTTTTCAAACCTCATCCAAACTTATTGAATTTAGTGATGATTAGGAAATTAGTGGATTACTACACAAACAGAAATACTTCAGTTGAAAATCCAAAAAAAAATTGTAGAAATTATAGATTGATGCTAATGCCTTTACCCTAGTTTTTTTTGTTGGATTGGTTGAAAGGACCGGAATATTGAGAGGGGGGGTGAATCAGTATTCCCACAGAAAAAAAAACCTTCTCACAATTTCTTAATTTTTTTACTGATATATCAATTAAGCACATCAACATGAAATAGCAAATGCGAAATAGACATGAAAACACAGCCACAAATGAAACCCCAGATTTTATACATGGAAAACCCAAATGGGAAAAACATGATAACCAAGTCGGCCTCTGCAAGATCTCTACACGCTTCCTTTACACAATTCATTCACTGATGCATATACCTTAATTACCAGAATAGAACAGGGGTCAACCGAACCCATAGATGATGACCCATAAACACAAAACTACACGCATAGCAACTCCAAACTCCAAAATACAAATGTCATGCATACTACAGATACTGAACCATGAGACATGAAAGATACAATTGACATAACGGAAATAGTTGATACTGAAACACACCACTAATATTGGGACCAAAAAATAAGCATAACTCGGGATTTAAGAGATGAGGATCTTTCAGTCATGACTTCCAGCAATACCAAAAACTGCATACATCATCTACACATATATATCATCTAGACCAAACTGGATAATTGGTTTGACATCAATGAGAACAATAATAATATTCATACAAGTCTAATATTTTTAACTATTCAATTACTAAGAGTTTTTCTAGATTTGCTTGTGTTTTTATTATTTTGAAATATTTTTTTACATACATGCAACATTTACCTTGTAATTACAAATTTTTCAAATTGATATTGATGTCGTATTAAATTGTTTCTGTCTTTTGTTATTTATGCCATAATTTGAAAGTTGTTACATAGTTTTTGATTAAGGAAAAAATAGGTTTTGAGGGGACCCGAAACCCCTAACAACAGGTTTTGAAGGGACCCGAAACCCTCAGATTTTACCAGGATCTGGAACCCACAATACCATGCTGCCAAGAAGAAAAATCATTAAAAAGCCAGCAACCCAACCTCAGCTATACAGAGAAAGAAAACGCCTATCACATGCACAAGGGTTTTAATAAGGCTCCCTTAACCTTCAACAGTACCATGGGTGATTCCAAGCACCCATAACCTTCGAAACACCAGATTATAACAAATAATCTTACATTCACAATCTAGATGCATAGGGTTTTCAAAGGCTCCCCTAACCTTCAACCTAGGTTTTAAACTGGCATCCAAAACCAACAAAGAAGGGTTTTCCCAAGCTCCTTTAACCTATAACATAGATCTCAGGCCGCCAAAAGCAAAACCTATCCTTAACCAAAAACAACAACTGGCCAAATTGGGCCCTTGAAAACAGCTAGCATCTAGCCTGCCTATGGGTTTTACAAGGCTCCCACAACCTGAAACAAGCACCAAAAGGATAAACATAAAGCAAAAGCCAGAAAAAGAGGGATTTTGAAAGGCATCCCTAACCTTCGAGATGGGTTTTATAATGGCTCCCATAACTACCAGGAAGAAGCTAGCCACCACACAGTATTTGATCAAAGTCCACCTTCCAGCACAGCACCTCTCCACCTCTATAAGACAAGGAACCACCTCGATAGGAGCTAAGAAGATGGAGACCATCAGCAAAAAGAGCCAAGCTTCAAACCACAAAACAGAGTCCAGCAACCAAAAAACTAACTCTAAATGCTTAGCTGGATAGATGGGTTTTGAAAAGGCTCCCACAACCTTAAGCAAAAAAAGAGGCCTAAACCAGATAGACTCCATGCAGACGAGCTCCACTAGTATCTCCACCTCTATAGGAGAAAAGGAGAAGAAACCCAGCAGCAAGGAGAAAGAAACAAAATTAAACCTAGCCTTGAACAACAGGGCATCCAAAACCCCCAGCAAAAGCCATCCCACAAAGCTCAGCCCACAACTCTTCCCCTCTATAGAATAATTGTCCACCTCAATAGGACGGACTGAGAGAAATAGTAAGATGATAGCCTGAAAGTCACCAGAAAACCTCTTGAAAATAATAGGAAAAGAAACACACACACTGTCATCAAGAGGAGATCCATCAAGGCTACACCAAAAAGGCAAGAGGACCTCCCACACAGAGGCCCCCTGCAGCAGTAGAACCCTCCCAAAGCGCAGAAGATGGACCAAGGGGAGAGGAGAAGCCAAAAACCTAGAGAAAATCCGCACCCCAGAAGCTCCACCTGGATCCCAAACAACTCCCCCACAACCAGCGAAGCAGCAAGCAACCAAGCTAAGAGGGAGAACACACCGAGGAGCTGCCACCACTGGGCACAAATAATGAACCCTCTGCCTCACGAGAGGCAGGGGCGAGCAGACCTCGCCCAGCACCACAAACGTCGTTCCATATTCATCATCTTATACCTCAGTCTCCTCCTCTCCTACAGAAACCCTAACGCCTCCACGAAAGCCTCTCCCACCATGGCTAGACCAAAGAATAAGAATAGGGAATAACATAGCCACAAAAAAAGATTTGAAGAGCAAAGCCTCCAACAAAGGAAGAAGGGAGAACTCCAACCCTCTAATAGGATAAAACCCCAACACATTGTAAGAGGAGACCAGAAATCCAACCAGAGCATAACCAAGAAGCTTTGGATCCTTACACCACCCGATTTTGCGGTATAAGGCCCAAAGAGGATCCTGCCACACAACTGAATCCCTCTCCAACAATGGAGGAGAAAACCCAAGAATAGAGGCAAAGGGCATCGAATCCACCCCCACTAACAGCTCCCACCGCAAGCAAAAAGTCTCCACTATGTGGGCCATAGGAACCAAGCCCAGCATAGCCTCCACTGTAATCTCTCCATCTCCATCATCTGGATCATTTGCTTCTTCTGATCCCTTCTCCTCACCTGAAACCCTCCCTACACATCGCTTCCTACTCACCGTCATTTCAAACCTATGGATTACATAGTTAGACATGGTAGCTATTGTTATTGTTCTGCAATATATCTATGTTTATTAAATAATGTCACTTTTAATTTGCAATACGCTTCATGAAATCTCATTTAATTCATCAATTATGCAACCTCACGTCATCGCCTCCAAAAGACAATAGAATGTTGGGCATGTCCAGGCAACATAGTTACATAGTTAGACATGGTGGCTATTGTTATTGTTCTGCAATATATCTATGTTTATTAAATAATGTCACTTTTAATTTGCAATACACTTCATGAAATCTCATTTAATTCATCAATTATGCAACCTCACGTCATCGCCTCCAAAAGACAATAGAATATTGGACATGTCCAAGCAACATGATGGATGTTTATTTGAGGGTGATATTCTTGTCATCTATGGGTCAGCATACAACAAATACAGCAATGCACAAAACAAAATGGAAATTATGCATGTGGACCTTGCAGACTCAAAGGGCAAATGATAATAACCATGAATATTAGCAACAACTTAATTGACACTTTCTTGCCACACATCACCATTGGGTCCAACATTCGAATAACCAGCTTCTCAATAAGTAAATAAAACACAATACAAAAGGGGAGATGTAGATTGTTGCATTGCCTTAAATGCAAAAAGCACCATTGAAAGTGTTCCATGTGTTTACAACCAGCAGAAGCTAACTCTTGATTTGACCATTTCTCAACTAGTAGAAGTTGATTGCGGTTATTCAATTGACTCCTTTGGAGAAATTGGCGTAAGCTACCATGTTAACAAAGGTCAACTTGAAGCCCATGTCAAAGATAGTGATCTGCAAGAAGACATGGCCACTGTACATTTCTAGAAAGAAATGCAATATATTGATAGAAGTGATATTGATAGGAAGACAAATTGTAGAAGTGAACAAAAGAAAGTTGAAGCAACCTTACTATAAATTAAGTATTTGACATAGATAGTGGGGATGTTTTTTCATTCAATGTCACTTTTGTGTATGCACACTACAAGAGGGGATCTTTTTTCGCCCAATGTCACTCATTTGGCTATAGTGAAGAAAAGCAACATATGTAGCTTATAGAGTAAATCAAAAGATGGTATAAGGATCAAATTATTTTGCATATTACACATGTTTTACCATTTTATTGTCTATTCTTTAGCATCCTACCAACTGATTTCCATGTTATTGAGGCATCTACAAAATCAAAACATGTGTATTAATGCAATGGTAGCATATCTATGCAAATTCTACAAAATAAAAGCATTCATATTTATTCTCAATGTTTCGTTATCTTTTATGGACATCATAGAATCAATAGGATATGCTACAAATCTAAATGTGCTTAGTAGAATTGACAGGTGCTACCATTTTCTTATATGCTCGTGTGAACTTGTACGATCTTGCCTATTGCATTCCATCTTTTTGGGACACCTGCAAAAAGAAGACAGGGAAATATATTAGTACAATGGTAGTGTAATATCAAAGTGTGAAATACTTTGTTAACTAAAATAAGTATAACTCGTAGACATAAAATTTTATACTGCAACAAATAAAGAACAAAAGCATGCGCATTGTAAGAAAATGCTCTAATACTATTAGTATGTATTTAACCAAAATCTTGCTATATCTAATATAATTGCTAACTTTACGAAATCTGAAAGTGAAAATTGAAGAAACAAAATTTTGATAATAGGAAAGAAAAATGTAGCATGCATTTCATTTCATATTAAATTAGTTTAATTTGATGATTCAAACTGAGCTGAGTATCAATATGGAGTTTTTGCGAAAGTTGACATCATGAGTTTGAAAGATGGAGTACAAAAGACATGTTTTGTTTACATAGACAAAAATGTAATTAAGCAAAGTGTCATGGAAAATGATATAGGTTAAAGGTTTTGTAATTTGTATTACAGAGGGTTACTGTTTAACAATGTGAACAATGGTGTTGTTCAAAGCTAATGTGAATGTGCCAGAGAGTTGCAATCTGTGCATGATAAACATCATTGGTGAAATGTGTGCAATCATAATTGTCTTCCTACCTATGCAAGGTGCATTTTATATTGTGATGATAGGGTAGTTGTGTGACTTTATTGCAATGTGTGTAGTAGAAAAAGTCTAGGTCAATAGCAATGTCAAATGGCAATGAGTAGTGGCATGACTTGCAACAGATCTCATAATGAGGTAAGTGAACATCTTTTGCCTTTAGTATGCCAATAGTTTGCAAGTAAAATATAGTTGTTATGCATTGTATATAGTAATTGAACAATTGCTTTTATTATGCAATGCAAATCTAAAATTAAAGTAGCAAAGCTTTGTGTGCTTACCTTGATATTGCATCTGGACAGTGTTTGCAAATGTGTTTTTGACATTTTGTACATCAATCATTGAGTTCTTGGACAAAGCTAGACTGTGATGGATGGAAGGAGTGGGTACCCTTTGGACCACTACGCACAAGATTCTTGAAGAGAATGAGGGGCATGACTATTGTTGAAAACATGTACAAAGCTGTCCATAAATCTATATACAAGTTCGAGATAAAACCCTGCAAAAATAAGTATCAATGCATAGTAGGGGTATGTTAATTAAATATGAAAAATGAAATTAAATTCAAAGGATTAGAAACGTACAGTGACCATGTCATCTTTAACATGGACTTCAACTTGACCTTTGTTAACATGGCAGCTTCCACTAGTTGAGAAATGGTCAAATCAAGTTACCTTATGTTGGTTGCAAACACGTGGAACACTTTTTTTTTGTATTAAGTATCATAGAATCACAAAGCTCATTTTTTGCTCATTCGAGCATCCACGTTACAAACTTATTACAAATATCAACTCCTTTTGAGCAAACTTATTACAAATACTAACTCCTTTAGAGCACCAAACTAGAAACAACAATTGGAAGACCAAGGGTCACAACTTAGAAATCCACTTTAAACCAATGGAAGACCAAGAGTCACAACTTAGAATTCTACACAAAGGTGTCCCTCATGGGAGTTGAACTTGGGTCTCCACATTGAGAACTCAATGCTTTAACCAAACAAGCTCAACCCCTTGGACCATGTGGAACACTTTCAATGATACTTTTTACAATTAAGACAATGCAATAAGTTGTGTCCCCCCTTTTGTATTATGTTTTCTTTTGTATTAAGTTTTGTTTTTTATTGAGAAGTTGGTTATTTGAATGTTGGATCCAATGGTATTGCGGGGCAGGAATGTGTCAATTAAGTTGTTGCTAATATTCATGGTTATTGTCATTTGGCCCTTCTAGTCCACAAGGTCTGAAAAATAAATTGAATGAATGATTCAATAATCGGATAATGTATTCAACAATATACAAGCGTATATATAGAGATTACAAGACAACGTTCTAAATTAAGAACAAGTTGTTTAAAGTGAACTACTAAAAAGCTAAACTCTAAATAAAGCTTAAAAGCTAATTAACTAAAAAGAAAAAGCTAAACGCTAAATAAAGCTTAAAAGCTAATTAACTAAAAAGCTAAATGACCCATTAAACAAGGAACTAAATATAGGTGACTAAAATATAATTAAATATTTTAATACCCTCCCTTAATGGTCATTATATCTACTAACTACCCTACAGAAGACACGGGTCTTTCGATCACAAATGAAAAGAACACTCTGCTACGATGGAGACCCTCCCTAGATCTTAAAAGTGTTAATGACCAAGAATACCAGAATCCATCCAACCTGACGTTGGGTAACTAAACTGAAACCTAAAACCATGATTTTGAGGAAAAATCGGCAAACCCTTTTGCAAAAGAGTACCAACTCCAAAACTGACTGCAATCTCTCACAATTGCAGATGTTCGCCCTGGCAGGTGCGACCCTACAGAAGACATGGGTCTTTTGATCACAAATGAAAAGAACACTCTGCTACGGTGGAGACCCTCCCTAGATCTTAAAAGTGTTAATGACCAAGAATACCAGAATCCATCCAACCTGATGTTCGGTAACTAAACTAAAACCTGAAACCATGATTTTGAGGAAAAATTGGCAAACCCTTTTGCAAAAGAGTGCCAACTCCAAAACTGACTGCAAGATATCACGATTACAGATGTTCGCCCTGGCAAGTGCGACCCAAACTAACTGCAACAAAGCACGATTTTGAGGAAAAAATCGTCAAACCCTAAAATAGGAACCCTCGAAAAGAGAATTTACGATTTTGAGGAGAAAATTGAAAAACCAAGAAATCTGAGGTTACAAATCATCGTTTTTGTGGAAAAAAAACAGTAAAACCCAGATAATTAAAATCTTACGTGAATATCATGAATTACAAATGAGATAATTTTTAAGGGAAAATTATAAACCCTGCGAACAATTTTTGAGGAAAAAATCGTGAAAACCCTCCCATGATTTTTTGTGGAAAAAATCATGAAAACCATGGGACCTGTAAGACGAGGTCTGGCTTAAATCAATCTAATAAAGGTAACGATATTCAGATATCATGAACATGCACTGTTTTCAGGTGTTGTGGTAGCTGTTGAACTTTTGTTTGTGTTCCAACATGATGTTGGTCAAAGATGCCATCACAAAAATGGAGGTTGAACGAGGTCAATCTAGTGAAAGCATGAGATAGAAGAATCTGATTCAAAAATCAGAATAGAAGCAGCTGCACAAAAAATCTGAAACCCTAGAGGAGAATTTTGGCATGAATTTTAAGGTACAAATTCAAGGTTTGGAAGAAACCCAGAAATTAAAATTTTCTGCAAACTTAAAACCTGAAATTTTTCCTGAAAATTATCAGAAAATAAAAAAATAATTTACAGAAAATAAAAAAATACCTCTGATTTTTTTGTTAAAAAAAACAGAAAAATATTGACGATGTTTTTCCAAAAAAAACACAAAAAAAATAGGGGCAGAAACCCTAGGTCGGATGTACAACATAAACGATGCCTAGAAGACACCAAAATTCCCGACGTCCACAGAATTAGCAGAAATTGCTGACTGTTTTTTAAATTCCAAGGCAAATTTGCTGGCACAAAATTCGAGGCATGGAAAACGAGGCACCCTGAAAAATCTGCAACCAACCCAAAAAAGCTCTCAAAAAACCCACCAAGAATCTGAAATCAGAATGCAAATCCGACGGCTCAAAAATTGAGGCACGAAAAACGATACACCCAGAAAAATATGACGACAACCCAATTGAGGTCTCGAAAAACCCACCAATAATTTGCAACCAAAATAAAATTCCGACTTGAACTGAAGGGTTAAAACCCTAGTCGAAAATTGCAGAAATCCTAGGAAAATTTTCAATCTACAAAAAAAAACCTCCAGGTTGCAGGCCGAAAATCTCCAGAACCCTAAAAAAAACATGAACTACTGCCCAACACAAAAAAAATTTGCCCACGAACCAGAAACCCAAGATCTGGAAAATATTCCAGAAAGAAAGCCATGAATTTTTATCAAAAAATTTGCCAAACTTTAAAGAATCCCATCGACCCGCTCTAATACCATGAAAAATAAATTGAATGAATGATTCAATAATCGGATAATGTATTCAACAATATACAAACGTATATAGAGAGATTACAAAACAACGTTCTAAATTAAGAACAAGTCGTTTAAAATGAACTACTAAAAAGCTAAACGCTAAATAAAGCTTAAAAGCTAATTAACTAAAAAGTTAAATGACCCATTAAACAATGAACTAAATATAAGTGACTAAAATATAATTAAATATTCTAATAAGGTCAATTTCCATTTTGTTTTGTACATTATTGTATTTGTTATATGTTGGCCCATAGATAACAAAAATATCTCCCTCAAATAAAGATCTGGTACATTGTCTACACAGGTCTAATATTGTACTTGCTTTTGGAGGTGATGACATGAGGCTGCAAATTCGACATGTAAAATAAATGAGAATTCATGAAGCGTATTGCAGATTAAATGTGACATTATTTAATAAACAAGATATATTGGAGAAACAGAATAGTAGCCACCATGGCTAACTATTTAACAACTCTATAAATAACAAAAGATGGAAACAATTTAATACAACATCAATTTCAATTTAGGGAAATTGTAATTACAAAGTAGCCACCATGGCTAACTATTTAACAACTGTAAATAACAAAAGATGGAAACAATTTAATACAACATCAATTTCAATTTAGGGAAATTGTAATTACAAAGTAAATGTTACATGTATTTTAAAAAATATTTCAAAATAACAAAAACAAGGGAAGGCTTAAATCACACACACTAAGCTTTGACTTCTAGGCTTAAAAGTGTTAAGTCAAAGCGTTAAACACTCAGAGTTGACTAAGCTTTGACTTCTAGGCTTAAAAGTGTTAAGTCAAAGCTTAAAAGTGTTAAACACTCAGAGTTGACTGGCTTAATTTGTTGCTTAGTGTGTGGTTTAAGGGTGGCCCAAAAACACAAACAGTTCAGGAAAATAGCTTACTAATTGAATACTTAAAATAAACTGGGGTAAAGGTATTGGCAACAATCTATAATTTCTGCCAAAATTTTCTGGATTTTCAGTTGAGATATTTCTGTTTGTGCAGTAATCCATTGGTTTCCTAATTATCACTAAGTGCAAACGGTCTGGCTGAGGTTCGAAAACATGGTGATCACAGGGATATGGACTTGAGGAAGCTGTGTTTTCATATCGGTGTTTATTTCTTGCAGGTTACTGGTGTAAATAGGAAGACATGGAATCTTAACAATTATCACCGTGTTCCATGATATCTCGGCTTCTTCAGTAACTAGTTTCTTTGAAGCTATACATGTCTCTCCAGGTGTTTGGAATCTTCATTCTGATCATTATTGCAAAATATAGGCATCTCTGCGATATAATTTTTTCTATCCTTTGTTCCCATCCATCAAGTAGTTTCTTTGAAGCTATACATGTCTCTCCAGGTGTTTGGAATCTTCATTCTGATCATTATTGCAAAATATAGGCATCTCTGCTATATAATTTACTTTATTTTTTCTGAAAGTATGCAATCTTACATGGGGCTGTTGATGGCTTCTTATTTTATTTTTCTAGACCTATTTAACTAGGATGCAGACATGGATGATAAAATAGTTAGGAGTGAAGCCAAGCTGGGTAGAGATGAACAGATTCTGAAATCTGTTAACAGGTAAGAATCGAATGCAAATTACATTCCATTGGGTAGGAAAAATAGTGTTTTAGAATGTTCTCAGAGTGCACAAAACCCACAGAGCAACAAATGATGAATCTCATGGTAAATGATGAGTTGAGCTAAGCTGCTGACCTAAGCATAAAATAGTTCCTATTAAAACCAAAAGAAATGGAATACTCTACACAGTAAAGTGAGCTCTGCATTACAAAAATGGCAGAGCACAGAGGATGGATGATTCAGTGTGAGTTAGATACAAATAAATGGAACCCAAGCTATTCTGCAATTTGCTCAGCTCTTTCAAATTAGATGATCAATAAAGGAATAATAAATTTTCAAATAGGCAGCACTTGATTTCGAAGACTTCTTGATTACTTTTCTATGGCAATTACAATGCATGTTGCTAGGGTGGAACTTTCAATAAGACTTTTCTATGGCAATTAGAATGCATGTTGCTAGGGTGGAACTTTCTAGTGGTTTTACCATGCCTTTCTTCCCCAATATGCCAGAGATGATCACCAAGAATCAACAACAAGGGGGCACTCCTCTAATTAGTGTCCAGAGACAAGACATTCCTCACCATACTGGTGTCTATTGAGAGCTTAGAGTGATATAACTATCGAGTGCTTGAAATTCAGCATCTAATAAGAGGACTGTATGTATTACTTCTCAATTTTCTCTCGGTATAAAATCTTGTCAGTAGAAGATAAGTAGAAATCACACATTTTTTATTGCAAAACATGGAAATGCTCATTGTGCCATGGAGAAGAAACCCCATAATCAATGAGGAAGGGCAGAGCACTGAAGATACAACTAATGAAATATATGTTGTGCAGGAGTAGAATGCAGAGAAGAGATCTGAAATCAAGCACAGCAGCTGTTCCAGACTATCAAGGGGATACATCAGGTGATGGCCATTCTAACTGCATTCATAGCTCCCAATAATAGAGCTATCAGATAGATAGATTGGCAAAGAATTTTGCAGGTTAATTTGGTTGCATACAAAACTCCCATTAAGAAAGCAGAGTAAAAATTTGCTCCAGATAGTTTACAGCCATAAAAGTAAGAGACCAGATGCTGAGTGATCTTTTAAGCTCATCAGGGAGGCGAATTTCCTTAGTAAGATCAGATATTTTACTCAAAATTGCCGACTTGGGAAACATGCAATACAGATCATACTTCATACATCAAAATCACATCAGCAATTTCCTCAGTAAGATCAGATATGTTACTCAAATTTGCTCACTTGGGAAACATGCAATACAGATCTTACTTCATACATCAAAATCACATCTTGCTGAAAGAGCCCATAAGTAAAATATACAATTTGTAGAAAATTTTCACAGATCAATGATACATATATTATATAATTGCCGCTCTGATTTTACATGCAATGCCATCGTTGATACATAAAAGTAAGCAATCATTCATATCTTGTTGATCTAAGGAAGGAAAACAATTGGGTTCAACATTAAAACGCATACAAATACTGAACACATCCTGCAAAAAAATGTATGCAAACAGGGAAATGGTGAATTTTAAATGCCAAATTTGGACATAATTGTAGAATAAATGGAATTTCCGCCAAAGCATTTTAGGAGTTTGAAATAAATGCCTCCACTAGATGCCATGCCACAGTTGCATGATATTTACAAAATGGTTTTGTTGAGATGGTGATATGAGCATTTTAAGCAATTGAAAATGACAAATTATAAGCAACAGGCACTTTAACAAAATAAGAACAGGCACAGTAGCATGAATTAGTTCAAACACTTGAAATATTCATAACCTAAGCAAGAACTCAAATATATCCTTACCTGCCACTCGGATACATTGTGCAACAAAAAAACCTAAATTCAACTATAGAGAAGGTGATGATGCAAAACAACTGCGCTAGTCCACATTCTATTCTGATTAGACGGGAGTAAAAGGAGGGAAAAATTTAGAACTCAAATGAAACAACAAAAGTAAAATGCAAAGGGACTTACCTCAAGATTCTTCACAAATTGTATCAACAATACTGATGAGAAAAAATGGGTAAAGTTCACAGGAAACAAAATAATCCTTCCCAAATATATTGCTTCAATATATTCATGAGCTCCCTTGCATATATGCAAACTGTGATAACAGAGACAAGGCACGTGAATTGCATTGCACATGCCACCTAGCCACCATGATTTATTACCTGCAGTCTCCTGCACAATTGCTAAACCCTAGGAATGAAAGCTCCAGCATGCCTGTTTTGTCAGCCAACTCTCTTGAATAGTCGTGTGAAATGTGAAGCCTCTATATCCTCCAACCAAAAACCCACAAAATTAACTTTTGATAGTCAATAATTAAAATTTGATCGGTTTCCTATATGAAAGATTAGGATAAAATGTGGCACAAGATAATGAAAGGATTCTATTCATTATTAAAAACTGGTTTAATCACTGTTTATGGTAGCCCCCTCACGTTACCCACCGCTGCACTCTTTATCAAATTTCAGTCTTTCTACGGTAAGCAAGACATTTGGATATTCCTGAGCTACTGGAAGATATAATTTTTTTAATAGTTTGACAATGTATTTTGTACGATGTTACACAAACTGTATGATGTGTTTTACTTATTTCAGCTCTGCATAGTGCTGGTGTTTACACCCATTTTAGGAGGAGGATTACAAAATGTTGATTTTGGATCGCATTCTGTAATCTCTGTAATCAGAATAATAAATAGAATTAAGAGACATAAAATTATATGTCTGATTCAGTAATATAAATTTATCACTTCTGTTTTGTACTTTCCTGCCCAAGAAATGGTGAATTCAAAAAGATTCACATGGCTACCAGACCGAATATATATGCAACATCACACAACATGAGAAAGCCCAAGTTTAAGATTAGGTTTTAGTGGAAGCGTTTGCTGGCATGACAAGTCATTTGTAAGGGTTAATGTTCAAGCACAGATGATTTTTGTAAATTTCTGTGGTGTGTAAGCAAATTGACTGCTGGTTCTAAATCCCATCTTATAAATATAAACAAATCACTATTTCATTATATTCTACATCACATATGGTATTATGATAAATGTTTTGGTTAGAAGGATGGTCTAGAGTAAACAGCAATGTTAAGTTCCTACTTTTATATTGGTTGATGTATGACAGATAAAATTAATTATTTAAATTGGGATGTATATTGGATGGAATCTAAAATTAGGATGAGATTCATAATTAAAGAGTTATAAACATCTATAGTTGTAAATTGAGTTAATTTGTACAATATAGTTGTAAATTGAGTTAATTTGTACAATCTAATTTAAGATTAGATTTTTTTATGTGATTTGTTTTAATTGTTTGTCATTTAATTTTCTGTTTTGTAAATCTTTAACAATTATAGATTGAGTTTTGTTATTGATTGAACTATGTTATGCAGTCTAATCATGCAGATTTTGCAATCCACTATAACTTGATCCTCTATTGATGCAAATTTCTACAACCATGAATTGGGATGTCCTAATGATTAGATTGAGCATTTAAACTAGCCTTGGATTGGGTTGTATCATGTAATTTGGTCGGAACGGTGCAATATGATCCTCTGCTATGTTGATATTTTATCTCACTTATGTTTGTCTTTTACACGTGTTGAGACATGTCTTGATTGTGGTTATGCCCCCGAGTAAAGACCAATGTGTCACATACATGACAAGCAAGCTATGTGACTGCCAACATTGTCTAAATTTATCTTTTGAACATTCTTGGATATAGTATACTTGTGCATTAATGCCCAAAAAAAACTTTTAATGATCTTGAATCAAATTAGTCTTTGTGAGGTTCCCCCCTTTCCTCTTTCTTGATGGTTCAAAATGACATGGGAAATGATTTCTAACAAGTTATTTCATAAATTTCTTTCTCTTGTATATTTGACACCTTATCAAAATGTGGTTTTTTTTATAATTACTAAATATTTTAGATTGGATCTAAAATAAAATTTAAAAAAAAAGAGTGAAAGATAAAATATGCCAATTACATAAAGCAATTTTGTGGTTAAGTAGTGGTTGTACTTAACTTTCTAATGTTATAATTACTCCATTAAAATATTTATAAAAAAAATTATATATTATGCTAATTTTAAAAAAATCATAAGACCACTCAAACATTTGATAACGCTTTCAATCTAGGACCAAATCAGTCCTAGATTAAGGTGACCAAAATATCTTAGAATATTCCATGATAGAGTCAAGCTCCAAGAAATTAATCTATTTGAATTTAGAGTAAAAAGCATAAGGATGGTGTAGAGTAAAAAAGCAATCTTCAACTTCTACTTTTACATTAATCTAGATCAAACAATTAAAGTTAATTAATCAAAATTAAATTAGATTTAAATTGTATGATGTATGACAGATGAAGTTGTATGCGGGAAAAGTGGGTCGGTAGAACTCAATATGTGAAAATATTCTAAAAGACTTGTCCACACACACACACAGGACTTCTTGGTGCAAGTTATGGAGTAATGAAGTATCACTCAGCTTCCCAAGGTTGGTCCCATGGTTCTCTATCTTACAATGTCCCTCAAACCAATATTTTTGCTCTCAAATTACTGAGCAAAATGGTTTAGGGATGGCAAATGCAAGAACGAGGGATGCTTTGATAGATTTTAGAATGAAATGCATCCTAAGCTATGCATGATTCTAGAAATGCAATAAACTAGATTATAAGATGACAAGGTTAGTATGAATACTATCCTAACATGATATATTTAGTCTATGATTGAGCTAAATGATAAAGAAAGTATTCTAAACATGCATATTTAGACTAATTTCTATTCTAAAGAGAGGCTAAAATGATGAGCATAAAAATGATATGAAAGCTTGAATGTATTTGAGCATAAGTATGATACTACAAATTTGGAGGATGATTCAAATGGAGGAATGAGAGCTCTATTTATAGCAAAAATAGGGCAATGGATGGTCAGGATTGAAAGAGTTGATCAAGGGTTGAGTTTGAAAGTTGGGGATCCATGTTTGTAATTTGCACCAATAAAATGGTGACAAGTGTCAACATAAGATTGGGTTGAGAGAAGGGGTTGGAGGCATTAAATGCCTGAGAAAACCTCATGGTTATCTAGAGGGTAAGGGTCAAGCTTAAGTTAGGCTTACCCAATGGATTAAGAGTTAATCCAAGGATAAACCTTTGTGCAAATGATTAAGAGATAATCATGGTCAAAGCATTAAAGGCCTGATGAGACCTTTGGGTTGGGTGAAGGTTGAGTTAAAACAAATTCTTTAACCATGTAAGAGGGTTTGAGTTAACCATTAATGGTTATTGAAGACTTTGGGGAATTAAGTGGTTGAAGGCTTGAAGCCTTTAATGGTTATCAAAAACTTTGAGGATTTAAGTGGTTGAAGGTTTGAAGCCTTTAATGCTTATCAAAGACTTTGAGGGTTTGAGAAGTGACCTCCCCTTGCTTAGGGATGTGACAAAGTTTAGAAGATGGGTTAGGCTAATTAGAAGCGATTAGAAGAGTCTAGAAGGGATTAGAAAGGGGTTTAGGAAGGCAAGTGGGAGATGTAGGAGAATGCAAGTGGATGGAGGGATAATAGGATTTAATTGAATTAAATGATTTAATTCAATTTGGTTGCAATTAAATAAATTAGATTTATTCAATTTAGGATAACTATTTAATTAAATTTGAATTTAATTAAAAGTGGATAGGGGGGGGATTTAATTGAATAAAATGATTTATTCATTAAATGGATATAGTGAATTTTATTTAAATAAATTGAGTAATTTACTTAATAAAATAGAGGAATGTGGATAATTTAATTAAATAGAGAAATGAACATAAAATATTCATTTAGGAATATGGTCATTTTTATACGTCTACAGAAGTATTATTTAAATTGAAATGTAGAGAGAGGGTGAGATTCTCATAATTAAATAATTATAAAAAATCTATTGTTGTAAATTGAGTTAAGTTGTACAATCTAGTTTAAGGTTAGGTTTCTTTATGTGATTTCGTTTAATTGGTGTGATCTAAACTTTTATTTTGTAAATTTTCAGTAATTATGGATTGAGTTTTGCCATTGACTGAACTATATTATGTAGCCTAATCTTTGATTAGGTCACATCATGCAATTTTTTCAATCTACTATAACTTGCTCCTCTATTGATGTGAACTTTCTACTACCATGAATTGGGATGTGCTAATGATTAGGTTGATCATTTTGCCCAATTAGTGCAATTTGATCCTTTGCTATGTTAATATTTTGATATCATTTATCGTTGTCTTTTACACTTTATTGGACATGTATTGATTGTGGTTAAGCCCCTAGTAAAGAGTAATGTGTCACATACATGTCATGTAAGCTATACAAGTGCAACATCGTTGTGCTAGTTGTAGACACCTAAATTTGATTAATTTAATTAATTGAATTTAGCTATCATGAATATCTTTAATTAAATAATTACGCATTATTTAATTAATTAATATTATCTGTTGGACATTGTTGTTGCTAGGATATGTTGTTGTCATTGTTGTCAACATATTCCTGTGATTTATTGCTCTGATGATTGCAGATTGGTTTTTTGGGATCGTGGTTTGGTGTATGGAGAATTTCTAGTATCACTATATTCTTTTGTATTGGTTTTGGTGATCCGGAAAGCTTAATTGATCATATCATATGATTCAGTTTGCAGTTTGTTTTTCTAATCAGTGCTTTGCAGAGTTCAGTTTTTCCTCTGGTATATTCTGATGTGATCAAGTCTTGAGTTGATTTTTTGGGAGATTGTTTCGGATGGTCTTGTGTATCTTCATTTCAAACGGCTCATGATTTGGTCCTCTGCAAGTTATCTTTCTTCATGACAGTTGTTGTTGTTTGAGTATTCTTGAAGTTCAGATGTTGATCGATGAAGATTTGGTAAGTGGTGCTGGTACAGTTCTTACTGATAATTCTAATGTTCTTGTTGGTGTTTCCTAATTGTGTCCTATTTTTTTTATGATCTGCATTGATCGTTGTTCATGTTCTTGGTGTTTTTGTTGAACCGATGATGTTCTTCGTGTTATGAGGTTTTGTTGGTGGTGTAGCATGTTGCGGTTGATCTTGGTGTGATTACCGGTGGTGATGAGCATTTGGAAATTTGATTTAGGTCCATATTATATCATGTATATCATTATATTGGTTTGGTGGTCGATCTTTGTATCGTGTGATGTAATTTGGTAATTATGAGTTGAGGGTTTAGCCGACCTTGTTGTCAAGGTTGATGAATTGTATAAATAGGTGATATAGTCATGTAATTTAGGTAGAGAGATTGTGTCTACATTATCAGAGAGTGATGTATGTGCGAACAAAGGATTCATCTTTCACTACTGTGTATTGAGCAAAGATTGGTGTTGCAGAGCAGACAAATGTGCTTAACCGGAACTATCATCAAGCATTAGCAGTTATTGCAATTCATTTGATGTCGGATTTGTTGTCTGACCATTTTGTAAGTCAATGACACTTCCTTGTAAGGTAGTGAACCTTCCCTGAGGGTTATACCCTTCCAAGTCATTATATCTTGAGTTGTAATCTAGGCAATGTGCTTGAATGCTGGTGCATTCCCCATTGTAATATTTACACATATACTACAGTGTATCATCTTATTGTGGGTTGGTTCCCATCGTGGTTTTTCCTTTAACCGGGTTTTCTACGTCAAAATCTTAGTGTTGTGTGTTGTGCTATATATCAATTTGCTTATCTTTGTTGTTGTTGCAGTTTGTTAGATTTGTAATTGTGGTTGAGTTTGTTAATCATTAGCAGATGTTGTTATTGCAGTTCATTTGATGCCGGATTTGTTGTCTGATCATTTTGTAAGTCAATGACACTTCCTTGTAAGGTAGTGAACCTTCCCTGAGGGTTATAGCCTTCTGAGTTATTTTATCTTGAGTTGTAAGCTCTAGGCAGTGTGCCTGAATGTTGGTGCATTCCCCATTGTAATATTTACATATATACTGCAGCTTATCATCTTATTGTGGGTTAGTTCCCATCGTGGTTTTTCCTTTAACCAAGTTTTCCACGTCAAAATCTTAGTGTTGTGTGTTGTGCTATCAATTTGCTTCTCTTTGTTGTTGTTGCAGTTTGTTAGATTTGTAATTGTGGTTGAGTTTGTTAATCCAATGAAAACCGATTCACCACCACCCCCCCCCCCCACCCCTCAGTTTTCCTCAATTGTTGTTGCCAACATTATCTCCTTCTAGATAATTAATTTTGTTGAGTATGCTATAGTCCCCTTTTAATTAATTATTTCACAATGTTAAATCAATTAATTAATTAAATTTAATCCCTTTCTTTATTAAATAAATCAAATGTATAATTTGACTGTTTAATTCATTTTGACATGTCCTTCTAATATCCCTTATTGAATTAATTGATTCTATTTCTCCCCACATGTCTCCTAACTCTAATCCTCATCTAACCCTTCCTCTAACCTAATCTACCCATTGGTTAACCATAGGTTTTAGTCAACATTATCCTCTTTCCCTCCCCATATATGTACACATTCCAAAATATCTTAAATATCCTAATATTTGAGGAAATATCATAATATTTGGAAATGAATCCTTTTATTTGGGTGTTTCTCTCCCTTTTAGTCAGCCTTTCATAAATCATTTAATCAATTAAATTCACCTTCTTCTTCTATTAAATAAATCAAATGCATAATTTGACTATTTAATACATCTTTTGTCTATTTCCTCCTTTTTCCCATTATAATTAAATTAATTCTATTTCCTTACATGTCTCCTAACTTTAACCCTCCTCTAACCCGCATCTAACACTTCCTCTAACCTAACCTACCCATTGGCTAACCATAGGTTTTAGTCAACATTATCCCTTCCAAACTCTTTCCCTCCTCATATGTGTGTGCATTCCCAAATATCTTGAATTTCTTAATATTTGGGAAAATTTCCTAAAATTTGGGGAAATGTCTTAAACATCTACATATTTGAAAATATCTTCATATTTGGAATGGAACCTTCTTATTTGGGTGTCTCTCTCCCAAATAGGCATGTTTCCTAAGAACCCGTGTTATTCCATAGGTTTTAGTCAACCTTATCCTCTTTCCCTCCCCATATGTGTGCACATTCCCAGATATCTTAAATTTCCTAATATTTGGAGAAATTTCTTAAAATTATGTCCTAATTATCTTGATATTTGGAGATATCTTCATATTTGGAATGGAAATATCTTGAATTTCCTAATATTTGGGGAAATGTCCTAATTATCTTGATATTTGGAAATATCTTCATATTTGGAATGGAACCTTCTTATTTGGATGTTTATCTCCCAAATAGGCATGTGTCCTCAAGGACACTTATCATTCTTTTCCATAACACTTGCCCTTCTCATCTTACATCCATTTTGCATCCACTTTCATGTTGTCATACCATCGTAATGCCAAATTGTTCACTCATCTTTTGCACCCATTAGTATTTTAGCATCCATCTTACATCTCATTTAGCATAATCATCATCTTGCATCAACCATCATGGAGCGAAATTGAACATCCGCAACATAGCAAGTGCACATCAAATCAAAGGATCTACAACATAGCGAGCGCACATCAAATCAAAGGACAATCGAATCAAGGAAATTGAGTTTTCACTTGTGATTGTTTGCATTATTTGTTTCTCAAATTTCTTTTTAGCGTCCTTATTTTGAGTGTTTGGTTAATTTGTGTTTGTTTGATTGTTAGTTAAAATATTTTAATCTTCTTAGTCTTACACTCACAATTTTTTGCATACAATCTTTTGAATTCTCCTAAATATGGCGTACTTGTGGTTAAATGCAAAAAATATCTTTTTGAATGATCTTGAATCAAATAAGTCTTTGTAAGATTACTCCCTTTCCTCTTTCTTAATATTTCAAAATAAATTATTTTTAGCAAGTTATTTCATGAATTTCTTTCTCTTGTATTTACCAAATTATGAATATTTTATAATTACTAAATATTTAAGATTATATATAAAAGAAAATAAAAAAGGAATGAATATAAAATGTGCCACCATATATTAATTTTGTGGTTAAGTGGTGGTTTACATATAATATCCCAAATATGTTTTATAGTTGGATTTCTCTTTTACTTCTCTCAAGATTCTCATGAGTCATTAGAAGGCAATCAAACATATTCTTTGGTATATTCATGACACTATGCACTTTTGTATTTGGTACACATTAAGAAGTTTCTCAAATTATAGGATTGACTAATATAGGTTGGCCCAGTGGTATATACCTCCATTGATGTCTATCAACTTGATATTAAGTTGCATGGTCTTGTAAATAGCAAAATAATATTGCATTCTCAATATATTTTTTTACTAGCAATGAGGACTTTTAAATTCAATAATTAAATTCAAAGCTCTTTCACATGAGCATCCTAATACTTTTTAATGTGACAACTAAATTGTGGTTTATATTTCTTTCAACTTAGTGGAGCAAATGCACAAACATATTGAGATCCACATGCAATTCATTCAACAAGCAATCCAAGATTGTGTTTAAAATTGAGTTTCCCTACATATTCACTCAATCTTGAGCCACTCAATATGCTCAACTTCAATCAATGCTTAGGTGAAGTAAACTATCATTGGGGAATATATTAAAAACATCTTGTCATAATTCTTTCATTAATCAAATTACATGAGCACATAATCAAGTCATTTTCTTGCTCTATCTCATTTTCTTTTATTTTCTCTCTCCTTGAGCTAAGGAATGTTGGTGTGTTCACAGTAATTATATGGCTAAGCGTACTCGGTAGTGTTAATCTTTCATTTGTAATACTAAATCATGTACATTTAATGAAATGTAATTTACATATGATAACTAGATAAAGTACCTATCATGCAAGATTAGGTAACTTCACCATACCTATCATGTCATTATTAGCTTCTATATTAAGAAGTGCTATATGTACTTTGTAATTTAGTATATGGTTCTATTGTTTTTTATGTGAAGACATTTCTAGAAGGTTTAGCTTTTGTAAGTTTATGTCTACAAAATTATCAAACTTACACCTCTAAAAATATGCTTAGATGGTTTTGTTTGAAAACACAATCATAAATCATCATAAACCTTGTCCTACACCTTTCCAAAAAGTCACTTACATGATACAATGAGACATGATCCATATGATGTAAACCTTGTCCTACACCTCTCCAAACAATTGCTTACATGATATGATGATGATATGGTGATGGTACATGGTCCATATGATGTGCAATGGCAGCAACTTACAAAACTACTCACTTAAAACTCCACAACTAGGTCCCTCATGCAACTTACAAATCTACTCACAAACTCCACAATTAAGTCCCTCATGCGACTTATAAAGCTACTCACTTACAAACTCTTGCAACTAGCTCCCACATAACTCAATGGTATATCATCATAAGCCTAAACCTTAACCTACATCGAACAATCCATATGATGTACACCTTGTCTAAAAACTTTCCAAAAAATTGCATACATGATATCATGATGGTGCATGGTCCATATGATGTGTACTAGTAGTGCAACTTATAAAACTACTCAAAAACTCCAAAATTAGCTCCCTCATAACCTAATGATATATCATAAACCTTAACCTACCATGCATGATCCATCTTACATTCGACTAGTCCTACACCTCCAAAAAAATTCTTACATGATATGATGATATAATGGACACATGATATGCCATGGTGCCCATTTATACAACTCATTTTATGATTGGTGTCCTTAACATCATACATATAAGTATTATCCCATCTCTTTTGAGGCTACACAAAAGGCCCATGCCCAACCCTAACACTATAAAATGGTGTCCTTAACATCATACATATAAGTATTATCCCTCTCTAACTGATATTTGTTTTGAGGCTACACAAGGTCCATGCACAGCACTAAGCAAGGATGTCCTTAACGCTAAACATAACCATTATTCCTAATACCACTTAATAACGTTAAACATATAACCATTATTCCTAATACCACTTAATAAATGTTAATGAGAAAAAAAAATTTAATGTATTATTTAATTTCATTACCCCTCTCATCTAATTGTCTTTTATTATAATGATTAAAAAAATATAATATATCATTTAATATTTCCTTAATTTGCTCTCTACTTGATTTTAGTATTCTCGCTAGTTTTTGTCCAAAATGTTTTGGTCAAAGTGACTTTATAATCAGAAAAAAATAATTATAATATTTCCTTAATTTGCTCGTCTAATTGATATTTGTCTAATGGATACTTTCTTAAAATTATTATATAGCATTTGTACATAAAAGATTAAAAAAAATTATATCATTGATATTTTTTCTTAAATGTTTGTAATTATATCTTTGGAATAAATATAACATTATAAGAACAACATCTATTAAAAAACTATTTTTTCCTTTATAAAAAGACTGAACAAATTAACACATCAAATTGAATCCTCACACATTAACACATCAAATTGAATCCTCACACAAATTCCATGTGAAAAAGTTGCATAAGTTATGTCAAATAATTGTACTGAGTTTAATATTTTCCTTTAGAATGTATAAAAAGAGTTCATCTACAAATGAGGAAGGTATGCGCATCATAAAATATTTTCCAAGTAAAAATCCTGCTTTTTTACATGCAAAACATTTAATCTCTAGAACAGCACAAACATTTAATCCTGCTTACAGCCATGCAAAGAATAATGCTTAAACAAACAAAAGAAAAAAGAATGAAATGCTGCCTGCCAAATACAACCTCCAACGGGAAGAACATGGTGCGTGGATCACTCAATATTTGCCACAAAGAATATTACAAAAACGGAGAACCTCTTAAATCAGAAGCATCTACATCTACATACGCAAAGTGATGTAAATCAATCTACATCAATGGTGAATGTATGAATCACAGCCCCCACAAATCAAAAAGAACACAAGCCCTCTGCCCAATGAAAAAATAAATGCTGCAGGTTCTATATAATACAAATGATAATGTCCATTCCGCTTCAGAACAGAGAAAACGGAAATGCATCCATCGGATGAATCAGATATGTCAATAGCAACGCTACAAACATCAACACATAAGCTATGCCCTGATCAATAGCAGTCCCTGCAAAACGCCCACCAAAGAAAGCACCCATTCTATTAGGTTAACATAGAAATCCATTAACAAAGTTAAGAAGCGCACAAATCTACAAGTTCCATTGTCATAACCTAAATGCCCACAAATCCCATCATTTCAACTAAACAAAAGTATCCTTAGATTTGAACCACAAATCACCTCATCTTAAACTCAGAACCAAATGCCGACAAATCCCATGATCTTAAACTCAAACCAGATTTGTTCTTCAACTCAAACCAAGCACCCACAAATCAAATCATCTTAACTTAGCCAAATGCCCACAAATCCCATCATCTTAAACTCAAAACAATTGCTCACAAAACCAATCAAATTCAACTAAATGCCACAAATCACATTATCTTCAACTAATCTAAAATGTCTACAAATAAAATCTTAAACTCAACCAAATGCCCACAAATCCCATCATCTTGACAAGAAATCCCACCATTCGACTTAACCAAATGCCCACAAATCCCATCATCTTGACAAGAAATCCCACCGTTCGGCTTAACCAAATGCCACAAATCCCATATTGACAGAAAGAAAGGAAAAAAAAAATCCCACAGTTTCAGCTTCACCAAATGCCCACAAAATTCCTATACCATCAACCTAGCCCATATTTTCACATTTCCTTTAACTAGAGCCAAATTCTCAGACATCATATTGTTAAATGAAATAGTGTATTCTACAATGCAATGTATAAAGCTCATACTGAACCTCTGCAGAAAGTTCTATCATCCCACTAAAGTTACTTCAGAGACATCATCCCAACCTCAACACTTATAACATACTCTCACAGATTTGATCCACATAATCAACAAACAATCATCACCCTCACCAAGTTTTCTTAAAACCAAAAAACCTACATATCCCACATTCATTACCCCAAACCAAACCAAGGTGACCTAACAAAACAAACTAAACTTAAACAAAATGCCTATAAAATATTTTGAACTCAGTGCAAATGCCCACAACCGCGATTATCTAAATCCAGCCCAGGAGCCCACAAATCCATTTATCTTAACCCAAGCCAGAAGCCCACAAATTCCATCATTCAAAGCTAAAACAGAAACAGAATTTGCAACCATTATCCTACATTTTTCTAAAAGAACAAATGCACTGGACCTTACCATCACTCTCAGCCAAATGCCCACAGACCCCATCATCTTAGCAAGAGATTCAATCGTGTGAACTTTAGCCAAATGACCACAAATCCTATAACATCGTCCTCACCCATATTTTCACAAATCCCATAACCTGGACCAAATGGTCACAAGTGACATCATCCTATTAAATAAAATATTGTTTTTTGCAACACAATATAGGAAGTTTATTTCTGACACCTTTCCTGTGGAAAGTTTAGGTTTATCCATCCCACCAAAGTCATTTCCGATTCCATTTCAAAAGTTTAGGTCTATCCATCCCACCAAAGTCACTTCAGACTTGATTCCAACTTCCCAATTAAACCATCCTTTCATCCTTTCACAGATTTGACATTTGAACCAATTAATCAAAAAAAAACATACCATCACTCTCACCAATATCCATCAAATATCATTTTCTTAAATCAAGAGACTCACAAATCCCACAATCATTACCTCAAACCAAAATGACCCATGAAAACAAACCAAACTTGAAACAAATACCTGCAAATCTTTTCAACTAAATACAAATGCCCACAGCTACCATTATCTGAATCCAGCCCAGGAGCCCACAACCCCCATTATCTAAATCCAACCCAGGAGCCCACAAATCCCATCATTCAAATCCAAAAACACACAAAATTTCCATCTCTCATCCTACATTTTGCCAAAAGAAACAAATGCACCAGATCTTACCATCACTCTCAGGAGCAGGAGCAGGAGCCACAGCGCTAGCCAAAGGTACAAGAACAATAAGCACCAAAGCAAACAGAACCAAGACCTTGGTAAACGCCGTGGAGGACGCCATGCCTGTTAGAAAATCACGTCAACAGACAAGAAAGAAAGAAATCCTTTCTTTCCTCCTTCCTCCTTCCTGTTTCACCGAAGCTTCCCAACAATACAATAACTACATCCCAAGGAGCTTCCCAATATAAACCCACCAAAACCGCTTTTTTTCGAAAATTCCGGAATACCGCCCATTATCAGAAAACCAACTGTTATGCCTGCTACATCAGCCTGTGCCTGACAGCTGGCAACGCACATGGCAGCAGTCTTTTGGGGCCCCGACATGCGCGCCGGCGCATGTGGGACTCTTCCTATTGGCTCTCGCCCTAATTATTTTTACTACAAATATTTTAACTTTTTTTTCACTGTCAGGCAACTTGGCGGAGATTATTTAGAATTCCAACGGACAATATTCCAACGTCTTGCTCGATCGGACGGCTGAGAGAGCGCCAAAAAAACAATGGCTTAATTTGATATTAGATAGGAAAAAACCATATTTCCAACTTAATAAATTAATGTTGGAGATTTTTAGACGGTTGAAAATCTAGGAAAAACCATAACATTTGACGTTTTTAATTTAATAATTTAAATTTTGATGTTTCCAACTTAATAATTAAATTAGGATCTAACTTTAATAATTAATATTGGATATTTTTAGGCGGTTAAAAATCTAGAAAAAAACATAAAATTTGATTTTTTTAATTTAATAACTAAATAAATAATTTGGGGAGGTTGGAAAAGTTTTGGATGTACACTTGAATCCTTATGAATATTTGGCATGTCTGCCACGTGGCACTTAAGTAGACTTGGGGACCCATGCGCCAGGCTGGATTAAACTAATATTTTGATTTGTTTATTTGAATTAGTTGAATCTTTAATTAGCTTTAATAATTAATATCGGATATTCTTAGACGGCTAAAAATCTAGAAAAAACAAAAAAAAAATGATTTTTTTAATTAATTTAGGTTGGAAAGGTTTTGGATGTGCACTGGCACTTAAGTAAACTTGGATGTCCAACGCGCCAGGTTGGATTAAATTAATATTTTGATTTGATTATTTGAATTAGTTTAATATTTAATTGGCCTTTGAATTAGTTAGGTCTTTAATTAATGTTTTTGTTTTATTTAATTATTCATTTTAATTTGTTTTGTATTCAATTGATATTTTGACTGGTTTTGTATTTAGTTAATGTATTTCAAAGATGAGGTAGTTATCATTAAATAATATTTTATTTAAATTGGAGGGTAGTTAATATAGTTTAGGGTACGTAAGCAATTGAAGAAATTCACTTTTTACAACATGCATTGACTAGGTAGAGTGTTTGTTTTGGAATTTTCAAAAACAGAATGTGATAAAGACCAATGATAAAAGGGAACGTATGGAGGGGGGACATTTCATGTGGAAAATGACGTCACTTTGTCGTCTTCATTTGAATTTCCAAACATACCCTACTCTAAGGAAGTGGGAGGAACGTTGAACAATAGTGGATATCAAGCTCTTTCAAATGGTTTCAAACTTTGAAATATAATTTTGTTCTATTAAATAAAAAAAATTAATAATATTTGTTATTCCTAAATTTTAGGAACATGTTGAATGGAAAAGACAACAAACTTCAAAATATATATTTTATATTTAAATATAAATATGATATAAAGATATAAAAAAAAGTTTCATATATAAAATATATGTTGAGGTTTGTTTGTTAACATTTATTTCTTATAATTGTTTTTCATTTCTTCACCTTATTCTACATGCGACATCATGGTGATGGATCACGGAGCGTGATTTGAAACGTTGATGAAAAAACTCACGCACAATTGAATGTAGAAATAGGGGAGAGGACCTAATAGTTGAGCTTGTTCCAATAGTTGTGATAGCACTTGTTGATTTAATGCCCAATATTTTTGACAATATTGCATCAATAGTTGTGACTTTAAAGTTGTTATTATTAATGATGACTACCCATAATTGAATGAAATGTATTCCTTGGATCTAAAAAGCAACAAATCATGTGATGCCACATTAGCGCACTATTAAAACATGACTTAGTGCACAAGTATCGATTTCACTTTTTTGGCCCTTTCTTAACACCTTGGCAAATAAACATGTTGATGTGGCATCATATTTGATGATGTGGCCCTAAAACCTTAGTTATAAGCAAGGGACTTGCAAACTAAGTTGTTGTAAAAAATTAAGAGTGATTTGAGATTTCCACGTAGGATTTTGAGAAAGGCAAAGTTAGGGTGCTCGACTATTGGCTCCTATCCCCTAGCAATTATCAACAATATGGAATGTGGAAATGTAGTATTATTAATTTATTTTTATTTTTATTTTTTTTTAGACCTCGCGCTTTACCACTAGAAGCTCTCGCCAATCAAGCTAGGCCCCTAGCCCATATAGTATCATTAATTCATACCCTTCATGGGAGGGAATTATGTTGGAAATCTAAACAACTAGAGACACTGAGGATCAAACTATCAACAAGCTTTTCTAAAAAGATGTGGGGACTCCAAATTAATCCCATCTTTTTCCAAAGTTTCTCATCACCTTTAAAGCACCAGCATGAAGCATATTTTCTTCTACATAGGTTTGTCCCTTCGAAAGGCAAACATCAAAGCTATAAGATCATTAACCGATCATCTAAATTCAAGACTTCTTCTACTCTATCTTAAACTTGTAGCTTCACTATGCTGGGACATTTGGATCTATTTGGATACAACTTCTTATGCGAGGGCCAAGGAGCAGCAAGAAGATTGCATCAAAAAACAAAAGAAAAAGTTTAATAATCTACAACATAAGTGTGTTTCCTTCATTTCTTCACTCTCATCAGAAGCTCAAGCATCATCATTTTCCACTCTTGTTCCTATTTACCTATCTTGTTATGAACCTCCATCTCACACTTCTAAACCGTATCCCTGCTACAACCCTCCGAACTATTTTCCTTCCTCTTCCATCGGTCTCACTCAAGAGAAAACCATGGTTGAAAATGTTTGTCTTCTTTCTACCTCAAATGGTGGGGCCTCCCATCTCTCTTCTTCAGAACCTTTTATGTCTTGTTCTATTTTCCAACTATTCTCATCCCCCGACAAGTGTGTAGATTCTTATATTCATCCATCTTGGCCTCCTCCACACCATCTTGTTGCCCTTCCTTTGGGTTTTCCCTCTTCGCACAACCACCTGACCCACCCTACCACCTTACAGCTTCATCTCTCTACCAACTCTTCCCCTCTATCAACTCCTATGAGTCATCCCTTCACCCAAGATAGCAACAGATGTCAAGTCTTTGTATCTCTTGGAGATCTCCCTAGCAATAAACTAGTAGCAACTCATAACATCCTCCAACCTGTGCACCAAATGCAATACCTCGTCTAAGTCAACAGACCAACAATATTTAGCTTCCAACATCTCCCTGCTATTATTCCCAAATATTGTAATTTTAACTACTTTTTAGAATCTGATATTTGTGTTCCTATCATTAATGTCTATGAAAGTACCCTTTTACATTTTTGTGCACTTTGAGCCCCTTTAGTTGTTGGACTTTGACCAATCACCACCTCTTCCATTAGTTTCTCCCCCTCCCATCTATCCTCATCCCTCCACACATCCTCCTTAAAAGAGATGACACCTCCTTCAACTATTCTAACTAGGTCCTCTATTCACAGTAATCCCTCTCCTCATGCCAACCACCTTTGTTGGCACTTGTAGGCCCCATGCCTTGCCTGACACAAACCAAACCTTGAATTCTCCTAATTTCTCAAGTCAAAGTTATAGTCTCCCGATCCATCCTACAAATTCCCCTAAGCCTCTTCTTATTCGAGAATGGGAAAGTAAGATGTGATCTTAGGTCCCCTTGCCCTTAGCTTTCCAAACATAAGTCTTGGTTTTCTTTGTTCCCCCAATTCATTCCTCACATGGACTTCCTCATCGAAATTAAGAGCATTGTATGTTCACTTCCTTCAAACTTGGCATAAGAAGTTGGGCAAGATTGTGTCAAATCTCTGAGTCATGCCAAACTACCTAGATGCAACATACCTAAAGTTGAGCATTTGGCCTTTAGCAAGTTAATGAATAATAATGACCTCTTTGTTGCTAAAGTTGATAAAGAAAATGTTGTAGCCATTATGAATAGGCAAGACTATATTTAAAATATTTTTGACCTTCTCTTTGACACTTCTAGCTATAAAATCTTATCCCATAACCCTTAGCCTAGATTTTAAAAATAAGTTAAATCGGCATTAGCTAGCTCTTCCATCAAAGATCCAACTTAGAAGAGCATTTTACCTTTCAAGGAAGTGATCCCACGTATTTAGAGGGTTCCCAAAATTCATAAATTCAACGTCCCTCTCGAACCTGTTATTGACACTATAAGCTCCCCAAGTTACAAGTTGGCTTCTTTCCTTGCCAAATTAATCAACCCTCTCATGAGAAAAACTGACTCCATCAAGGGTTCCACTCATTTTCTTCAATTTATCAAGGGCAATAAATTAAGAGAATGACCTCTTGGTAAGTTTTGACATAGTCTCCCTCTTCACAAAAGGTTCCTATCCTTGATGTGTTGGAGATTGTCAAGCTCAAATCCAATGATGAAGTTTCTACCTTGGTTGAATTATGCTTAAGATCTACATTTTTATCTTTCCAAGAATTATCTATGAGAAAGTTGATGGTGTATCTACATGGACTCTCTCTTTTCACCCATCATGGAGAATCATTACATGAAACATTTTGAAGAAACTTCCTTTCACTCCTTCCCGCTCAAACTAAGGTGGTGGAAATTCTATGTGGATGATACCAATATTTGTTGGCTACATAGTCCTATAAAGTTAGAAAAATTGTATGCACACCTCAACAACATAGCTCATTGCATGTCCTTCACTAAAGAGCTTGAATCGGACAACCAACTTCCTTTCATTGAGATTCTTCTCCTCAAAAAATCAGATAGTTCCCTTGTTCATCATGTGCTGCATAAAGTTACCCACACTAACCTCTACCTACTCTCCTCATCACATCACCATCCTGGGTTGATCTCTACTAAGCACAAAAGATCGGTGTAGACAACTCAATGCACTCTCTCGATTGGGCAACTAATCCCACATGAGTAACCTAATGTTCTAAAAGAGGCTCATTTAATTATCAACCAAGGATGTATATACTTGGATGATGCTAGCACTATACATGTAGTAAAGGACTCTTAAGTTGTTTATTAGTTGTATAAAGGGAACTAAAAGCTAATGAAAGCATAAACAATACTAAATGGAAATTATATCTATATAGAAGTGGTTGTGGGTAGCTTGGTAAGTTGACTCGGCAGTGGTTGTGAGTGAATGATGTAATGACTTGGTTGCAACCTACACTCTAATTATCAACTATGCTAACAAATTACATAAACTGAATAAACCGTAGCAATGCATTTAAAAATTTAATAACAATCTAACTAATGTTTTAAATATATGAAACTAATCTAAGAGAGAATTAAACTACCTCAAATGGCCCTTGCTTGAGGAGATGTAACCTCAAATCACAAACAATCCATTAAGTCAAAACATTGCTAATCACCCTCTTTATTCAGATTGATCAAATTTATAACATCAACAGTAGCACTCAAAAACCTAGGTTGAAATCTAATCTAGATTACATATGTGTGTTCAAGAAGATCCTCAGCTTAGGTAAATTTGGACTTATAAACAGTCCGCAAGAGTGGAAAATTTACTTTCCTAATCATATTGAGAACATGTGTCGATCTTCCTTGGTACTAAGGATGACTTATTCCAAAGAGAAACTAAAATAACTAACTCTAACATGATTCCCACTCCAAATTGGACTCTTTATTCAAAACGAAAACAACAAGACAAGAACATGCAAAAATTCATGCATGTGGGTTTATGAAACACAACTCCATCATCCTAAAGATTCCTATAATCCTTTTGTGCATTTAAATTGCAAGTTAGTTAATATAGTTTGGAGTATGTAAGAAATTCAAGAAATTCACTTATACAGAATGCATTGACTAGGTGAAGTGTTTGTTTTGGGATTTTCAGAAAAAACAGAGTGTGATAAAGACATACGATAAAAGGGAATATTTCAAGAGTGGACATTACATGTGAAAAATTATTTCAATTTGTTGTCTACATTTGAATTTCCAAACATACCCTACTCTAAGAAGTGGGCAAAAGATGGAGATACATTGAAAATAGGAAGTATCAAGCTCTTTTAAATGGTTTCAAACTTTTAAATATAATTTTGTTCTAATAAATTATATTTTTAATAATATTTGTTCATTTTAAATTGTAATTATAATGTGGTAGTATGTTAAATGGGTTTGATTTTAGAAATTTTCATGGTTAAATCATATTTGAGTCGGAGTAGTACAAGTATGGGGGATCTCTTAGAAGTTAAGTGGACTATTTATTCTCATGACAGATGGGTTCTTGTGAACCACTACTCATAAATGTGGGTCAATGAGTTTAACTCAAAAACAACATATTTGAATTGTGATGGAAATAGCATGATGTTAGTTTAATGTTTATATTCAAAACTATTTAAAGAAATGTATTAGTTTATAATGATTGTATTGTTATAATTTGTTAAATCTTTAATTTGAATAACTTAGTTGAATTGAAATGAATTGAATGATTTTAATTACGTGCACGAGACCGAGCGGTCTAAGGGACCAAGAGATCCAACATTATTCCACTTTCATGTTTCTTTCCATATTGACTCTTCTATTATGTATCATCAACATACAATACAATGTATAGAAAATGATAACCATCAGATCTATAATAATTGCAGTGATCTAATTTAGAACGTTGAAATCCAAAATTTAACACATATATATCAAATTTTTGGTACCACATCCTAGGACTCTATTTGAGGCCATACAAAGATTTATTCAATTTTCAAACCAATTGACTTTTACCTTTTACCACGTAGTGTTATGGTTCTGTCATATAAATATTCTCCTCCAAATCACCATGAGGAAAAGCATTTTTCACATCCATTTTCTCAACCTCAAAATTATAACTAGCAACAATAGTGTTATCACTATTTTGAACTTGGGTGATTTTGTTCCATAGATGGCTAAGGTCTGCAAAATTGTGCTTAGCACTATTTGTTGCCTCTGAGTTTGTGGGTCTAAGGGTTTAGGGTTTTTGAAATTTAACCCCTTGCTATGTCTTGGAGTCCCTGTGTTCTTTTTCGAAGTTACTTTTTCCACTTAAGTGGAAGGGTCGGTCCATCGTGAAAGGGTCCCCCCTTTATGTCTTGCCTTAGGCGGGTCTCGATTAAATGTTTTATTTTTTACGCCCTTTTCCTAAGTTTTCATGTCCTTGTCGGGCTCTGTAAAGATCGTGTAAGTTCCAATAGATCTAACGGTGCACACGGTCTCGCGAAGGAAATATGCACGAGGTTTATCCTTCGCGAAGTAGTGAAAGCCTGGCGGGCCCCGGATGTTAAGTGAATCCTCCGATTAAAGACCGTTCATCTTCAAGAAGATCTGATGGTCAGCGTTGTTTTGCCCGGCAAAGGTGTCTGATGTTTACCTTACGCGAAATGGTGAAAGGGTAGTGGGCCCGACGGAAAGATTGCTTAAAAGGTAAGAAGGGTGCATCTTGCAGAGATCAAACGACCTGCGTTGTTTCGCTAGGCAAAAGAGCATGTGTTTTATCCTTCGCGAAATAGCGAAAGGATAGGTGGGTCCGGTAGGTAAGCAGTTTGTGGTATTAAAGGTCGATCAACTTGGAGTTGATCAGATGGTGCGCGCGGATTCACAACCAAAAGTAGCCCGAAGTTTACCTTTCGTGAAGCAGCGAAAAGGTGGCGGGCCTGATTAAGGTGGTCACAAAAGGGCTAATGGACGATCATCTCTTAGACGATCTAACGGTTCGCATTGATTCGCGAAGAAAAGTTGCCAGGGTTTTATGCTTCGTGAAGTGGCAAAAAGGTAATGGGCCCGACTTAAGGTGACATGGAGAGTAAAAAAGGTGCACCTCAGAATAGATCTGACGATCTGCGTTGTTTCGCTGGGCGAAGTAGCATGCAATAAACTCTTCGCGAAGCAGTGAAATGAGTTGGCGGTTACATGGCCGGTGATGTGGCAATGCAGTTGGACGTCCAGCTAGGGCAAAGGGGTGACTCGTTAGCTGGACACATGGCTCTTAAGGATAGTGTAGGGCCCTCTTTGGTTAAGCGGTGATGGTGTTGAAATTTATGATAAAGTAGAACACGTGGCAATCCAGATGTGGAGCCCAATGGAGTTCTTGAACAAATAAATGACTGACACGTAAGAATTATCTTCTGGTGCTCAATAAGGCAGGTGGATTCCGTGTGGAGGGCCCACTTACAAGGATTAAAGGTGTTAAAGGTGGCTCATCTTAAGAGGGATCCAACGATGGGCGTTGTTTCGCAGCCGGAAGATGCAAGGCCTTTAAACTTCGCGAAGCAGCGAAAGCCGTTAGCGGTAATGACTCCATACGGTTAGTGAAAAGACAAGTGGTCACCGTGTAGAGTAAAGGTCGAGCAGATGATAGAAGATCTGATGAATGGCGCTATTTCACATGAAAGAAATGCGTGAGGTTTAGCCTTCGCGAAGCAGCGAAAAGAAAGTGGGGCCCTGTTTTAAGCAACTCGACTCAGGTAAGGTAAAAGGCGTGCAGGTTTCTCAGGATGCAAAGGACGTCATTGTTTTGCGATGAAAAGGTACGAGAATTTTAACCTCTACAAAATAGCGAAAGGTGAAACACTTAGAAAATTTTATGATCCGTTGGAGCCATTTTTTGAATTCAATTGCAAATTCAATTCTGAGTTGATTATCGAAGCATGCGGTTTTAATGTCTCAATTTAATGCTCAGTTGTCGTATTAAGCTCACATCAATTGAACATCAGCATCATTTTGAAGAGTTTTGCAAAGGAGTCGGTGCACTGTGCGAGTTTCTTCAAGCAATTAGTAAGTTTCTGCATACTGTTTAACTGTTATAACTCGAATTGGTATCACTGCATACTTGTTTTTCTCAGAAGTTTGTCCAAATTTTAATTGAGAAACTGCAATTTTGGGATGGCACCAAGAAGGGATTTCACAGGGAAAGTGAATTACCAGGACAGAGCTATCTGTGATGATTTTTTAGAACAATTAACCGTGTCCACAAATGTCGTAGCCAAAATTAAAGAATTGGTACCCAAAGCCCCCCGTCTAAGAATTGGAGACGGTTTGTATGACAAAGGCAACTGGTTGAGGGATCCACGGATAGGGATATCAGGTCTAGGACTTTTTAGGGTGGGTTTTGGTCAAAGATATGCCTCTACTCCAATGAACAGTATATGGGAATTAGACGTGGGAAAGCTCATAGTCCCTAGGGTTTTCATGGATGTAGATTTGTTAACCCAGATTGCACACAATTATGACCCTGTGGCTAGATGTATCAGGAATGTGAATGGAAGAGCTTTAATTGAAATCAATGATGATGAATTTAGGAAGGTGTTTAAGCTCAGTGAGGTATCAAATTACTTAGAGCCTATCAATTTTGAAACATTGGCCCAAGTCTACAATGTGCAGAGAGATCACCTCAAGAGTGGTCCTTTGAAGGAGTTTTTTGTCAAAATAGGAGGGCTAACTGTTGTAGGCCCTAGTACCATGTAACCCTTCTCTCTGAATTTGTTTGCTCTGAGGGCTAAAGGGATGTATTGGTCACTTTGTCAGATTTTTGGGGAAGATGCTGAAACCACCATGCCAACCTATTATATGCTAATGATAGCATAAATTTTAAACCCCTCTTTGGCAATAACATTTGATAATGCACCTTATCTCATTGATGCAATCCATGTAGGACTGATAGGGATAAAAAGTGGTAAGGTAGACAGACCTTTTGGATGGTACTCCCTTCTCATGCATATGTTTTTATTTAAAGGTGATGATTACTTCGCTAGTGAAATGGATTTAGTTAAGGAAAAGGATGGTGAAGAGATGGCTGTACAATTGTGGAGCACCATTTTTTCCTGGGATAGAGAGGATGCCAGCTACCTAAAGTTTGACAGATGCTTTACATCTAAGATTAGGATTCTCTTATGCTCTGAGAACCCTAGGATCCCCAAAGCTCTTTTAGAATTCCTTAGGCCTGAGGAATTTGCTGAAGGTATCAAGATTGTGCACAAGTGGGGTGACATATACTTATACCCTGTCTCTACAGTTTTCAGAGTTTATGGTTTCAGAGGAACTCCATATTTATTTCCCTATCAAGTCCCATTGAAGATAGGAATTACAGAGGTCCTAAGGCAAATTGGGGGTGTGCAAGAGGCAGAGCTAACAAATAGGGGAAAAGGGACCATTTTCCCAACTGTCACTATGGCTCATCAATTTGTAATCACCAAGGGTGGTTGGAAACATTTTGATGACTTCTTTCAACCATATGGGTTGTCTACTGCAGTATCCAGGTTTGCTGACCCTAAGGAGTTCAGGAAGAGAGCAGTATGTAAAGATAGGCCACATCAATTCCATTTTCCTGAGGATCTAATTAGAAATGAATTCAATTTGGATGAGCAGGAATTGAGGAAAGAAAAGTGGGTGGCATACAAAAGGGCTCTTGATTTTATTCATCAATTTGATAGTAGTTATGACCCTCCGTCTAGCTTTAATCCCTTTGAGGAAAACATTAAATTCCTAATTCTTTATTTTGAAGACCTAATGCAAACTTTGAAGGAAAAGAGGGAAGCTATAATAAGAGATAATCCTGACAAGGCTAGGTTGGTGTTAAGTAAGCCTGCCTTTGCTAAGGCCATCCCTCCAGGTAATTATGTAATGCATAAGAAGCCAAAATATAGTGTGTTGATGCCAGTAATAGGTGAGCCCTCTACTTCAAGAGGGAAGAGAACAATAGAAGATGTCACTGACATCCAAGACTCCCCTAAGAGGCAAAGGGTGGGGAAAGAAGTGCAAACAGGTGAACCTTTGTATTCTCCATCCCAATCCCCTATCCATATAGGAGATGAATAGGTAGTGGCCGAACAATTGTTGCAGTTAGGGAGTCTCGGGGAGATTGCCTACACATATGAGGAAACACAAGAAGGGATGCCAGAAGAGCCACCGAGTGCTGAGATGAACTTAACTGTAGATGAGTTCAAAGGCAAAGAGTTAGACCCTACTGTCAAGCAAGCCAGTGAGGAGTTCCTAGCTGATAGTAATTTTGTCACAACAGGGGCCTTCATGTAATTTGTTTGGAAGAAAAACATTGAGCAATTCAAGGCAAGGTGTGAAAAGAGACAGAGTGAGCAGCCTCACAAAGATGCAACTTTGGAAGAGGAGGAGGTGAAACAAGAAATGATGGCAGAGTTCAAAGCCATTACTCCTGAAAAGGGGAGAGAAATGGTGTCAAAGGTTGGTGTTCTAATCCTCCCTGAATGGGATATAGCAGATGCCTTGGTACTTGAAGTAGTCAAAAAAGAAACCAAGCCTATGGAAGGAGTGACATTCAGCAAGGATAATGCTACTTTGATCATGTGGTCCTTAAAGAGGGATGAGATTAGAAGAAGGAAGGATACCTCAGAATCTAATTTTCTTGGAGGGATGATTGTTAAAAGAGTCCAGGACACAGGAGTGGTGGAAGTTGCTAGCACAGTTCTTGAAACTGCAAAATTCAGTGTGGCAGTGGCTGAGAAAGAAGCTAAGGAGAGACCTGATCTCCAAGTAAAAATAGAAACAATTCTAATGGCTTATAATGAAGCCAAAAGGGAGGTAGCCAACAGTGATAGTGTTATTGCTAGACTACATAATCAATTGGCAAGCCAACACCAAGGAGGTGAATCCTCTACTCTGATTATTGCGTCTTCTCCAGCAAGACCTCCACCCACCAGTCCTATTGCTGAATTTCCCCCTTCTCCCATGACCTCTGGTTTTCAACCAGCAAAGAACATTCAACATGAATTGGAAAAGTTAAAACAGGCTCAAGCCCTGTTTGCAAATAAATATGAAGAAAAGGTAAAGGCCACAGTTTTGAGTTTTGTTGATACAGTTGGAGCTCCCATTGTGCACACTAACATGAAAAGAATTTTGGATATTTTGAGTGAGTTGAATGAAGACAAGGCTAGTGGATGCCTAGAGAAGTGGATCTAGAACTTATGTGTGCATCCTATGATGAGGCAAGATCTGATGCCATTATTAAATCCACATGTGAGTTAGCAAAAGGCATGACCAGGCTAACAGAAGGAAGGGATGGTGTAGAGAGAAAAGCCAACTTGTACAGGAAGTAATATACTGAGCATAAGTTTGAATTATTTCCTAGGGGTTTTGTTAGTCCAAATCAGTTGAAGGACAAACAAGTATGGCTTGATGAGATGGGAGCTAACTTGTCTTTAAGGGTGAACGAAATTATTAATACAGATAACACATCCTTGTTTGTTAAGACAATTGAAGAAATAGAGAAGATAAAGTCACACTACAGTTTTTTGGAATCATAGGTTAAGAAAGTGAGAAACTCTTGGAAAAGGTTAGTTAAGTTGAAAGAAAAAATTGTTAGTTTCTCATGGCTTGTTGATGATGTGTTCCAAGAGTGGACCAAAAAGTATGCGGTGCAAGAATAGGAAGTCCTAGAATAGTTAGAAGATGTTGCAGTGGAGCAACAAATTGAAAAGGCCATTGGGATTGAAAGTAACGTGTAGCTTCTTGTTGAAAGAAATTACGGTTGTAACAAACTATTTTTAGGAATGTCTGAAGCTTGTATGCATCCATATTGTTATAAATGGATACCAAGACTTAAGAAAAGATCATCACAAGAATTTGTAAAGAAACTCTGTTGAAATATATCTAGGTTTTTTCTAGTCCTCTCAGAGATTACTTTGAATTATGTAACATTTTCAAGAATGAATATGAATATACAGATCGAAGTTTCAGGCCTAAATCTTCTTTGTCTTCTAGTGTGCATTCATTAGTTTGTTGGTTTCATTTGGATAATTTAGGGTTGTTCAAATGAGCATGGATTGTAAGGCAATCTTATAGACATATTTTTGGCTTTTCTCTTCAGGAGAGGGATTAAATGTGCATGAAATATTTCTGTCAGTAAATCAATTGTTTGCTGCTTTGAGTCTAATGAATTGTTTTAGTTAAATGGGAAACGACCTATGTATATGTTAGGCATGTATGGGGTTCATGAAAGCCGAAATGATGAAATGTATGAGAATGTTCAGTTTTGAAAACTCTTGCTTGATTTAGGTGACGTTGTGGCTTGGATAAGGCACTGATGCAAGTTATGAAATTATTTCTATTTTTCTTGAGGATCAATACTGAAAATGAACACAAGTTTTTCTTTTAATGTGTCAGTTCCATTGAGGTGATGAAATCCATAGGTTTTTAGCATTGGTTTACTGTGGATCTCAATTTAAAAGTGTGAAAGTTTTCACAAAGGGTATACCCACCTGAGCTTTGGATAAGTTCGAAGTGTAGAAGGTTTTGTTGAAAACCTTGTTATATGTTATTCTGGAATTCTATTTTCTTGGTGCCCTCTTCATATGCAAACAGAGTTATCAAATCTTCTTATAGGGAGGAAAGGAGAGAATCAGAATTTGAGAAAAACAAATAGAAAGCAAAAATCTAATGGATGTAATTTTTACAAGAAGAGAAAATATCTCACTATAATCAAAGCCCTGAACTTGAGTGTAGTCTTTCACAACCAACCTTGCTTTATACTTCTCAATACCTCCATTTGAACCTATCTTTTCCTTGAACACCCATTTACAATCAATAGGTTTTCATCCTTCAAGCAATGGTATAAGATCTCATGTATTATTCTTTTTCAAAGATGGAATTTCTTCATCCATAGAAATTTTCCAAGATTCTACATCATTTATGCCTAATGCCTCTTCTATAGATCCAGGTTCATCCACATTAGTATTCAAAGCAGAAATACATCTCCAATAATCAGGTGATTTTCTATGTATTGAAGACCTTCAAACAAGCCGAGTTGGAGGTTCTTCCTCCTCTTCTAAATATTTAGAGCTAGATGAGCTCTCCTAAACTTATTTTCTATCTAGAGTTATTAATTCAACTTTTTCAAGTTTGGAAGGAAATTGAATCACATCTTCCTGTTTAGTTTGTTTTGGTTGCAATGTAACAAAATGAGGCTTACTTTCTCTAATAATAACACTTGTATTATGTATTACCTTCTATACAAAAATGTCCCAAAGCTTGTATCCTTTCATACCAGAACATTATCCAATGAAGATACATCTAATAGCCTTGTTCTCCAACTTTATGTGCTTCTCATTTGGCAGATGTGCATATGCCTCGCAACCAAAAACTCTAAGATGTCTCTGTAGACTCCTAAAATTGTCATGTCTAATTAAATAAATATCTTTATTTATTTAATTATTTTAGCCTAACTCTTCTATTAACTGAATAAATCTTTATTTATTTAATTAATTCACTTATCCTCTTCTAGCCTTATTTCTCATTTAAATAAATACTTTTATTTATTTAAATTGTCCTTTCCTAAATTAAATAAATACTCTTATTTATTTAATTAATCCCACTTCTTCTATTAATTAAATGAATCTTTGTTTATTTAATTAATTCATTAACCTTTTCCACCTATGACACATGACATTCATCTCTTAATTCATACACTACCTACCCTCTCATTATTTTCTTATTTCCTCTACACCCTCTAATCATAGCCAACCATTTATCTTTTACACCTCTTAATCTTATCCCTCCATTTCTTAGGGTGTCTTCTATATAAGGAGATGCTTCCTTCATTATCAAACCCCCGCTGACTAATAAATCGACTACACTACACTTTCGAACTTTCATATACAATCCCACTTGCAACCACATTTTTCGTTCTTTGTTGAGCTCTTGTGCATATAAAATCTGAGAGCAAATATATCAAGCAAGATCAATGGAGATAGGAAGAATGAAGATCCAAACCCTATTGGGCATGCAATGGTATAATCTTTGTGATTTCATTTGATTTGCATTATCTTAGGAAATCTTCATATGTTATGGTGGATCTTTGTTGTTGTTAGGCTAGGGTTTTGTGGTTGAATTCATTTAGTCTTTCAATATTGTTGTATCCATTTTCACCGTAAACATTTTGGCACGCCCGGTGGGACTCTTGTCCCTTTTTGCATTTAACATCTTTTGTTGCAGATTTTTTGTTTTTAAGTTGCAGATCTAACATTTACGACAACATTTCGATATTTTCACATATGCGTACATTTAGATTGCATTTTTTATTTTCTGTCGTGTCTATGACATCTAGAATCACGTTTGCACCTTCGGCATTATTTTATTTTTTGTAGATTCCAGGAAACGTGTATGTGTTTCCTATTCATGTCTGTGAGGCCTCCAAATGCGTCTATGTTCAGGAGCCGCGTCTATGTTTAGGAACTGCGTCTGTGTCAGATCTAGCCGCGTCTATGCATTTATATAGCGTTTGTGTTACTTATAACCGTGTTTGTGTTCAGCTGTTGCATTTTGACATCTTTGATTCAGTTTTTCGATATTCGGATTTCAGATCTGGTTTATATTAAGCTAACATCTTTAGATCTAACAAAATTGGTGCAGCTTGTTTTGAAAGCAAAATCATTTTGTTGAAGGCCCCTATTTCACAAAGTCTTTTGGATCTAAAAATTTACCTAACTTGTGTGCTTGCAGGAAGGGGTGATCATTTGAAACAAATCCAAACTACTAATGAATCTTTGTTGCAGGATCTTAGCAAGGGTTTTTGATCTTTCATTGTGTGCCTTGTTTTCGTAGATTATCAAACACTTCAATTGGTGCACTAAAATTGAACTAGTGTCTTTTGTGTCTTGAGCAATAGGCTCTTTTTGTTTAATTTTTAGAGGGTTTGTCTCCCTGTGTGGTCATTAGGACTACTAGTGAGGAGAGAACGACCCAAGTGGTAGCGAGGAAAACCCACCTCTTCCGAACCACTATAAACAATTGTATTCATGGTAAAAACTATGGATAACGTGTGTTGATTAGTTCATACTGACACTATGTCTGCCCATAAACCCATTTGATCAAATTTATTTGATCATTTGTAGGGCGTAACCCCTACCAGCTGGGAGCCTTCTGTATTTACAGAGCTGAAAGTGTCGCATGTATGGCCACATGAGCGGATGCCCTTACTAGCACCTTTTTGTTTTAGAAGCCAAAATCCTTCTAGTTGTTGGGGTAGGAGGTTGGACCTTTGGAGCGGCCCACACACATACGGTTCTTAGTAGAGATACAAAGTTCACCATGAGTAGTTTTCATGGGGACTGATGCTTGGCTGCGCCGAGAAGTGAGTGCCGAGGGTGGAGCCAATGGGGTCAAGCATCTAAGTATCTGCTCTGAATAGCGTAGCCTCATGTGGGAATCAACAACTATTGTCCTCGCCAACCATAAGAATTGTGCTTGTCTTATTTTGACCAATCAAACATTCAAGACCAAACATTAAAACATCGTGTCTTCAAGTGTATGCAAAACATTTTTACATCAAACAACACACTTTTCTTTGAGTCATTTTGGGTCTAAACACTTGTGTCCTCTTGTCACGAAAAATAGTCAAAAACTCATATTTGGTCACAACAAGTCATTTCACAGATTGGAAAAATTGCACAAAGTTTTCAAAAACGCGTCTGTGTCTGACTTAACCGCGTCTGTGTCATAAAACTGCGTCTGTGAAGGGCAGAAATGTGTCTGTGTCCTTTTGAGAAACATTGCATTTACAAAATCTCATAAGCACGTCTGTGTCTGACAGAATAGCGTCTATGTCATTTAAGTGCGTCCATGTTCAGAATTGAAAAAAAAAACAAAAAAACTTTTACAATCCAGCAAACAAGAACAGTCAGTTTCAGACTTATTGAGCTTCCTAGGTATCTCTCTGGGTTTTCATCTAGCATTCAACCTGTCTTTGGGTCTCACAAAGTCCAACATTGCTTTACACCTTACATTACATTCACATTTGTCTAAACTTGAGTCAAAAGGTCACTTGCTTGTCCTAATCTTACTTTGTCAACACACTACATACAACAACATTTTGCTAAGTGGTCCCTCATCAAGGTCTATCACCTTTGGGTCTCATTTGGTCTTACTTAGAGTCAAGGTCAACTTACCTCATCAAGAGAAACCATCATCTCTTTGGAAGTCACACCTACTCTACTACATACATACTTGGTCTTACGCTTTAGACATTGCAAGTACACCTCAGATTCATTTACATTCCATCCAACTCTTGGTCTTCCATACTCTTTCCATTTTCTTTTAGTCTCAAACATCTTGGTCAATACCTAGTTCATGGTTGAAACCCGTTCCCAAAAATCTAGGAGAGAAAATAAAGAGGCTCAAGAGTCTGCAAACATGAGTTCCTATGAGTTTGAAAATGATATCTTTTTCAATTCTGATCATACTACATTACCTGACATGGATGCCTATAGAAACATTCCAAATGTTGAGAACATGGACACTACAAACAACAATGATACACACAATGACAATATGGACAACATTTCCATACATTCAGCAGAAGTGGAAGACACCATTATGGATCTCTGTTTCAATGGATTGGTTGAGGAAATAATGAGGAGAGATAGACAATATTTCTTACAAGTGATGGCACAAAGTGGAGCCAAGATCCCTCATGATTTTGACATGTCTCAAATAATGGAAAATTGACCTTTGCAACAACCTCACCTCAACATGGATCAAAGGAGGCCTAATAATGGAGGCAATAGAGGACCACATCTTGTGCCTAAATCACCATCATCTTTGTTTCAAGAACCAGAGGTCCCAAATACACATGGTCAAACATATGATACTCACCTTCGCAGACCATTATGGAAGTCTTATGCAAAAAAATATACTCAATCACATACCAATGCTAAGGATCAACCACCAAAGCAATTGGATATTCAAAGGCATGTTCAAAATTTGGACACAAGGAAACCCCATGTCAAATTTGGAGGCAACACACGAGAACAAACTCATGACATTCCTGTAGAGTATGGTATACATGGACAAAGCAGATATTCTGCTCCTCATCATGACTCTATACCAAGTGGTCCATATCTGCAGCATCATTAAAGACCTCTTCCATATGAACATGTGTATGACCAATATCATCCATATATGCAACATGCTCCTCCTCCACCCGGTGCTTCAGGCATGGGGTATGGTCCAAGAAGTCGGTCTCCACCTAAGAACAATTTGGAACAACAAATTAAGGACTTACAAAAGAAAATGGAGGACATAAATACACCGAAGCCAACTTGCACAATGAGAGACATATGTCCTTATCCATTTGACAAAAGCATTCCAATGCCTCCATTTCCTACACATTTTGTGATGCCTAAGTTTGATAAGTACAGGGGAAAAGGGGATCCTAAGGCACATATAAGACAATTTTTCACGGCTTGCATTGAAGTAGCAATAGAAGAGACATATTTGATGAGATTATTCCCACAGAGCTTAGGTGATCAAGCTATGGAATGGTTCTCCCAACTTCATCCTGGAATTAAGTCATGGGTTGACTTAGCAGAGGCATTTATCCAACATTTCTCATACAACATAGAGACAGACATATCAGTCACTACTTTGTGCAATACCAAACAAAGGGATGGAGAGTCTTTTTTCATCATTTTTACAAAGATGGAAAAATCTAGCCAGCAGATGCTCTTGTGAAATTCCACAAAAACAAATGGTAGAAATGTTCACCCAAAATGTTAACAAAGACATTGGATATGACTTGAGAAAAGCTTGTTTGTCCACCTTCAAGGACGTCATTGAAAAAGGCTTAGAAATAGAGAAGGTCCTAATTGAACAAGGAGTCATCAAAATATTCAAAGAAAACAAAGAGGACTTTAAAGGAAAAGACAAGCCAAGATTTTGGAATAAAAACAAGAACACAATCAATGATGGTGTTGTTGATGCCAATACAGTACGACCCAAAATCATTTTTTCGGGATCGAGCTCTACAAACAATCAAGTGAATACTCAAACAACTTCCAAATCATGAAGGAAGTACACCCCATTGGGAGAACCACTTGAGTCAGTCTTCAAAAAGCTAGTGGCAAACAAAATAATAACAATTCCAGATTTGCCTCTATATGAGCCAAAGGTCAAACAAAATTGGTGGAATGATGATGAGTATTGTGAATTTCATAAAAGCAAGGGTCATAAGACAGGAAATTGCCATTGACTAAAGAACATCATACAAGATCTCATTGATAGAGGTGACATTGAGATTGAAGGACACTCATCCAATCAAGAACATGAGATGTTTAAGGAACCATTCCCAAAACATGACAGGGGAAAAGCTAAAGCCACAGATGACCAAACCAACTATACCAGAGCATCTTATAACTATGATTCAACTATTAATCACATTTCAATGGACAATTATGTCTCTACCATCATCATCAAGGTCAAAACGCCTGAGAATTCTACCCATAGACCTAAGATTGTCCTAAAAGGCATTGGATCTTCTTCTGAACCTACCTCTGAATGTAATGTTACAACTCGCCGAGGTAAATTCACTTTGCAAGGTGCTCCAACTAAAAACACTGCTTCCTCATCAACTAAGCCTGAGTATGACCTTGTAGAACAGTTGGGAAAGACACCCGTGCTTATCTCAATCCTTGAGCTCTTATGCATATCCCCCGCACATAAATCCATTCTTGACAAAATCTTGAGAGACACTTCTGTCCCTACTGATCTGAACGTGGACCAATTTCAAGCCATGGTGGGATACCTTTCCATTCCACACTCCCTTACATTCACAGAAGTCAATGACGCCTCCGTAAGTCAGCCACATAATGCACCATTACACATTGAAGCCTTCATACACAAAAATCGAATAAAACGAGTCCTGATAGATGGAGGAGCAGGTCTAAACATTTGCACATTGAACACTATTAAACAATTGGGATATTCAGCTAAAGCTGTGAATTCTACAAACAAAATTACCATCAAGGCATATGATGATGAGGAGTGTTCATCCAAAGGCACAGTCACCTTGCCTCTCAGAGTTGGGCCAGTTACAAAGGATGTGGTTTGTCAAGTCCTAGACCTGGATCTCACATACAATATATTACTAGGACGTCCTTGGATTCATGAAATGAGGGCAGTCCCATCTACATATCACCAATGCATAAAATTTCCTCACAATGGAGTTGAAATAACTATCAAAGCTGACCCAAATCCATTCATATATTGCAACAATCTGCGACCTAGATCAGAAATAACAATCCAGTCAATCGAGAGGTTGTTCCATCTTCAACATATGTTGATCCAGAATCCTTGAAAGCTTCTACATCAAAACAAGCAGAGATCAAAGAAAAGTTCAAGTTTAAAGACATGGGATGTGGTGAGTATATCTTTCATGTTGATCAACTCCCACTATCTCCTAACACATTATGTCGACAAGAACAACTTATAGAGAAGTTGCAATGCCAAGGAATTGGGTATGAACCACCTAGTGTTGTGGCTACTAAGTCAGAATGCAAATCTCCTCTAGTGGTGCAAGCAACTCTTGATATCAATAGTCCTCAGAGTGGTTCCAACAAAGAATCTATTGAGTGTACTACCAGCCCTCTTGAGAACTCACATAGCCTTACCATTTCATCCACTCATTCCATTTCCACTTCTCTCCCAGACTTGGATCAACAAGAATTACAAAAGCCCTTACTCATTGGGGATGAAAAATCAAGCTATGAACAGAAAAAACTAAAAGTCAAAACTAAAGAAAAGTCCTTCAGTCCAAATCAAAATCAAAAGCTATTGGACTCTGAAAAAATCAAGGTCAAGGATAAAAATTCTATGAAAGAAAAAGAGAAAGAGTTGATCTCCCCTAATATCAAAATAACTGGGGGCAAAAGTTCTAAAATTTTAAGTCAAAAAGAATACTTGTTGATCCTAAGTCTCCATCATGCTATCCTACTTTCGCTTCTTTTCACAATCATAAGCCTTCATCACTCATCCACTTGTTTCACACATCCATTCCCTTCTAGCAATACATCATGGACCTTTAATGAAGCTTACTCAAAGGACTTTGCTATCAGGGATGCCCAAACTTCTTTAGGTGACACACATATGGGCAAACGTAGTCCACACACTAGTAATTCTATCTCAGTTCCTTTATCAAGAAAGACAGTCACTTGAGCTACACATCATTCAGTAAAGGAACAACACAGCTACAATCATAAGGTTAAGCCTCATACATTTGAGGTAGGTGACTTAGTTCTCAAAGAAAATCCTAAAAATCAACAAGACATAGAGAAGAAGGGCAAATTCAAACCAAATTGGCTTGATCCTTACATCATCACAACAACCTATGGATCTAGTGCATATCACCTCTCAACCATAGAGGGTGAACCTTTGGAGGATTCTATCAACAACATGCACCTTCACAAGTTTCACACATAGCTCTTCAGAGTATCCTAATTTAAAAATACAAAAAAATCAAAATATATCAAAGATACAAAAAAATCAAAATATATCAAATATACAAAAAAAAATCATAAAAATAAAAAATCGTTACTTGGTGAAAACCTGGAAAATAGGCGCCTTGTGACACAAAAAAAAATTGAAAAACAGAAAAAACATTTCGTCCAACGGTGAAAACCACTTCGGTGGTGCCCTGGGCAAGTACCATGGTGAAAACTGGGTCACCGGCGCCATGTGTAGAGACATTGCTCCTCCCTCCTTCAGGATTCCATCTCATCCTTTCACTTTGCACACACTCACGACCTATTCATTCATAACAAACTTACCCATTCCCATCATGGCTTGTTATTGATCTACCTAAGATTGGTTAGCCATTCATAATAAACATTCATTTTCATCCCTTTCCATTCATAATAAATCAGCTCCTATCTATGGCTAAGGCAAATCCTACGTCTAGTGATGGATGTGGAACTGAGAACATCGCTTGTTCTGAGGAGCACAGTTTCTTCCAATTTTCTTCAGTCTATCCGCGCACAATCCATAATAAAGCAACATTTGCATCGCCAATCCGCAATAAAGTTTCATCTTCTCCACAATAAAGTATCAGTTTCATGGATTCAGTCAGTTTCAGATGAGACACAATAGCAACAATGGGATTCAACAAATCAAATCTTTCAAAAGATTCAGACAACATTACGGTTCAACGCTATCTATCCTTTTGTGAAAGTAAACATTGTGACCACAATCAAATAGACATATACAAGTGACAAGAGACACTAAACTTGAGGACTACAATGGATGTTGGTGTCGAGTCTTGGTTTTCTTTTGATTTTATCTTTCTGGTGACATGTCTTTTAGCTTTTCCGGGATGTCTCTGACTAGAGATTCTATCTCCAGGAGGTCTTTGACTAGAAAGGCGAGGATGGGTTATCTTCACCTATTTTCTTTGCTATATGTGGATTGTGTCTTAGTAATGCTATGACTTGTCCAAGGATATGAGGACACTGTGAGTCTAGTATGCACTGGGGCATTCCTTGTTTGTAACTGTCTGATCTCCATGCAAACGGGTACAATGACTTTCTGGGTCGAACATATGTCTCGATTGTCGTAACCTACTTGCCATAATAAAGCTCAATGATGATAACGCACAAGAAGCTCTTTCACTTTCATATCTTTTATCTTTCATCCCCCTTTCTTGATTGACCTCCATCGTCCTTCCCCTGTCCGTATAGCCTGCTATCACACGACTGAGTATAATGACATGCCAAAAATACTTGCATTTCATGTAGTTGCACCTACATTACCACATATTAAGCATACATACATATAGATATCACAATTGCATCACATCCTGCACACAACACATGTTAGCACATTTTACATTCTCATCATGTAAATAGTTATTTGCATTATCATATTCATTTTCATTTCACACATTCACATATACATAACATATCAAAAATATAAAAGAACAAAATATTGCATTTCATCATGTGCATATTTGCATCCATATCATAAGCATCATATAAACATGCATCACATAGAAGCAACATTACATAGGTACACATGCATATAGTTGCCACAAAGATGAATCATCTCACATATATATATATATATATATATCATAAGTGTCATGATACAATGATGTCAAAATACATATGGCTACACAGCGGACCCTCGTGTCGCCCTATCCAGACAGAGGAACCCACTGATCATGGTATCCCAAGCCACGTGTCCTGTCCTCATCTCCAGTCTGGGATCCTGGAACACTCGTCTTAGGGCATCCCTGTCTCCCTCTCGATCATAGGGTATCAACTCCCCATCGATCGGTATCCGCAATATCCTATATACATCCTCTAAGGTGACTGTCATCTCACCCATTGGCAAATGGAAAGTGCAAGTCTCTGAGTGCCATCTCTCAGCCAATGCAGTCAGCAACCCCATGTTCGCTCGAAACTCAGGCACATATAGAATGAATCGCAAACCCATAACCTCAATCGCTGCTCTGTCCTTAAAAGTCAGCTCTGGTCATAAACTCTGAGTCGATGGGAATCTCTCTCGTGACTCCAGCATAGGTAGGTACTCCTGCAGTCAAACAAATCAGTTGTGTTAGTTAAAGTGGCATTCACTGTTCATCACAAAATGTTGCTTATTATCCTAGTGCTTATGATACTCTATCCTAGTGACACTCACTGTTCATCACAAAATGTTGCTTCTATCCTAGTGACACTCATTGTTCATCACAAAGTGTTGCCTCTATCCTAGTGACACTCACTGTTCATCACAAAGTGTTGTTGTTTATCCTAGTGGTACTCCCTGTTCATCACAAAGTACTACGTGTCTTTGCACTCCCTGTTCATCACATAATGCTGCTCATATTAGCACTCCCTGTTCATCACAAAGTGTTGCTCATATCAGTACTCCCTGTTCATCACAAAGTACTATGTTTTGGTACTCACCGTTCATCACAAAGTGCCTCGATCTATCCTAGCCCTATCTGTTATTCTAAATCTTCCTTAGAGGACCTACTTGAGTGTATCCTCTCAGCAGCTTATCCAATCGACAACGTATGTTCATCACAGAACTGCCGATTTGACCTAGAAGACATAAACGCGCCTTCATGACATAAACGCGCTTACATATTGCACAAATGCGCTTGCTCTGCATAGACGCGCTTGAAATACACAGACGTGCCTATGCTCTGCACAGACATGCCCACACAACACAAACGCTCCTGAACAACGCAGACGCGCTCACATTTGACATAGACGCCTTTTCCTACACAGACACACCTAGCACAAACACAAACGTGCCTAACTAACCTAGACGCACCTGGCACCAGCACAGACACGCCTCAGCATTTTTTTGACCTTGTTTGACATACCTAAACGCACATTTATTGCTCTACCTGGCATGCATTAATGACAACATTTATTGCGGCAAAGTACAAGAAGGTTTTGTGGTACTTACCGACTCTCTTGCATCTGGTGGCCTATGAAATCGGCGAACGTGATCGAATCTATGAACCAATGCCATCGCTGCTGACTGCTGTTGCTCTCTACTTTCTCTGCACTTTGATCTCTTGGATGTGTGGATGACAATGATGATGGTTTTCCCTCTTGGTCCATTTTATAGACTGCCCTAGCCCTAGCCCTCATTTCTCGAGTCAGTCTTCATTATCCCGTGACTCTGTCACTCTATCCTATTCGATCAGTCCATTCTAGCCTTTCTTTCTTATCGAGAGATTGTCTGCGATCTTTCCAGACATTTTCATCCAATCTCTCGAGGGGGCATATCATTCCCATCTTGGGGCAACTTTGTATCAGTTCATATTATCTTCTTTGAAACAATGCGACAAGCTGCATTGTCTCAAAGAGGGGCAAAATGTAGACACCTAAAATTGTCATGTCTAATTAAATAAATATCTTTATTTATTTAATTATTTTAGCCTAACTCTTCTATTAATTGAATAAATCTTTATTTATTTAATTAATTCACTTATCCTCTTCTAGCCTTATTTCTCATTTAAATAATTACTTTTATTTATTTAAATTGTCCTTTCCTAAATTAAATAAATACTCTTATTTATTTAATTAATCCCACTTCTTATATTAATTAAATGAATCTTTATTTATTTAATTAATTAATTAGCCTTTTCCACCTATGACACATGTCATTCATCCCTTAATTTATACACTACCTACCCTCTCATTATTTTCTTATTTCCTCTACCTACCCTCTAATCATAGCCGATCATTTATCTTTTACACCTCTTAATCTTATCCCTCTGTTTCTTAGGGTGTCTTCTATATAAGGAGACGCTTCCTTCATTATCAAACCCCCGCTGACTGATAAATCAACTACACTACACTTTCAAACTTTCATATGCGATCCCACTTGCAACCACATTTCTGTTCTTTGTTGAGCTATTGTGCATATAAAATCTGAGAGCAAATATATCAAGCAAGATCAATGGAGATAGGAAGAATGGAGATCCAAACCCTATTGGGCATGTGATGGTATAATCTTTGTGATTTCATTTGATTTGCATTGTCTTAGGTAATCTTCATATGTTATGGTGGATCTTTGTTGTTAGGCTAGGGTTTTGTGGTTGAATTCATTTAGTCTTTCAATATTGTTGTATCCATTTTCACCGTAAACAGTCTCAATAAAGACTTATGACCCAACCATACCATCATGGGCATTTTATCAACAAGAGATGATGTAGGAAACATGTTAATGAGGTAGTAAGCAGTGGTAACAACTTCAGCCTAAAACTTTAGTTCTAAACTAGCACCACTCAACATACTCCTAGCCTTCTCCATCAATATCTTTTCCATTCTTTTTGCAACTCCAAACTACTATGGAGAATTCAAAGTTGTCTTATGTCTATTAATGCCATAGTATTTACAAAATCTATCAAAATCATTATAGAAAAATTCACAACCATTCCTCAAATATTTTTTTTCTTTCTATTCTACAACTCAACCATTGATTTAAAATCTTTAAATCGACTAAAACCTTTAAATTTACTCTTTATAAAATATACCCATGTCCTTCAACTATAATCATCAATAAATGAAACATTATATGTAGATTTTAAAATGGACAGAACATCTAAAAGACCAAACACATCAAAATGAATAAGATTGAAACCACCACAAGATTTATGAGAACTCAAGTAAAACTGAATGCGATTTTATTTATAATAATTTTTACATAATGCTCATAGAAATCAAAATTAAGATTACAATCATTCAAACAGTCAACAAGGTTTCTATTTTTCAAGGTCCTTAGAAGCTTTTATCCAATGCGGCCAAGTCTCTAGTGTCATAACATAGTCTTCCGTATAGGTAAATTTGCTTCAGTAGAAAGAGCACCCTTAGGTACTCAAAAGCCTTGACCATTTGCTGAAGGTGAAAGCCTCACATCTTCTAATGAAGTAGCCATAGAATTTTTTTCACATAATTGCTATTACACTCCACATTATATACATCTAGTTTATATAATGTGCCAAATTTGACACCTCTAGCAATAACCATAACACCTCTCACCATTTTACAACCTACATCAAAAAAGACTACCTACACACTTGCATCTATTTATTTTCTCATTGAATAAAAAAATTCATGCTAAAGCACGGATATGTAACACACCATTAACCCTTTTTACACTACTATCAAGAAGCCCGATTCAAACTTTACTACGACCAACAATATCTAAATGAGAATCATCACTCAAGTACACCTTACCTCCATTGTGTTCTTCAAATTCACGAAACTAATCTCTATTGGAAGTCATACGAAAACATGCACTTGAGTATATTAACCATACATCATGACCTGCATGGGTGACCAAAGTTGTACGAAAGTGTCTAGATTTACTGCAATTCCATCAAATGACTGGACTTTCTATGAGATTTAGGTATCCCCTTGTACTTAGATTTATCACACTTCTCATTATTCTTGCCTTTTTCCTTAGGTCTTCCACAAACAGTTAGGGCATCCTTAGCACTGATGGATACCTTCCTCCTCATCTCTTCAGAAAGAAAAGAACCCATCATATCTTCACTCTTCAAAACAATAGGAGTACTTCCTATAAGCATAACAAGAGAATCTCACAAATCAAGCAAAAAACAAAGCAATATTTGACATTTCTCCTCTTAATCCATATTGACACCAACAAATGCAAATTGAGCCACCAATATATTCAATGCTTTTAGGTGGTCTATAATTATTCCACCCTCTTTTATTCTCAAAGAATACATTTCTTCCTCAAGAAAATCTTATTGACTAAAGATTTGGCTTAATAAATCTCACTAAGCTTCTTCCATAACTTCTTTGCAGAGTTTTCCTCATGAAAATTGAATAAAATAGAATTTGCCAAGCATAATTTGATTAGACCCTTGGCTTTATATTCCATAACGTCATACTGAGCAACCACAATAGGATCTTCAAGTATGAATACTTTCTCATCAACAGCTTCCCATAGATCTTGATCTATTAACAGATCCTCCATCTTTTACTTCCACATCTCAAAATTATTTCTAGAAAATTTCTCCATCTCTATTCTTCTTGATGAACTTGCCATCTGAAAATTTCTACAACAAGATCACAAACTATCTTCTACACAAGCTCTCACTCAAATATGGATTTGTTCAAAAAACCCAACAACCCACAATTGAAACCAAAGGTGATCAGGATCTGATACCACTTGAAAGGAAGTTAAGGTAGTGAAACAAATTCCTACACTAATCTTCACAGGAGGATAATACAAAAAAAATTCAGATCTTTACAATAATTACATAAACTTAACATAAATAAACATAAATAGCATGCATATCACAACACAATTATTTGTGTGGGAGAAACCCTTTTGGGAGAAAAAACCCACACTCCAAAAACCACCCAATATATTATTTAAAAATCAACAACAAATTATAATATACTTGCAAAGCAAGATTCTCATAGGAGTATCACCAACGAAGATCTAAAGACAACTCAATAGATATCAAACCCTCTAAATACATCATAATACGCAGTTGTAATACAACACCCTCATAAAATAGGGTTGCCTTATAGGGATAACAAAGCACACAAAATATCCTTTATTAGATCTGGGATTGTTGGTTAACAGATTTGTCACTTTTGTTTTATACTCTTTTGCCCATGTCAATGACAATCTGATCAACAATTGAGTTGCTTGCAATGGTATTTACAAGTGCTCTCTGCTTGTTTTACAAGGTGCAACTACCTTAGGATGATATGCAATGAATGAAAACACAGGGTATGCTTTTCACTAGAAAGCAGAAAAAGGCAAACTAACACCTACACATAACCATGAAAGTAGATGTAAAATATTGATTTTAGAATGAAGTGAGTATAGACAAACAACACAAAGTTTACTTATCCCACGCTCACAAATAATATCCAGGGAAAGAAAGAGCAGCGGACACTTTTCAATGGATAATTTAATCTAAATTCAAAGCTTTAGAATTAAATACATACACAGTCCGATATAACAAAATGACACTAAAAGCAACTATAGAGAAGTGCAGTTCATTGCAATTTAAAGAAAACATTAATAAATTCAAAGACTCAGAAATATCCTCTTTATTCCTTCAATGTCAAAATGGGAGTTCACAAACTCCACACCCTTGTACAATAAAATTGTGCAGAAAAGAAAAAACTATGCCACCTTTCCCCCTTTTTCTCCCCCTTTTTTAAATTTATCCTATCATCTATTTATATCTAAACCCCCTTTTTCCATTTCCAAGAAATGGTTCTTTCAATAGCAATAGTCCTTGAAAATGACTATTTTTTTAAACATGTTTAAAGAAAATAAAATTATCAAAAAATCCTATCATAAGCACTAGTCCTTGCATTATGAATGGCTACCAACTTCACGCTTCTTCTTCATTAGGCGTTGGGTTCTGACCTACAATCTGATTATCAATCATCTCGCCCTTCGCCTCCTCCTCGATAAGCACCCAGAGAATTGTTGAAAATTCATCTTCATCCAGTTTGAGTTCTCAAGCTAGGTCAGTGAGGTCGAAGAGGATATCATCTTGCATGTGTTCAACATCTGGTTGTATCATAGGTCATTTTCCCTTAAGTATCATGTCTGAAAACTAATTACTAGGTCCCCTTCTTGCAACAATTTCTTCCCTCAAACGTTGTTCGTGATTTATGGCTTGCTCTGTAATCTTTTGTAGCAGAGCGACAGTCTTTTTATATTCGATAAATTCAATTTGTTGTTTCCATCCAAGAGACCACAATCCTAAGATAATATTCCCTTTCTCAGTTGCCGATCAATTTAGGTCTAGATTATCAAATGGTAGCTGACCATCATGAGGGAGAACCATCTGGGACAAGGAAGCTCATAATGACATGTGTTACTCTGATCGACTCTCGAAGGAGGTGCATTAAATTTCCTGTGAAAGATGATAATATCAAGTTTTACGACATTTTCCACCACCTTAACGTGCTTCCAACTATTTAATCTTTCATTAATAAGAGTAGTTGCAAATCTTTCCTTGATATGTTGATTGTGTTGGTAAACAGATTTGTCCTTTCTTACTTGTTTAATCTTTAAGCACTGCGAATCATAAGAAAACAGACAAACTTTCTACCGAAACAGTTGGAAAATCATTTAATTGATTAACCTCTGAATTAAGGTACAACTCCCTCTAGTAAATATTCATTCGGCTCCAAATTACATACAATCAATAGAATTCTTTTCACTGGAAAGCACTTAAAGGCAATTACATACACCAGTCAATACAAAATGAATGCAAGCATTGATCCATATATAACTTTTTATATAAAGCCGATAGACTTTATACGAACACTAAAACAAAATGAAAAAGCTTATTGAGATGAATTTAGCCAATATTTTTCTGCACACATAGTAAGCATAATAGCACCTTCTCTGAAATAGATTTACACAGAAATCAAACTTCAAAATCAAACACACAGATTTGAAATTAGAAATAGCTGTTAATAAGATTTGCATTCACCGATAGTCATCCACTTCCTACATACACAAAAATATTTTTAGCTAATCTGAAAGATAGTCTTCTCCAAAAACTTAGTGAACCCTTTTCAAGTCATTACATAAGATATTTATAGGTCACCAGACCCAATAGTTCTTTTTAACCAAAGTAAAATTAACTTGTAAGAGTTAATAGAAAACAACCCTAAATATATAACCGAAACTTAAAAGAAATAACTAGACTCGGTGGCAAACAAAAGCCAACAGTGCTAGTCATGTCGTCTTCTTGGTTCCGGTGTGATCGCTCGAGTTGGTATCTTGAACAAACACCATCATTGCCTTGGCCGGGCTCCACTCTCAATGCACTTTAGAAAACTCTTGGATCACAGTTACGTGTGGCAAACTGATATGAATTACTCTCTGCTTCCAGAGCTCCTTCTTTCTCTTTACCATCTGCACTTTATCTCGGTGAGAATCCAGGTGATCGAGACAAATGGTGAGCATTGAATCCACTTTAGAGATCCTCGTAAAGTCTTCCACAGACAAGGATTTCTCCATCTTGATTTGTCTGATGTGGTTGCCGAACTGGTTAATCATCTTTGTAGTGTCTTCCAGAGTTTCACTGTCCTCCTTAAGTAATTGAACATCCACGCAATGTAAGTCCTTCTGCATGGTCGCCCTCAGGGTTGTTAATTCGTCACGCAGACTAGCTGACTCATTATAACCCTGTTCAATAATCTAGTTGTGCCACTCAATACTCTCCTTGCAAATGAACATTACATCTTCATTTAGTCCTGACACTTTATTTTCCGCAAGAAAGTTCATTAGACCATGTCGCTGAATATCCCGCATCTGCTTTGAAATCACGACCCACTTAGATTTCTCTTTCTGCCATGAGACCAAGTCAGAGTCCAATGCTTTGGTAACTTCATTGGCATCTTTGAAAATCTAGACCAAATCCGTTATGTAATTAGTTTCCTGATGCATGATCGAGGTGAGCCAATCTGAGAAAACCTCAGCAATCATCCGGTTTCGTTGAACTTCATCCAAGAATTTTTTATTGCTAGTTGATTTTGAACTAAATGAACCTGAATGTTGGGACAATGGCAACGGGCTGTTCTGCAAAGCATGAATATACTGGGCCATTTGCGTTAAGCTTTGTTTCAACTCATCCTTGTCCCTCTCATCCTTCCAGGTATGAGAGATGATTCATTTAGTGGAAGTCTCCAGATGCTTCACGTCCACAACTCGAGTTCCAACCCCCAAATCAATTCGTTCAACAACATAGTCCACTTCTGAGGTCATGGCAGCATCTTTGTTGGACTCAGGTCTAGCAATGTCTGTTGTCCAATGCTTCGTGCTCTCATCAAAATCAATCATTGCCTCTGTTTTTAACTTTTTGTGCTTTGAAGACCTTCTCAGATATTTACTCACAGCATCCTCCATTGATACTAAAATCAGAACTACATTCCTTTTCCTGGTGATTGAATCACTTAACCATTTTGGTGCTAGAGTCAGTTCCTCTGAAGGAATGGTTGGAAAACCTGCTGAGGGTGGCGGTGTGGCATGGTCTAATTGAGACTGGACTTCGAGTGTTCCTGGGTCCTGAAAATAGTATCAATGTCAATTAAGACCTTGTCTACTTCGGGAATAGGGGATGTCATCTTGCTCGGTGTTTCTTCTGCGTCCAAATCCAAAATGAGGTGAGTGATAGTTCTGATACTTAATGTTAAGTACAGATGCCAAGCTAATAAGATGAGAGGGGGGGGGTGAATCATACAAACTTAATCTTCCATAAAAACAACAGATTCAACCTCGGTAACATATACTTCGGTAATATAACCAAAAGTGCTAAACATGCAAACTCAAAAGCATATAAACATCATAACACTCATAACACCAAATTTAACGTGGAAACCCAAATAGGGAAAAACCACTGTGGGATTTCAGACCCACTAAGAAATATACTCTTCTAGAGTATGCTCGGTTAAAAGCAAATCCTATTAAAGATTACAAACACATTGCTAGATGTGACCCGGTTAAGGGATTTCCCTCATATCTGTTAGGATCTTCACCCTGTTAGAAGTGACCTTGTTAAAGGATTTCAAACACTCAATCAGAATGTCACCTTGCTAGAGGGTTTTACAAATAAGACTGTTAAGTCCACTCGGTTAAGAGGTTTTTTGTCACTTCACAAAATAACAGTAATAAAAATCTATCTCCAACTTCACATCTAAAATGCTAAAGTAGATTCTTATTTGCTCAATACAATAGGACTAATCTTGTCCATTTGATGGGCTCTATACTCTGTTATTCAAACAGGTCTTCAAGCTTCTATGCTCGGTAATCACTATGTAGCATCCCTGTGCATACACTTGCCTGCATACATTGTTTGTCAACAGTTCCTTATTTATAAACAATTCACCAACCGCTTAATCTCCTTGATCGCATTTCCCATGATCAATCATAGCCATCAGATCTTCAAACTTTGACCAGGTTCAATGTATCCTTCGATCTGAAAACATTTTACCCCACCTTGGAACTTGCATACATTTCTTGGAACTTGTGCTAGGGTATTATGGTTCAATCTGAGCTGTAGATCTTCCTGCCGATTTTCCTTTGCCATAGATTCTTTAACAAACTTTATTCACGGCATACCAATCATTTAATCATAGCCAGCTCATCAGCTTCCTTCATTAAATAATGCTTTTATTCATTCAATGCATTATGTTGTTACTCGGTTGCAACTCGGTAAATACTAAACTTCACTCGGTAGACATACCGCCTTCGTTAACCGATAGTGATAACCTTAGGGTTTACCGACTAGGTTCCTTAGGGTTTACCGACTAGGTTCTTTACTCGGTAACATAGTATAGTATTAACCTTACAATCAATAACATATGTATGATATCAAAACAATCTAAACATCATGATCTCATCATTGTCTAACTTGGTAATAGTTGCCCATTGAATAACTTATTTCTCCCCTTATTCATCATATTCTTTTTGTGTCTTTTACCGACATCTTTATACTCATCAAATCATACTTCTCAAGATATGGCAACATCATACTGAATTAGAAATTCAATTTCTTGACATCAATGACAAAATAATAATATTAAGACAGTAAACATCCTTAATCAGTTATATCCATAATCATGAACAACCTTCTCAATATCCTTATTGAAATGCCAACAATCTCTCCTTGTTTGTTATAATGCCAACAGTCTCCCCCTTTGGCATTGATGGCAAAACCAATTGATTTGACCTAATTGATTCAGATTGCTGTGAGATTCTGAAATGATTAAATGCTCTCCCCCTATCATTAGAATTCTCCCCCATACATTAGTCTTCTCCTCTTTTCTTCAGTCTTCTCCCCCTTTGACAACAATGCCAAAAAGTAAAGAACTAAAATATAATTTCTTCCTGTATGAAGTGATTTCCTACTGTTATGTGTCAACTTAGTCTCAGTCAGCGCATTTATGTCTTCAATTCCTGTTCCCTATATTGTTTCCTGCACACCTTTAGAAAACATCCTAAAGTGTGTAAATCAGCATCAACTACTAAAAGATATTCTATAGAGTCATCGAATTGATGCTTTCACCAAACTCAGTCAGTGAGTAGAAGATAGGGGTAGGACCCCTAACTTGCTTCTGAGATAATCAAAAGTGTCCCTTGGCAGTGGCTTGGTGAAGATACCTGCTATTTGTTCCTTTGGGCTAACATACTCCAACACCACTTTCTTCTCTTGAGCTTCTTCTCTAAGATAATGATATTTGATAGAGATGTGCTTTGTCTTAGAGTGCATAACTGGATTCTTTGAAATGTTTATGGCACTAGTATTGTCATAGAATATAGTTACTGGCTCGGTAACTTTCTCATTTACACCTTCCAACAGTTGTTTGATCCATGCTATGTTGGTACAATTCAATGCTGCAACAACGTATTCAGCTTCGGCTATTGACTGTGAAACACATCCTTGTTTCTTGCTAAGCCAACTCACTAGTCTTTCTCCTAAAAAGAAAGCTCCTCCACTTGTGCTTTTCTTTTCATCAATGTTGCCTGCCCAATCAGCATCAGTATAAACAATTTAATCAAAATCATTTCATTTCTAATATACTAAGCCATAATCTTCAGTGCCTTTCAAGTATCTAAAAATTCTCTTGATTGTTGTCATGTGTATTTCCTTAGGATCTGCAGAGAATCTTGCAACTATACCTACTGCATGTGCTAAGTCTGGCCTGCTGTGAACAACATATTGTAACTTTCCAATCATGGATCGGTAAAGTGTCTCATCAACAGATGCAGATTCATCATTCTTTGATAGTTTACAATTGGTAGTCATAGGAGTACTTATTGGTTTTGAATCCTTCATTCCAAATTTCTTCAAGATTTCCTTTATGTACTTGGATTGAGTAATGAAAATATCATCTTTCATTTGCAGTATCTGTAAACCTATAAAATACTTTATCTCACCGATTAATGACATCTCAAATTCTTTGCTCATTTCATTTCGAAAGTTCTTACATAGAGAGTCATTTCCACAAAAGATAATATCATCAACAAATATGGCTGAGATCAGTATTCCATTTTCATCATTCTTCATGTACATATTGTTGTTTTCACTTGTTCTTATAAAGCCAATCTTGATTAAATAAGAGTGCAATCTTTCATACCATGTTTTAGGTGCTTGTTTCAAACCATATAAAGCTTTGTTCAATTTACATACCTGATCTTTATTCTTGTCTTCAACAAATCCTTTAGGTTGTTCAATAAAAACTTCTTCTTCTTCTAATATACCATTCAGAAATGCAGATTTGACATCCATTTGATATACCTTGAAATTCTTGTAAGCAGCATATGCCAATAGTGTTCTTACTCCTTCAAGTCTTGCCACAGGTGCAAAAGTCTCACCATAATCAATTTGTTCTTCTTGTGCATAACCTTTGCAAACTAGTCTTGCTTTATTTCGAATGACCTCACCTTTTTCATTCAACTTGTTTCTGAAAATCCACTTTGTACCGATTACATTTTTGTCCTTCGGTCTTGGGACCAGTGTCCATGTGTCATTCTTCTTGATTTGATCAATCTCTTTTGTCATAGCATTTATCCAATCTTCACTGTTAAATGCCTCTTTCACTATTCTCGGTTCAAATTCAGATATCAGACATGTGTTCTGTCTCAGTTTGTTCCTTGTCATCACTGGATCGTCCTTATCTCCTATAATCTGACTTGATGCATGATGTCTTCTGACATACTTGGCTAATACAGGCTTGGTAGGCTCTATATGATCTTCTTCATCACTCAGTAACTGAATATTTTCTTCATTTCCTTCTACAGTTTTCTCGGTAGGACTTGTCGGTTGAACATAGACAAATTCATCATAATCTTCTGGTTCTTTGGAATTTCCTTCATCATTTCTTTCTGCAAATTCATCAATTTTCACATTTGCACTTTCTACTATTTTGTTAGATGATTTGATCAGACATTTAAATGCTTTACTTCTAGAAGAATAACCAAGAAATGTTCCTTCTTCACTTTTCTAATCAAACTTGCCATTTCTATCATCTTTGTGTACATAGCATCTATTTCCAAAGATTTTAAAATAACTTACATTAGGTTTCTTGTCATACCAGATTTCATATGGTGTCTTCAAAGTTCCTTTCTTCAGTTGTACTCAGTTCAGGGTGTAAACTACTATGCTTATTGCTTCTCTCCAAAATGTTTGTGGCACTTTCTTTTCAATCATCAGGGTTCTGGCACAATCCACAATAGATCTATTTCTTCTCTCAGCAATTCCATTTTGTTGTGGAGTTCTCGGTGCAGAGACTTGTCTTTTTATACCACGATCATTGCAGAATAAGTTGAACTCATCAAATGTGAACTCTCCTCCTCTGTCTGATCTAAGACATTTCAGTTGTCTTCCTATTTCATTTTCAACTCTTGCCTTGTACCATTTAAACATTTGAAAAGCTTCTGATTTTTCTTTTAAAAACATAATTGATATCATCCTTGAATAATCATCCACAAATAATATGAAATATTTATCACCATAATAACTTTGAACTTTCATAGGACCACAAAGATCAGTGTGCACAAGATCTAAAATTCCCTTGGAAGTGTAGGACTTACTTGTAAAGCTTGATCTTGTCATTTTACCCATTTGGCATCCTCGGCACATAGCATTCTCAGGTTTTTCAAGACTCGGTAGACCTCTTACTTGGTGCTTCTTGCTTATTTTGATCAGATTATCAAAATTTACATGACAAAACCTTTTATGCCATAACCATGTATCATCTATCTTTGCATATAGACATTTATTCCGAGTTGAGTCAAGGTGAAATGTGTTACCTTTTGTTTGTGTCCCAGTAGCAGCTAACTTTCCATGCTTGTCATGAACTTTGACAATTCCTTTCTGAAATTCTATTCGGTATCCTGTATTGTTTAGTTGTGCTACACTCAAGAAATTGTATTTCAAACCTTCAACCCAATAAACATCATTGCATCTTGCATTGTCAAGAAGTGTTATGGATCCTTTACCTTTGACCGGACATGGTGCATCGTTACCAAATCTTACATAGCCTCCATCATAATCTTCTAACATAATAAACTTGTGTTTATCACCTGTCATGTGATGTGAGCATCCACTATCTATGATCCAAGAATCATTAGTATTTATGTGAGATATTAGGGCTTTTTCTTCATACCTTTCTTCATTTGATCCATCTTTGATAGCCACATAAACTACTTCCTCTGTATCAATTTCATCTGATTTATCATCATTGGATTCCTCATCGGCTATTAAGCATGACTTTCTATATCTTCTTCTGAAGTCTCGGTGTCCTCTGTAATGATTATCTTTTTGTCTATCATCTCGGTAATCTCTCTTTTCAGTTGAATCTTTGTTAGGACAGTTAGAAGCCATATGTCCTATCTTATCACAATTGAAATATTTCAAAGGTAGTTTTCCTTTATACTTACCTTTACCTCTCGGTAACCTTTTGGTTAATAGTGCTTCAAACTCTTCTTGCTTTCTGATTTCCTCATACAGTTTGTGTACTTCCTCCATGTTCTTGTGAAATCTTTCACTTGCTCCACTATGATCCCCTTTAGTGTACTTACTCATTCTATCATTGTAATCATCAGATTCACCAATATGAAAAGAACTAAATGCAGATTCAACTTTATTTACTGATGACCCACTGTTATCAAAGTTACTTGACTCAAATGCATGTAGCTTACCAATAGTAGCATCTAAGGAAACTGGCATATTGGGTAAAGACCTCAATTCATTGATTGCAGAGACTCGGATTGCATAAGTCAATAGAAGGGTTCTTAACAACTTACTTGTTATATCCTTTTCTTCAATAGTTCCACCTGCTCCTTTGATTTGATTGACAATCTCCTTTAGTATTGTATTGTACTGGGTTATGTTCTCACCTTCATTCATCCTCATAGATTCAAGTTGTCCTCTTAGACTATCCACTTTTGCTCTTTGAACATGTTCATCTCCACCATACACAGATATGAGCTTGTCCCACGTTGCCTTTGCATCATTGCAACCTTCTAGATCATTAAACTCTGAGTCGGTCAATGCAGATGTTATTTCAATCATTGATTGGATATGTTCTTGCTTTGCCTTTATCTCTTCCATTGTCAATGGATAGGTGCTCGGTGTGATGAAATCATTCTCCAGATAATATACAACATATTCTCCAACTCCTAATAGGTGCAGCTTCATCCTTTTCTGCCATGTAGAGAAACTTGACTTCTTCAGCTTCGGTGCATCCCTCTTATACATCTTTGGATCTTTGCCTCAAGTACCTTTAAACTTTTTCTTTCGGAGTCCAAAGCTCTTATACCAATTGATAGTTCTGATACTTAATGCTAAGTACATATTCCAAGCTAATAAGATGAGAGGGGGGGGGTGAATCATACAAACTTAATCTTCCATAAAAACAACAGATTCAACCTCAGTAACATATACTTCGGTAATATAACCAAAACTGCTAAACATGCAAACTCAAAAGCATATAAACATCATAACACTCATAACACCAGATTTAACGTGGAAACCCAAATAGGGAAAAACCACTATGGGATTTCGGACCCACTAAGAAATATACTCTTCTAGAGTATGCTCGGTTAAAAGTAAATCCTGTTAAAGATTACAAACACATTGTTAGATGTGACCCGGTTAAGGGATTTCCCTCATATCTGTTAGGATCTTCACCTTGTTAGAAGTGACCTTGTTAAAGGATTTCAAACACTCAATCAGAATGTCACCTTGCTAGAGGGTTTTACAAATAAGACTGTTAAGTCCACTCGGTTAAGAGATTTTCTGTCACTTCACAAAATAACAGTAATAAAAATCTATTTGCAACTTCACATCTAAAATGCTAAAGCAGATTCTTATTTGCTCGATACAATAGGGCTAATCTTGTCCATCTGATGGGCTCTATACTCTGTTATTCAAATAGGTCTTCAAGCTTCTGTGCTCGGTAATCGCTATGTAGCATCCCTGTGCATACACTTGCCCACATACATTGTTTATCAACAGTTCCTTATTTATAAACAATTTGCCAACCGCTTGATCTCCTTGATCACATTTCCCATGATCAATCATAGCCATCAGATCTTCAAACTTTGACCAAGTTCAATGTATCCTTTGATCTGAAAATGTTTTACCCCGCCTTGGAATTTGCATACATTTATTGGAACTTGTGCTAGGGTATTGCGGTTCAATCTGAGCTGTAGATCTTCCTACCGATTTTCCTTTGCCATAGATTCTTTAACAAGCTTTATTCACGACATACCAATCATTTAATCATAGCCAGCTCATCAACTTCCTTCATTAAATAATGCTTTTATTCATTCAATGCATTCTGTTATTACTCGATTGCAACTCGGTAAATACTATACTTCACTCGGTAGACATACCGCCTTCATTAACCGATAGCGATAACCTTAGGGTTTACCGACTAGGTTCCTTAGGGTTTACCGACTAGGTTCTTTACTCGGTAACATAGTATAGTATTAACCTTACAATCAATAACATATGTATGATATCAAAACAATCTAAAAATCATGATCTCATCATTGTCTAACTTGGTAATAGTTGCCCAGTGAATAACTTATTTCTCCCCTTATTCATCATATTCTTTTTGTGTCTTTTACCAACATCTTTATACTCATCAAATCATACTTCTCAATATGACAACATCATACTGAATTAGAAAATCAATTTCTTAACATCAATGACAAAATAATAATATTAAGATAGTAAACATCCTTAATCAGTTATATCCATAATCATGAACAACCTTCTCAATATCCTTATTGAAATGCCAACAATCTCTCCTTGTCTGTTATAATGCCAACAGTGAGAAGCCGACAGCTTGAATCCCTTCTTGGACCTCGACCTGGTGACTCGACCAGCAATAGAAAGCTCAACCCTAATGTCAAGTTTCTCCTTTTTAATCCTTGCCTGTCCTTTTCCTGCATCAGAAACGGGAATATTAGTCGAAACATAAGTTTTACTTGTAGTACTCCTCTTCCCACTTTTGCTTTTTGAACTGGTTGCTCATGTAGGATGAAATCGACAACTCCTAAGCTAATTTTTTGTCCCGCAGATTACACTGAAATTGTGTCTGAATATTATCCCCCATTTTCTTACTCCAATCCATTTCTGGAAGAGATTCATCATGAACCCGCTTCATAAACTCTGAGTCAAGTATATCTTCATCATTGGTGGTGACACCCAAGGTATCCATGGGTAATTTCATGTCGTGAATTTGCTTCAAAGTTAATTTGGACCAACTCCTTCTTCGTACTTCAAATTCATCCTGGCAACCCTCCCAATAATCCTCCAACTAAGGAACATGTTGATCAGGTACCATCTTCTTCACATACTGAACAATGAAACCCTTGCTATCAAAATTATCCCTTTTCACAAAGGTCTTCAAATGAAACCTTTTAAATTCCAGTTCAAGGTTTAGTGCATCAGAGACTGCCTTACAGCTATAATGGCCTAAATCAATGGGGAAAATCCCACTTGTGTCAGATTCCTCACCATAATCTTTTGCGACATAAGCAAGTTGTCTAGAAACTTCGATCAAAGTGCAGGAGTCTAAAACGTACTTGGAAAGTCTAAAGGGTTCACCCTTAAATCCTCTGACTCTTAGATAAGTGAAATGGTTGAACTATATGAAGAAACTACCATATATGTTAACAAGCTCAACTGCTTCTGCAGACATTCTTCTATGCAAATTGCCCTATAATTCAAAAGTTAGTCTTCCAGCGAAAACATCATTCCATCGGAGATAATCATCTACATGCCCTTTTGAAGTCAGATTAGGATGATATTCATAAATTCTCATGCCTTGAACCCATTTTACACGAGACAACCCCAACCATTCTCTCACACAGGCAAGCATATACAATAGGTAGGATGACATATAAAAATTGGGCATTCCTAGATAATTACTCAAACCTTCATGTAATCTTTCTGCAATGACAGTTCCCCAGTCAATGAACCAGCTTCTATCCAGAGTGACCTGGATGAAGAAGTATCCAGTCCTCCCAGTAAAAAGAGTGAGAACTACCCTTTATCTTGCTCAACAGTATTACCAAGTCTCGAATTGTAGGAATTAAATGTTCATGAGTTAAAGGTCTCAGCAGCCTCAAACCCCCTTTTTGGAATTTTAGGAGCCAATTCCGTGCAATCACGGTTCTATAATAACTGCTTTTTCTCAGAGAAAATTTCGTAGGATTTACCAATAGTCCAGTCTTTGTAGGGTTCTCGGTGTGGAATACCCATGGCTGCCATCACTGTCTGTCTATCAATAGACAACAAGACTTCACCATCATTTTTCCTTATGCATCTACTACTCTTGTCATAATGATTCATACATTCTAAGACTAACTCAGGGCAAGCGGCAGCTGTGGGAAAGGCGGCAGCTTCTAATAATCCGCTCTGTACATCTCTCATCATGGGGTCTGCGGTTGAATTCTTTACTCTTTCCAGAAAGAAATCTAAATCTTCCTGAACCAACGTTGTATCACCTAACTCCAATAAAGAGCTTACAAGGGAAGATGAACTCATCAATTTGGGCAAAACATGCCTCATGTTTTAGTTCACGATTTTCCCAAATTAATCCCAGGCGAAGAAGGAAAGTGAAAACAAAAACAAGCAGCTAACAGAATACCTAGATCTTTAAAACAAACTGCAACAATTTAGAGGGTTGTTAAACATACCTTCCTCTGTAAACCTCTATCGCAGCCTACTTCTCCCACTCCAAAAACTTCTTTTCAAAATCTTCTCAAGAAAAATAAGAATTCTGATGAGACAACCACTCAGTTTTAAAGTCGAGAAAATCTTACCCATCATTACTAAAACTGCCTTCATTACTCCCCGTTCGTGTGACCTTACTTTGAGATGATTGCGTTGAAGCACGCTTTAAATATTAAGTCACTTCACTTCTGACACAACAAATCTTCACACATACTTGCCATAAATAGCAGATTTCAAATCATTAGAGAAAGAATATCCCTCTCCTCGACGACCTTTATCGTGTTCTAAAAGTCTGCACCGTCACCACGTGGCAAGTCACATGTCTTCCAAGAAACCTATACATAAAATTCTGAGCCTTGCAGAACCACTGCAGCAAAACACTAACATGACAAAACATGAACCTTGAACCTTGAACCTTGAACCAAAAAGGTTCAAGTTCAAGGTTCAAACAATGCACAATGCCGACAAGAACTAGTAAAACCTTAAAATCACGCGGGAGGGAAAACATTCAAAACAACGCCCGTTGAACTTTGAACCTTGAACCAAAAAGGTTCAAGTTCAAGTTCAATGCAGTGGGACTTAACAAGGGCCAAATTTTAAGCAAATTTCTCGACCAATGAATTAGATAGGCATTATTCCAAACAAGGACGCATATGGAATGATAATTTTATATGGGCCCAATAGATTGTAATTTGAGTGTCGCATGGCGACAAGATAAGTCGGAACTACGACGACCCTAGCACAAGGTTTCATCATATCAAGGCTTGACTGCTAAGCAAACAAGGTTAGTCCGTACAGATCGCTTTACAAGGTGGTGGTGCCCGAGAATCAAAGCAGGATCTTTAGATCACACAGTCGTGAGAAATAAGAACTCCACAACCAACGACTGGGACTTCAAGTTTTTCAAAAAATTTAGTGCAAGCGATCAAAACAAAGAAACTAAGGGAACAAGTTAGACAGTCGAGAACTTATAGAAACTCATAACCCCGTGACATAGTTATGAAATACAAGGGACAAGCGACTGGGTTTGAAAACACATAAAAGTTGCAATTCGAGACTTAGATTATCAGGAGAACAATAAGGTTCGCGATGTGAGGGTACACAAAGACCCGAAGAGTAAAAAGAGCATAGGGCTTGGAGAACAGGGACCTGATGATAAATAGTCATGATTCATAATGATAAATTATAAAGTAAATGTGGTTTCGAGGGAACTACCCCTAGACCCTCAACCGATCAAAATACTGGAGCTCACAGTGGGGTACCTCCCCTTGCAACTCCCCACACTCGCGTATCAATAATACCTTTCTATTATTGCAAGGTCAAGACACCATTTTCCTAACAAATGCATCTCTAAAATATCTCTTTTTGGTATGTTATCGTTATGTTCTTTCAATTTCTAAGGTTGATGGTGCAAGGAATGAAATGTGAGGATGCTAGGTTGTGAGGGTATGGAAAGGTTCAAGGGTTCAAATATGTAGAGTAGAGGGATTATATGGATTCATTTTTTGAGATACTAAATGCAAGGAAGAGGAGCTTCAAAGATACCTAATGTAGAGAGGAGTGGGGATTTCCAGGAATTGGCAATATTGATGCAAAAAGGAGCAGGGGTTGGTTTTCAATACAAGAGGGAGTAGGCATGATGCAAAGAGGAGAGGGGATTGGAACTCGACAATACCAATGCAAGAAGGATTAAGGATAAATTTCAAGGGGTATCTAATACAATAGGGAGGAGGGATTGGACTTCATAAATATCCAATGCTAAAAGGATAGTGATCAAGAATTGGTGAGACCCAATACAAAAATTAGGCAATAATTGAGGTTTGGCATACTATTACCTATGAGGAATGAAAGGGAGATATGACAGTAAATATAATTTTCATTATTTCAATCAACAATGAGATGAATTTTATTGACATGTGCCCCAAAAATCTTGGCATACATCTGTAAATAAAAAATCCATATTTAATAATTAGTTAACACACAATAACTATTATTTGTAGTTTAGAATGTTTAGGTATTCCAATTACTATTTTTTTCAAGACTCAAGAGAGTTAAATTTAGATTTGTAGTCCAACTGATGAAAACTAAATATGAATTTTAGTGACCTAGGATATTTCTTTTCACTTGAGATTTTAATTTGCTTCTTCTACGGATATAATGCTCATTCAAGGGGTGAACAATATGATTTAAATCGACTTAGCATATTTATTTTTTATTCAAGCTCCTAAAATTTATTCTTCCATAAAATAATGCTCATTCAAGGGGGTGAGCAAGACATTTAGAATATAATGTTAGAATTATCAAATGAATTGTATGGTTTTGATGCAAGAGGTAATGTTTGGTTATTATAATTATTTTGTGTCATTTTTAAGACCTACAATAGTTAAGTTTAAATTTGTAGTCCCACTAATAAAAAATCCATATTACTTCTAATGACATAATGTATCTAAATGTTATTCATTCTTCTATTTTGCTTCTTTCATATATATGATGATCGTTCAATAGATGAGAAATATACTAATAGAAGAATGTTAAAATTATTAAATTAAATATATAGTTTTGATGCAAGAGGTAATGTTAAGATTATCTTGGCCTCCAACTAAACTAAAAAATTGACCTTGATTTGCTTTGTATTGATATAATAGATAGAAAGTTTGTCCAAATTTATTTTAGACAATATTGGTATTATTTGGGAAGGAATGGAATGGGCTCACCACTCCCAACAATATACCGTTTTTCTCAAGAATAATTTTACTAAGGCTTATGACCACATTCAATGGCAATTTTTTCCTCATCATGTTTTAATCAATTGGATTTGGGCTTCATTTCATTTAGTCTATGGAGATTTTTGTAGATGCTTCAAATTGCATTACTACTTTTTGCCAACGATCTTTACCTTCTAGGATTCATAGGTCCATCAAATCTTCCCTATTGCCCCAATGCTTTATGTTCTTATTGTTGAAGATTTTGGTCACCTTTTGGATCGTGGGGTCTCATAATCCTCAATCAAGTGGGTAACCTCTCCCAATTCTTCCCAATAAATAATTAATGTTCATTTTTCCAATGACTCTTTTTTTCTCTTATTAAGAACTTGAAAATAATGTCACACGATCCCTTCAATACTTGGATATCTTATATCAAGCCTATGGGTTGATCATTCTAGGGAAAGAGATTTAATACTATAGGAAATCCTTTCTTACCAAATTGAATTGGCTTTGACCATTTCGATTGGAAGTGGATTAATCATGTGGGAGGGCTTCATTTTTTGGGCATGTCCTTTTCTTTTTAGGCCTTTCCCTCCATGCTATGACAAGTTGTGATTGATAGAATTGGGAAAAAACTCAATTATTGGATTACCAAGCCTATCTTTTTTAATTGAAAAATTCCAAATATGTTAAAAAAGATTACCTACCGCATAAATATTACTATGTTTATTAGGTTACTTTTGTGGCTTCGTATTTACAAATTGAAAAAATCCTAATTTTTTCTCAAGGATATGCATGAAGGGCATTAAGGTTTCCGCTATCTATCCTAATATTTCCTTTACCTACCTCACAAATTCAAAGATCCTAAGCATAGGTTTCATGTTATAACTTTTTATTACTTATTGCCAAAAAATGATGGACAAAAGACTTTATAGTTGATGCATCAACAAGGACCTCGATGTAGATGTGGTGGATACCATATAGCATAAAGTTAAATTTCCCATTATTGTTAGTGTTCTACATGTTGGATTGTACATTTAAAGTTAATATTGGCTTCATTTTGTGACGGTAGAAATGGGATTTTCTTTTGCAATAAGAGGAAATGTTCATAATTTTTATTATGCTAAATATGGTTATTGGTGTCTTGACAAATATTTATTAAAAAAATATTATATACCAAGATATACATGATATGCATGTACTATAAATTACTTATGTGAAAGAAAATCTTAGGAAATAAATGAACACGATAGTAGATCCAACTTATTGTTTTGAACAAAAGACACCCATTTATTTCAAATTTCACATTTTATTTTCCTTGGTTTGTTGTTATTAAACTCCATGAAACATAAAGAAAAATATATAGCAAGAGAGATATAGAGTGAGAGAGATGGATACAATACATATAGAAGAAAATGGAGAAAGAGAAAAGTAGGATAGAGAAAGAGAGACAAATATATGTGTGTGTGTGTGGGAGCATCCAGGTTCATAAGCAATCCTACATCACCAAAAAAATATTTTATTTTATGCTCAATTTTTTCATTTTTTGTGTTGGATAGACCTTCAAGAGAATCTTGTGGAGTGTTGTAAGGATAAAATCTTCATTTCAAAATACTTGTCTTCCATTTTAAAAATTAGAGGCAAACAGGGTGTTTAACATGGTTTTAAAGTTGTTGTATTGCATAATTTGAAGGTTTGAATGGTTGAAGGGTCGACTGGCATGTTAGAAGGAACTTTTAAAGAAGATAATATTTATTTTATCAATTTTAACGTTTATATTAGTGTTCATAAGACAAGGGACTTTTGGCATTCCATTCTTGTCTTATTCTTTCAATATGGGTGCCTTGATGGAGGGAAAAGGTGGTGAATTTTGAAAAATAATAATGAATAACTCTTCAAACTCCAAAGGATAATGATTTGGTTCATGATTTTATTCATTTTTTAAATAAGATCAATAAAAACAAGGCAATGTATACAATGCAACAACATTAATGCCACATTTTGGAAGCAAAAACTCCAAAGAAATTTTAAAGGTCAAGTTGAGGGAAATGAAAGAGAAAATTTGGGTGCCTCACAAAGGTTTTAATCTATATAAAATTCATCCTTTAAATTGTGTTAATAAGTATCAATAAAAAGCAACAAGATTGGATATAGAACTTGCAGGTTGCTCGAGAGAAATTTTGTACAAGGAAGAGTGTAGAAATTAGCTTATGAAGAGGAAAGAAAAAGAAGAAAAGAAAAAGAGCCTTGCAAGTGTCTTATGGGTGTTAAAGGTAGCCATGGGAGTTGTAATATGAAGGGAAAAATCATATTTCAAAATATGGGTGAAGCCAAGAAATTTTGAAGACATGAGGTTTTGATAATTTGTAGACGAGATCTTTCTAGAAAGCCTTGTAAAATTTCTAAATTATGATTATTGTTAATTTAATCCTTCATATATGTTATTGTTCTTGAGGAATTTTATTGTATGAATGCATATATGAAGGTTTAATTAAATATATGCTTCAGATTTTGTTCCCACATAATGAATTGGTTGACACATATTAAGGTTGCAAGATTGGGTAGTTTGATTAAAACCCCTAATTTTGCCAGCATCAAATTGTATCAAAGCACATGGTTGTTTGCTAAAGTTTCGTTGAAGAAAAAAGAGTTGTGAGAGAGTTTATTTTTTACAAGAATCATAGAGATCTTGTTGCTTTGGGCATATAAGAGAGGATCTATAACTACTATCCTCCAGTAAAGATAAAGTTGGGTAGAAGGCATACAACTTCCTCCACTAAGCGGGAGTGGATATAGGGGGTTTTGAGAAGTGCATCTTCTAGATTATTTGTTGGGTAGAGGGTAGTGTGATGTGATATTTTATTTTTGTAGAGAGGACTTTTAAATGCAAAGGGTTAATAAATTATAAATTAGTGAGATTGAAACCTTGTGATTGGAAGGAGACTTATGATGTCTCTTAGAAAAATTGCATAAAGCATTGAAGAAGAAGATATCTTCAAGAAAAGAGGATGAATAAGGTCAATTTGAAAATACCTGTAAGAATTTTATTATGGAAACAGTATTGGGAAGAAAAGAGTAAAACAAGGTTCAATGAAGAATTAAAAAATATCTAGGTAGATTGGATGCAATATAGGTTGAACAAAGCAAAGAAGATGAAGTAAGGAAAACAAAATGTGAAAATAGAATCCTCTTGGAAGAAGATAAAAAATATAAAAAATGATAAAAGAGAATTAAATGGTGAGTGTAAATAACGAAGCAATAAAGCAACAATATCTAGAAAATGAGAAGAGTAAAGTAGAGTTGGAGCATGTCGAACCTATAGTGGTTGTTGTCACAATCCAAATTTATTATATCATTAAAATTTATTTTAAGCATTAAAATTTATTTATATTTTAAATAATTATCATCCCATAAAATGATTTGAGTTATGGCTTAAAAGTGTATTCTTACTATGACCACACATATTAAGCAACATATTAACCTTAAAAATGTCAGTAAACTCTAAGTGTTTAACACTTTTAAGTCTAGAGGTGTAAGCTTAGTGTGTGATTTAAGTCGTTCTCACATAATCAAGGCGACGCAGTTTGTAAGAATAATCTCATAAGTTTAGCAATATACATCACTTTTGCATGTGTATTGTTCCTTCATAAATACTTGGCTGAGTCTACAAACCTTGCTAATATCTCCTTTAATATGATCATGTATCTATTTTTTTATACTGCACCATTTATGGCCTTCGATCCAGCTTCCTATCCTTATAATCCCTCCATCCTCTACAAATCCCCTTACCATCTGAAACTCATCATTCCCACTTCTGCACATAGGTTGAGAGTAGAACATAAGTTGCAGCTTTAACGCCTCATCCTCAGGCATGGACAACCCATAGTCACACCGTATAGCGACAGGAAGATAGAATATGCACTAAAATTTTGGGATTTAACTTTACACCTACGATTTGCTTTTGCTTGAAAGTTTCTAAAGCGTTTTTAACAACTAGTCTTAAACCACACACACTAAGCAACATATTAATTCTAGAGAATGTTAGTCAATTCTGAATGTTTAACACTTTTAAGTCTAGAAGTGTATTCTTAGTGTGACCACACACTTTAAGCAACATATTAAACCTAGAAAATGTCAGTCAACTCTGAATGTTTAATTTAAGCCATTCAATTTTGAACAAATCTGTTCTATGAATATTTCTACAACCCTTGCATTATATAGGACTGTCACATTATGTTGGTGTAAATTATATCTTACGATTGTACCTTTCGTAAGTTGACATAGGATAATGCATTTCATAGTAGTTTGGGTATGAGATCTTTTAGGGAAGTGTGCACATAGGGATGATGTATGTAGGAGAAATTCCACCTTTTGTGGTCTTCTCTTGTTGTTATATTCCACCTTCAGTGGGTGATCCATCTCTTGTGGAATATTTTATTATTTTTCCTACCTAGTCCTACCTACCCTCACCTACCCTTGTTTCTCATTGAGCCACATGTCATGATTGTGTGCTCACATATCCATATGGCCTTGCCTTTATAAGCAGGCGCATCTACATTGTATGTAATTCTTGATGATCTAGTTGATCAGTATTTTGCATCTTGATTAAAATACGGTATATTCTTATCAAATCTATTGTCTCTCTTTTGTGTTATTCAATGTGCTCTAGATCTTGGCTATTTTCAACAAATACTTACATGGTATTAGAGCCATTGGAGCTTCATTGAGTAGTCTATTTGGAGACATTTTGGAGCATTCTATTTTTAGATCTGGGGAGATGTGCATTTTGAAAGAATCTTGTGGTGATTTCGACCTCACCATTGTGTCTGGGAGGCCGTTTCCATGAATTTTGAGTATAAATTTACATATATTTGGTGAAAAGTGATTTTTGGGCTTTGGAGGAAAACATTTACCCAACTCAGGCATACAACACGGATTTGTAAAAAAAATACATTTGTTTATTTCTATGGAATCATTTTATAAATTTTTAATTTATTAGTCGCAATTTTTTTTTTTGAATTTGCCGTTGTAAAAGTTTTTATATATTTATCAAAAAATCAAAATATTATTTTAGGGGGGGAGGGGGGGTTACTTTGACCCCTCCCCCCGTATGCCCATAGCCTACGTTTACATTTTGTACCCGACAACCCACCTTCCAGCCACCTAGATTGTTGGTCGCACACAGTGCTCTACTGACATTTGTTTCCAGCTCACTGTGTTGGCATAACTAATCAAGATGATGGTGTACCATTAAAGGACTGTTGGTGATGATATATTGATGGACTGTTTGTGAAGATATAATTATGAAATGATGCTTGATGATTAGTTATTTGTGTTGTCATTGTTGGCAACCATATTTATCCATGTTTGTTTATGCTTGGTATGCCATCTAAGTCTACTAGTTAAATCTAACCAGTAATGGATTGAATTGGATTGAGTTGGAAAGCAAAACTGCCAAGTGACAGTGAACCGGTAAGCAAGAACAAAGAAGAAGATGGTTGCGGTAGTGATCTGTGTCGAGTTAGGTGTTGCGGTTTGGAATGTGTGCTTATGACATCATAATGAGTCTATTACTTGAACCACATCATGTTTGGAGAACTGGAAGTCATGTTTATAATTGACTGTTGTATAATCAGCTATGGTTCGAGAACCGATAACAAGATCTTTGACCGGTGATGATTTATGGTTTGGCGATGATTCTTTTCATGTTTATAAGTTGATGATGATGTGTCAGAATCTGTGTGAAGAGATAAGATGTTATTTTGACGCGTACAAGGATCAAATTTCTTGGGAAGCAGCGAAGTGCTTAGCAGAATGTATTAAGGGTTTGATAACTTGTCAGATCGATGTGCGGTGATGAGTTATGATCATTCAATGACTGTAATTGTCTTGTAATTTTTTGTAATGAGTTGTATGATGATCTATAATGATTTGTAATGACATGATATGATCTATGATGTAGATTAATTCTAGGTTAGGGTTTTGTAACAAACCTAATTGTAAAATGTATTTAGGTCGAGTTTTAGAAGGTTAATTGTGTCGATGATCAGAGAAGTGTGTGTGTGTCGAACCAGATTGAGATGTTTGCATGAGAGAAGCAGATTGGAGTTGAAAAGGATCTATAATAGCAAGCTATGAAGTACTGAGTCCAGATCATTTATCTATTATTTTGTAACAGTTGCAACAACATTAAAATCCCTTAACCGGGTAGGTCCTAACAGGCCTGATCTTGTAAATTCCTTCACCATGTGGCTCATTAATTTGGGTTTAAATCCTCCATCGAGGTTACTCCTAACAGGGAAAAGATCCTAACAGAGCTAAGTTGTGAAATCCCTTGACGAGGTGACTCCTAATAGGGTTTTCTCTTAACCAGGCATTGTTGTAAAGCTCCTAATTGGGCTAGGCTCCTAATAGGGCACATTCCGAAAGAGTGCAAATTTTGTGGGTACCAATTCCCACCGTGGTTTTTCCCATTTGGGTTTCCACATGAAAAATCTTTGTGTTCACGTTGTGGATGGATTGATGAGTTATGCATTTGATGTCTTTACTATATTTGCTTAATGATGAACACTTAAGTTGCTACTGGTAATGTTTAGGTGAATTTGCATTAAGTGATTGTTTGATCAGCTACCGGTACTGGTTATGAATTGTTTTGTTAAGTATTTTGCAGATTGGTGAAAACTTGTAGTTTATCTTTATTACCGATTCACCCCCCCCTCTTAGTAATAATCGGATCCTCACAATAACACACTGCTCAATGCCTATAGGCCGCTCATAGTTCTTTGCCGACTGTGCCCTCCTTCGGTCATGTCGCCCGTGGATTTGCTCTCACCACACTGACCCTGCGCCACCATGGGAACTCCCCCCACCATCGCTGCATAACCGGCCCGAACACCGTTGCTTCGCCAGCGCAACCCCGTTGGCCTTGCTGCTCCACCAGTGTAGCCACTGCGACGTCATGCGGGCACCACCCAAGCTCCTATGTGGTACCACATCCGCTTCGACAGGTCCACTCAACATACAAATAGAGACTTGTTAGTGCCCAGTCGGTGCCTATTCACTTGCCATGACAGTGTACGACCTATCCACGCATGCAACCCAGTCATCTCTCCACATCATCAGTACGACCTGACATGTCACTTGCCACATCAGCATTTGTACGGTTGGTAAAAGGGGTGCGACAGTTTGGTAACGACCATACAGTTGTCAAATTTAACATAACGAATTATTAACGTCAGCACTTTTTGAAAAGTTTCAGCCCCCTCTCATTGAGCTTTTTGGTTTTGAGGGTCAACTATGGATGCCCTTAACTTTCTCATTTTAGCTCCTTTTTTGGTGCAATTTTTTTTTTATTTGGGCTATTTTTTTTTTGCTCTTCATGGTGGTAGTAGAATTTTCTGATTATGATGGACAAATTTTTCACAATTTCCAATTTTCCATGACTGTACCTGTTCAATCCTCAATTTTGCAACTTCAGAGGCTTCGTTCGGGCTCATACGAACTCCTTTTCAGGTGCCCATTTTTTGAAAGTGCATAATTTTTCATCTACTTTTATGTGGTGCTATTAGATTTTTACCATTGTGAGTAGAAATTGTACTTTCAATATTTGGTCATTTTTGGCCTATTTGGTACTTGTATTTTGCTTGGATCTTAGTTTAGATAACTTGCAGTATTTTTTGGAATCTCTTATAGCCTATTTAAGGCATTTGTAAAGTTGAAATAAGAAGTTCACTTTGCCATTTTTTGCAAGTGGCCCATTGTACACGCACCAAGTATAAAGTGTCAAATAATCATTTTTGGGGGGTTCCTTGATTGAGTAATTTTGGGGGGGGGGGGGGTGTCTTGTGTGATTGTGCCTCTTGCTATCTTATTTTTTTCATTTTGGTGCTATGGGTTCTCCTAAATCTCCATTTTTAACTCCACATAATTATCCATCATGGAAAATTAAAGCATGGAGTAAGTTAATGGAAAAAGGACTCATTCATTATGTAAATGTAACAATAACAACACCACCTTATCCTAAGGCTAATCCTAATTCTCAAGTCATATGGCTCATGAAAAATTCTATGGCACTTGGAACATTGAGAAAGTATGTATCAAATGACCTCATTTTTCATATTGATAAGTGTACTATAGTTAAAGAGGCTTGGGATATTTATGAGAAATTATATGGTCAAGTTGATGAGATTAAGGGCTACAAGATTGATAGTGAACTCACAACATTGGATCCCAAGGATTTTGATACAATCCAAGATTATGTCACGAAAGCAAATGAGCTAAGAGTAAAGCTTAAGGATTGTAGCATTGACAAAAAGGATGCTCAATTGGTTTGCAACTTGTTGGACAAACTTCCATCAGAGTATGCAGCCTTTGTTTCTAGCTTTCACACCCATCGATTGGATCAAGGGGGCACCTACATTCCACCATCTTTTGATGCATTCACAGAGATGTTGATACTTGAGCAATCTAAGTTGACTAAGATGGGGATTCTCAAATCTTCAAAGTCACAAGCTTTGGTGGCTAATAAAGGGAATCAAAGAAATCAAGGAAAAGGCAAGAACTGAAAGCAAACCAAGCCAAAGCCATGACAAGATGGAGCACAATCATCCTCTCTGCAACAAGGTGATTCTACATCCTCACCTAAGAGGAAATCATATAAGGACAATATTTTTTGTGCATATTGCAAGAAGTCGGGACATGATGAACAACATTGTTACAAGAAGGATATTGATGAATTGAAACATCTTCTTGAGAAGAACAAAATCAGTTTGCCTTCCAGATTCTTCCAAAGAAAAGGATAAAGGGAAGGATCGCTCTTTTGGGACAAGTAAAGGACAATCTCTTTGTGCTACTACAAGTCATGATTCAAGGAGATGGCTTCTAGATTCAGGAGCTTCTCATCATGTGGCATCTTCGTAGTCTATGTTCTCTTCATTTGAGGCTTGCTAAATGCCACAGATTTTGATAGGAAATCATACATATATAAATGTGATTGGGAAAGGATCTATTGCCATTGGGGATAACTCCTTCGATGATGTGTTGTGTGTACCCTGGCACTTGACAAACAATCTTCTTTCCATCTATCAATTCACACATGGGGCAATAAGGAAAACTATGGATTTCACACCTGATTTAGTTATCATTAGAGACTTAGAGAGTAGAACTATTGTTGCTACTGGGGTGGTTGATCATGCATCTCGGTTGTACTCCTTTTCACATTTTGGTCCTATTGATGAGGTTGATTCTTCATATGTTGATGATTCAGATATCAAGGAGAACTTTGGGTACTTGAACTTGGGGATTCTAACATATGACCCCATTCTTGAGCCTTGCATTTCATCTCCTCCTATTGATATCACATCACCTATTGCACATGTTGATGCAAATGATGTGACAGTTTTTCCTTCTTGTGATTCAGTGCAATGGGATATTCCTTGTCTTCCTGCTTCAGTTCATTGGGATGACTACTTGATAGACATTGCAGGTTTGTTTGTGGAGTCCTACATTTCAAATTTCAAAGACATCATTGATGATATTCATCTTCTCTTTGATGGTATGATCCTTCTTCAATTGATGCGAGGGAACACTCTGACCCTCTTGTTCATTCTCTACATGATAATTCTTTTGAGGTTGACATGATTGTGGATACTTATGTACAACATTTGGAGGAGGTCTCTTTATTCTTAGAGGATACATGTGAGCCTTTTTAAGCAGTGTGGATCAGTACACTTGATTTGGAGTGGGTAACTTTCAACATTGACAAGGGGACACTTGAGCAATTTTCAGAGATTTCATTCATCATGAGTTTTTTTCCTACCTCTTCCCTTCATGATTGGAGAGACTTAATGGATACACCTTTGGTTTTGTTTCTTCCTAAGAGGAGGAATGTTGTTCAATGATCGTGGAGTAGTTTCTTCATTCAGTTTCGATCTTCTACCATTGGTACAAATTCTGCATTGAGGGGGGGCTACTTGTTCTCTTTTCTTCTCTCTTATGGGGGGGACTTTTTCCTCACGTGGGGTTTTATCCTTCTCATACTTCTTTGAGAGTTATTTTGTATAGTTTTCATCTCTCTTTGGGGGGGAGCTTTTTTCCCACTGGGTTTTTCTCTCTTTCTTTGTTTGTGAGAGATTACATTAGTTTGCTTGCATTTGCATTTGTACATGGGTACCTAACATGGCCTCATAGTCGGGACCCATCTTGCATTTTTAGCTTAAGTGCATTCCCGTAAGTTGCACTTAAGGGGGGTGTTGGTGTAAATTATATCTTGTAATTACACCTTACTTAAGTTGACTTAGGATAATGTATTTCATAGTAGTTTGGGTATGAGACCTTTTGGGGAAGTGTGCACATAGGGAGGATGTATGTAGGAGAAATTCCACATTTTGTGGTCTTATCTTGTTGTTACATTCCACCTTCGGTGGGTGATCCACGTCTTGTGGAATATTTTATTATTTTTCCTACCTACCCTCACCTACCCTTGTTTCTCATTGAGCCACATGTCATGATTATATGCTCACATATCCATATGGCATTGCCTTTATAAGCAGGCTCATCTACATAATTTGTAATTCTTGATGATCTAGTTGATCAGTATTTTTGCATCTTGATTAGAATACAGTTTATTCTTATCAAATCTATTGTCTCTCTTTTGTGCTATTCAATGTGCTCTAGATCTTGGCTATTTTCAACAAATTCTTACACATCAACATATGTTGACAAACAGATTACGCTTTGTCTATTCATCCACATTTTGCATGCATGAATACCGCAACAAATGTCTTTCTTCTCAATTCTCTATAGTCTCGTTATTATATCACTAAAAACTTAAATTCCTCCTTTACCCTCTTTTGTTCATGCTTACAGGAAAGGTTACTATTTAATTGTGTACTTATTTAATGCCTACTTGTTATGTCTACGTGTTAATGACTATTGTTTGTGTTTCCACATTTGTCATTTATTTTGATCCTCAACCAGTGATTTGCACCTGTTGTAGGCATTCCCTCTTTTAGCTTTTAAATTATTTACTTTCTATTCAAGGAAATACAACCCATTTGGAGATTGGAATGAACATATTTTCTCAAGGGATGTTCAACAATGTCAATAACACAACCTTTCCTTATGAAATATTTCTCTTAAGAATTCTTTGTCACTTGGGGACTACGTGCCTGGTCTGTGCGACCACAGGTTGCATGCATAGTAGGGCACTTGAAACTACATCATTTGATGAATTTTCATCTATTGCATTTTGATGGATATTTATTCATTATTACTGGATATCTGATGTAGTGCACATATATGTAGTGCAAGCCTATTTTTAAGATTGTTTCATTTTATAATCACCTCGAATCTCCAAAGGAACAAAATCTGTGTGTCAAATGTTGAAAACGGTTAGTGTCTCAAAAAATTATCTTTTGCAAACCTTGCAAACAATGTATATTGTGAGATGACACCTCTCGAGGCATTCTATCAATTAGTTCTTATACTTTCCTATGTGTATCCTACAAATCACTGCATTACATTAGTCTACATTACATTAAAGAATTTTATCAAACAATACTTGAGTTTTGTTTGTGTTTCCATGTTTTGTTTGAATACTTACCAGAGCAATTCTAACGATAAAATTGTTGAACACTAGATGTCACTGAGAGGGGGGGGGTGTGAATCGGTGATATTTAAATCTTTTCCCTTTTCTATCATATGTGTATATACCGATTAACAGATCTAACATAAAGTAGACATACCGGTTAGATGGAAGGATAACACAAATGCAACCACACATAAAACAAACATCACATAACACCATATGTACAAGGAAAACCCAAGATGGGAAAAACCCCGATGAGAAGTGTTGCTGGAGTCTACTGTTCCAATCTAGCCTCACAATGAAAACCACGGTTACAACATTTAGGGCACCAACCCTTGATTTTAGGGCACCAACTCAAGGAGCACCAACCCCTACACCAAGCTCCAACTCAGTGATTACAAAAATCATATATTAAAAAAAGTAATATCCCTGTTACAAAAGAACATTGTAACTCTCATGTATATCTCTCCACCAGTTCACCTCTACACAAATATTTGTCGGTTCTTTGCTCACCTTCTCTCTATTGCAACCTTATCTTCTGCTACAACTTACTCTTTGTTGCAACCTTACTGGTTCAACCTCTTCTTCTTTTCTCTCAGTTCTACTCTTTGCATGTTCTCCTTCCTCTCTGTCACACTACTGCTAGTCACCATCGATCTTCTTCACTCAGTCAGTTGTCTGCTATCTGATTCCTATAGATTCTCAACCTATCGGTTCTCTTCTGATTCTCCCTGTTCTCTTCTCTTTTATGCAATCTTCTTTGCCTCTTCTCTATCGGTTCAATCACCACTGGTGCACTCCTCTGTCAGACTTAATGGCAAACTACCGGTTGCCTCACTCTCGCCAGTTGAAATCTTCGAATCGGTTCTCTCTCACACACTCAATCTCTTCTCTGATTGACATTGAGCACTTGAATTATTGGCTCTCTTCACTAAGATCACTCTCTCATGCAGCAACTATTCATCTCCATCACTCTCTCATGCAACATTCTTGCATTCTTGGCATGCTAGGGTTTTCACCATGCACTGAATCTGCATCATATCTCTTCTCTGATCATTGTGATATATCATATCCAATCTGATATCATGTCCTTTATTGATGATCTGCACCCCATCAATGAGCATCGCCATTCTGTTTTCCTTGCGATTCACGTCTTCTATCTTTAGCTGCCTGTAGCATGACTTTCATCCTTGTGTCAGGTCAATCACGTGCGTGATGCGATTTCCTTCACCCATTTCGATTTGCAAGATCAGTATATATTGGATCTTTGTTGTTTCCTTGATCTCGAGCTATAATCCTCTACCATCATTCCTCGATCTTTGTACTCGTCTTTAAATATTGGACCAACTACCAACAACCTCATCAACGCACCACACCGACATGTGCATGCATGCCACTTCACCTTCACGTGGCACCTTTATCGGCATCCACCTTGGCTCACTATGTCGATCCAGCTTGGTCACCGACCAATAACACACAACCAGGTTCATCTACCGGTTCACAAACCCTATCAGTTATACCCTAACCGATCTATCTTCACCCTTGCACTTTGCTTCTCTTCTGGTGCAACACCTAAACTGATGGGAGCCTTTCACTTCTGCACATTGTCAGCTTTATCGGTGGACATACTTACCAGTAACCACCTTGACGACACCATGTTATCAACCTTCAACAAACTCCATCTGTCTACATCTGTGGGAACACCTTTCTCCATCTTCAATCCAGTTGCCCTCTCTGTCTGCAACTACTTCAAATTTGCCTTTTGCACCACTAGACCATTTCTCCTATTAACAAGTTTGTCAAAGTGACAAACATGTCCTTCAATCTCTGTACTGACAACTCGTCATGTCTACTCGGTTGATCAAGTGCATATCTCTTATCTCATGCACCTAAGGAAACTTGGTGTTTCATCAGTTCATCCGGTGTGATCCTTCAATCACCTATCTTCTACTCATTTGTCTTATCTTGGAGGACTATGATGCATTCCATGCATAATATGAGATAAGATCCACTTATCGATGGGAGTGGATCCTTGTCATCTACATCTAACATTGCACCAATATGGCTTCCCCGTTTGAGCATGCATATCTTCAAACAGGCACATATGATTCGGTTGGGCACATTCACTGTCAATCATCTCTTCATATGGTGACTTCATCTTTATCTTGTGGGAGTCCTATTGTTTCACATCCACACAACATACCAGTGGTCTGCACATACTTCACCTCAAATGTTGATGTGATTTTTTTAACATTATGCCTCTTCATCACAACCAACAACCCAATATTTTGCTCTCTTGACGGTTGGCAACAATGCACTACCAACATGTCACTTACCGATCTTATACCATACCAGTCTCCAGTCCATGTCTTCAACACAAGTCAACACTAACTTGTGTACCGGTGACTCCTATGATCATTATACTAGATGCCATTCTCTTCCTTACCGATGAATTGTCATGCACTAAAAACAATGACACTGGTATGCATCAATGACAACACAACTCATCAATCTTCCCAAACCGATTGACATCAATGACAACACAATGCCAACAATCTCCCCCTTTGGCATTTATGTCAACACATGTAGTATTCGAAATACTACAGATTATCTCTCCCCCCCTTTGTGTGTTCCATGAATTCTCACACATTTAGTATGTGGCATACTAGAGAATCTCTCTCCCCCTTTGACAACAATGGCAAAAGGAACTGACAGGGTTTATCTCCTCCTTGTGTCTACCCTCTCAATTAACAACACTTGAGATGGAGAGCTCAACCACCAACTGACACCAATTTCTTAGCACCCAAATGTATATACAACCCGAAACCTTATTGCATATACAAGTCTGAAACCAATTGAAGGCACACGTGTTAGTGAATAAAACATACTTGTTGGTCAGACTGCATCATCTCCCCTTGATATGCAGAAACCATTCTGACCCCAAATTGTTGATACCAAGTGTTGAAGTTAACATTGATGCCAATTTTTTCTCTTCTGATGCCAAATGCATGTTCTCGTGTGCAAGTAAATCTCCCTTTTTGTAGATAGCTCCCTTTGTGGTCCAGTTGTGATTTCAAATGGATAGACATTGAAATATCTCACAACCTCAAACACTTCCAAAGACATAAACATACCTGTACAACCATAGACATTTTCACTCCCCCTGTGTCTAGCAAGTCATACAAATCAGAAAACATGGCTGTCAACTCCCCCCGAGTCATAGATCTCAGGTCTTCATTTGCATGTTAGGTTGTAAACCGGAGCCAAACTGCACCATATACCAGTTGAGTGATGAATACTAAGAGGGGGGGTGAATTAGTATGCCAAAAATCACTGCACTAAAACACTTACACAGTCTAAAGATAAACCGGTAAGCAGTCTAACAGTCAGACCGGTTACCACACATGCAAACCAAAATGCGAATAAAGCATTCACCCACAAAAGAAATACAACCATAACACAAGATATTTGACGTGGAAACCCAACTGGGAAAAACCACGGTGAGATGGAACTCACAAGTCACTATCTGCATAATAGAAACCAGACCGGTTAAGGTCTTACAATGTTCTTCACTAGAACAAATCCTGTTAGGAATCTCAATCTCTATTAGGAGATAAGTCCGATTAAAGACTACCTTGTTAGAGGATTTTAGATTCACATGTGTGAACCACCTTGTTAGAGGATTTTACAAAGGCTTTGAGGCCTACAGACTTGTCAAAGATGTGAGTAATCAACAAGTGTTTGATCTATCTAATAGCACAAACTGCTTGGTTAGATCCAGTATTGCTCACAGTTAATGCATTCAAGCATTACTTCAGTCTTCTCTATCTCTCTCACAGTTACAACTTGATCTTCTCAAATAAGATCGTTCTCAACTTCCACCTTAAACCCTAGCTTGACATTAACCCTTTCAGCAACAACTTAAAACCCTAGACATGATGTCCTTTTAAAGGAATCTGATTTCATGTCGGTCCAATAGGATTACATTACAATTTCCTAGGTTCAATGAATCTAGACATACTCAGTAACACGACACAAGAAGCACCGTCAATGTGTTGGCACCGTCAAACAATCGGTGGATTGGTAACTCATCACAAAATGTCAGTTGGTAACTCATCACAGAGTATTACCGGTTCATACAGAATACCGGTTGCTGGTTTGACAAAAACAAAGACTGGTAAGAATGTGTTGTGCTGCTTTTCTCCCTCGTACCGCTTGGGATCAACGAACCGCTTGGGGTTGACATGCTGCTTTAGACCGGGAAACACATTCTGCAAAATCACCACTAGTCTAAAGACTAGTATACAACATACCGGTTGGAACAAGTACCGGTTGAGCTTGAGCTCATACATATAAAGGGGATCTCAATATAAGTGTGTCCATCAATGACAATCACAACATAAACAACAAAAATGCCAACAATCTCCCCCTTTGGCATTGGTGGCAACACTTAGGAAAATAAAAATTTTGACATCTAAGTGTTTTACAACAAAAAATTGCCATTAACAAAATTGCTCACCCTAAGCATATACATTATCCCTTAATCAACACAGTGAATAGAAATTTTGCATACAAAGCATAATCATCAGACCATATAGCATATATCACAACATATATCAAAATTTCAAAACCAGATACTTCTCCCCCTGTGTCAGAAGATCAAAATTTTAAAACCAAAAACCAAATATACTTCTCCCCCTTTGCCAACAATGACAAAGTACCGCTGAAAAACCCTGTGTCTATATATATATATATATATATAAGTTTATGACAATAATGAATAATACTTGTCAAAAACCGATTTATAGTCCTACGAAAATTGTTTCATGGATAGGGACCAGGACTCAAGTAGGGAGGTTGCCACTTCCTTTTCTGTCTGCATCTTGGATACCTATTCCTCCATGGCATCTACTGTGCTTAGTTCCTGTGTGACTGTCAAGGCACCCAGGTTCAAATAACACTTCTAAAGAATTTGCAGTCGTGGAAGTAATACCGGTTGAAGCTCCTACAAATTCCTAGACCATGTACTGATCTCTTACTCCATCTTGGTTGACTGGATCTGGAACCGGTGAACAGTTTGCCCATATGCTACAAAGGAATCATAAGGTGTCTTTAATGTGCCCAAGTAGGATTGTAAGTCCGTTTGAAGCTTTTGCTTCTTGGCTAGCACATCATCACAAAACAGATGAGGTTGACAGATTTTGCTAAGTAGCAAATTCCCCTCATCCAAGGCATTCCTTATGTCCTTTTGATCTTTCAGCAGTTCAGTCCTAAGCTCATTCATCTTCTTCACTAGAGCAACATTAAGAGCCTTTTGGTGCTCTTTCTTTACATTGGCCTCTGCTACTTCTTCTAGACTCTGCACCTGATCATCCACTACAGTACATAGAAGTTTGAGTTGTGCTAGTGATGATTCAGTGTCAGGAAGATTAGTACCGAGGATTAAACCGGTAAGTGTGTCTATAGCCGCCTGAATAATATCTTGTTCCCTTTTCCTGTGAATGACTTCAAGACGCTCTTGGGCAACCTTGATGCTCTGCATAAGCTCAGACTCACTTGTAGATTGGAGATCAATAGGGCTCGAGATAGCAGCCAGTTTTGCTTGGCTTCTAGTTGCCTTAGGAGTCTCCATCTGTGTGCTCTTCATTGCTTCAATTGTCTTGTCTGCTTCTTCCTTCTTTTTCCTCTCCTTCTCTTCTTTCTCTTTCTCTTCTCTCTTTTTCTTCTCTTCCTCTTCCATCTTCTTCTTGTCTTCCTCTTCTTTCTGCTTCTGCTCTGCTTCTACCTTCTTCTTTGCTTCCTCTTCCTTCTTCTTCTGTGTTACCTCTTCCTTCTTCCTTTGTTCTTCCTCTTCCTTCTTCTTCTTCTTCTCTTCTGCTTCCTCCTTCTTCTTCTCTTCCTCTTCCTTCTTCTTCTTCTCTTCTTCTTCCTTCTTTCTCTTTTCTTCCTTATCCTCTTCTTCTTTCTTTTTCCTATCATCTTCTTGCTTCTTCTTTTCTTCATCTTTTCGTTTCTCCTATTCCTCTTTTCTCTTCTCTTCCTCTTTCTTCTTTTTCTCATCTTCATCCCTCTTCTTTTTCTCTTCTTGTTCCTTTGTCGCTTGTTGTGTGTCCTCAGCTTGTTTTGATCGGCTTGTTGCCCCTGTTCAGTTCCCTCATAAGGTATGTCCTGAGTGACATCTTCTACATCCAGGGCATCGACATCGATAGTGTCGATTGGTTCTTCCACCAGGTTTCCTTCCTCATCAAAGACCTCATCCAGTTTGGAAATAATCGGTTCCTTTTCCACTTGGAGGTTGGCCATTCGTGCTTTGTGAGAGCTGATAGCATGAGCCATATGCTGATGAGTATCTTTTTCAACATCATCAATTCTCCCCTCCAACAACCAGAGTCATCTTCTCCTTGTGAAGAAGAGACCTTTATTTTGATCCAAGGCATCAAATAATTTTGAATTTGAGAGTTTGGGGAAGTACTGTGCAAAGACTTTCTCCCTAATCTCTTGTTCTTTTTCAATGGCAATGCGCCATTTATTATCTAATGCTTTAAATAATGAATCCGGTGTCTGAGATTTAATCTCTGATGGTGACCAGTCATTTTTACACAAATAAAGAATGATTTCCTATAGTACTTCATCTTTTTCCTCACTATTAAATTCATCATAATAGTCTACTAAATCATGAAGTAACTTTCTCCTAATATTTTTTACTGTTCTTTGACAATGTGTCAAAGGTTTGTATGAGGAGATATCAATATTTACCGGTGCAGACGTTGTCGGTTCATTCTTCTTCATCTTCTTAGTCTGTCTTGCCTTCTTTGGTTGTTCATCAGACTCGATTTCTTTGGAGTCTAGTTCATTTGCCGTAGTCTTCCTCTTTCTTTCGAAGACTTTTGCTGATGTTACCTCCGGTTTCTTCTTTGTCGGTGACCGCTTGGTCACTCTTGGAGTTGCAATGGTAGCCGATGTTGATGCTGCAGGCTCTGCCTTGGCTTTCTTAACTGCTGGTTCTTTTCCTTTCTTTGCCGATGGTTCTTCAACTGGTGCAATCCTCTCCAAGTAGGTTCCGGTCCTCTTGGCCTTTGGATCAAGAGGCAAGGCAATAAGGGTTGAGGCATACCCTTCCAGCATGTCAAACATAACTTCATAGCCCATTGGCTCTACTTCCTCCATTCTAGGCTCAACAACCTCCATTAAACATTTGTCCACCTGAATAGTGAAACAGATGTCATCTTCGTATTTCTTCACTATGTCACCTGAGATTCTTACCCTCTGACTCATCTTTCTTCTGAACTCATCAAAATATTTGTTCAGTACTTCAGGGTAGTCAGTTCCAATGGCTTGTACGCTTTCCTTTATCTGCTTGGTTACCAGTTGGTCAGGGGACCACTGGACATCTCCTACACTAGGAAAGTAGCCTTGGAAATAAAAGAACAACCCTACCAGTAGTTGTCCAAACTTAAACCTCAGTGAATTATCCTATTTGATTGCCTTAAGATTCAATAGGAGTTGCCTCTGCATGCCGGTGCATAAGTCGAAAGATGCATCCTCTTTTATCATCCGGTAAGCGGCATTTACCACTGCAGCAGATACATAATTAATCCTACTGGCTAAAAATGTTTTGTATCCTATCACCATGCAGGCATATTTCACCAGATCATCCTTGATAGGATTGACTGTCATACCCCGTGAATCACTGGTTGAACCGGTGAGCTTCGCTATTTCGGTTTTGCTCACTTTTCTCAGGGCTGGCACTTCCCCTGTGTTATAAAAGTCGGTGACTACATGAATTGCCTAAGGCGTAATGTCATGCATCCTCTCCAGGTACATCTTGTCACCATGGACTCTGCTCAAAATAATTCTTATATGATCCTCTGTGAAATCTTCCAGAAAATATACTGTGTTGTGGAATTTCTTCTTCTCTAAGACACTAAACTCTGGTTTGATCTTTTTGTCCTTGCCGCAAAATAGACCTAACTGAGTGTGAATAGCCAAAGACCCTAGGTCTTCTATTTTGCAATCAATATAATCAGAAATTCCTTCTTCAACTATGACTCTAGCTGGAACTTGTGACAAAGCATTATATTTAGACTTCCTCTGAATAAAACTTTCTGACTCAATTGATGCACTCGAACTGGTATGAGATGCGGAAGCCATTGTAGAGTATTTCAAGAACGCGAAAAATACCTTTCAAACGTGAATTTAGGGCTTTCTGATTCTGCTTCACTCCACTCTCCATCGGATGCCAAATCACCACTTTGTGTTCTCCACTACCGCTTGCAAACTGGATTTGAATCTCTTTCAAGGTTATTCAATTTCTTGAAATCTAAGCTCAAATCGCCTTTTCTTCGCTCTGCACTTGAAAACTTTTCTTCGCTCGAAAACAAATAGTGAGAAATGATTTGAAAAATGCATTTATACATGTCTCTCACCTACCGTCATTAATGCTCCTCTATTAGGGCATAAACCCTAATTTGCCTTTTTACCATTTCTAGTCTTCTGCCAAGCGACAGGTATTGCATACCGGTTAAGATCTTTTACCAGTGTCAACCGAGGGTTCGAAAGCATTTCGCCGTTTGCTCCCCCTAAGCCTTTAAGGCTTAGTTTGTCGGTTCCGATATTTCCACACTAGGTGCAGAAACCAGTTCCTCTTCCGACATTGTTGATTTCTTCCTCCATGTTTTCTTCATGTCCCCTTGAACTTTTTCAACATTGATTTCTCCTTCCTGAGTGACCGGTATCTCATCAGATATACTTTTTCTGCTTCTGCAGAATCTTGCAATGTGACCTAGTTTGTTGCAGTGATAGCAAATAAGTCCAGGTGCTCTCCAAGGTCCATTGTACATGTTTCCATTCTTCCTTCTGCATGTTGCAGCAGTGTGACTATGACCATGACAGATCATACAACTTTCTCTCCATTCGGTTGCCGCTTGATGGCTACCGCTTCTCGACTGATGATTGAAGACATAAAACCAGTTGTGGTTCCGGTTCACAAAAGGTTCAGGACCAGTTCCTTGGGTCCTTGAGGATATCTTCCAGTGTTATCCATCACAGACCTGCATTCAAATGCTCTATGCCCAAACTTGTTGCATGCATAACAATGACCATTGAACTTATTGGATCTAGGTACATTGTTGATAAAATAAGGAAAATTATTGTAGGCTTTGCTCCTACATACATTGGCAGTGTGTCCTTCTTTAAGACAGTTAAAGCAAACAGGTTTGAATTTTTGCTTACGTTTTCCTTTGAGTGCTGGTTGCTTCTTTGATGCTTCAGCATTTGTTCCTGAGGATTCTCCTTCCTCATGTTCAGAGAAACCAAGACCATTGGTGTTCTTTGTCAGTCTAGATGACTCAAGCTTTTGCTCTAGCTTGACAGTACTTTTGCCAAACTTAGCAAGTATTTCCTTTGACTCAAAGAGTTCTTTGGAAATAGTAGTGTTTGTCTCCATTAGACTTGCATTTTCTGAGATGGCTATGTTCAGTTCTCCTTGCAGGCGAGCAGTCAGTGCACTAATCTCTTGTTTCAACTTAGAGATCTCATTATCTCCATCTTTTATCCGATCTTCAGCTTTTCTCTGATTCTCAAGCTCTTGACTAAACCGAATAACCAGTCCTTCCAACTCCTTTCTCAGATTAGAGTTTGAATCATTCAACTTATTTACTTCAACAATCATGGCTTCCATGTTAGCTTCGTCTTCAGAACTACTTTCAGATAGTTCCATCAGCTTCTCTGCATGTTCTCTCCTTTTTGCTTGAGATGCCTTGTATTTGACCATAAGATCATCATAGGCTTGCTCAGACTTAGTGAGTCGTTGAGTAAGTTCCCTCATGGTGTATTCTCCCATATCTCTTTCCAAGTGGTTAAACTTATAGAAAGGTAGGCTCTGATACCAATTGATGAATACTAAGAGGGGGGGGGGGAATTAGTATGCCAAAAATCACTACACTAAAACACTTACACAATCTAAAGATAAACCAGTAAAGCAGTCTAACAGTCAGACCGGTTACCACACATGCAAACCAAAATGCGAATAAAGCATTCACCCACAAAAGCAATACAACCATAACACAAGATATTTGACGTGGAAACCCAACTGAGAAAAACCATGGTGAGATGGAACTCACAAGTCACTATCTGCAGAATAGAAACCAGACTGGTTAAGGTCTTACAATGTTCTTCACTAGAACAGATCTTGTTAGGAATCTCAATCTCTGTTAGGAGATAAGTCTGATTAAAGACTACCTTGTTAGAGGATTTTAGATTCACATGTGCGAACCACCTTGTTAGAGGATTTTACAAAGGCTTTGAGGCCTACTCGGTTAAGGGCTATAGACTTGTCAAAGATGTGAGTAATCAACAAGTGTTTGATCTATCTGATAGCACAAACTACTTGGTTAGATCCAGTATTGCTCACAGTTAATACATTCCAGCATTACTTCAGTCTTCTCTATCTCTCTCACAGTTACAACTTGATCTTCTCAGATAAGATTGTTCTCAACTTCCACCTTAAACCCTAGCTCGACATTAACCCTTTCAGCAACAACTTAAAACCCTAGACATGATGTCCTTTTAAAGGAATCTGATTTCATGTCGGTCCAATAGGATTACATTACAATTTCCTAGGTTCAATGAATCTAGACATACTCAGTAACACGACACAAGAAGCACCGTCAATGTGTCGGCATTGTCAAACAATCGGTGGATTGGTAACTCATCACAAAATGTTAGTTGGTAACTCATCACAGAGTATTACCGGTTCATACAGAATACCGGTTGCTGGTTTGACAAAAACAAAGACTGGTAAGAATGTGTTGTGCCGCTTTGCTCCCTCGTACCGCTTGGGATCAATGAACCACTTGGGTTCGACATGCCGCTTTAGACCGGGAAACACATTCTGCAAAATCACCACTAGTCTAAAGACTAGTATACAACATACCGGTTGGAACAAGTACCGGTTGAGCTTGAGCTCATACATATAAAGGGGATCTCAATACAAGTGTGTGTCCATCAATGACAATCACAACATAAACAACAAAAATGCCAACATTGAGTTGTGCATGTGATCAATCTGATGATCTATCAGTTCCATAAATTCCACCACGACATATGACATGATCCTAGGTGTACACAATGCCATATAATATCACGATGATGCCATAAATCAAATCGGTTAGCCCATAAAGGATGCATGCATACAAGATCAACTACTGGGCCAACATATATCATTGAGGACTTTTTCAGTACCACCTGAGACATAAACACCTCAATCCATGCTACTGGAGTTAATGCAATGATCCTAGACCTTATTATCTTACATAACCTACAAATACTGGTTAGTATACATACCAATAATATACTACGCATATCGGTTTCCTGCACCAGTCCATCATCTCTACCGGAGCACCTACCTCTAACTCATGTCTTCTTGTGTCAATTAGCTTCTGATCCCAATTGCAAATTTTCCATCCATTGACACATGCAATAGTGATCCATCTCTCATCTGTAGGTGTGTAGCCAAGGCAACCACTACACACACATGTCATTTCATTTTCTTCTTTCTTACCAGCAACAACCTGTCTTCTCCTTTGTCCTTATCAAGCATGGGTGTGAATGATCTGATCAATATGTTACTCCTCCTGAGGTCCTGCATCTCCCTTAAGCCTTAGGAGATATCACCTATGCATTGAATGCACAGTGTCGGTCCATGGTCCTACTCTCTTCCTTCTTCCTCCAAACCTATTTAGTTTCATTCTTCTTCCCATTTTTCAGTCTTGGGAGAAGGTCTTACCTTCTTTTGTTGATTGGTCCTTGCATTGTCAGATTCTACCACATGACTGGAGGCAATGCCATAGAAGCAAATTGTGTTTATGTCATGGGTGAACTCACAATACTGGTTCCCACTTTTTGACCAACTTTGACACTTAGACGAACATTTTGAAAAAAACCTTCACTTTCCGACACCTATAACTTTGAAATCATTAAGAATTTGAAGATGATGTAAACTAGTGATTTGTAACATCTTGTTTGTAGATTCTAATTTATTTATTTTTTGAATTGTTTTGAATAAATTTTTATTGATTTTTCAATCTCCCTCGAAAAGTTGTTTTTTATAAAATCAACATTTTTAACAATGTTGTGCATCCTGAAACGCATAATTTTTTTTTTATAAATGATAAAAACTTAATTATTTTGAATTTTGGTTTGTAACATCAATACCCAGGGCATGCAGTTGGTTTAATAGTGATATGTTGAATATTTTTCATTTTATTTAGTTTTGAAGTTCGACTAATTATAATTTAGATATAGGTGTACGTTTAAACACATAACGTGTTCTATATATATCAAAATTCAATTTTATTTTTTTTGTTAGAAACAATACATCAATACCTAGGGCATAGATATTTTTCAAAAAAAAATTTAATTAATTTACTATTTTTCCCAATGCATTGAACAAAAAATTTCATGTTCGGTGAAAAACCTACATTCATAAGAAATAAAACAAAAATATATTAAAAATTATACTATTTGGAAATCTTATAATAAGGACTAAATACTTCAAAACACAAAAATTCTAAATGAATTCATTTGACCACCCAAAAGCTAATGTAAAATTGGTTTTTTATCAGCATTTGATGGATGCAAAGGAGACTCCATTGCAAGTATGATTTAGAAGTAGAGAGGTTATATCAAAGAAATTTTGATCTGAGAGCCTTTGATCTAACTCTCTTTAATTAATTACTTCAAATGAGACCCTATTAAAGCTTAAATCATTATATTTTCTAAAAAATGTATGATTTCAACAAAAATCAAGATGTACCAAAAAGTGGGAACCAGTATTGTGAGTTCACCCCCATACGCATGATTGGAGGACCTTCTATTAAACCAGTTAGACCATCTTCTTTTGGTCATGCTATTGTAACCAGCTATTGGAACCGGTGGACCACCTGATCTTGCAGGAGAAAAACCTCTTCTCCTTTTGTTACACACAACATTTTGTCTCTCATATGCTCTAAACCCATTTTCATACTGAGCGTAGCTGCTATACTGGTTGCCATATGACTGCAAGTTCATCCTTCTACAATCATGACTTTTATGGCCAAAACCATTACACCTCTAACAGACAACAATATTGTCTCTAGGAAGAGCAAACTGTCTATTCCTAGTCTTCATTCGACATTTATCTGCCCTATGGCCATATCCTCTACATGCAAAACAATAACTAGATAAAGGGGGCATGTGACCTACAAATTTATTTTGCCATGCATGAGGAGATCTTACTAGTTTAGTATCTCCATTTCTGCTTCTCCAAGGATGTTCACTTTCTGCAGTTCTTCCATCTGATCCCTTCTTTTCCCACACTTGCTTTGTCTTGTGGGTGGTAGTATTTCCTTGACTTCTCCTGGTAGGAGATCTTCTGTGTTGTCTTCTTTTGTTCTTGCTTCTGGTGAAGTTGCCTTCTCCCATCTTTCCTTTTCCTTTGGGATCTCCATTGTTGCTCCTTCTTGCAACATCGGTCTTCATACTTGGCTACATGTCTTCATCGGTTGTGGTTAGATCAACCTTCTTCCGTGGAGTATTCCTGACAGTGAAGGTTTGTCCCTTGTTAACTCCATTTACGGAGACAAACAAAATGTCTTTGTGGGGGACATTCTTGTTAGTGGAGCATTCACCTGCACCACTTCCTAATCCTCCAGTATCCTTGGAGTGTTTTTGTTTCTTCAACATTTTTTCCAAGGCATCACTGCTGGCATCAAACCGGATTCTCACCTTGAGCTCATTCTGACACTCCTCAAGGTCATTTCGGAGACTCTCCATTTCTCCTTCTAGTTGCTGATACTTTTTATCCTTTTCCTCTAGCTCAGATTCTAGATCTTTACATCGGCACTCCTTGGTGTCTTCTTGTTGAGTCTTCAACTCTGAGATACATTTCTCATATTCTTCAAGGCATCTGATCAACCGGTTTTGTTCCACAACTGCATCATTCTTGAATAACTTGTATTCATTCCTCACTCTACTAAGTTCTTTGAGTGCACTTACAAGTTCACCTTCAAGATCAACTTTTGCTTCATCTTCTTCTTCACCTTCACTATCATTGCCAAACACGTCTCGTTGGTAGGAATGATTTGCATGATCATTCTCGTATGTGTGCCTCTCATCTTCTGATTCTCGAACCATGAAGAGGTGAGTTTCCTCTTCATAATTTTTGCTACTACGTACTGATCTACCTTCATCTACAGACTCATGTGTTACATTTTCCTTCTTGCTTCCACAAACCGATTCTGTAGTGCTAGGCTCATTTCCATAGAGCTTCTTTAATTTGTCCCATAAACTTTTTGTCGATTTGCATCTATCCACCTATGAGGAGATATCATCTATGAGCCCACATAATATAGCCTTCATTGCTACATCATTGCACATCTTTTTTCTACTTCTGAATCAGTGGGAGGACTGACTTGACTAGGGCAGCTATTTACAACCAACATCCACACATCAAACCCTAAAGAGGATAGGTAGACTTCCATCCTACATCTCCAAACAGGAAAATTTGAACCATCAAATATAGGAGTAGGGATTGACACAGAATAAACCATTGTGTACAAATACCAGAATCTGCCCAAGCTAGAGAAAGCTTATCAATCGGGAACCTAGGCTCTTATACCAATTGTTGAACACTAGATGTCACTAAGAGGGAGGGTGAATCAGTGATATTGAAATCTTTTCCCTTTTCTATCCTATGTGTATATAGCGGTTAACAAATCTAACATAAAGTAGACATACCGATTAGATGGGAGGATAACACAAATGCAACCACATAAAAGGGACATCACATAACACCAAATGTACAAGGAAAACCCACTTGATGGGAAAAACCTCGGTGAGAAGTGTTGCTGGAGTCTACTGCTCCAATCCAACCTCACAATGAAAACCACAGTTACAACATTTAGGGCACCAACCTAAGGAGTACCACTCCTGCTTTAGGGCACCAACCCAAGGAGAACCAACCCCTGCACCGAGCTCCAACTCAGTGATTACAAAATCATATATTAAACAAAAGTAATATCCTTGTTACAAATGAACATTGTAAATCTCATGTATATCTCTCCACCGGCTCACCTCTACACAGATCTCTATCAGTTCTTTGCTCACCTTCTCTCTGCTACAACCTTATCTCTTGCTACAACTCACTCTTTGTTGCAACCTTACTAGTTCAACCTCTTCTTCTTCTCTATCGATTCTGCTCTCTGCCTGTTCTTCTTCCTCTCCGTCACACCGCTGCTAGTCACCACCAGTCTTCTTCACTCAGTCAGTTGTTTGCTATCTAATTCTTGTCGATTCTTAGCTTATTGGTTCTCTTTTGATTCTCATTGTGCTCTTCTTGGTGTAGGGCACCTCTATCTTTTCATAGTGTTTTCATGGCTTATGGGTGTCTAGTGATTGTCTTGTGTTGTAATAATGGGTTGGATCTCAAAGATCACTCTGTATGTAATAAAATGCCTTTGTGGTCAATAACCTCTTAGGTGCACATATAAGCCTAGAGGTCTATTAGGCCATGTAGGCTTGAATTATGAAATTTTGTGTTTTATGATCCTAGAATGTTGTCTTAGGTGTTTTGAAGGCTAATGATGATCTTAAATGTGCCTCTCAAGGTTTAGGTGTTTAGGGATTAAAACTTGCAAAAGTTGCACAATTGTTGTCATTGGTGTCAAAGCAACTTTTCAAAAGTTGTCGGTTGGAATGTAACTTCTCTCCAATGGTCATAACAATTTAATAGTGGGTTGTGGCTATTGAGAGGGGCCCATATACATTTGTACAACCAAATTGAAAGGTTGTTGATAGTAGTTGATGATTTGGAGAAGTTTGGTGGAGTGTGTGAAATAAAACAAATCTGATTTTGCCATAATTGTGTTATATTTACGTACTGTCTGTATAGATAATTGAATAATTTTGTAAAATTTTGGATTGGTAAGGTAGAGAACTAAGTTACCTTCCAAATGAACCTAGCTTGACCCATTGAAGTGGTGTTTGAAGGAAGATATTGACAATTTACCCTCTGCATGTCCGAAACCCTTAATTTTCCTAGGGTGTTGTATAAATGATGCCCTAACTTGAAATCTAGCCATTGGTTCCCAACAAACATTGGTAGGATGAAAATTAGGAGGGTGTATTATGAGATTCCAAAGGGGCGAGATTAGAGGAGTTGGATTGGTATTTTTACCACCAAGCCCTAGTCTAAACTTTGTGAGGGTTTAGATTAGAACAATCAAAGATTGATTGATTGCAAGATGCATAACATTGGGGAAATGAGTTAGATTATTGAATTGGTGAATTGAAACATTTGAAAGGCCCTTTGAAGCATTGGATATTCCTTGTGATCCCATTTCCATACACTTCCTTTGTAACCCAAGCCTAATTTGATCAACTAGATCTGTGACCTAAGTAGGTGTCTAGGAGTGCTGGAGCAGGTTGGAGACCTGGTTCTTTGGAGTTTGAAAGAGGTTCAAAAAGGGTATTTGAAAACAAAATTTGTTTTGGGCATTGTTTGGCACTTTTTGGAGTAAAGACTAAAAGAGCAGGAAAATAGGGCTACTAGCCGAGTAGGTGTGAATAGGGGGTAAAGAACCAAGTTGTCACCCTTGTGAAACAAGAAAGTTGTGAAAGGTCTTGTTAGGACCTTAGGACGTTGTAAAAGTGTATACCAACCCTTGTGAGGGTTAAAAGTTAAAATTTGGGTTTTGGTGTGAGTTGAGGCCTTCAAAGGCTTGAGGTTGAGAGAAAGTGAAAGGTGAGTGTGTGAGGGGTTTGCCACCCTACTATTGAAGATCTCTGCATCATGTGGTATCAGAGTGCTAGAAGAACCTTGGGAAGAGTTTAAACCATGGGAGATAGGACAAAGAGACAAAATGAAGAGGAGATACCCTCTGGAGTCACTAATGTAGAATTGGCTAGGATAGTGAGGGAGCAAATGGCCATGAACTGAAAGATGGAAGCAGAAATAGCAAAGTTGAAGAAGGATCAGGCTGGGAAGGAAGTTGTCTTAGAATATGAAGAAGGAGGAGTAGAAAAAGGAGAGAATCCAATTGTACCTGCATATCAAAGGCAATTCATTGAGGCCCTTAAGAGAGTAGGTGGAAGAGATACCAAGGCATAATTACCCATGTTTCAAGGGAAGATGAATCCAGAGGAGTGCATGGACTGGATTGAGGCCTTAGAAAACTATTTTGAATATGAGGAGGTGGTAGATAACCAAATAGTAAAGGTGGCTGAGTCAAAATTGAAGGATCTTGCTCTTAGTTGGTGGAATGTCCTACAAAGGGAAAGAGTGGTGGAAGGTAAGAACCCCATCACTTCATGGAAGAAGATGGTGGCAGAAGTTAAGAAGCAAATTTTCCCTGAGGTTTATGAGATAATCCTACATAAGAAACTACAAAACTCGAGGCAAAAAGATTTGGATGTTAGTGCTTACATTTAGGAGTTCCACAAAATGACACTTAAAGCAAAGATACCGGAGAGTGAGACACAAAAGCTAGCAAGGTACATGAATGACCTTAAGTTCAACATTCAAGATGAACTAAGTTTGTTTAATCCTGAATCAGCGCATAAGTGTTATCAAATGGCACTTAGAATTGAGGAGAGGCAAAAGAGGAGAGGAGAACACCATAATAGAGGAAGGGGTACAAATTTTAGAGGTAAGGGCAGATTCAATGGTAGAGGATCATATCCTAAACCCTAAGGAGAAACAAGCAATCAGAAACATGAAGGAGAATCGGGGAACAAAGGTAGTTTTAGAGGAAGAAGAGCAAGTGGTAGAGGAAGGTTTGGTGGAAGAGGACCTAGTGTTTTCACCGGTTGGTGTTTCTCTTGTAACCAGGTTGGACATCAATCCTTTAGGTGTCCAGAGAAGTAAGGAAATGGTAGCCAAGGGGGTGAAAGAAGAGCACATTTGATTCAAGAGGAAGATAGTCAAAGTATGAACTCCTACCACACATCAAATTCGAGACCTACACACCTGAAGCAAGGAGAGCTCTTGGATCAAGAGGACACTCTTGAAGGAGCCTATCAGCAAGGAATCACCGCAGAGGAAGTCTCTTTTCAGATACACTTGCAAGGTGCAAGGTAAGGTTTGTACAGTCATTGTAGGTTCCGGGTCCACAGATAATATAGCTTATGTTGAAATGGTCACCAAGCTTAACTTGCAAAGAATACCTCATCTCTATCCCTATAAAGTATCTTGGTTAAATAAAGGACAACAAGTGTTGATTAGTGAACAATTTTGGGTAGACTTTTCAATTGGTGAATACAAGGATAGAGTGTTGTGTGATGTGGTAGAAATGGATGCTTGTCATTTGTTACTTGGTAGGCCTTGGCAATATGATGTAGATACTAGGCATGAAGGTAGGAAGAATGTCTATACCATCACCTAAAATGGAGAGAACTTCACCATGACCCCTCTACCGGATGATAGTAAGGATAAGCACATTGTGACTAGTGTCATGCTAGTAGATGACAAGGAGTTCATGAAAGATTTGAAGGAGAAGGACACCCCTTGCTTTGCAATAGTTGTCAAGCCTAAGGATGAACCTAAGAAGCAGCCTAAAAGCCAAGAGGCAAAGAGGAAAGTAGGTCCTAAGGAGGTTCAAGATTTGCTAGATAAGTACAAGGGAATAGGTGCACATAGTACCACAGATACCTTACCTCCTCAAAGAGAAACTACTCATTGCATTGACCTTATACCAAGTGGTACATTACCTAACAAGGCAGCCTAGAAACTGACCCCTAAACAAAATGCAGAAGTTGCAAGACAGATCCAAGAATTGCTAGAGAGAGGGTTCATTCGAAAGAGTATGAGTCTGTGTGCAGTCCCAACAGTGCTAGCTCCTAAGAAAGAAGGAACGTGGAGGTTGTGTACAGATTCTAGAGCTATTAACAGGATAAAAATAAGATATATATTCCCAATGCCAAGAATAAAGGACTTGATGGATTGTCTAGGAGGGGCCAAGTACTATTCCAAGATAGACTTGAAGAGTGGTTATCACCAAATTAGGATCAGAGATGGAGACCAATGGAAGACAACATTTAAAACTAATGAAGGTTTATTTGAGTGGATGGTAATTCCATTTGGGCTTTCCAATGCCCCTATTACATTTATGAGGTTAATGAATAAGGTTCTTAAGCCCTTTATCAATCATTTTGTGGTAGTATACTTGGATGATATACTGATTTTCAGTAAAGATAGAAATGAACATCTGATGCACTTGGATTTGGTGTTGAAAAGGTTGCATGAGGAGCAGCTGAAGATCAACTTGGACAAATGCGTTTTCTTGCAGGAAGAACTAGTGTTTCTTGGATTTGTTGTTTCCAAAGGTAACCTGAGAATGGATCCATCTAAGGTGGAGGCAATCCTCAATTGGCTAACACCTAGGTCTGCAAGTGAGGTAAAAAGTTTCCATGGCTTAGCAAGCTTTTATAGAAATTTTATTAAGAACTTTAGTGGGGTTAGTGCACCTATTATATATACCATCAAGGGTGGAAGAAAGTGTCAATTTTCTTGGAATGATGAAGCTAATAAGTCTTTTGAGTTCTTGAAAACAAAGATTCCAGAGCAACCCATCTTAATCCTTCATGATTTTCATAAGGTTTTCACTATTGAATGTGATACATCTAAGAAGGCTATAGGAGGAGTCTTGAGTCAGGAAGGTACGCCTGTGGCCTTTTTCAGTGAGAAGTTAAATGAAGCAAAACAAAAATATCCAACCTATGATCTAGAGATGTATGCTTTGGTGCAATCTCTTAGGAAGTGGAGGCATTATCTATTTCCCATGGAATTTGTTGTAAATACTGATAACCATGCTTTAAGCTTTTTGAACAGGTAGGATAAACTTAATCACATGCACATGAAATTGATGGAGTACCTTCAAGCTTTCACATTCACTATCAAGCATAAGAAAGGAGTAGCAAATAAAGTTGCAGATGCTCTTAGTAGGAGGAACTTGGTAATCCAAGAGATTCAATTGGAAAGCATGAGGATCATTGCTATGAAGGATATGTACCAAGAAGATGCAGATTTCAAGGAGGCTTATGAGGTTTGTCAAGCTATGAATGAAAGGTATCATACTGATTTTTCTGAGTGTATGCTTCAAGAAGGTTTACTTTTCAAGGGAAGTCAGCTTTGTATTCCTAATTTCCCAACGAGGGAGAATATTGTCAAGTAAAAGCATTGTGGGAGTTTATTAGGACATTTTGGACTTGATAAGACACTTGAACTTGAGTTGTTTAGAAGATTCTATTTTTGGCCAAGAATACAATCAAATGTGAGGAAATTTGTTTCAGAATGTGTAGTGTGTCAAAGGGCTAAAGGTACAAGTTCAAATGCAGGTCTCTATACTCCTTTATCAATACCTACCAAACCTTGGGATTTGGTCAGTATGAATTTTGTCTTAGGCCTTCTGAGGACTAAATCAGGGTATGACAGTGTATATGTTGTGGTGGACCTATTTTCAAAGATGGCACACTTTTTGCCATGCAAGGTTACACATGATGCTTCTAATATTGCAGGTATATTCTTCAAGGAAATTGTTAGACTCCATGGGCTACCCTTGAGCATTATGTTAGATAGGGATCCTAAATTTTTAGGACATTTTTGGAGAACTTTGTGGCATAAGTTAGGGACTAACATGTCTTTCTTTTCTTCTTATCATCGTCAATCTGATGGGAAGAGTGAGGTAATAAATAGGTCCCTTGGAAACTTGTTAAGGTGCTTGACCAAGGATCATGGAACTACTTGGGATACCATTCTTCCACAGGCAGAATTGTCCTATAATGACTCTGTGAACAGAAGTACAGGGTTAAGTCCTTTCCAAATTGTGTATGGCACACATCCTAGGGGTGTTCTTGAACTTAGAGATGTGAAGAATCTTGATAGAAGAAGTGCTCAGGCAGATGACTTTGTTGACGTCATGAAGGATATACACCAACAAGTGAGAGACAAACTGATTCACACCTCTAAGAAATACAAGCAAACAACGAATCTAAAAGGAAGAGATGTTTAGTTTAAGGTGGGAGATATGGTGATGATTCATCTCAATAAAGCAAGACTCCCTAAGGATAAATACACCAAGCTACTCATGAAGAAGATAGGTCCTTTCAAGGTCCTCAAAATATGTGGAAACAATGCATACAAAATAGATCTACCCTCGAATGTAGAACTATCACCCATATTCAATGTTTCTGATGTATATGCATATAAGGGTACTGTTGATGATGTTTGTGATGCAGTTCAGTCTAATTCATCTACTGCAGACATGATGGAAGGACTTCCCACACAACTCAAACTTGAAATTGAGTGTATTTTGGATCAAATGGTCAACAAGAAAACAAGGAGGAAGACTTATTTGGAATACTTGGTCAAATGGAGGAATCGCCCTTTAGAAGATGCTACATGGATGAATTCTGAGGCCATTGAGAAGACAAGAACCAAAATTGCAGATATACCCACTCAAGGGACTTGAGTTTCTTTGGCCCGAGGAGTATGGTGCAGGGCACCTCTATTTTTTCACGGTGTTTTCATGGCTTAGGGGTGTCTAGTGATTGTCTTGTGTTTACTTGTGTTGTAATAATGGGTTGGATCTCAAAGATCACCCTGGATGTAATAAAATGCCTTTGTGTGCTCAATAACCTCTTAGGTGCACATATAAGCCTAGAGGTCTATTAGGCCATGTAGGCTTGAATTATGAAATTTTGTGTTTTATGATCCTAGAATGTTGTCTTAGGTGTTTTGAAGGCTAATGGTGATCTTAATGTGTCTGACAAGGTTTAGGTGTTTAGGGATTGCAAAAGTTGCACAATTGTTGTCATTGTTGTCAAAGTAACTTTTCAAGAGTTGTCGGTTGGAATGTAACTTCTCTCCAACGGTCATAACCATTTAATATTGGGTTGTGGTTGTTGAGAGGGGCCCATATATGCTTGTACAACCGAAGTGAAAGGTTGTTGATAGTAGTTGATGATTTGGAGAAGTTTGGTGGAGTGTGTGAAATAAAACAAATATGATTTTGCTAGAATTGTGTTACATTTACATACTATCCGTACAAAGCATTGAATTGTTTTATAAAATTTTGGCTTGGTAAGGTAGAGAACTAGGTTGCCTTTCAAATGAACCTGGTCTAACCCCTTGAAGTGGTGTTTAAAGGAAGATATTGACAATTTACCCTCTGCAGGTCCGAAACCCTTAATTTTCCTAGGGTGTTGTATAAATGATGCCCTAACTTGCAATCTATCCATTGGTAGGATGAAATTTAGGAGGGTTTATTATGAGATTCCAAAGGGGCGAGATTAGACGAGTTGGATTGGTATTTTTACCACCAAGCCCTAGTCTAAACTTTGTGAGGGTTTAGATTAGAACATTCAAAGATTGATTGATTGCAAGATGCGTAACATTGGGGAAATGAGTTAGATGATTTAATTGGTACATTGAGACATTGGAAAAGCCCTCTAAAGCATTGGATCTTCCTTGTGATCCCATTTCCATACACTTCCTTTGTAACCCAAGCCTAATTTGATCAATTAGGTTTGTGACCTAAGTAGGTGTCAAGGAGTGTTGGAGTAGGTTGGAGACTTGGTTCTTTGGAGTCTGAAAGAGGTTCAAAAAGGGTATTTGAAACCAAAATTTGTTTTGGGCGTTGTTTGGCATTTTTTGGATTAAAGACTGAAAGAGCAGGAAAATAGGGCTACTAGCCTAGTAGGTGTGAATAGGGGGGTAAAGAACCAAGTTGTCACCCTTGTGAAAGGTCTTGTTAGGACCTAAGGACATTGTAAAAGTGTACCAACCCTTGTGAGGGTTAAAAGTTCAAATTTGGGTTTTGGTGTGAGTTGAGGCCTTCAAAGGCTTGAGGTTGAGAGAAAGTGAAAGATGAATGTGTGAGGGGTTTGCCACCCTACTGCTGAAGACCTCTACATCAACTTTTCTCTCTTGTCGATTGACAACAATGCACTTCCAACATGTCACTTACCAGTCTTACACCATAGCGGTCTCCAGTCCATGTCTTCAACACAAGTCAAGACTAACTTGTGTACTGGTGACTCCTGTGATCATTATGCTAGATGGCATTTTCTTCCTTACCGATGACCTGCCATGCCTTGACATCAATGACACTGGTATGCATCAATGACAACACAACTCATCAACCTTCCCATACCGGTTGCCACCCTATACCGGTTGACATCAATGACAACACAATGGCAACAAAAAATTAACCGAAATCAACTTTCATTATGCTGGGAAGGATTCCCATAATTTGTTCCATCGCCCCTTTGCACTGAACCAGATTTACTTGTTGAATAAGCAAGCAAATATTTACTTTCTAACAACCTAGTCAATTAGGTTGTAGCTATTCTGGTTCCAAAAACGTCGTGTTGTATACCGATTATAGTATAGTGGGAGACAACAATCGTAGCATTTCTACCGAGCCCCTTAGCCATTATGTATTTTTGTGTCCGCATAACACGAAAATTATTGGTTTGGAGGATAATGCAGTTTTGGAGTCAGATTAGGTGCGTCCAAAAAAACATCAATATAGTTGCCTTGGCCTATGGTTAAGGGACTTCTTCCTCAAACTAGAGGTTAGGAGTTCCAATCTCCTCCTCCTTACAAATATTTTGACCAATTCATGTGAAATGAAAAAAGTGAGAATATAAATAGAAGTTCGTAATTAATTACTAATGAGTAAATAAGTTATTAATTTGATTGTGTAGAACGATAAGTAAATTAATCATGTAAAAGGTAAAAGTTATTGTTGAAAAAGGTAAGGATAAATAAGTCAATAATTTATTTATTTAAAAGATAAGTAAATTATTGTATAAAAGAATAATGAATCACACACACACACCCACACATACACACACACACACACACATATATATATATGGAGAGAGAGAGAGAGAGAGAGAGAGAGAGAGAGAGAGAGAGGAGAGAGAGAGAGAGAGAGAGAGAGAGAGAGAGAGAGAGAGAGAGAGAGAGAGAGAGAGAGAGAGAGAGAGAGAGAGAGAGAGAGAGGAGAGAAAGAGAGAGAGAGAGAGAGAGAGAGAGAGAGAGAGAGAGAGGTTGTTACCATAAAAGTTGATAAGAATTGATTTAATCCTTATACCTTAAACCATAAATGTATTATCACAGATTGAGTATACCATGATATGGTAAGTAGAGGAGTAGTTAATTATTCCTAGTATGCAAAATAGAAGGTAGAAGTTTCCTTGAGGAGGTTCATATAAACCCTATAAACATTGTTGAGAGGTGTTAATTAAATAAATTTCCTTCCTAGAGATTTAGTTGTATTGTAAAGATATACAATATTTAAGCTTTGCTTGAATGAAAAAAAAAAGTAAATCTTATGATAGGGAATAATAGAATCAAAGATCCCTCTTAAGTAAACAAAATATTTATTAATTATCAACATAGTGATATCTTTTAAAAATAAACCCTTGAGATAAGAATAATACGCATAAAGATATATATATTAAAATGTTGTGCCTTGATGCATTATTGGAATTACTACGATCATTAAGTCCGGGTCGATCAATAGCTAGCAGTTTAGAGTGTATTATCAATTATACCTTGTGTAAAGCGGAAAATCGAACCCCAGGTGTTCCCCCACTCCCAGGAGAGAGAAAGGAGGTCACTAGGGTGACGGTTTTCACTTGGGAGAGACTTTACATTCAAAAGAGGGGTTGAAACCCACAAGATCCAATCCCACACAATGCAAGACTGGATTCTAAATGAGTTTCAAGGGTGGAGACATCAAGGATACCCTCTTTTGTAAAGAATGTAGATAGAAGGATTGAACTAGGAGTGTATGTAAAGTAAGAAAGATTCGCTTGTAGACAGAGATAGGGACACGGGATGAAGCTACGGACCTGAAATTAGTAGTAAAATGTCGAGACGAAGCTATCCTGCAAATTTGAGTGAAAGTTGATGGGACGATGGCGCCCAGAGTGCACACTGTCCTCCGAAAAAACCGCGAAACAAAGGGGGATCTTTCGTCTCTGCACAAGGATTCCAGATCTTCAATTACAGCCGCGTACCTGCAACCTACACATAGAAAAAGAGAGGACGATTGGGGGATGAGGGGTTTGCCTTTAGGTCAAACCCCGGTTTTGGAATTAACCAAGAAATGAGAATGCTGTAAATGTAAATGTCTGTAATGTAATCAAGTACTGATACCTTGTTGTAAGAATGTTTGTATTCTTACATGCGAAGGTGTAATGATGTTGTATGTTGTATGTTGTAAGTGATCTCCTCTTCAATGGTTGAATCCTTGTCTTGAATGCAACACCTAGCCTTGAATGGAGACTTGGAATGCTCAATTGCTTGAAGGAATGCTTGAATGCTTGAATGTTCGAATGTTTGCCTAGCGCTTCCACCTCTTGCACACATCTATGTTTTTCTCTCCTTTCTGAGAGGGGAAATGTAGTTTATATACTTGTCAATTAGGGTTAGGAGACTGATTTTTCTGACCTTAGGCCGAACTAGGAAGATTATTTTCCAATTTGCAAACTTAAAGACCCGATGCCCAACAAGAGACCGGGCCCAAAATAGGGCCAGGGACCAGGGCGCTGGGTGCCATGGTCCTGAGGGACCAGGGCGCTAGGCGCCATGGTCCTGGAGGACCAAGGTGTTGGGCGCCATGATCCTGAAGGACCAAGGTGCTGGGCGCCATAATCCTGAAGGACCAAGGTGCTGGGTGCCATGGTCCCACCTCCCGGGACAGTAGGGTGCAAGGAGGATCAGGCCAAGGTGCAGAAAAATGCAGTTTTTAATGTCGTAAACAGGTTTCGGGGTCTCCATTCACGTTCAACATTGCATCGCCATTATGAAGACCCAAATGCAGTCAAAATTGCAAGTGTCACAATTTTAGGATGCTACATTTAGCCCCCACTTTAGCGGGAGTATAAGCGTACACCCATACTTCCGATAAAGTACAAGGAAACAACATTGAAAGACTTTCACCAAGTCAAGGAGGCAAGATACACCAAGCCCCCAGTGGACTTAGGATCTTACAACTTCAATTGACAAAGTAAAAGGGAAGATCACGAGGGAGAACCATGACTGTCAGTAGTAAGGTTCCCTCACTATGAGTCATGTAAGAAAAATACCAAAAATTTTCAAGGCAAAGCTAAGTTCGCCAAGAAATTTTGAAGTATCTTGAAGAGATATGAACGGAGTGTATGCCCCCTACGTTAAAGCGATCGCACACGCCTCATCGGGGGTGATTGATTTAAGGTAGTGATACATATAAGGAATGAGAAGGGAAAGGAGCATGTTATCACAAAGATTTAGCCCCCAAGTGTGAGATAAACCCAAGGATAAAAAAAACACAAAGCACGAGGTGACTTCGCTTTCCTCGGGGTCAGTATGCTGTATGATAATTCATGTATATCATATGTATGTATGTATAATTGTTCTTCATTCCTCAATCAAGGAAGGTCACCTAGAAGAAGGGAACACGTGTGTCTTTTGAGTCAACATGAGAGAGACCAAAAGAGATCTCAATGTTTTGCATCGTCCTCAAGTAGACAACACTAAGGACAACAAATAGAAGAATGAGAATAACACAGAGAAGAAGTAACAAAAGAGATCAAGAGAGGACGAGAGAGTCTGCTATGCTAATGAACTAGTCTAGCACGTCATCCACCCCCCGATCTTGTTGATCAATATTTCGGGAAGGCAGGAAACACGCTAGAGGAGGAACATCCAACACAGCAGATGGAGCTATCACAAGATCCAAACAAGGGCTATGTTCTTGTTCCAAGCCACATTGTTCTTGTCTAGGAGCTAGGATAAGTGCTTTAGAAAATTCATTAGATAAATGGTTATCAACATCAACGTATTCATATTCACTATCAGAAGAAAGAGAAGTAACCTTTTCATCATGAATAACATTTTCATCTATATCATCATCAAGATTTATAAAAATAGGATCTTTAACTCGCACAGGATCAAAACCATCATGCATCTTATGTTTAGGAGATTTTGGCTCAATTTTCGGCTGAGGAGAAAATGGAATAATACTAGCTGAAGGTGTTTTTGGGGATTGCAAAGTTTGAGAAACAACTGCACAAGCTCTAAGACGACGCTTTCGTCGGCGTTCTCGCGCAGAACAATTTCGTCTAGTCTTAGTAGGAAGTTGAGGAGATTGAGGAGGAGGAATGTTCTCATCCTTATCACTTGGGTGTTTAGGTTGTGGTCTCTTAGGTTGGACAATAGGAGAAGAGGAAGGTCTCTTCTCTCTATAAGAGGAAGGAGGAGGAACTGCTCCATATAAAGGAGGAATATTTGGTTTAGGAAGGAGACCAAGTCCATCATGACGAGGAGGTATAGGTCTACTTTTAGAAAGTTTATTAGACATAGACGTAGTCACATCCATAGGGATGGGTTGGGAATCTTCTTGAGAAAAGACATTAGTTTTATCTTTCAAAGGCAGAACTTCCTTCTCAAGAACGATAGGAATATCAAGTTTGGGTGTTCTAGGTTCACTTAGAGATAGGATCATATCTTTTTTCCACTTTTGATAAGATTTGAAAAGATGATCACTTCGCGGTGGAAGGGATTGGAATTGTTTAGGCCAAAAATAATCAATAGGAACACTAGAAGTTCTTTCAGCTGGTTTAAAGAGACTATGATTGATAGTAACAACTTCACCATTATGGGGAAATTTCAAACACTTGTGAACAGGAGAAGCAATAGCTTTCATGGAAGATAGCCAAGGATAGCCTAGCTTCACACGAAATTGTTCGGATGATGGAATAATAGCAAAGCTCACATTAAGGGATTTGTTATGGACCTCAATAGGTAATGTAATAGAACCAATTGCAGGAGAAGAAAATGCATCAAATAGTTTCACAACCACATTTGTTTTGTCATAGATCACTTGATTCAATTGCAAAGTAAAAAGAAGTTCTTCAGTAATGACGTTAACCATGCAAGAAGGATCAATAAGCACTCCACGACAAGGTGTATTCTTGACTTTTGCAACTATATATAAAGGACCATCAGGTGCCCTGATAGTTTCACTGGAATCAAATGTGATGGAAGGCTCTTTAGGGATTTTCTGCTGCTCTACAAAGTTAATCACATTCGGAGTCATAGACACAAGACCATCAGGTGAGAAAGAGGAATCATTAGTCTCAATCACATTAGAGGTATGAGAAGGTAATGGATCAGTTAAAATCTTCAGATTTTGGTTAGGAAGAGCTACAGATGTGTCGCCTTTATCATTCACATCAGAAATAGAGATAGTATTATTATCAATCAAATCTTGAATTTTACCCTTTAAAGCAAAACATTTTTCAGTATCATGCCCAGGTTGACGATGAAATTGACAAAAAGATTTGTTATCAAAATAGGGTGAATTAATCTTTGCAGGATCTATTTGATTTATAGGAGGGAGAGTAAGCACATTTTGTTCCAATAACTTATTCATAATACTATGCAATGATTCATTCAAAGGAGTAAACTTTCTTTCTTTCTTGAAAAACCTAGAAATAGGAGGCACACCTGATGCTGCATTCACATTGTTGTTGATGATGTTTTCATTGAACTTGATGAACTCTCTGTTCGGTTTAAACTTCCCAAATGGTTGTTGACTACTATCACCCTTATCACTCGGAGCCATAGGATTTGCTTGTTCCATTTGACTCACAGTCAGTTGATAATTGTGAAGAGTTGCACACAACTGTTGGAAAGAAGTAAACTCAGAAAACATAAGTTTTTCTCTAATATCTTTTTGTAAATTAGAAATAAAGATTCTTTGAATATCATTGTTAGGTACTGGAAAAGAAATTTGAGCACACAAATGCTTATATCTACCAATGAAATCAGTCACTTTTTCTTTAACACCTTGTTTACAATGCATTAAATCAATCAAAGTAACTCTAGGACCTATATTATTTTGAAATTGTTGAATAAAAGCATTTGCAAGTTGTTGGAAAGAAGTAATAGAATAGGAAGGCAACGAGCAATACCATTGTAGAGCCTCATCTCTTAATGTTCTAGTAAACAGTTTTGCAAGCAACCTTTGGTCATGAGCAAAATCGGTACATATTGTTTGAAAGGTCTTAACATGTGTTAGAGGATCACCTTTATAAAGCTCCAACTGCGGGATTTCAACATGTTTAGGGGGGATAGCTCTAACAATGTCAAGAGAAAGTGGGCTCACAACATCAAATGTGGGCACACTAAACTTAGATTGGTTCATAGAGGCAATTTGTTGCTGTAAAGAAGAGACAATTTGTGGAAGATTGTTAATGGTCGCTTCAGTCGAAGAGTTCATACTAGACATGTTAGATTGTGATGGAGGTATTATGTTATTGAAAGAAGGTAATGATTGAGAGTAAGGTGGCGGGACACTATGATGGTTAGTCATAGGAGATGATTGGGAAAAAGGAACACTACAAGGAGGAATGGAATGGTTAAATGAATTGCCCCCTTGCGCCAGGTTCATTTGTGGGGATGTAATAGGAACACTCATTGAAGGAATGAATGAAGAAGTTGGATTGAATGAAGGAAGAGGGTTGATTGAAGAAGAAGGATTGCCCCCATGACTGGTGATCATAGGTGGAATGTCTTGTATCGAAGTAGTCATTATGTTTGATGTAAAAGTAGGTATACTAGCAATAGAAGTTGTCAAAGGGGTAGAATGATTGATTTGAGTAGGAGGTTGTGTATAACCTAAAGTTTTGGCACAACTCTTCATCGACATCACATTCGAATCCACAATGTGTGCAATACCACGCAAAATATCAATTCCATTCTTATCACTTTGAACCATACGTTTTAGACCCTCAATTAATTGAAGAGCTTGACTATCGGGGTATTCTTGAGACATCCATTGCTGAAAATCATCAAATTGGTCATCCAATTTCGAAAGTTGTTCTACAGAAACCTCATGGAGAGCTTATTCATCATTAAGAGGATTAGAGGAATTACCCGTGTCCTCGTTAAAAAGGCCATTCAAATTAGGTTCCATCTCCTCAGTAATTAAACCTTGGAAAGACTTAATTCTAAGGCTTCGTCTAACGAGAATAGTGTAAGTAGGGCTTATTGTTGTAAAACTCATGCACTAGAGGGAGAAAGAAGATTTTGAATTTTGAAAATAAAATTGGCAAAATTGAACAATGAGATAATGATTATCCAATTTGAACTTTGTGAAAGAAGAGGGAAACACAACTTCCAAGAAAGGTAGGCACAATTGAAAATTAGGGCCAAGGAGGTAGCACTTAATTTTAATTGTTATCTTGAAAATTGAGATCTTGAATTTTGAATTTATTTTTGAATTTAGAGGTAGCAAATTTCAATAGAACCAGCCAATCTCCTAGATTCAAGCTGTTAAATGCAATCATGACAATCTCTCGAAGTTTCAGAAAAAATGTCGGGGACCGTGGCGAACGGAGTGCACACGGTCCTCGCAACTTTTTTTGAAATTTTCAGGGATGAAAGTTATGATGATTTTAAAGCTAATCTGAAAAAATTGAGTGATTTTACGATCTGTAGATAGGCCAAATTAAAGTTTCAATCTCAAAATTGAACCCTACCAAGATTGTTGAAAAATGCAAAATTTGAATTTTGAAAAAGAGAGGGAAACTGAAATTTTGAATTTTATGATTTTAGAGAGAAGACTAACAGCAATGCAAGCTTTGAAATTTAACAGTTGACTCAATTTCACGCAAAATTCAATTTTGGAAGCGGAAATCAAAGTTGTTGCAATTAAACACTTAATTTCAAAAGTCACAAACTGCAAAAATTTGAATAAAGCACTAAAACTTCGAATGAATGCCAACACACTTTTCAGATTTAGGACAGTAAGAAATACAATTTTAACACAAAATTTCAATTCCAACAATTTTTGAATGATTATAAGCCTTAATCCAAGCAATCACTAGACCAACTTTGACTTTAATTTTGAAAGTGTTAGAATTGATGAAATCAGCCAAGATTCTGGATTCTAGTAGACAAATATAGTAAGATCTAGCTCCCGAAATTTCGGAAAAAATGTCGGGGACGATGGCGCTCGGGGTGCACATGGTCCTCGCAACTTTTTTCAAAATTTTCAGGGATGAGAGATATTATGATTTTGTTGCGGAATCCAAAGTTACAGCCGATTTGGAGGTGTTTTGATCAGTGAAATCATCGGTCAAATGTTGAATCGAGAGGGTTTTAAAAATTAGGGTTTTGACACTTAACCACTTAATTTTCAGAATTAAAGCACAAATATGATTTGACAATTTGCAATAGAAGGGTAGATCTGAAACAAGCATTAACAATCAAACATTTCACAAGCTCAATTACTAAAAAGAAAATTTAGGGTTTTTTATGCAATTAACCTCTAAAATTTGCAAAAGATCAAACATGGAAATGTAATTAAGGAAGCCAATTTTTCAGATCTAACCATGAATAATCAGAATTAGGATGTTCACGTCGGGTTCACCAAAATGTAAAGCAGAAAATCGAACCCCAAGTGTTCCCCCACTCCCAAGAGAGAGAAAAGAGGTCACTAGGGTTGACGGTTTTCACTTGGGAGAGACTTTACATTCAAAAGAGGGGTTGAAACCCACAAGATCCAATCCCACATAATGCAAGACTAGATTCTAAATGAGTTTCAAGGGTGGAGACATCAAGGATACCCTCTTTTGTAAAGAATGTAGATAGAAGGATTGAACTAGGAGTGTATGTAAAGTAAGAAAGATTCACTTGTAGACAGAGATAGGGACACGAGATGAAGCTACGGACCTGAAATTAGCAGTAAAATGTCGAGACGAAGCTATCCTGCAAATTTGAGCGAAAGTTGACGGGACGATGGCGCCCGGAGTGCACACTGTCCTCCGAAAAATCCGCGAAACGAAGGGGGATCTGTTCGTCTCTGCACAAGGATTCTAGATCTTCAATTACAACCGCGTACCTGCAACCTACACACAGAAAAGAGAGGACGATTGGGGGGTTAGGGATGAGGGGTTTGCCTTTAGGTCAAACCCCGGTTTTGGAATTAACCAAGAAATGCGAATGTTGTAAATGTAAATGTCTGTAATGTAATCAAGTACTGATACCTTGTTGTAAGAATGTTTGTATTCTTACATGCGAAGGTGTAATGATGTTGTATGTTGTATGTTGTAAGTGATCTCCTCTTCAATGGTTGAATCCTTGTCTTGAATGCAACACCTAGCCTTGAATGGAGACTTGGAATGCTCAATTGCTTGAAGGAATGCTTGAATGCTTGAATGTTCGAATGTTTGAATGTTTGCCTAGCGCTTCCGCCTCTTGCACACATCTATGTTTTTCTCTCCTTTCTGAGAGGGGAAATGTAGTTTATATACTTGTCAATTAGGGTTAGGAGACTGATTTTTCTGACCTTAGGCCGACCTAGGAAGATTATTTTCCAATTTGCAAACTTAAAGACCCGATGCCCAACAAGAGACCGGGCCCAAAATAGGGCCAGGGACCATGGTGCTGGGCGCCATGGTCCTCGAGGACCAAGGCGCTGGGCGCCATGGTCCCACCTCCCGGGACAGCAGGGTGCAAGGAGGATCAGGCCAAGGTGCAGAAAAATGCAGTTTTTTATGTCGTAAACAGGTTTCGGGGTCTCCATTCAGGTTCAATGTTGCGCCGCCATCGTGAAGACCCAAATGCAGTCAAAATTGCAAGTGTCACAATTTTAGGACGCTACACCTTGAGAGATAAGTGACTAGTGTTTTTGGCCTTCTTATTGAAAACTTGAGAATGAAGATGAAATTACTTATAAATTCTCAAATTACCTCATCTAATCATAAGGATGGATTAGATTTCCTCACATTTCTAATTCTTAGACAAGTGAACGTTAACCAATGATAACTTTTGATGGTCCTTAATAACTAAGATCTTGAAGTTGATATCAAACATGCTTCTTATTTATCTTTTGATTTGAGTATGTGTATAATTTAGAATACGATTGCAGTTTTATTCAAATTTTGTCGAGTAGACAAAAAAAATATGCATAGATTGATACATATTAAAGCATAAGAGTGCTTGTGTAGACTTGAGCATATGCCTAGATTATTGCACTATAAGTACTTGTATTCTTGAAATGCTCATACATGCTTGTGTAGACTCTTATATGCCTTTGTAAGAATGTATGTGCTCTTTCGTTCCTTTGTGTGCTTTTATAGGCTCTTGTATGTACTTATTCTCTCTCATATGCCTTCACATGCTCTCAAGAATTCTAGTGGCTTCTCAATGCTCATGTATGTTGTGCGAACTTCTATATGCATGGTTGTGTGTTCATTGTATATCATGTGTGTATTGGACAGGTGTTGAATATGGAACAACAAGGGAGGGTAATTATTGACACCTGATTTACCTGTTAGTAGTCGACATAAATCTTTGGCCAAAGTGTTAAATCAATATGATGTATGCTGATTTCTTTTCCTACATCCTGCCATATCAAGAAAATAGGACTACATAGTAATTGGTGATATGCATGTGTTAGATATTTTCATGTTGCAATAAGATTCCATCCCCTAATAGTTTTGAGTAGCTAGACGTCCTCGTAAAGCGCTCTGATGATGATATCGCCCGTGGTAAGCTCGTGGTAGATAGATGCTAGGAGCTCCTATCAGGTTGATAATCAACTATGTTTTATATTGTGGATAGGGAATTAGGCAAAGGCATGATAACATCAATAAGCCAACCACAAAAAATAAAATATCATGAAACATCATCGTAACACAATCAATAGAAGTATGAAAATGAAATGCTTCAAAAGAAATGAAAACCAAATGCATACATCTCTTTCATTTTTCTTCCATTATTGTTCTTTCTCCTTCAAATATGTGTGGAACTCACCTACAAAGCAAGTGTGTTGCAAGCAAGATGATGGCAAAGCAAATTGAAATTGTCAGCATTATGATACTCAAAAAGTGGTTGTTAAAATGATTGAAAAAAGGACTCAATTTATAGAGAAAAGGTCTCCAAAATGACGTGAGCAAATCAAGGCAAATGGAAGAGAAAATTTGATTCCAAAAAGGCATGATTGAGGGACACATTGTGACAAATTTTTATGTCAAATCCATGATAAATTGCTATGCCAAGATATGACAAATTTAGAGAAAATTATGCTCATTGATTATGACAAAATGGCCACAAAAATAGCTTATTGATTTATGACATGATTGAGCACAAAAATAGCTTATCGAATGAGCAAAAGGTGGAAGAAATTAATGATTTTTCATTTATTAATTCCACTCACAAAAGAAAAATTAGCCAATTAAATAAATAATTTAATTGTGACACAAGACATAGGGTAAATGAATAAATCCATTTAACCCGAGGAGGATGTTAGAAAGTATTTAATGATTAAAGAATCACAAACCCTAAGGAAGAGACAAGAAATGAATTAGGTCAAAGCAATGCCATGATGTGATAAATGTGATAAATGAATGATGACGATCATGATCAAAGAGATAATTGACGAGGACCCGATGTTGATTGATTTGATGGAGACTGATGACAAATCAATCAAAAATGACAAAGAAGCTTGATGATTGATAGACAAAGGATCGATGATGAATCAATCAAGATTAACAAGGATTGATTATGGAGATCGATGACAAATTGATCAAGAATTGACAAAAAATGCTTTGATAAGGATTGATAAAGTTTGACTTGATAAAGATTGATAATGATTGATGGCAATGGTTAAAAATGATGCAAATTGATTGAAACTTGATTAACAATTGATTGAAAGAGAATTGACATTGACAAGGATAAAGATTGAAGATATAAACCCTAATTGACATTAATTAGGGTTAAAGTAATGTCCAATTTATATGAAAGATGGATCACAATCACAAATTAAGCATTAGGATTGACTTGATAAGACCTAAGTCAAATTCGAGAAAATGGAATCGAATAGGAAAAGAATGCAGATGAATGACACAATGTCAACAAATGATAAAGACCAAATGCAATACATAGAGGAAATGCTTGTAAATGCGAAAACCCTAAAAGAAGGTAACGCAGACATGTTAAAGTATGACACCACAAGCGTTGACCATTTTTAGATGCCTGCATATATAATTAATTGTATTTGACGTTATGGTCTTTTGTAACTATGAATAATTTTCTTATGTTTAGCCAATTCCTTGGCTTATGTAATTAAGCATTGTGTTGATTTATAACATTATGTATATACTCTTTTTATATTGAGCGTATTGGATTAATTGATAACGTGTTTTTCTTAATTATGTGTAATTATTTAAAAAATTGTTGTAATTATGCAAATTTAATATTTTAATAATATGGAGGTCCCTACAATTCTGGATGAAGAAAATTAAAAAATAGGTGAAGTTGATTGCCATTGTTCTTTTTATAATATAAATTTTGTAAGTGATTCTTCGTATGTAGGAAATAAATATGATTTAAAAAAAAAATGGACCTAGAGAGATTTGATGTGAGAATTGATGAAGATGAGGATGATCTCCCGTAGAAAGAGAAGATGAGAAGAATAGATAGATTCTTTGAAGGAGAAGTGTCTCATGAACATGAGAATGTATATTAAATTTTTCTTTTAAAAAGACATAATGTTGGAGGATAAGGAGGCTGCGTATACAAAAGGAGTTGTGGCAACATCAAGAAAATAGAGGAAAGAGATCATAGAGGTAATACACTGTTTTTCATAAATTTATAAAATGAAGTTGATGACGAGTAACATATAGAAAAGATGAACGAAATGGTGGGTGATAATTTTAGAATTATTGAGGCAAAGAGTAGTGTCATTGTAGTTGTTGAATATAAAGTGGTTAGAGATGTAGAAGAGCGTGATAAAGAAGAAGTAATGAAAATATTTAATTTCCATAGTGTTGACACGGATATGTATACATGTAGATATAATGGTGAGTAAAATTTGGGAAGAATATTCTTGGTAGAGAAGGATGGGTTATGGTGAGTTAATTCTCATAGCATAGGAAGATGAAAGTGGAACGTGGTGGAGATGGATGGTTCATGGTAGGTCGATTTCTACAAGAGAAGAACAAAATAAGTATTGGGTGGAGGTGGATGGTTTGTGGTGGGTTGAAATTCACAAGAAGAAGGAAAAGAAGATGGATAATATTTTGGATGAAGAAGATAGACTACAAAAAAACATAAAATCATAAGCTAAGAAGAGATTGATGAACAAATTTGAGAAAGGAAAACATGCAAATTACCAAGTAGATGCTAGAAAAGGAAAAGAAATGAAAAAAAAACGCAATACCAATAATAGCATTGGATTATGCCATATATAGTTTACTATTTTAAAGAATAGTCCTACTAACAAACTCCACTTTGTGAGCTATGCTCGCAAACTTCTTACTCGGTGTGTTTGATGCAAGAGCATCCAGCTCATAAGAAATCCTTCATCACCAAATAAATATTTTCTTTTTTAAGATCATTTTTTCCATTTTTTGTGTAGGTTGGAGCTTCAAGAGATTCTTATGGAATTTTATAAGGATAAATCTCCATTTAACAATATTTGGCTTCCATTTCAAAAATTCAGAGGCAACCAAGGTGTTTAGCATAGTTTTTAAACTATTGTATTGCTTAATTTCAATGTTTGAATGGTTGAAAGGACCCATTGGCATGTTGGAGAGAACTTTTAAAGAAGAATTAATATCTATTTTATCAATTTTGATTCCTAGATAAGTTTTCATAAGACAAAGGACTTTTGACATTCCATTTTTGTCTTGTTCTTTCAATTCATGTGCCTAAATAGAGGGGCAAGGTAGTGAATTTTGAAAAAATAATTAATGACTCTTCAAATTCTAGAGAAGAGTGACTTGGTTCATTATTTTATTCATTTTTAAAAGACATCTATAGCAGTGAAACATTGTATATGGTGGAAAAACACTAATGTCACATTTTGGAAGCAAAAACTCTATTTTATTAAATATTTTAGAAGGATTTTCAAAGGTAAGTGAGGGAAATGAAAGAGAATATTTGGGTACCTCACAAAGGTTTTAATCTCTAGAAAGTGTAACCTTTGATAGTTTTAAGAAGTAGTAATTGATAGCAACAAGGTTGGAGAAAGAATTTACAGGTTTCTTGAGAGAATTTCACAAGAGTGTAGGAAATCAACTTGTGAAGAGGAAACAAAATGAAGAAGAGAAAAAGAGTTTTGCAAGTGTCTTGTAGGTGTTCAATGCAGCCATAAAAGTTTTAAGATGAAGGCAAAAATTAGATTTCAAAATATGAGTTTTGTAAAAATTTTGAATTATGATTGTTGTTGAAATCCTTCATAGTTTTTATTGTTAATGAGGAATTTTACTATATGAATTCATATATGAAGGTTGATAAACATATGTTTTAGATTTTGTTCCCACATAGTGGATTTGTTAGCATTTTAAGGCTGCAAGATTGAGTAGTTTGATAAGACCCCCTAATTTTCTTAGCATCAAATGGTATTAGAGCATGGTTTCTTTCTACTTGATTTTGTTGAGAAAAAAAGAGTTGTGAGAGAGTTTGTTTGTCACATACATCAAATAGATCTTGTTGTTGCACGCATGAGAGAGGGTTTATAACTACTATCCTCCAATAGAGATAAAGTTGGGTAGAAGGTGTACAATGTCCTCCACTAAGAGAGAGTAGATAGTGGGGTTTTTGAAAGGTGCATCTACAAGGGTCTTATTGGGTGGAGGGTAGTGTAATGTGGTAATTTTTGTGGCAAAGAGGATCTATAACCACAAAGGGTTAATACCCTATATAGTGAAATTGAAGCCTTCTAACTAGAAGGGACTTGTGAAATTTATCTTAGAAAAATTATAGAAATAATGAAGAAGAAAAAATCTTTAAAAAAGATCTAAACCAAGGGGCAACCCTTTGGTGAAATGGTAGGGCTTCTTGCCTATAGTGTGAACAACCAAGGTTCAAACCTCGTGGGGTTACATTCTATTGCATTAACAATTGAGGGGCCCCTAAAATCTTGAATATTGATTTACTCAAGGGATGTGGAGTGAGTCATTTGCATTCCACTAGGGATACATCCCTAGCCTAAATTTTTATTTAGGCCTAGTGCCTTTTACTAAAAAAAATAAAATCCAAATTAGATTGGATGCGATATAGATTGAACAAAGAAAATAAGATGAAGGAAAAGAAAATGTGAAAAAATAATCCTCTTAAAGAGGATAAAAAGTGGAAAAATGAAATAGAGAATCAAATAGCAAGTATAAATAATGAAGAAATGGAGCAACAATATCTACAAAATGAGAATAAAGAAGGATTGGAGTTGGAGAATGTTGAACCTACAATAGTTATGGATAAAGAAAATTAAAAAATGGGTGAATTTTAGTATCATTGTTCTTTTATGATAACATTTTTGCTAGTGAAGCTTTGTATGTAGGAAATGAAGATGAAAAAGTTTAGAAATTGGACCTAAAGAGTCCTAGATTTGTTGTGGGAGTTGATGAAGATGAGGATGATCTCCTATTGAAAGACAAAATGGGAAGAATAGAAAGATTCTTTGAAGAGAAAGTATCTAATGATCTTGAGAATGTAGATAAATTTTGTCTTTTAAAATGCATAACGGTGAAGGATAAGGTGGTTATATTTATGGGAGTTGCGACATCATTAGTAGAAGAGAAGAAAGAGATCATAGAGTTAATGTGTTGTTTTTCAAAAAATTATAAACGTTAAGTTGATGCCAAGTAACATGTGTAGACACCTAAAAGTTGCACAACAAATTAAATGAATAAATTTATCCTTATTTCTTCCAATTAATTAAATTAAGATTTAATTAATATTCCCATTCTTCCATTTTGACCATTAATCAAATTAAAGATTTGATTTCCATTTTTCTATCTAAGCCATTTTAATTAAATCCACATTTAATTAAAATCCCCCTCTAAACCATTTTAATTAAATTCACATTTAATTAAATTCCCCTTTCTAGACATTTAATTAAATTTATATTTAATTAAATTCTCCTTCTAGCCCATTTAATTAAATTTACATTTAATTAAAACCACCTACTTGCAAAATTAAAAATCACATTTAAATAAATCAATATTTGTTTAAATCCTACAAATGCAAGTTGCAACCAAAATTAAAATAAATTTATTTTATTTTAATTAAATTCTATTTTTCCCACTTGCCTCCTAAACCTCTTCTAGAGCCTTCTAGATTCTTTTAATCTTATCTTAATTAGCCTAATCCATCTCTTAAACATTTGCACATTCCTTAAGAGAAGTCACTTCTAAAAAATGCCTCAAAGTCTTTGAAATGCATTAAAGGCTTTACGTCCTCAACAAGTTAACCTTCAAAGTCTTCCAAACCATTAATGGTTAACTCAACCCTTCCCACATGGTTAGAGACTTTCTCTCTAACTTAACCCTCATCTAACCCAAGGGTCTCATCAAGCACTTATGGCTTTGACCTTAGTTATCCTATTAACCCTTGCACAAGAGTTTACCCCTTGGGTAAAAGCTTTATCCAATGGATAACCCTAACCTAACCTTAACCCTTACCTCCTAAGGTAACCTTCATGTCTTCTCATACATTTAGTGTTTCTTGCATCTCCTCTCAAGACACCTCCTGTTGACAATTGTCACCATTTCATTGGTGAAAATTGTAAACATGGATTGATAACTTTCAATCCTAGCCCTTGTTAAGATTATTCAATCTCAACCCTCCATTGCCCTATTTTCCCTATAAATAGAGATCTCATTCTTCATTCTTAAAGAATCCAAGTCTTTTGTGCATCAAACTTGTAGTCTCATTTCATCAAGCATTGTTAACCTCTCTTTAATAATAGTGATTAGATCATTTAGTTTTACATATCATGTTATCAATATCATGTTAGCTTCATCTATATGCTAGTTTAAATGTCATTTTAATACCATTTTCATGCTAGTTTTAGCTTCATATCAATATCTTGCATCATATCATTATCTAGTTTCATATATAGAGCATTCACTAGGATCATAGTTGTATCCATTTTGATCTTAGAATTATCACATATCCCTCATTCTTTTGGTTGTCATCCTGTAGGTCAAGTGCTCTTCCAAGTTGAGAGCCACCTTGATTTGAAGGATCATTGGAGATAGAGAACAATGAGATGCGCTTAAGATCTTTATTTCACTTGTTTGTTCTAATGATTTAGATCTCTAACATAATGTCCCATTGGTGTGTTTGCGTTGTTTGCCTCTCTCATGCAGGTACCACAATCTGAGCATACAACGTGTACAAAAGATGAATAAATTTATGGGTGATAAATATAGTATTATTGAGGTAAAGAGCAGTGTTGTTGCAAAGATTTCATATAAAGTGTTTGCAAGTGTAGAAGAGTGTGAGAAAGAAGTAATGAAAATACTTAGTTTCCATAATGTTGATACATATATGTATGTAGATGCACTGGTGAGTAAAAAATGGGAATAAGTTTCTTGGTGGAGGATGGGTTATGGTGAGTTAATTCTCACAACAAAGGAATATAAAAGTGGAACATGGTGGAGGCGGTTAGTTCATATCAGGTCAAATTCCATGAGAGAAGAGAAGGAAATAAGTATTGGGTGGAGATGGACAGTTTATGATGGGTTGAAACCCACAAGAAGGAGGAAAATAAGATGGATAATATTTTGGATGAAGAGGGTGGACTACAAAAGACATGAGATTGATGAGTAGATTTGGTAGAGGAAAACATGCAAAGTACCAAGTAGATGTTGGAAAAAGTGAAAGAAAAGATGATTATAATCTTACAAATAATAACACAAGAGTATGCTATAGATAGTTTACTACTAGAAGAGTGGTCCTAATACTCAACTCCATTTTGTGATCTATGTTCACAAACTTCGTACTTGGTGTGTCTGATATAGGAGCATCCAAGCTCATAAGTAATCATGTATCACCAAAAAAATATTCTCCTTTTTATGCTCAAGTTTTGCATTTTTGACCTGTAGGTTGAAGCTTGAAGAGGATCTCTGTGGAGTGGATAAAATATTCATTTAACAATACTTGGCTGCTTCTATTTTAAAAACCAAAGACAAACATGGTGTTTAATGTGGTTTTAATTTTATTATATTACATAATTTGAAGGTTCAAATGGTTGAAGGGGTCCATTCTCATGTTAGAGTGAACTTTTAAAGAATAATTAATATTTATTTTATTAATTTTGATTCCCAGATAAGTAATCATTAGACAAGGGACTTTTGGCATCCCATTTTTGTCTTGTTCTTTCAATTCAAGTGCCTAATTGGAAGGAAAAGCAATGAATTTTGAAAAAAATCTAATATGACTCTTCAAATTCCAAAGGAGAACAACTTGGTTCATGATTTTGTTCATTTTTCAAATACATCTATAGAAACAAGGCATTTATATGGTGCAACAACACTAATGCAACAATTTTGGAAGGAAAAACTCTATTTTATTTAATATTTTTGAAGAAATTTGAAAGGTAAAGTTTTGGGAAATGAAAGAGAATATTTGGGTGCCTCATAAAGGTTTTAATCTCTCTATAACGCAACCTTTAATAGTGTTATGAAGCAACAATAAATTATAGCAAGTTTGGAGAAATAACCTGCATTGAGAGAATTGCATAAGGAAGAGTGTAGAAAATCATATTTTGAAGATGAGATGAAAATAAGAAGAGAAAAAGAGTTTTACAAGTGTGTTTTAGGTGTTTATAGTAGCCATGTGAGTTGTAAGATGAAGGGAAAAATTACATTTCAAAAGATGAGTGAAGCCAAAAAGGTTCAAAGACACAAGGTTTTGAAGACTTGTGTTGGGATGTTTCTAGAAAGCCTTGTAAAATTTCTCAATCATGATTTTTTTTGAAATCCTCCATAGATTTTATTGTTCTTGAAGAATTTTATTGCATGAATGTATATATGAAGGTTGAAATAAACAAGTTAAGTTGTATGGACTAGTTAAGTTTGGTTCCAAATAGGATTAATTTCATTTAAACTCTCCTATGTGAATTTGATAAGACAACTTAGAATCCTCAACTGCATGTACAATGCCAACACCATCCAAGAAAATATGGTTCCCTAGTTGATAAATTGAATGTGACACATCTAAGTCATTGAGTTGCTTGATAAGGGATATGCTGGTCTATTGAGTTGTATGTATGCTCTCTCTCTATCAATTTATTGAACACAGATTAAGTTAGATATTTTTTGCATTGCTGGTGGGGTTGGTGCTAAAGTATTTTATTCTAATATTGCTGGTGGGGTTGGTGCTAAAGTATTAACTTCAATCAAGAAATAAAACTTAGTATTTTATTCTAATAGTTGTAACAATCTAAACTATGAGGAGTATTGGAGTTATCTCAAGTAGCCCTTGCTTGGGTAGCTGCAATTTTGCAATATCTCTATCAAATCTTAACTTAAAATTTCATTGAGTGTGTAGTCACATAAATTTGTCCACTTAATTAAATGAATATTTAGTATTTATTTGATTATTTAACCATCAATCAATAATTAATTAAATTGATATTTAATTAATTCATCTTAACCCTCTTCTCCTATTAATTAAATAAATTATTCAATTTAATTCACTTAACCAAATTCAGACCATTAATTAAATAAATAAATCATATTTGTTTAATTAAATCTTCTCTCATATTTAAATAAATTAATATTTATTTGAATCCCCCAAAATCCCATCTCTCACCTTTATCCTCCACCCACTTGCATTTTCCTACAAATGCAAGTTGCACAACTATTTTCAATAAATAAATAAATTATTTATTTAAAATCCTATTTATCCTCACCCACTTGAAACCTTTAATGGTTTCCCTTAAAGTCTTCAAACTTAATGGCTTCCTTCTAGAGTCTTCTCAAACCTTTAATGGTTTCCCTTATAGTCTTCAAACTTAATGGCTTCTTTCTAGAGTCTTCTCAAACCTTTAATGGTTTCCCTTAAAGTATTCAAACTTAATGGCTTCCTTCTAGAGTCTTCTTAAGCCTTTAAAGGTTTCCCTTAAAGTCTTCAAGCATTTAATGCTTTATCTTCCTTTTTCTCATGTAAATAAATTAAGATTTATTTAAATCCAAAATTGACATTCACATTTAAATAAATAAATATTTATTTAAATATCTATCCAAATACAAATTACACCATTTAATTGAAATAAATGATTTTATTTCAATTGAAAATCCCAAAATTCCTCCCACTTGCATTCTCCTACAAAACCCACTTGCAATCCTAACCCCCTTCTAGATTCTTCTAACCCCTTCCTAATTAGCCTAATCCATCCCCTAAATATTGTCACATTCCTAAGCAACTTGGAGTCACTTCTCAAAGCCCTCAAAGTCTTTGAAAGACATTTAAGGCTTTAAGTCTTCAAATGGTTAACCTCTAAAGTTTTCCAAACCATTAAAAGCTCTCACATAACCATTTATGGTTAACTCGCCTTTTACCTTTGGTTAGAGACTTTCCTCTAACTTAACCATCCTTTTGACTCATGGGTCTCTTCAAATCATTTATTTCTTTGACTAAGGTAACCATTTAACCCTTGCACATTCATTTATCCCTTGGATAAAAGGAATATCCATTAACCTAACCCTTACCCAACCCCCTAGGGTAACCATCATGTCCCCTCAAGCATTTAATGCTCCTTATCTCTCCTCTCAAGCCTCTTCATGGTGACACTTGTCAACATGGGATTGGGTTGAAAGTCTCACATGGATTGAATATCTTTCAATCCCAACCCTTGTTAAGATTGCTCAATCTTAACCCTTCATTTCTCCATTTCTTCTATAAATAGAACCCTTCTCCTCAAGCAAAGCAAGGAAGCATTAGAGTATTGTTGTTATACTAGTATTAGCATAGAGTTTTTTCATAGCATCACTATCTACACTTGCATAACATTTATTTATCATATTCAACCATCTTGAATCTCCATATGGCATCCATGGCTAAGTGCTAAAAGCTGAGAGCTACACTCATGTGGAACTTGGAGAGGAGAGGAACAAGGGATGAGCAACTATGAGCACCTTGATTAACATTTGGAGGAGTATAGTTTATCTATTCTATGTTTGTATGCTTTCTATTTCATGCTTAATATCTCTCTTGATATGCCTGTTCAGGATAATCTTTTGTTGCTAACACTAACGTTTGTTTCTTGTGCTCTTGTGTGTGTTGCCATCAAGCAGATTTTCTAATCCTTTTTGCAGAGCATCAGAGTGAATTCATATTTTATTGCATTCAAAAAGGAAAACACAAAATGCTAACAGTGTATTGATGGATAAAAGTGTTGAGAACAAAATCTACTAATTACTACTCGACTCTGATAGGATCTAACATATATACAAGATCTTGATAGTCTAATTATTCTCAGGACACAAAATAACTTGCAAACAAATGTCAACTCCCCCCAAAACACAGGGATATGACTTATTATTATTCTAAATACTAATGGGAAACTTAAGCACGCAAAATGTCATAACCTCTTAGGACTTTGAATCATAAAGAAGACATTTATAATTGAAAACATGAAGAATCAATACATAAGTATTTATGAATCATGATCTACCATTACCACAACTATCTTTTCATTCCATGATTATCTTTATTCTTGGTGACAACAATAATAAAAGTAGAACACTTTAAAAGTAAACCATCTCCATAATCTTCAACCACTGCCCTCGTTACCTGTAGAAGAATGTATGCATTGTAGGCGATCATCCCTCTACCATGGGTTGCTAGACATCCTTGGCTGCAAGTTAGTTTACTTCAAAAACATCTCATCATCATTAATAATCATAATTAACATAAAAAACTATTACATTCCATAAACATTCACAAATACACACACAAAATTATCAATACAATATATATCATCCCTAGCATGCTTTATTACTTAATCTAATCAGAGAAGTTTGGATAATGTCTTGAAATTACTAGAAATGTCATGGGAAAAGTGAAACTTAAAACAAGGAAATGAGGGCAAGTTTAGGACTCATCACTTAGCTACGTTGACTTTAACAAGATCCATAATTGTGCTCACTTTTGCAATCCCTCCTTACAAGTATCATCAATTGATTTTGAAAACACAATTCAATCAACGCATTAACTTGCTTGTAATCATTAAAGTATGAGTTTTTGGTTAATATGTCAATCAGATAATGCACTATATTTAAAATTATTGTATCTCGTTTTGTAAGCATGAAAGTGAAAATTTTGGTCTTATATAGAGTACTATTAGGACTAGAAAATCATTCTTGATTTATAGGGTTAAAATTTCATTTTCAGTAGTTCCCCATCTAGATCACTATTATTGTTGCTAGCTTCAATTGGTGTTATGATATTCAACACCAATGCATCCACAATCCATTTTCCCTTTGCATTATATTGAAAGAGACGAATACTCTTAAAGGGCAAGTGCTTACAACATTTTAGGAGAGCATGCACTTTATTCAATAAGATCTAACTGATGAAATGAGTTTCATTGGGCCTAGGTTGTTGGTTCGCATTGATAGTCGCTTAAATGAAACCTTTCTCGTGGACAAGCAAGTTCCTTTTAATGGTCACCTATGATTCTTATTAGCGATTTAGCATACTTGTCAAAGATATTCTTATGTGTGCCTATACATCTCATGGGATAACACTATGCCATAACTTTAAAATGATTGTTACATTGAATGATATCTTTCATACATAAGGTGATGAACTAGCTCAACTTGAATTTCATAGTCTTCTTATAAATATTAAAAGTGTAGAGCCAAAAGTTCCTAGTTAGGAACTACTTATGATATGCTCTAATCCTTCCCTTAGTAACAATGAGCTTGAGCCACATTCTATTCCTCTACACATTTGTTTCTAACAAATGATTTGGTTGCTTTGCATAATATTTAAAACATGCTAAAGTCCTTGGGTGTGCTAGTTGAACAATGTAATATAGAAAATATGAGGGAGAGGTCTTCTTCAAATCTTGAGGACAAGCATCTACCTAGCATAGTGTTCTTGTGCATTGACCAACAAATTATGCTCACTTCAAATTCATGGGTTGCTACACATCTCATCATTGAAGCACCAAAGTAAGTTATTATTTCTATTGTCTACAAAAGTGACAGCAAACCATCATATCTTCTAATCTTTTTATTATCAAGCTCAAATATTTTGATTATTGATGGTCGCCACTATCAATGCTCGCTTAAAATGACATGAGCTTCAAAATACATAAATCTTAAGATCGTACACTTGAAAGAGCATCAATTAACACCATACATAATGATCATCAAAACCTCAAATTCATTACCATCTCGCGAGTTTGACATCTAATAGATCTATATATCTCCTTCAACTTTAGCTACCAATGATATACCCATATACAATATAAGACACGTCTCCCCGAAAAAAAGAAAGAAAATAATTTAATGCACCCCTTGTATTAATACACCATGTACCATAACTTCCATTACCATTTTTTTAATAATTTTTATAATTTTCCACTTCTTTTGAAATTTAAACTCATTAAAAATACTATCAATAGTGAGTACACATTAAATAGAATTATTCATTATTAATCAACTCCATCAAGACATTTTTTAAGTTTACCTCCTACCTTACACGAAAATGCCTATAAACGAAACGAAACGAAACCCCCAAACAACTAACCATGTTCCTAACATTCCTGAGCACGTGATTTTGTTCAAAGCGATTCCATTTTATTTAAATAAAAAAAAAACAAAACGGATTTACATTTTATGTATATATTTACAAATTTTCCTCAGAATGCGTACTATTTAAGATCCGCGCTTATTCTCGGATAATCAGAGCGAACGACGTAAATGGCCACGGCGTTTCGTCTCCTCCTCCTCCTCGGCACTGCAGCGTTGTTTACTACTGTCTATTCAACTCCCTTCATCGTCCTGCACGGTAAATTACAATTCAAAAAATCCTAAATATTATATAATAATCTATGCTAAAATTATGCTCAATTTTTCTCAAATAAATTGGACAATGGCTTCATTTCGAATTTTCCATGTTCCATTTTTGTCCTGGAACCACATTTAGCACAAGGGCTGTCTTCACTTTAGGGTAATCGTTTGTAGCTAGCGGGCTTTGAATTTTGTTTTTGTTTTGTAAAACAAGTCGGCTTCATGTCTTTTAAGTTTGTGGTTAATCATTTTAATTTAAGGATTCTTAATTATAAGTTCAGTTGTGTTGAGTACCTGTCTGGATGTTGTTTGATGACTATTTTGGCCCTCCACAGAACAGCGTATTGGAGCATTTCTTAAAATACCCTTTAGTTGTTTCCTTGTTGATCATTGCTCGTTGACAAATGTGAGAAAGAGGTGGTTTAAGAGATATTAGCCAGGTCAAATGCTTTGGAAAAAGTAGGCTTTTAGGGGCATGTATGGGGTTTATGTGTTAGCATCCTTGCACGTATATACGAACATCACCCCACCCATGGTATTGGGTTTAATTGTCATTCCTCGTGCGACCTCTCTAGCTTGTTGTTACAATAATGTAAGAGGTATTTACTAGAGTGACATATCCTTCGGATGGAATTCTTTCCGCATTAATACTCTCCCACTACTTCTATTTAGACTCTAAAAGGGATTTCTTGTCTATCACCACTTCTATCATCACTTTATTCAGTGTTAATCGTCAACTGATAGCAATTGGTTTTTACCAGAGCTTACATAATGATAAAGGCGATGGTTCCATAGAGGGAAGGTTAGTATAATTTTACCATCAAGGTAAGGGCATAGTTCCACAAGGGTTGAACATTTAGACTCTCTTCCTAAGTAAGGCCTTTGGAGAACGAATACAAATTTGGTTCCAAATCCCTAGAATTAATACAAGTGACTTTTGATACGATTCCTAATTCTGTATCTGTCTTTGCTAATAGGTCTACCGTTCTATTCTTTGTATAGAGCATACAGGTTATTTTGAACAGCTGAAAATGCCAAGTTATCATGGGCTTTTCCTCCACAGGTGCTTCCATTTTCCAATCTCTCTGAATGACATGGATTTCAGGCTGTAGGTATTTTGCCAAGATTTGAGAATCTCTTTCAATCCAAACAGAGGGAAGGTTTTCTTTCTTTCTCTTGGGCCTTGCTTCATACCAATGGCTTGTGCCACATTCTTTGATTGACAACCAAGTCTTTGATAAATCAACTAATCACCTGACATTCTGACCTTTATGATCTTGAATAATGTTTCCAGCCCTAGCTTGGCCTGGATTGCCTTTAGAGTCTCCATCATTGTTCATTTTAACTTTTAACCTAAACTTCATTTTGGGTATTCCATTTGTATTGTCAATCGACCTTCTTTGCTTCCTCTTATTTGAGAACTGAACTTTCCAGAACAATTATTAAGTTTCTGATGCCATGATTCTAAAGAATTTTTGGAGGCCTCTGATATTATTTCCAAGTGTTTCCAATGGTTTCAACTGCTTCAATAATGTTTTCTATCGCTTCCTTCTTTATAGTTGTTTCCTTAATGAGTTTATCCCAATGTTTCTAACATTCTTGAACTGGCCCTTTCCACATTTGATACATATGTGAGTGAGGCTTCCAAGTATCTTGACTGTTATACATGCATAAAAGTCTATCATATCACCCTTTAAAAGCATTGTTGGCAGAAAATTTCAAACTTATATAGGAGGCCAATAAACTAAATAAAATCTGGCATCAATTTTGTGGGATTGAAAATCTCCTCTTCATGGTAAAACTGATGTAAAACTTGATGTCAATAGATTTAGAAGATTCAAGGATGTTCAATAGGACTGGGTACTAAATCTTATCTATTTAACAATTTATAAATGTGTTTGTTTATGTGTTGTGAATCTGGGCTTTTTAAAATAGGAAAACATAAACAACTCGTAAAGTGAAGGATCTGTATCTTTCCTTGTAATTTTGCCTGCTTTTGAATTTTAAGGTGCAAATGCAGGCATTGGTGATAGATGTAGGAAGAAAGTTGTATAACTAAAACTTGCCATAAATATTGTTAGTTTTGAAATGACATCTTAGTGGCAAAGCTGAAGTAAAATTTTATATCAATACCTTTAGCAGATTCAGAGATGCACACTAAGAGTGGGTACTAAATCTCATCTATTTAACAACTTACAAATGTGCTATTAATATTCCTAAATAGAAATATTAGGGAAACAGTGATCCTTTCACAGCAAATTTTTCCAAATTCATGCCTAACACAAATAATCGCAGATTTCAAACTACAGAACTTCCTTTACCCTTCATTTCATTATAGATGCAGCCACAAAAGTCATTTTGTATAAATTGAACAGAGAGTTACCACATGAAAAACAGAATGTTTCAGAATCAAGATAGTTCTTCAGCAATAGCAAAACATAGGAATGTAGCAGCCACTGAGCATTTAGTAGTAAAGATCTCACTCACAGAAAAGAAACTACGAATTGCTGAAGACCTTGAAAGTATGGAGCACCAAGAGCAATCGATATAACATTGATTCCCTTATTTCGCTGTTGTCACAGACACGCAGCAAAATAGAATAATATCGTTGCTGCGCCCTCCTTCATGGCCCTGACCTGGGAGTTAAGATTCCTCCTGTAGGCGTTACCGTCCCTGCTCAAAATACCTGCTCTGGTCCTATCACCTGCCGTTAAGAAAAATATTCCCAATTCTCTTACAATCGCAGATATTCACCAATCCCAGATTTGTGATAATGAAATAATCCTGCAATTACCACTGGCTCTGCATTTGCAGTGATAGAGAATGAAGAGTTTCCAGAGAGAAGTCCCTGGCTGCTCGATAATATTCCCGACTTTGGCACTTTACAGAATTAAAATTTAGATCAAACTTCCAACTAATATATTGTCTCCCAAGCAAATATTAATTCAAGCGGCTGCCAAGATTTACCGCCAGACATAGCACTTCGCATAAATATTAAATAATTACCAATGTTGAATAACTGCTTATATCAAGATTCAATATTAATACTCCACAGAGCAAATATTCAGAAGAGATAATCTTTATTTTTTCCAGACAGATACAAATACCCCAGATCTGCCTGCATATTAGAAAATTTGTCTCCAATGGAGACTTCACAAATTTGTACAATTGTCAACTCCATTGTGAATCCACCTTTTGGAAGAACCAGGTTTCTGTCCAGCCCGTCTGATCACTGAAGGTTTCCGTCCTCAGCAATTAGTTAATGCGAAGCATCAGACAAATTTATCATAAAAAACATCATATTAAGCATGCCTTCTTTCTTCCATTCAGCTTCCTTATAAAGAACTCCAAGAAACATCTAGAACATTAGGCCAACCTGGCCAACTAAAATATTTATTATATTTTGGTGAACTTTATTTAATAAAGTGACATATAATAATATTTAATTATTTAATTAAATTAATTAATATTAAGTCATCATTTAAATATTTTATTTGTTTTTTTAACAACTTAATAAAAATCAATTTAATTAACTGTCACTTAGAAAATTGGGGAAAATTACAGTGCTTGCTTTTGTAAAATGAAAGTTCTCTATATTTCCTCATAATGTTTCCTGCTATCGAATTTTAAGTTGCAAGGAAATTTGCAGGCATTGGTGATAGATGTAGGAACAAAGGTGTCAAACAATTCACTGAGCTACTAAGCAATTGGTCTAGCTCTGAAGGAACATGCTTGTAAGTTATCTCCTAGCTGTGGGGATTTTCATTTGAATATTATAACATAACCCGTTTGTCAGGTCTCTATAAGAAGATGAACTATACAAATATTCGTTTATTGCCACCATTTACATTTTAACGCTGTTATATTTGTCACTTAGAGAAATTGGAGAGGGGTCAGTGACTTCCTGGATTATGCCTCTAATGGAACAGGTAAAGTCAGACTCCTCATATATGTTATGTGATTATAATAGTATGAGGTGATAAGGATGTGTCTAGTGCCAAAATATATAGATTTTGATTAAAAAGAATTTGCATGTTTGTTGTATAGTGGACAAATACCTAATTGGTTGCTTTGTTTTGTTGCAGACTGAAATTGCATGTGAGAAGGTGAGGAATTTATTGTTGTTTGGTATTGATCACTTTTTATTTATTAGGATTTAAGCATGAAACGAACACAGATACTCCTTATATTGATTAATATTGTCAGGTGAAATCAATGCCAGAATTGAAGGACGGTTACAACATCGTTGGTTTATCTCAGGTGATCTATAAGTTTAGCTTTTACAATTGGCATAAGTTCCATAGCAGCAAAAATCTTTTGGGGAAAAAAATGGCAAACTAAAAGTATAAGACTTTTTAAAGAAAATGAGATTTAAACGGGAAAAAATGGGGAAAAAATTGGATTATAATAAATGTAGAAAAAGAGACAAAAACTACTTGTTTTTAAAATTTAAAGGCATTTCTATAGCATAGAGATATAGAGAACACAGTCCATGAATTGTCCAAATGAAAAGTTTGTCTAAAATAGCAAAATGCAGTGTAGCATGTAAGCTTTGCCAGTAAATGATTGTTTGGTAAGTTTTGTGTGAAGTTGATTAAGTTATTGCAAAGTTAGCAATAAAAGATTTCGTTGAATGATATGTGAGTAAACCTCTAGTCTTGTTGTATGGTGTGAGTGGATGATAAGATGCTACTAGCATTACATTCCAATTTATTATTAATATGAAAGATTCAAAAGAATGTTTAGTCATAGAGATTGCACTATCATAACAAACTCTGAAACTTTCAAAAACTTAGTAAGACCTCAAAACAATTACAATAAACATGTTTGCGTCTCAGAAGGATAAAAGAGAAAACATTTTTTCACTGAGAAATTTTCAAGTAGGAAACTTCAAAGAATATATTATCCAATTAAAAATCCAATCAATTGATAAAAAATAAACCATTTCTCATAGCAGGTAGATTCAAATAGGCATGGAGTAAGCATTTTCAAAGATTCAAGATACAAAACCAAGTCACATTCAAAGGCATCTCTATTAAACCAAACCTTCAGATTTAGTCAAAGTACCAACTCATATAAAGTAGAAATAGAAGATAGACACAAAACACCTTTTAGGATAGATATGCATAATATCAAAATAAGCATACAAGATCACAATGACCAAGGTTTTGATGTCACAAAGATTGAACATCTTGGTGCAATATTGGGTTACATATAAACATCATGTTGATATTTTTATGTATTAAAGGGAATTTGCATTACAATTTAAGAGAAAGATAAAATATTATGAAGACTAGGTAAAAAAAACAAAACTGTAGATAGCATTGTCATATTCATCAAGAAAACAATGATATGATAGAGAGCCTAAATTAGCATTAAATTCAAGCTATTTATCTAGGAATACGGATTATTTCTTTCTAGAGAACTGATTTACACGGCTACATTGTAGAAAAAGATAGATCATCAAATGTTGTTTGGACCGTAACCAACCAATCTTCACAATAACACAATCTAGTTGTGCAAAAAGTCAAGAATGATAAAGACATTCAATGTAGATAAGTAGACACAAAATTAAACCATGTTGACGGGGTATTGATGGTATTGATAGAAATCCTAGCATCTGAATATAGACAAAATTAAACCAAGATGAAGTAGACACAAAATATGAATTATGGACAACTAGATGTAATGTAATAATAAAATACTTTTTCTTTGGATGGAAGCCCAACCAAAATAAAATAGATTTAACATTTTTTATTGAAAGATCCTTGTGATGTGCACATTAAAATTTTTATGTAGCAGATTTTTCATCTTTATATATGCATTGGTTGAATTTTGTGTAAATACTATTTATATGGCAGGAAGTTATAGAATGTATTTGCAGTAGCTTTACAACAAAAAATCACCTACCTTTGGTTCAAATGCGTTGCCTCCCAACTCCTTACAAATTTACATTTAGTTGTGCCTTCTATGCATATATTGACAAGCTCTTGTTTGTAGTTGTGCCCTAAAAATGTTGCGTGACTGCATTATTCATAAAATATTTTACCATTTCATGCGTTTCATGGTTCACTAGTTAATTTATTAAGGTTTTACATGCCATTTAAATGGGTATTTTATGTGATTTAGACACGAAATATCGTTGAAAATCACAATCAATGATTGTTTAAAAAGATGGGATTTTTTTGGGGGAAAAAATCATCCATGAGAGTGATTTGCAAAAAATAAGGTGTAATTGGGATTTTTTGGGAATATAAAATTAGCATTTAAGCAAAATATACCTTATAGATAATCTAATGAACTGAAAATAGAGGTAAAAGATGAACTCCTGTCAATTCCTTTTGAAATTGAAATTTGAAATATGTGGAAAAATATCTAGAGTATTTGACCACAGATGTCCAAAGGAGTCATTTATGAAATTAGCTATTTATAAAATACATGCAATAGAGTGTACATGTATACTAGAGGAAGTGGTTTTCAGGTTTGTTTGTGATATAGGCGCTTATAAATATGATATGTAAGCCAATCTTCTTGTAGGGCACAATTCAGTTCCAAAAGTATGCATGGAGTTATTTTCATCCAAGATAATTATCAAGGAATTTGGGAGTGTCTTAAAAAAAGTTGTAGTCAAACTTTACTTCCTTTGGTCCCATGTTTAGGTTTCCCTATGCCATTTTCTATCACTTGTGTGTGGGGCAAGGGAGGGGGATGGATGGTGGAATGGAGGGGTGTGTATGCGTGCTTGCATGTGGGTCTAGGTGATTTTTTGGCTTTGAGATTGATCTTGAGCTAGTAGATCAACTTGATATCTTGGATTCCCTTTAGAAACAATAAATTCTCGTTTTACTCTACTGCAAGCACTTAAATTTTTGGATTGTATTGCCTAATGGCATTAGGGTTTGATATTTTGTTTGTCATTGTTGATTTATCATTAGGGAAATGCATGAAGCCAAGGCATGCTTAAATTTTGTATGTCATGAAACTTGCTTAGTAGAAAGTGTCTTTCATGAGGATAGATGTCGTCTTGGTCCCTTGGAAGATTGTATGTTAGATTTAAATCTAGGTAGCACCCAATCAATGGACTTTGCATGCACACACAAGTGTAGTCAATGTCCCATATAAAGATTTAATTGTTACCAAACATTATGGATGTGTGTGTGCCGATTTTTAACTTTAGACCTAAGCTAGCACACCAACTTGATATATGAGATTCCTTTGAAACGGAGTTTTATTTCTACCCTACCATAGAGACAAACTTTTGGATTGTATTGCCTATTGACATTAGAGTTTGACATTTTGGGTCTCATTGTTGAACTCATTATTAGGGAAATGCATAAAGCCTATGCCTGCTTAAGTTTTGTATTTCATGAAACCTTATTAGTAGTAAGTGCCTTTCATGAGGAAAGAAGTTGACTTGGATGGTTGTATGCTAGAGGTAAATCTAGGTAGCATTTGATCAATAGACTTTCCAAACATGTTTAAGTCCAATCAAAGTCCCATATAAGGAATTTATTGTTACCAAACACTAGCTTTGTGACCTTGAAAGCTACTAGATTGCTATCTTATGAGTATGCTTAAATGCTTTTTTTTTGACTACATTTCAACTCTAGTTCACAATATGATACTTGGAGATTATTTTGGGCCCTTCTCTTTTTTTTTTTTTTTTTCAAAAGGACAACTTTAACTACTTTGCAGCATATCGATATCTAAAAGGGGGCACAACTACACAACAAGTTAAAGTAAATTGGGCACCTTTGCAGGGGATTAGGCCTACAAATCTAAGCAATAATGGAGGAAATATTTCTTTAAAAGAGATAATATTGATAGTAGAAATAGATTATTGAATGGGAGGAATTAAAACCCTAACACAAGTGGAATGAGTAGCTTCATATGTGGTGTGTTCCAAAACCACATTTATTAGATGTATCATAGATTTTTAGTTTGCGTGTAATGACATCACGTTTTGTGTCTTTATGGTGTTGTGGAAAATATTCAAAGAGTTTTTATTCCTTGTAGCATGAGCCTTACTATAGTTATGGACAATGTTAAAACTCTCTTTCTTGTGGTTTTCATAAGGTCTTCACAGCCCAAGGGAGTAGTTTTGTCAAATTGTGAGTCGATTTGTGTTTGGATGACATACTAAGGTTCTTGAATAGTCTCAACTAGCTAGGTTTTTGTGATTTTTTCAGCTTAATGTAGAATTAATGACACCCAAGAGACCAAAACAACGAAACCAACAAGATTCACGCTTTGATTTCAATAGAAGGGGGAAGATGTGGAGAGTTTAACTCATTGGTCTATATAAGCATGTATGGGAGCAAAAGGTTTGTCATTGCAAATTTATTAGAAATGGATGTGGACGATTTCTTAGCATCGCTTGTTTTTCTTGTAGTAAGCTTCTTACCAATACTGGAATAGTAGATGAGCTAGGCAATTGGTTGATAGGAACAAAGCTTTTCAATAATATTGTTGTGATTCTACATAAACAAGATGCTTAAACTATATAGACAATTCATTAATGGAGTCACTTGTGTGTGTCCTCAAAACTACTCACTATGATTAACTTGTTCAAAACTAGGAGAACTATAACTGTTGATGCTTTCATAATTGAGATCAACAGTAATGTGCTAATGCACTAAGCTCACTTTTAGTGAAATCTAGACTCACCCACAATAGGTAGAACCTAATGCATTCTAAAGAGTGCTACCATGCAGAATTTTTTTTAAAAGGAAACGAGTGTGCTAAAAAGTAGCCTTGAATGACGGTAGGGCCTAGTAGTCTTGTATCATTGGTGGGATAATATTGGTGCAATTAGGAAAGAGGCTAGCTAGCTTATAGATGGCATATAGCAATTGGAGGACACAATTGCACCAATGCATTGAGTGATATTCATTGGGCTTTTATGGACTTGGTGCAATAAGGAAAGCCTGTGCATGGAGTAAAATAGAGCCACGTGGAAAGGCTAGAGTGGACACTATGTGTAAAAGTAACTAATATATTTGTGCACATGCTTTTAGTAATTTAAGGTGTTTAACTTTAAATGCATGGCCTTGTGCTGTTTGAAATGGTAACTGCATAATTAATTTAATGAAGTTGGAAGAATACATATAGGCAATTACAGGACGATGTTCCTAAAGGAAACAATCGTGAACGAATGACTAAAATAGAAACATTCTAAACATTACCTAATGACCATTAATAATACAATAATTACTTTAATATGCTCCCTTAATGGTCATCCTATCAACGACACCAGGTTGCCCACTAAATTTTACAAACTTGTCTCGGCTCATAGACTTGGTGAGAATGTCTACAATCTAGTCCGTAGTTGGAACATACAACAAGACCATAGTTCTATCTTCAACAAGCTGTCAGATGAAGTGACAATGAAGCTCTACATGTTTAGTTCGCTCGTGGAAGATTGGATTCTTGGCAAGTTTCAACATCCCTTGATTCTCACAGAACAAGGGCGAAGGACTTGTTTCAGACATTTTCATGTTAGAAAGCATCCTTCGTAGCCATATTGCCTCACATACTATTTTTATAGTTCCTCGATATTCTACTTCTGTCGAGGAAAGAGCTATTGCCTGTTGCTTCTTACTGGTCCATGTAACTACACCTATACCAAGATTGAAGACATACTTAGAAGTAGACTTCTTGTCATCAACAAAATTTGCCCAACCAAGCAGCTGAGGATCTTTGCTTTTGTTTAACAGAATGTCAAAGTCAAGTGTCTCTTTCACATATCTCGGTACACGCTTCATTGCAACCCAATGTCAACAAGATATGTAGCTCACAACATAACTAAGATCAGGTTTAGTGGCTGTAAGATAGATGAGACTGCCAACTAGTTGCCTCAAAGCCGACTCATTCATCACTGGTGAATTTGATTTGGTTGATAGTTTCAGCCCTTTCACCATAGGTGTAGATGAAGGTTTGAAATCGTGTATCCGGAACTTATCCAACAAACTCCTAGCATACTTCGACTAAGAGATGAAAATGCTGCCACTTGTCTGCCAAACCTCTACACCGAGACAATAATGCAGAAGTCCCAAATCTGTCATATCAAACGCTTGACACAAGTTCTGTTTGATTTTCTCAAGCAAGTGTTATCCACTACTAGTAATGATGATATCATTGACATAGATGACAAGAAAAATGATGTCATTACCAACACTCTTAACATACATATTGGGATCCAAAAGACTTCTCTGAAAGCCCTTTGCAACCAAGTATTGACCAATCTTTATGTACCATGCCTTGGGGGCCTGCTTCATGGCATAAAGAGCCTTCACCAGTCTACATACCTAGGGCTCCTTTCCTGCAACCTTGAAATCTTGAGGCTGCATCATGTAGACCTCTTCCTCCAAATCATCATTGAGGAAGGCACTCTTCACATCCATTTGATGGACTTTCCAGCCAAACTATGTTGCAATGGCTAGAACCAATTGGATGTTGCTCATCTTTGCTATAGGAGCAAAGGTTTCCTTGTAGTTAACACCTTCTTTCTGGGAGAGGCCTTTAGCTACCAACTGAGCTTTGTATTTATCAAGTGTTCCATCAGCTTTGTACTTCACTTTAGGCCATTTGCAACCAATGGGTTTCTTCCCTGGTGGAAGATTTGACAAAATCCAAGTGTTATTTATTAGAAGACTATGATCTTTAGCTTCCATAGCTTGTTCCCATTTAGGTATTCCTTTTGCCTTTGAATAAGTCTAGGGCTCATAAACACTTTGAATGTTGGCCATAAGAGCAAAATTGATTGCGTTGTTCTTCTTGAGAAAAATTGACCGTGTTCTTCTTCTTGCTCTTGCCTCTAGAAGATCTACCCTCAACAAGCTTGTCATCTTGAACTTCACAATAAACTTTTCCCACCACTTAGGTCGAAGAGTAAAACCATCTACTTCCAAATCAAGGGTATCAACATGACTGGAGCTGCCTGGAATAAAATCATTTGGATGTTGAGCTAGGTTCTCTTGAGGGAACTTTGGTGGAACAATGTCATGTCTAGGAGATTCCACAAGTCCAGGTTTAGAATCATCAAAATCCCTCCCTTCAGGTGGTGCTAATGGAAGTCTAACACCTATATCTTTTGTCTACAGAGGCTGATCTTTAGGACGCTGGATGGGAGAAGTGAGTTGAAAGGGCCCACCTTCTTCATCAAAAACTACATCTCTACTGAATGTGAGACGATTGATGTCCACATCAATCAGTCGATAGGCCTTATGATTGTCACTGTAACCTGCAAGCTTCAACTAAAATAGATGCCAAATAGGTCCACGTTTTTTCAACTTCATGATGATGACTAGGCACTAGCTCACGACCATAAACACATGGAGTAGGATGAGAGTGACACTTTCCTCATCTATATTCCAAGATAAAATAAACATCCAAACTAATTGGAAGAAAAAGTAGTCGATTTCATACAAAAGCATCCTTTCCAATGGAAAAGAGGTGATATCTCTGTAGGTGATACATAATACACAAGGTGAGATGATAGGAAACAAAGTTAACCAAGGGGAACAATTTTGTTTTGAAAGTTTCTCCAAAAAAATAGGATAAGCTCATTGTTCAATGGTCTACGGACAATAGCTTGTAGGAAGACACTAGCTCTCCAGATGGACCCCAACACATAAGGAGGACTCTAGTGCATTACACTATAGTCCTAGAACTATATTGTAGTCCTTCTATGTTGTAGTTTTGCATAAATGTCCAAATGGGAAATTTCTAGAACTAACTTCTTAAGACCATTTTTTAGACTTTCTTAAGGGTTTCCTTATGTCAATCTCAATTCCACAACATGATATTCACCTCAGAATAGTCAGACAAGTCTTGGGAATCTAACCACTCGAATTCCAAATTGCACAAGACAACAACAATACCTCTTGAAGCAGAGGTAGATCAAGTGGAATGATCCCATGACTTCTTAGAGCGCTATAAGACATCAATATAACATTCCTACATACACATGCAATAGGGATGACAAGTAGACTAGGAGTGCAACTTTTGTAAGTATACCATCGATTACCAAAGCTCTAAAAGCAATTCAAGTACATTAGTCAATCAAGTATAAGGTTTAATCACACTAGTTTGGACACGAAAGTTAATGCATGCCAAAAGCAAAGACAGATACCTTACAAATCAAAATATGGAAAATGCAATACAAGATGTTATGCGTGTTCAACACCAAATTTGATATGTGCTAGAAAAAAATGTAGACACCTTGCTACTTAAATGGGCAGATCACAATTCTATATAGAAGCATCCATGAACATTATTATAACATTTGATTTACTGAAGCAAACATGCTTATATATCGTGATTCATTTGTCACAACTCATGTCAACATCCTCACAAGATGAGGTGTGAAAACATCCCAAATGTTACCATATAATTATTACAATCAAAGTGTCTCATCTCAAACATGGATGGATCATAACCCGCATAAGAGGATACAACAATGTACAACTACACTCTTATTACAATGGTTAGAAGGACCCAATTTACAATGTTTACAATATTACAAATAAGAATAGCTACAAGAAGCATAATACCTCCGACGCTCTCCAGTGAGCATCATCCAAGTCTTTCTAGCCCCAATGGTGGTTTAACACCACCCAACCATGTAGAATGCTCAAGCCCTCCCTGCTATTCTTGGTGACAATCAAATTGGGCACAAGGCACACTCATACAAACAAGGAGTGCACTACAATACTCATGCCTATCCAAAACATACAACATATGTAGTAACTCATGCCAATGTAATACATATGAGTTTATACGTAGCAACACACACTATTCCAATATATATGTATTATATTCATGCCAATATAATAAATATGAGAGTATACATAGCAACACACTAATTCAATAAATACAAGAGTGACACTCTTGCTAGTATGAGCATAAGAAAATGCCAACAACATTCATGCAGTTTTCTTTGCACCATCAATGCACACATCAATATATGAATAGGGAGACTGTTGTGACATTTTCACACATCGCCCCATTGCAAATGGGGACCCATGTTTTTGCTCGTTTTGCTCGTTTTCGCTTTGCTTTTTAGGGTTTTGGTTTAGTTTGTCAGTTGTTTGGATTAGGGTCAAGCCTTAGGGTTTTTTCATTTTGACGTTTTCAGGCCAGAATCCAGTCAGTCTTGAGAGCTTTTTGAGCTTCTTTTCGTAGGATGCAATTTTGAATAAAGTGAATTCGCTAGAATGGTCTATTTTCAATTGGAATTTTGAATGCATAGTCCTAAATTTGTCTAAGTGTGAATGATGAAATTGTGAATTTTGTCCAATTGAGTATGTTTGACCAAATTTTGAGTTTTTTGATATTTGATCCCGGGCATCGGAAATGATTTGTTTTTGCCTTGTGAAGTGATTAAACTTGTGAAATCATGATATTTTGGCCTGTAAGAGCAAAATCGCTCCTGTCCCTCAGTGAAGGACCGGAGCTCGTTTTCAAAAATCTTACTGTCTCTGCAGGATCAAGATGATTTTTCAAGTAGAAATGGTAAAGAAAGGCGTGATCTTTCCGTTGAATATAAATTGAAGAATTTCACGAACACGGAAATGCCCCAGGAGTGGAAATCGCTCCTGTCCCTCAGTGAAGGACTGGAGCTCAAAATCAAATATTGCTTTGTCCTTGCAGGATTTTAACAACTTGACGATTTGAAGAGGTCCAAGGAAGTGCATTTTACCAGTTGAATATAATTTGAAGACACAAACATGAAGAAAAGTGGACCAAAATGCAAAATCGCTCCTATCCCTCAGTCAGGGACCAGAGCGAAATTCCTTATAAGGCATGTTTTAGGCAAAGATCAAGCAAGTTTAGGGTTTGAGGCAAGCAAAGACGGTGTTACGGATTCGTTGAAGACAAAATTGAAGATTGCAAGACACCAAATGGGACCTATATTAGCTTGGGCGCTCCTGTCCCTCAGTCAGGGACCAGAGCGATTTTTACCTTAGACAAATTTCTTGCCAAGTTACAATGAATTCCAAGCCATGGATGAATGAAAAGATACATTACGAATCCGTTGAAGATAAATTTTGAAGTTGGCAAAATGTGATGGAGCCTACAAGTACAAATTCGCTCCTGTCCCTCAGCCAGGGACCAGGGCGATATCTTAGTTATCTTGCTTTCATCCCAAGTTCAAGACACTCCAGGACGAAGGACAAGGTGGTGAGGACGTTTTAAGGTATCTTGATGAAGAACAAAGTTACAAGGACCGCCAAAATGAAGGATTTGCACTTAAATACCTAGGTTCGCTCCTGTCCCTCAGTCAGGGACCAGAGCGAAATTTTCATGAGAGCCTAGATTTTGAAAGTTGATCACGTTTTAAGTGTCCAAGGGGATCAAAAGGACTTCATTTTACACAATGAAAGCAGTGGCAAGTTGATGAAAGCAAGCATGAGCCCAGGACATTGAAGTTCGCTCCTGTCCCTCAGTCAGGGACCAGGGCGATATTTATCATATTGGCCAAATCCTTCCAAAATCACGTTAAGTCAAGATCATGCGAGGTGGTAAAAGGTCTAAGGTGTCTTAAGAAGATGATATACAAAGGTTTCAAACGTCAAATAACTGTCAATTGAGCCAAGGAAGCTATATCGCTCCTGTCCTTCAGGCAAGGACCAGAGCGATTTTCATTAAATCATTCATTTTCCTTCAAAATCAAGACAAGGCAAGGATAGGCAAGATCAAAAACATCATTTAGGAAGCAAGGAATGAAGAACAAAGGTTGAAAGATGGCAAATTTTGGCTAGAGCTTCAAGATCGCTCCTGTCCCTCTCCAAGGGACCAGGGCGATAGTCCTCTAAACATCAAAGTGTCTTGTAGAAGCCAAGTGAAATGAGAGTAGAATGAAAGAATAACATTGTTTATCCCTCACAATGAAGATTGAAGTTTGAAGTTACAAAGGTCAAGGAGAAAACACCAGGATCGCTCCTGTCCCTCACCAAGGGACCAGGGCGATATTAGCTAAATCATTCATTTTCCTTCGAAAATCATGTCAAAGCAAAGTTGCAAAAGGTTTAAAACGTCATTTGGAAGGCGACACAAAAGAAGTGAACGACAAAATGTTACCAATTTGAGCTAGATATGGAAGTTCGCTCTTGTCCATCACTAAGGGACCAGGGCGATATCCACCTTAGAGGGCATTCATCCACCAAATCAAGACGATCAAGCTCGAGGTTTTTGGCAAACATGCCAGTCTCAACGTGAGGATGGAGGTTTTGAACATAAAAGGCAAGAGAATCAAGACTAAACATCAAATTCGCTCCTGTCCCTTAGTCAGGGACCAGAGCGATAGGTTTGTGTCCTTACCTCTTTCAAATTTGGCGCTAAAACATTCTTTAGATTTTATTAAATGCTAGGAAAAAATCGATAAATTTGAAATCCAATTAAAGTTAGCATTTAACATTAGCGCATGGGTCTTTATTAATTAATTTTTGCCTTTTAAAAATCGAGTTTATTTAAAATTATAGGCATTAAATTAATTAATTATAAATAAAATGGGGCGCTTGATTTAAAATTTGTTTCATTTTACAAAGGTCGGCCTTTAAGTTTATTTTAAATTTGCCTTATTCACCAAAGTCGGCCTAGGGTCAATGTGAAGGTGAGCGCCTATAAAGGGAGGTGTTTATTTCATTTTCAAATCATCATTTTATCATCTTTTCATATGCGATTTGGAGTATACAAAGGAAGTGCGAAATTATCATTCAAGAGGAGGTGCGAATTGTGTTCAAGGTGCGAGTCTTATCAATAGGAAGGCACAAGCATTATCAAAGGAGTTCGAGTTTCAAGTTAGGCGAACTTGCCAAGGACATTGAAGAACACATCAAAGACTCCAAGGGTGGCGAATTGATAAAGAGGACGTTCCTTATCCTTGAAGATCACGTTGAAGGCTTCTAACGTTAATTTTACCTAGGCAAATTCCTCATTTTGCATTCTAGTGTTAGCTCTCAAGAGAGGTATGGCGATATGGATTTATTGTTTTGATTTTGAACGTTGATCGTCATAGCTTAAATTTTGAATTTTGAAATTTTGAATTCCAGTAGCCCAATCGTTTTTTAGGAAATGATAATTCAAGGACTTATCATGAGGTTTCCTAAAATTAATTTAGTCTATGCTATTCATTGCAAAATCATGTTACTAATTTTGAAATGTTGTGTAGGCATCAAATGGAGATCTCATCAAGGAAAATCAAGTCGGATCAAGGACGGTCTTCGCCGGGACGAACAAGCAAGGACAGGGGTGACCTCTTTCAATCCAGCGTTCCAAGGCGAGGTACATCATCCTGCACATCAAGGACACAAGGAGTTAGAACAAGGGCTCGTTGAAGAAGTAAATAGTTCCAGATGAATTAATTAAAGCAAGCTTCTCAACAACATCAAGTTGAATATCTACCAAGTTACAAGTGTCAAATGAGGTGGCGTCCTAGTCATCATTTCTCCAATCAGTGAGGTCCACCTCAGCATGTCCAGATTCAATGTACTTAACTCATGGAAGGTGGCACAAACTCTGATGTACCTACCCCGGCTATCCATTGGTCGATTTTTCTAGAGGGGACATGTGTCCAAGCAATACAATTTTATCATTGGTCAAGCATTAAATGTTATGTAATGGTTGTAACAAACCCTAATTAGGGTTTTCATTGTTGAATCTTGGCCATTGATCTTGAATTGATCTAAGCCATCAAATTGTATTGTGGGCACTATATAAGCCCTGACATTTCATTTTGTAAAATTAAGGAGAGAGAGTTGTAAATAATAGAAAGCAATTAGTAGATAGAGAGTAGTTAGAAATTGATAGAATAGTAATTAGAGTAGAATAGGAGGACAAGGCAAGAAATTGTTGCCATTGATTGTAAACAAACTCCATTTTCATTGAAGTAATGGTGAAGTGTGTCGTTTCTTGCAATTTGCATGGTTTCTTGTTGAGTCTTCAATCCTAGATGGTAGATGATTAGATGAATGGAGGAAATGCGATTGATTAATGGTGGAATTCGTATATCCATACTACTAGCAGTTTGTTGATTGCAGACTTGCCTTGTGTAGTCAACTGGAATCATTCAGCTTAAGCTCAATTTCAATTTGTCGCTTCTTCATTGATATGCATCAACTTGATGGTGTCTATGCCTGTGGTGATGATTTGAACATCATAAAGCTTCCCTTAGAAGATCGCACTAGCCTTGTGGAGATGGTCCATTGATGTCAAAACAAGACCTAGTTAGAGTTTCATCAAAAATCAAATCATTGCTCCTACATTCTTAGTATTAGGATTAGATCTTCTCTTCGCCCTCATCCTTTTTCCATTTTTTCAAATCTAAGCCAGTAAGAGCCTGTGTTCCAGCAAAGCAGATCGGAAGTTCAATCATCAGATGTAAGTCCCCTTGTGATTCCAGCAAATCACATCATACCACTGGAGTTTATCCACACGTAGAGACCCTACTAACCAGAACATTGGAGTCATCCTAACTGATCCTTCATGCGAATCTTCAGCAGTTAGAGACTTTATTCAAGAGAGGATAAGATGCCTTTAGGTATTTTATTCTGTGTATGATTGTACAAAATACACGTCAACAGAGACCAAATATGCTTTCATAAGAGTATCCATACCATCAATGCACATAATTCAACATATAAGCAAATGCAAACAACCATGAATGTATCCATACCATAAACAAATACTCAAATTTCCCAAATCTCAAATACACCCTTCAATTTGGAAAAGGCACACCATCATTCTTTCCTATTTGTAAGAATTTGTTGAAAATAGCCAAGATCAAGAGTACATTGAATAGCACAAAAGAGAGTAATTTTGATAAGAATAAACTGTATTCTAATCAAGAGCAAAATGAGATCAACTGTATCATTAAAATTACATATAATGCATGATGAGCCTGCTTATAAAGGCAAGGCTAAGAGACAAGAGAGCACACAATGATGACATGTTGCTCAATGAGATGCAAGGGTAGGTAAGAGTAGGTAGGAGAAATAGTCAAATATTTCACATGAGGTGGATCACCCACCGAAGGTGGAATTATCACTCCACGATAAGTGGATATGATAAAGTAACAACAATATCACACCATAAAAAAGGTGGAATTTCTCCTACATACACACTCCCAATGTATGCACATCTCGCTAAGTGTCTCATATGCAAACTGTTGTTTGTAACTAGGTCAATATATGGGTTCGGATTGCCTTAAGGCAACATCCGAACCCATTTAGGACTGGGCCCTATCCTAAAGGGTAACGTGCCCCCAAGATTAAGCCCAACCCTATGCTTGCATGCCATCCTAAAATACCCCACGCCACAATAACTATATTGGCGCCAAGAGGAAGGAGGCCGACTTGAATCAATAAAGGCTAAGACACATATAAATAAAGATATCTTGCAAAGACAATTATTTCAAGTATTCAACGAATCAGCTCTGCATGAAAAAGTGCGAATTTACACAAGGAGGGTGCGAACTTGTCTAGACTCATGCGAACTTGTCCAAGAGGACATAGGCAATTTTTGATGCAGACTTGAAGAGCTTAGAAGTGCAGATCTGTCATACAAAAGGGATCAGATCTGACAAGGAAGCTAAGTATTGTACTTGTGATATTAAGGGAGAATATATAATCTGACCTGTGGGTCTTTAATGCTGGGTTTTTCCTCCTTGGAGGTTTTCCCAGGGTATTTGTGTTTGTCTCTTGTTTACTTCCTTCATTTATGAGTTTACTGAATTATGATTTACTAAAATGTTACAAATCTGATTAACAAACTAGGACATAATTAAAGGACATAAATCTGATTAATGATCTAGGGCACAAAATTACATGGTATCAGAGCTAAGGTGTCACTAACTTCTGATCTTAGTAAATCATTTGTTGCATAAAGCTGCTGTTTGTTTTCAGATTAAAATGTCAGGTTTGAGGGCTGAAGATAGACTTGATGGAGCCCTTGATTTTGCTGCTTGGAAATTCCGTATTCTATTGATCCTTGAAGAGAATGATCTGCTGAAATTTGTAGAAGAAGAAAGGCTGTCTCCTCCAGAAGATGCTGAAGAGCTGAAACAGTTCAAGAAAGACTCCCTCAAGGCTAGGAAGATCATAATTGAATCCGTCAAGAATCATCTTGTCACTGTCATATCAAAGTTTGCGTCTGCCAGGGAAATGATCAAACACTTGGAAGGGATGTATGAAGTCAACAACCTCAGCAGGGCTCTTGCTCTAAGACAGCAGCTTCTTCACATGAAAATGAAAGAAGACTCAATCATAGCCTACTTCATGAAGATCAATGAACTAAAGGACAAGCTAAGTACTCTTGATTGCCAAATCTCGGATAAAGATCTTGTTATGATTGCATTAAATGGTCTACCTGATGAATGGGAACCATTCATTCATAGCATTGGTGGAAGAGCCGATCGTCCCAACTTTGAGCGTCTTCAATCTGATTGCATCGAAGAGGAATCTCGAATTGAGGTAAGAGGAAAACTCAAGAACTCTCACAAAGATAATCATGTTCTCTTAGCTAAATCTAGGAAAGGTGGACATTGGAAGAAAGAAAAGAGAAGCAAAGATTTTAGATCCTCCTCCTATGATCCAAGGAAGAAGTCAAGAGATTCCTCTCACATTCGTTTCTTCAGATGTGATAAGTATGGTCACTATGCCAGAGATTGTCAGAATGATTCAAAGGAAAGGGAAGTCAATTTAAATGAAGTTGCCAAACAAAGTGAGGGTTATCTTCTTATCTCTGCTCTATCCAGCAATGTTCCTACGGACAGTAATACGTGGATACTTGACAGTGGTGCCTCCAGACACATCTCAGGTTTTCGTGAGCATCTCTCAGATTCGATTGAAAAGGACACCAACCTTCATGTGGTAATCGGTGATGATGCTCGATACTCGGTAAAAGGTTCTGGTACTACCTCTTTAAAACTAGATTCTGGTATTTCCTTACAACTCTGTGATATTCTCTTTGTACCTGGTATTAAAAGAAATCTTATTTCCATTTCTGCCTTAGAAGATAAGGGTTTGCAAATAGCATTTTCTGAAGGGAAAGTACTCGCTTGGTCTAAGAAATCTAATTTCAAAACTGCTCGTGTTATTGGAAATAGATGTGATATTTTATATAAGCTTGCAGCTAATCCAATTCAAGCTTTCATTCATGAGGCCCCTGAATCATGCGAGCTATGGCATAGAAGACTTGGACATCTACACTTTCAAGCTCTTCCCACTCTCGGTAAAATGGTTAAAGGTATGCCTAAACTTAGTTTATCTCATGATGATGCTTGTAAAGGGTGTGCAACGGGTAAGAATGTAAAGAATCTTTTTCATAAAAGCGATAGTAGGGCTAAAGAAAAGTTAGAACTTATTCATTCAGATTTATGTGGTCCTATGTCTGTAGCATCTCCTAGCGGTTTCTTGTATTATGTTATCTTCATAGATGATTTCTCTAGGAAAACATGGATCTACTTTCTTAAGTCTAAAGAGTTTGAAGAAGTCCTAAACAGATTTAAAGAATTCAAAGCCTTAGTTGAAAATACTACAGGAAATAGAATTAAATGTTTAAGGTTTGACAATGGAGGTGAATACACCTCAGGTAGTTTCTATGACTTTTGTGTTAAAGCAGGAATTAAGAGGGAGTTCTGTGTTCCCTACAATCCTCAGCAAAATGGAGTTGCTAAAAGAAAGAACAGGACCATTGTTGAAGTTGCAAGAGCCATGATCCATGATCAAGACCTGCAACCTTTTCTATGGGCGAAAGCATCTAAAACAACAATTTATATTCAGAATAGATGTCCTCATCGTGCCCTAAAGGATGTGACTCCTGAAGAAGCCTTTACAGGAATCAAACCTGACATCAGCCACCTAAGGATATTCGAGAGCCCGGTGTATGTTCATGTGCCTAAAGAAAAACGAACCAAGTTGGATCCATCTGGAAAGAAAGGCATCTTAGTGGGATACAACGAATCTTCCAAAGCCTTCAGGATCTACATTTCAGGTCAAAGGTATGTTGAGGTAAGTAGAGATGTAACTTTTGAAGAAGATATTGCTTTCAAAAGATCTAAAGGTTCAGTATCCAACAATAATGATATGGTGATTGAAAATCAAGATTCAATAGTTGATGCTAACCCTGAGATACAAGAGGAGTCTATTGACCTTCCGGATCAGGAAGTTCAGAAGGACCCAACAGAACCCATGCACTCTACCGATATACCTCAGGATATTGTGGTCTGCAAGAAGAGACCACTTTGGGTTAGAAACACGATTCAAGATGCTGAAGGATTTTCTGCTCCCAGAGGAACCTTTAGAGATAGCAAGAGATTCCAAAATCATGCCAACTACATTTTTGTGATGTGTAATATCATTGAGTCCGAACCTCACAATGTCGAAGAAGCTATGTCCCATCATGCTTGGAAATTAGCCATGGATGAAGAGTATGGGTCTATCATCAAGAATGATGTCTGGGACATTGTACCCAGACCCAAAGGTAAGTCTGTTGTTTCCTCTAAATGGTTGTTTAAAAATAAGCATAATGCTACTGGTAGTATTGAAAAATACAAAGCTAGGTTTGTAGCTCGTGGTTTTTCTCAAAAGGAAGGAATAGATTATGAAGAAACTTTTGCTCTTGTTGCTAGATATGCTTCTATTAGATCTATAATAGCTATTGCTGTAGCCAAAGGTTGGGAACTGCATCAAATGGACGTTAAGACAACCTTCCTCAATGGTGTTATTGAGCAGGAAGTCTATATTGAGCAACCAGAAGGTTATGTAATCCATAAAAGAGATTCTCACGTTTGCAGGTTGAAGAAAGCCTTATATGGGCTCAAACAGGCTCCTCGGGCTTGGTATGAAAGAATTGATAAGTACTTACTAAGCTTAGGGTTTCGTAAGAATGATGCTGATGCTAACATTTACCTAAAGGTTTATAATGATGATATGCTTATTTTGGTTTTGTATGTGGATGATTTATTTCTCACTGGTGAAAATAAATTAATTATAAGATGTAAGAAAGAATTAGCCTCAGAATTTGAAATGACGGATTTAGGTCTAATGCATTACTTCCTAGGGTTAGAAGTATGGCAAAAATCCAATGAAATTTTTCTAAGCCAAGGAAAATATACTATTGATATTCTGAAAAGATTTAGAATGATGGATTGTAAACCCATGCATACTCCTATGGAATCTAACTTAAAGAAGTTAAAGTGTTTCAGCAGCTAACTCTGAGTTTGTAGATCCATTTGAGTACAGGCAGCTGATTGGATCATTAATGTATTTATTCAATACAAGGCCAGATATCTGTTATGTTGTGAATGCCCTCAGTCAGTTCATGAGCTTGCCTAAACTTGTTCACCTGGTGGCTGCCAAGCACATCCTAAGACACCTGCGTGGCACTATTGGTTATGGGCTGAAGTATTCACTTAACACTTCAATCTTCTTGGAAGGCTATTCAGATTTAGATTGGGCAGGAAGTGTCAAGGACAGGAAAAGTACTTCGAGTATCTACTTCAACTTGGGTTTTGCAGTGATCTCTTGGGCATGTAGAAAGCAATCTTCCGTAGCATTGGGCACTGTAGAAGCTGAGTACATTGCAACATCTGTTGCATCCAGAGAAGCAGTGTGGCTTCGCAAACTCCTCGTTGGATTATTTGGTCAAACTAGTGGTCCTACCACCATTCATTGTGATAATCAAAGCTGTATAAAGATGTCAGTAAATCCCCTATTCCATGACCGGTCCAAACATGTGGAAATGCATTATCACTTCATTCGGGATATGGTGCAAAGAGGCGCCATCCATCTAAAGTACATTAGCACGGATGAATAGGTTGCGAACATCCTTACCAAACCTTTATCCAGAGTGAAGTTCGAATACTTTAGAGACAGACTTGGTATTGTGAAAAACGGAACCCTGATTGAGAGGGAGCTCCAATCTCAGCGACTCTATCTGCAACACTTTGAATCATTCTTTGCTTGTGTGCAAGAATGAATTGTGTGCAATCTATGCTTGTGTGCTAGATGGATAATTGTAATTATGTAAAGACCCACTTGTGTATTACACTTTCTATGCTTGTGTGCTAGAACCATCCTATGCTTGTGTGCTAGGTGGAAGATGTAATTCTATGCTTGTGTGCTAGATCCATTCTATGCTTGTGTGCTAGATGGAACTCTAAAGGTTTAGATTATGTATTCTCTTCTTCCCTAGTTAAGAGGGAGTGTTGTTTGTAACTAGGTCAATATATGGGTTCGGATTGCCTTAAGGCAACATCCGAACCCATTTAGGACTGGGCCCTATCCTAAAGGGTAACGTGCCCCCAAGATTAAGCCCAACCCTATGCTTGCATGCCATCCTAAAATACCCCACGCCACAATAACTATATTGGCGCCAAAAGGAAGGAGGCCGACTTGAATCAATAAAGGCTAAGACACATATAAATAAAGATATCTTGCAAAGACAATTATTTCAAGTATTCAACGAATCAGCTCTGCATGAAAAAGTGCGAATTTACACAAGGAGGGTGCGAACTTGTCTAGACTCATGCGAACTTGTCCAAGAGGACATAGGCAATTTTTGATGCAGACTTGAAGAGCTTAGAAGTGCAGATCTGTCATACAAAAGGGATCAGATCTGACAAGGAAGCTAAGTATTGTACTTGTGATATTAAGGGAGAATATATAATCTGACCTGTGGGTCTTTAATGCTGGGTTTTTCCTCCTTGGAGGTTTTCCCAGGGTATTTGTGTTTGTCTCTTGTTTACTTCCTTCATTTATGAGTTTACTGAATTATGATTTACTAAAATGTTACAAATCTGATTAACAAACTAGGGCATAATTAAAGGACATAAATCTGATTACTGATCTAGGGCACAAAATTACACAAACTACAATGTTATGCATGTACCTAAGTAAACTTAAATAAAGTGTAATTATATCCAACATGAATAAATAATTACACCAACACTATTCACATAAATTTTTAGGAAGTTTTAGGAAAATTTTGTCATAACCTTGGCTCTAATTTTTGTATTTTTCAAAATTAAAATAAAGCATAAACAATTGCAAAAATTCATTGGAAAATCATTTGTATATATGTCTCCACTTGATGTGGGCATGGCAAATGAAGAAACATCCTTTCAATGCATAAAATCATGAAACCTTTCAAATTAAAGTTTAAAATCAATGGAGAAGAGGGTTTTTCCTTGAGTGTCAACTTTCAATAATAATTCAAGCAAACCGGTCTTCCATCCATTCCACTGCCAAGCACAATTGAATTCCAAGTATTATCCTTAACATAGTTATGTACATTATTGTTTGTCTCTTGTTTTTATCCACTTCATGCTTCTTTGAGGGGCCCTTCACTCACAAGGCCTTTATACATGCACGGTATTAAATGGCACGGGGTTTAACCTGTTTGGGTTTTCCCCCACTTTGTTTCTTTACATTGCTTTGGTGCTTACTTTAGTTTTCACTTCAATAACATAAGGTCCTTATACCCTAGTGCTTCTCTATCATAATTGGATGTTGTTTTCTTGAGTCATATTGACATTCTTTTGGTCATTTGTGGACAGCAATATACTTTCTTTTTTTTTCTGTTCTTTTTGGTCATTTGTTTTCTTCTATGGTCACAAAATCAACTAACTTATTTTTTTTATTCCTTACCTTACCATCCTTTCATAATCACGATGCTTCTTGTTTAGATTCAAAATTGAAAGCTTTGAAATTGTAGTGGGAATCTTCCTTAGCGGGTGGTTCAAAAGTTTTTTTTTAAACATAGATGTTGATGCAAAATGAAAGTATTTTGAGCACATAAAAGATTACAAGGATAGTCTTTTATAGCTGCAGTCAAATGACTTCGGATAGTTTTTGATGGCTGCGGTCAAATTACTTCAGTATTTTCTAAATATCAGTCTATCCCCACTATTAGACTACTGTCCAAAATAATAATGTAAATTACAATGTTTTATGGCTATAGAAACAATGGAATCACTAGATTCATCATCTTATTTTTTCAAAATATAAAATATCTTTTTAGAAACTATTCGAAGTATCTTTATACTAAATTTCCATTCTCTATGAAAAAGTTATTCTGAAATATCCTAAAAAATAAGCTAGATGCAACACATGTAGACTAGATACTATACATTTCGAAGAACCCCCCAAAAGACAGCAACAGGTCATCATATCCATTTGGCTAATCCCTTCTGCTTGCTCCTAGTGAGAAGGGCATCCATGGTCCATCAAGTTCCATCATCAACAGTATCCCGACCTCCTTTTCGTAGTTTGTTTGCTTCTGATATTCGTCCTTTCTTCTTTTTTGGAATGCTAATGTTTGGGTTTGAGATTCCACTTGCGGTCTGGGCAATAGAGCACTTTCTAGAAGGGACAACCACATCGTTGTGGTCAATGAAGTTTGGTATCGAGTCGTCAAGATCTTTCATAAAGGGAAAGTTGGGTTAATTCCAAGAAATTCTTCTTTGGGGAGTTTCTGAGAAAGGGGTGACATCATAGAGGTTGTAGTATTCACTAAATTTGCAGGTTCTGGCCTAGTCTCCTTTTGGGGAACCTCAAATTTACGTTTATTGTGCCAAATGAAGTCCGCATCTGGAGACCCAGGCTTCTTGATCTATTTTTTGAGACTGGTCTTCCTTGACCTTGATGACCAATTTGAGGTGCAACCAACGATCTTATGAGCCATCACATCCACATTACATCAGAAGCATCTAAAAGTTAGGCATTCTTAGTTTAAGAATTGAGTCCAAGTGCTGAAGGATAAATGAATTTTAATAGTGAAGAATAGGCTTCAAAATATCAACCATAGCACAGGCCTGTATGTAACTGCTTGATGAATCCATTGAATCAAAATCCCACTTTACATACGATCCCACCTAATCAATCATATTCCTAATGAGATGTGAATCCTGCATGATTAAAGGAAGGTTATATAACCTGACCCAAATAGGCACATAAGTTTTTTTGCAGCTACAGGATCAAAAAAAGGGGATGAAGGAGTTAAGAAAAGGGCATTGACCAAAAAACCAAGGGCCATTCTTCTTTACAAAGTTGAAGTCATCTGTTGAATTGAAGTGCAGAAGAAAGAAGCCAAAATCCAACATTTCTATAGCTGGAGTGGCCAAGTCGCTCTAGGTAGACTTTGTTCACTCCAATTGTTCAAATGACACACGTTTCCTCAGAAGTCTCAAGTGAAGGGATCAACTTCCAACATCAAAAATAGCAGCATTGATATAGGAGTCAGAGATATGAAAATATATGGGTTCATCTGCAAAGACCACCTCAGTATCATGCAAGGAGAAAGCTTGTTTAACATTTGTAGGGTTTGAGCTGGAGCTAGGAGCCTAAGAAGTATCTGTAGCCAAATTTGGGGTCAGTTTTAAGGGTAGAAGGTTAGGTCTCACCAGAATAATCTATTCCTTGCGTAAGGCACTTCATTCATGGAATGGATTTGTGCTATTCTTGCAAGTCTTGAAGGGGAGAGATTGGTTGGGGCATTGGTGCCATAGAGTTGGTGGCATTTGAATCATGCAGGGTAGGAGGAGGGAGTTCCTGTTGTGCGCCGCCTGCCGTTGTCCCAAGAGGATCAAAACCTAGGCTAGAGACCAAGGACAAACCCATCACCTTCTTCGAGCCTCTTTTTGTTTCAGATTGCTGAATCTTGCGCTGCTTTTCACCATTTCGCCGTGTCTCAACTCCATTTGCCTGTTGAAGCTCCTCGCTTTGCGCTTCTGTAGAATGCACGTCACACATGTTGCTTGATGTATTAAATTCTCCTAAGCTACTTCAGATTTTAGTCTAGATTAGTGCCATACATAAAAAATAGACCCTAAATAGATGCTAGATGTACCTCATGAGAAAATATTGTGTCATATTAATAAAGCTAAATCTTTCTTTGTGCTGTTTCTGGATTCAATAGTGTGTGTCCTTTTTGCATCTTTTGGGTCACACTCTGTGATCCATCATCAGGATGTTAGAGAGCTCAAGAGTAGAAAGATCTTTGTGAGTATGTTAAGATAATTGCTTTAAGCCTTTAAAGATTGTTCAGTTACATGCATACATGATGGGCAGTTGAAAACATCACTTTGAAAGTCAAAATGAATTCAATAAGTTTCAATTTACATTTTTTTATGGCATGCATTGCAATGTAAACTATATATCTGTCAGTATGCCATTGTCATCTTCTAAATTTTAAACGTCGGTGATCAAATTTTTGATTTGAGTGTTTATGTATTGAATTTTATATATTTTAATGAAGAAGATTTGTCGACCATTCATCTTGTATATGCTACAAGCTTCTAACTCTGCAATTGTTTGCTTCCTAGTTTGTTTCCATTGTTTAGGTTTTTAAAATTCATCGAAGCATGGAACTATGTTTTAATTTTTAACTGATTCATCATCATTTTTATTCAAAATATTGAAATTAATTTTGTGACAGAGTTCAAATGCATTCTTTTGTTTTGTCATAAGTTAAATTTCCATGTTGATGGATGCATTATGAGATTCTACATTCGATTTGCTTAAGTTTTGGTATTTAATAATCAGGGTAATGTAATAGGCCGGGGAATTATCGAGTTTTGTGATGACGGACCTCCTGTAAGTTATTCCTAAACCAAGTATGATTAAATTCAGTATTTATGAATTGTTTATTCCAATAACCTTTGTCTTTAAGACTTTATGTATCATGATTATGAACTGTACGGAGATTTGTCTTTGTTATACAGTTTTGGCTTGTTTTCAAATGCAAGAGTGTAATTTTATAAGCTGTACTTAGGTCATCATAGGGTTACATGTTCTCAGATTTAGTTTTACTAAATAAAATTGATGATTTCAACTAGACATTATGTAGAGCAAAGGGGATTTATGCATGCATTTTCTGCTCATTACTAGTAACTTATTTGAATTCATGGGTAATGTTGATAAGATATATATAAAAGAAGTTATATGTAATGGATCCTTTTTCTTTCTACTATTTTGACACAGTTTGATATGCATGTTTAGCATCATTCAACAAAGCATAGAAGCAAAATGCAAAAGATAGTATTAAATGAAAAATTTACATAGACAGACACAATGTTATTGTGGCTTAACTACACACATAATCTTACAGCAAGTTTCAGATGCTATACAAAGCTCTTCTTATGGGTTAAAAAAATATGGAAATAGTAATTTTCCATCTGTACAAAGGCGAAAAACAAGTGGTTTCAAACCATATTTGAGAAATTCAGCCTAAATCCTCTCACAATCTATTGTTTTTCTAGCGCATAGCTTCAAAATAGATATCCTAATGTCTCTTCAGAAAAATATTAGAGAAGGAGAAGAGGATACATGGACTACAAACTGATCAAGAACATCAAATATAGAATTGCCATGGGAGGAACAGGTTTTGGTGCCAATTTTAGAAGAGGGATTTTTCTTTGGGAAGAGTTTATAGGTTCCGTAATGTCTCTAGCACGAAATAGTTGATAAAAATTAATAGATTATTAGGTTGTCCTACTTGAATTTTACTTCAAATTGATAGAGATGGAATGTAGATTCTGCTAGAATTAGTGTTCTTAAAGTTGTTGGAAGGAAAGTAGTACTATGAGTTTCATAAAAAAGATGGATACAACCATGAAAACAACAATGTACAATCACCATACAAATGAGATCAAGATTTTAACTAGTACGCTCAACTATAGGGGACCGGGAAACCATCTGGACGTGGTTACTCAATCCAAATTGGATGGTAAGAATGTTAGTACATATGACTCACAAAACCACTATTTTCTTTCTCTAGTCAAAAAACTAATTATGTAACTTGAAACATTCTCAAAACAATCTTAATTCTTGATCTTAGTAGCTTGTACAAGTTTTGACAAAGGTTATAGACAGTTCTTGCATGCCCCCCTTTTATTAATTCATCATATAAGGACTCATGAGCCCATTTCCAAATTTCCTAGTGGGCAAGGGGTAAGTGTTAGGGAAATATTTCATAATAAGTATTTTTTTTTTTTGGTACATCAGGTGTTCAAAACTCATTTCTAGTGTTCAAAAATTCAATTCTTCACATCTTTTATTGAGGGGATCATAATTTATTAATTATCTGGGTGGATTTAGTGGAACATAGTATAAATAATATAATATCATTATTTATCAATTTGTATTTCTTGGAGGAGGCTATGACACTAGGCATATAGATTCTATGACAGAGCATTATGAGGGAGTTACAGGTTGGCTTGAAGAGGATGTTATTATGGCCAAAAGGGTGGACTGATTTTGAGGAGGAATCGTGACTTGAACAAGCAGTTGCTATTTTTGGTGAAAGGACAACTTGTGGGGGCAGTTGGGATTTGGGTTGATTCCCTTATAATGTAAATTGAGGTTCTTAGATAGCCATTATCATCTTTTGTTTCTCTCATTTTTTATGTATTAGTTAAACTTTGTGTTCATCTGTTGAGTCAAGGGCGAAAATCCTTTGATTTGGAGATCAGAGGACAAAACCCCTTTGGTTTCTTGTGGGCAATCTTATTCAGGGATTTCACTTGTGCTGAATGTGTTTTTGTTTACTTTACTAGCAAGTGATTTGTAGAGTAGAGCAACAACATATAACAACATTAGATTTGATTTGACTTCTTCCAACATATCTATATGTGTTTTAAGTGATTTATTCAAATAGTAGTATTCAGCTCCAATATGATTGTGAAGGATTTACTTTGTTTATGCAATTTATTGCTCCATATTTTTGGCATCATTATTTAAAAAAATAGAATATATAAAAATTATTATTCATCCATTCTATGCTCTCACCTTGCCTTTACGGAATCTTGGTGTTAAAAAAGTGGTGAATAATTTTATTTACTTACTATATGCTCACAATTTACCCTCATGGGATCCTGGTGATTAGAAAGTGGTAAATAATTTATATAAAAATTGGTTGAGGTCATTACTGTAGTATTAGAGCTGATTACTTGCCAACATATAAATCATGAAAGGAAAACATAGAACTCTAACAAAAAATGAAAGGGAAGATATTTTTCATGGTACTTTGATGGGGATTTAGAGAAGCCAAGTAGAATGATTGAGCTACTAGCACAAATGCTGCAGCATCTGTAATGTCCCTTCCTTAGGCATCTTAGACTTGAGCGGAGGTTGGCCTATTATTAGGGTCCTGTAGGTCAGCTGTGTGGTTTGGGGACCCCACCGGGGGTTGTGGAACTCAGCAGGGAGCTTTTCAGGCCTTTTAGATTGGAATTTAGGGGTTGAATTCATGGTTAAAATTGAAATATTAAAGTTGGCCTCATGTGAATAGTAACAAAAAACATAAGATGAATAGTAAAAAGTGCCCCCCATCCTAGTAACTTAAGTTGTCTTTTAAAAGGGGCCAAGTTCACAATGAGAAATTAGATCCTCAAGGATATTTTATGATTTTAAGGTCAAATAGTAACCCCAAAATAGATAAAAAGGCATTTTGCCTATCATTTGGATTCATTCTTACATCTCCATTTTCAGATCAACAACTTGCATGAGGGTTTTAGTAGCTTTGGGCTTCCAAAAACGCCAACTTCTGGAAGAATTGGGGGATTTGTGTTAGTTTTACTTTCAGATTAACAATAAACTCAGAAAATAGATGTTTGTTGTTAGGGTTTTCAACTTAGTGAATGACAGAGAGCAAACAAACAAACAAATGAAAATGAGACAAGACAACGTTACCCTGGGAAAACCTCCTAGGAGGAAAAACCCAGCAAGAAGAGATCCTCAGATCTGATTATGAATTATACAATATTCTGATTACAACACTTATCTCTTTAGGAGGTCTGAAATGGCCACACTTTAGGGCTGATGTAGATGACTAAACAGTATCAGGTCTGCACCTCAAATCTGCACTTTTGTCTTCATTAACCAGTAACCCGGTCTGCACTTTTGACGCCTTACTCTTGACAGCAGTTTGCACCTTTCACTGGAGATATTCACACCTAAAGGCATCATATGTAGTTCACATTCATGCACATCAGACAACTGACTTTTTTCGCTTCAACTTGAGAGCTAATTCGCATGATGAGAGGAAAGATATAATTGTGTTAATGAGGTCAAGTAGTTGTTCATTTATATGAGGCAAGAGTACCTATTTGAGGTCGGCTTGGTGCTGATCCCTTTTATTTATTTTATGACTTTTGGTTTATAGGGTCGGCCCTATTAGAGGGAACATGTTTCCCTTAGAGTGGCGTGTGACTATTAGTTATAGGGTCGGCCCTATTAGGGGGAACACGTTTCCCTTTAGTGTGGCGTGTGAGAGGGGAGAGAAGGGCCCAGCCCTTGGCGGATTCCAATGTTGCCTTAAGGCAATTGGAATCCGCATCCTACCTAGTTACAATCAACAATTTGGACGAAAACCCATCTCTCCAGCTGTCAGTTTCCATCAGAATCCAGCTTCAATGTGCATATGACAGGTTTATTTCAATCAGTTGCAGGGCAGGTTTATTTCAATCAGTTAGAGGGCAGGTTTATTTCAATCAGTTGCAGGGCTGACCTTCCAGAGGTCATTTCCATATTTTCCAGCTCTATTTCAGCGAGCCGCTCCATTTTGGGTAGAAGGGTTTCAAACCCTAGAGTGTATTTAGGGTTTTGACATTAATTGGAGCTGATTTCTATATTTCTATTGGGTGTAAACTTGCATCAGACTTATGAGTTCATGTTAATTGTATGTACTCTGCTGTTTTAAGCAAATGATAGTTTCTGAATTACCTTCCTTGTGTGTTATGCATTATGTTAGATTAAATCAACAATCTCTTTATGTCATATTCAAGAATCTTGCATAAAATTTCAAAACCAATGAAAACAAAAACCAAAACCAGTCAAACCCCTTTCAAAAATACGCTGGCCAAAGATTTTTCAGCAAACGAACAATGCACATAACCTCATAATTTGGATCAGATTTGGGTGAAAATTGGAGTGGGGATCTTTCGGCTTCAAACTAACATGCAAAATCTAAATTGTACATCACTGAGAGAGGGAAACTCAACTTCAAACAATTGAATGATGGTAATCCAAACAAATCCCATTCAAAAACCCTTTAGGCCCATGATTTTATAAAGGTTGGAAAATCAGAATGAAGCAGCTAGTGCAGAGGAGTTAGACACATTCTTTATGATGTATCAAGGGAAATTATAAGACTTTATAGTTGTGTTAACTTTTGAAAATTTCTTAGAGATAGTCGGGAAGAAGTATGAGGGTGAAAGAGCCCATGGTAGCAATTGAAGGGATGACATGAGAGATGTGCAACATAAAATGAAGAAACTGAATGCTCCTACTTTTGATGGTAGTAGCAGTGAATCTTTGCTATAGGGAGGTGCTTTTTTCAATGAACACAATAAGAAATTAGCATTGCATGTTGAATGCAAATATTTATTTTTTGAAATAGATACTCTAGTGTGTTGTGCATTTTGCATCACATCCCCGTCTTGTCGACAGGGACCCTCGATTTTTGAAGTCTGCCCGATAGAGGAGGAAAACCAAACCCAAGCCTGAGAACCATGGCCATTGCAATCGCCTGATATTTGGCGAGTATAGTCTTAAGCTTGAAAGAAAGCTCGAGTTGCGAGTCATATAGATGATGTCGAAGTAGTAGGTCATTATCATGTCCAAGATCACTGAGATTTCCCGAGCAATGGCCATGTTCAATATCAGTGGGTCAATGCAGCGTTTTGAGGTTTGTGTGCTTGAAGCACATTCCTCTAAGAATTTCGGGCAAAACACCTCCCAACGCCGAAGGTAGCACGATGAAGTGTTCCGATGTTTTCAAATGCCCTCGAATCATCGAATTGTCCCTCATTTCGCGTAGAAATACCTTGCAATCCCGAAAACTCCCCGAAATCCCGAATAAAGGGCTTTGTGTTTCGATTTCGGGTGAAATCTGACCTTCTAATCTCGAAAGAATCCTAAGTCGATGCCACAGAAGAGGAATTTCGGGCATTTACTCTGAAATGCAAACATTGTCTTCTTGTCGGGCTTTCAAAAGCAAATGAAATGCCGAAAATCATTCAAATTTGCAAGTCGCCGAAAGGCTGAAAATGAACAAATTCGCACAATGTCTCTCAAGAAAAAGTGAAATGGGAGGGTAAGGGGTTTGAAAACTCTCACAAATTGTCTTTAGAGGCTGAATTTCGTCCCTTTATCAGGTCGTGATGAAGGGTGAAGGGGGGCGAAGTTTGCATTTCGTCCAAAACACCCGAAGTTGCAAACCAAACTAAACCCTAAGCTTTGCGTAAGGCAACCAGTAAGCCCGAGAATCACTAAAATAAAATGAAGAAATAAAAATTGCACCTTTCAGGGAAAATGAACAAGGAGTATGATATCGCGCAAAGTCACCAACAATGTCGAAAATAAAAAAAACGTCAAGTTTGTGTGATATCATCTCTTAACCGACAACTTAAAGTTTCAAAATCGGCCTCTAAGGCCAAAATGCAAGCAAAGGCTCTAAAATTGGCTTAGTAGGCCGAAATACCAAGCAGAATCACGCAAAAGAAGGCAAGTAGCTGAAATTTCAAGAAGGGCCAAGTCGCGCGATTTAACTTAGGAGGTTCGAAATAGAAAATCATGCATTTTCCTTCATTTGGCCAAAGAACTTATAAGATCAAAATTGTGCAATTCACCCCATTTGCCCGAAAAAGTGAAATGGGAGGTAAAGTGCACAAAAAGAAGAATAGGCCAAAAAGGTTTCAAATGTAAAATTGCCTATAAGACCAAATTAGGCTGAAAATGTATCTAAGAATTCCTACAAAATGCATTGATAGCCCGAAATTTCAAGAAGGGCATTATAACAAAAAAATTAAATCTCTCAAAACCTCTAGTAAGCCCGAAATTCGCTCAAAAAAAAGAACAAATGCCCGAAGTTTTCACAAAAGTTTGTGTACTTAAGTAAAAGGGATGCGATAAAGGAGGCAAATCACACAAATTCATAAAGGCCCAAAATCCATAAAGAAAATAACTCACAAATGCCCCTCGTAGGCCGAAAAACTCTTCTAAGCTCCACATTTGTGCAATATAGCCGAAAACTTCCGAAACTCGCAAAGTTGACTTTCAACCTGAAATTGGCAGGGATGACTTAAACTTGCAAAATCGGCTTTTTAGCCGAAAATGACTAACTATTCACATTTGTACGATTAGGTCAAACAAGCCGAAATCTCAAAAAAGACTAAAATCACGCAATCCGGCCAAGTTAGCCAAAATTAGAAGCCAAAATCGTGCAATTTTAATCATTTGGCCAAAATCATTCAAAGGCAAAAGTCGCACAGGGGGAGGGCATTTCAACTTAAGGGTTTAAATCTCGCTTTTTAACCTTAGAACCCTAATTTCATGAGGGGCATTTAAAGTTAAATTCAATGATTGTTAAATTAATCTATTTAATTCTCCGGAATGATTAATGCGGATCAAAATTGATTGTTTGTAGGTCGACGACGTTGTCGGGAAAAACCAGGAGAAAGCCTGAAGCGTAAATTAGAGACGCGATTGCGATCAACGCCTTGAAGCGAAAATGGAGGAGCGCAGGATCAAAGCGATAGCCCCAAGCGTTGCCAATGAAGAACGCACCTCAGAATGATAAAGACGAAGCACAGAGAAGCGCACCACCACCTGAACTACAGAGTTGAAGTCCACCAGCAAGATTGAAGACAAAAAGCAAAAGAATAGATGTGTTCAAGAAACATTCTATTCTCGGTTGGCGAGTCTAAAGTCGCATTGCTACGACTCTATCCTACAAACCACTATGTTGACGAGTCTAAAGTCGCATTGCTACGACTCTATCCTACGCAGAATAGATGTGCAAGCTCAGAAATGCACAACTGGAATTAATTCTAGAAATTCTGTTTAAAGAACTGAAATTGTTTAATGTAAAGTTGCCTGTGGGTCTCGCTCAAGATATTTTGAAACAAAGGGACACATGTCAGTTCTGGATAAGTTCTGTCTTACTACCAAATTGACCAGATTAAAGCCAAATAGTGGTAGGCAGTTGAGAAGGTGGCTGAAGGGATAACTAAGAATTGAGTTGGCATGGGAAGGTGGTTGAAGGGATAACTGAGAATTGAGTTGGCATGGGTTAAGGCTGCCAGCTTCTAGAAGGCAAACCAGGGCCCTTGGATGCAGTCAATCCTGGCTACCGGTTCGAATTGTAAAATCTATAAAAGGCAGAGGCCTTTCTTTTGTAAAGGGTTAGATTTTTAGGCAGTTAGACTGTTAGATTTCAGTTAGAATAGGTTAGATTGTAGAAGGTTAAATTTTAGGAGTAGCATAGAAATGTTGCAGAAATTGTTGGAATAGGCAGCTAGAATCAATATAATGGACATTGATTTGGTGTTTATCATCTTGGTTTTAGTCTATTTGCATGGTTTCTTTCAGCAATTTAGATAGATCTTTCTTTTTGGGTGTGCAGGTATCTGATGGATTCAAGCCCATACCATTGAGGATATGCTGATTGTGTATCCTTGTGTATGGTTAGTCTGAGCCATAAAAAAATTGTGTTTAATTCAATTGTAGGTGTCCGTCTGAGCTGCGCCAGAATTGGGTGTTTGGGCATGCACCTGCAGTTTGAAAATCTTCTAAGTCTCCTTGAAGATTGCACCGTTCTTGTGATATTGTGAGTTATTCTGGCCAAGCAGGGATTGGTTATGTTGAATCCGTCTACCCGCATACCAGTCTTGTTAATTTTAGGTTTCCTAAACCCTTCTTTGCTTTGATTTCCCAGTTCAAGAATCAGATGTTGACCAACTTGTTGCAAAACGTAAGGCCCCTTGTGTTACCAGCAAAACACATCGACCGTTGAGTTATCTTGCAGTCAAGAACTGACATTTGGAACCAAAATAGCATTAGGGGTTCCTTATACATGAGAGGATAGGATACTCGGCGAGAACATTCTATTCTGTGTTGGCCGGATAGAGTCGTATCAATGCGACTTTAGACTCGTCAACATAGTGGTTTGTAGCGGTGTTCAAGAAACATTCATCAGTATTTCAAGCCGTGAAAAGATAGGATCATTGCCATGCGAGTTTGGTTTATAAAGTAGCTACGTTGATGGGCATAGATTTGTGAAGGATGCTTTAGTTGGTTCTTGTTCAATTAGTTATCTTCATTTTGAGGGCTTGGGTTTCAAAAATGTCATTGTTGCTACAAATCTTTCAAAAGTTTCCAAGTTAGCCATGGAAGATAATTTAATTGCCCATTGGATTACACTTAAAAGCAAGGTTACTTGGAGACAGGGGTATTTGGAGACACTTGAGACTAGTACTGTTACCAGCATGACTAATTTTCAAAACTAGGAGATCCCTTGGAGACGCCAATTTTTTTTAATATAATTTAATAATTTCTAGAAAATATCATGACATAGAACTTTTAAGACAAGAATAGTGGTAAATTTTAACATTAACTTCAAAGTTTAAATACACAAATGTCATTGTGGGAAAGAGCCAAAGAGTTCAAAACTCACAGTACATATTTCATTTTAGATTATCATTACATATTGAAATTAAAAATATTGATAGTTTGATGCTAATACACATGCCAAAGGATATGAGATGCCTAGTTATGAGAAATTTTTTTAAGATCTTTTGAGAATGGAGAAGGTTTACATGGATGTGTCCCTATAAGATATTTGAGAAGGTTGGAGATGCTCAGTGGCTTCCTTTATTTCCAATAGTTGAATTGATGTTACACAAAGATCTCTTATTACCATTTTGGTGACCTCTTTAATAGAACAGCGGTTAGTAAATTATGATACTACAAGAAAAGTGAATAATTGAACATCATTGATGAGTCTTTCTAGAGTGGCAATTGAGCAGATTGATCAAAAGACTTAGTGGCTATCATTATCATTAAATAAGTAATAACTATTTTGCAAGGGTGATGATAGAGGATATGAAATGGAGTTTTTTATAACACCTTATGCCCTAAGCTTTTTGGGGGAGACATCAATTTTTGGTCAGGAGACTTTGGAGATGGTCCAGAGACGATGGCTCGATGAACCCTATGTGTTGAGATGTTTCCGGAGACACGTCTCCATCTGCAAGATGTGTCTCAAGTGGTAGGAGACGGGTCTCCTGGTAACCATGCTTAAAAGAAAGGAAGTTAGTAGTGACAATAATTTCTTGCACTAGATTGACACCATGTCATTGTAAAGCAAGTGTTCAAGATGGGAACATACTACAAAGAAAAGGATACTACAGAATTGAAACATGTTTGCTGGAAAGGAGGCTGCTTTTAGGTGTAGTGGGTAGCACAAGTCTAGAGGGTACCTTGATGCTATTGAACTTTGTAAATGGCATAGGATTGAAGGGTTCTACAAGAATGGAAAAGTGTAATGCCCCCATTTTGAAATAGGATTTAATAATAAATACTGATAGTAAAATTACAATATAAAAGAATAAAATTAAAATATAAAAGAATGAAATTATAATAATTAAAATTTAGTTAAGGTTAATGAATGGTTAAAAGGCATGAAGTGAAAAGTTGTGACTCCCTCAAGCATGAGGTATAAAAGGGAGGAGAGAGAACTTCATTTGGAGGGGGAATTTTAATCTACAATCAGGAGTGCAGATCTGAATTATATAATAAGACAGCAATGAGGAGGCATGACCTTTTAAAGGGACATCTCTTTGCAAAGAGATGTGTCTCATCAATGAGAGATGAAGGTATAAAGGGAGTAAGCAATTAAGATGAAGAGAGGGGAATAGATATTCAGATTATGAGTTTAATATAGAAGGGTGCAGGCATCAATCAAGGAATGGAATGAAGAGAGGAAGAAAGAATGAAGCATAGGGATTAAGGAAGGGTTAATGGAAGAAGAAGGAATGGGCAGAAAATAAGGAAGTGACTTTTAAGGACAAATGATGAAAGGTTGTGACCCTTTGAAAGGGTGGTAACTGTGAAAGGTTGTGACCCTTGCAAAGGGAAGGCATGGTGAAGGGGTGTGACTTCTCCATCACAATGGAAGATATAAATGAAAGTAGGTCTCATTTGAGGAGGGAAAAGAGAGAAAAATTGTGAAAGAATATATTATTCTAAAAGGTAGCAATGAAGGGTGGTGACTCAATTCTAATGAAAGGTGGTGTCTCTTTGACCAATGAAGCATAAAGAGATCATTCGAATTATTCAATGATCACTTATCAATCATCATTCCAATCATTCAAATCAAGCGAACAATCAATCAGCAAATCATTCTATCAAAACAGCATTCATTCAAACATCAAATCAGACTTCATTACATTATCACTCATCAATACCCCAGATCATACAGTCAAGGGAATTCATTCAATCAATCAATCACTCATAAATCGTCAGATCAGAAACAAAGACAGTAATAAAATAATAAGAAAATATCCAGATCAAACAGAAAAGAAGATTACAAGGATACTGAATGCTGTAATAATCAGATCAGAATATAACTCATGAATATTCCAATCCACTATGGTAATATAGAAATTGTTGTTTAGTTTTATATATATAAATTTATTGCACATATCTATTATATATTAATAAGCATTGAAATATACGTTTAACAGTATAACAGTCAGTCAAAGGGAAGGAAGGAAATCTGCAATTAAGGGAGAACAGCTATAGGGCACCTTGCTACAGTAGCAAATAGGGAGAGAACAGCTATAAGGGCTCCCTATTACACTGTGAAAGGGAGAGATCGGCTAAGGGCACCCTATTGCAATTTCCCTTCCAACTCCCATAGCGAGGGACTGCTGATGAACCCAAGATTCTCCAGCCATGGAAGAATGGAGGGGATTGCACGGAGGGAGAAACGATTGTCTTAAGGCACCCTACCATGCCTCCTTATTCCATACTTTATATGTCTGAGATCCTACATACAAATCAGACTCTAGCTCAGAATCAGGATTCAAATTCAAGATCACATTTTTTAAAGAGATATTTTACTTGGTAAGATGTAACCCTAACCCTAATTTGTTGCAATTGCGATTCTAGGGCGAATTAGGAAGGGGATATTAGAAAAAATTGTCTTGGTTCCGAACTCCATTATTGACACTCGAGAGAAGAAATTAAGGGGTGAAGCATCATGGAGTACTTGGTTTGTTAAAGGAACCTACGCACAAAGGATTCTAATTGGTGAGGGGAGAGATACTAGTACATCTAGCAGTACATTGCTTGTGAGCTAGCAAGTTTGGGAAGGGAGTATTTGTCATGTCTCCTTTTTTTATTAATTAATCATATGAGAGCCCATGAGGCCATTTCCAAATTTCTGAGTGGGAAAATATTTATAATAAATTATTTTTACATGAGGTGTTCAAAACTCATATCTAGTGTTTAAAGCACTGCTCTCTAAATTTTTTATTGAGGGGATCATAATTTATTAATTATTTGGGTGGATTCGGTGGAGCATAAGATAAATAATATAATATTATTGTTTACCAATTTGCATTTCTTGGAGGCGGCTACAACACTTAGCATGCAAATTCTATGAGAAGGTCATGGGGAAGTTACAATAATTATGATTAGATTCTATGATATAGAATTATAAGGGAGTTACAGGTTGACTTTAAGATGATGTTATGATGACCAAAGTGGGGGACTAATGTTTAGGAGTAATCTTGACTTGAATAAGCATTTGCTATTTTTGTGAAAGCAAAACTCTTGGGAGCATCGGGATTCAGGTTGCTTTCCTTTTACTATAATTTGATTTGTCTTCCTGTAGCATATATGTATGCATTTATCTTCAGTTGATTTATTCCAGCATATTCGAATTATAATATTCAGCTTTAGTGTGATTGTGAAGGATATACTTTGTTTATGCAATTTATTACTCTATCTTAAAGGCACCATTGTTTAATAAATAACAGAGAAAATATTGTTCATTCACCATATGCCCACTTAGTCCTTACAGGATCTTGGTGAAAGGAAAATGGTGAATAATCTTATTTACTTACCGTGCTCTCACCTTACCCTCATATGGACTTGGTGATCAAAAGGTGGTAAATAATTTATATACACATTGGTTGAGGTCTTTACAGTTCTCGTGTGATCTGTATATCTTCAAGTCAGATATAGTTGAAGCAAGTTATTGGAAACTAGAGAAGAAACAAGGTATAATTTTCTTAGTGGAAAAGCTGCCAAAATAAACAAGGTAGCAATTTCATTTGTGACACGTCTGTTCAAAAGTGTTGTAATCAGGTAGCAACTTTTCTTGTGACTGTCAAAGGACAAGGGATGCTGTGGCAGTTTTTCCATTTTTTATTCTTCCTAGGATTCTTCTTCAGGCCTCTTCACATGCACATTGTATAAATACATCCATAGCGGTTATTGTGAAAACATTCATAAATTTTTACAATCACTCATTCCTTTATCTATTTCTTCATTTTCAAGTAGATTGAGAAGTTCTTAGTTGAGATTGTGCTAGAGAATTTTGTGCATATCAGAGCATGCATTTGCAGCAAGTTATTGAGCACTTGGAGTAGGATAATGTAGAAGTGTTGAATGTGTCCTACAATGTGAAGGCAAAGATATTATAATACTGGAAAGAGATTGTAATGTCCCCTATAAGGATGTTACCTGTTTCCCAATAGTTACATACATCATTTGACATCATTATGTCTTAAATTAGGTTATTGAGTTTAGAAGTATATATTATACAATAAACAACTAGTTAAATTTAGGGCTCACCCTCACTTCTTCCCTAACCCTACGGAAGATGGTGGAATTACGATACCAGGGTGCTTGGAAACAGTGTACGAGTGGGCTCCCTCAAGGTTTCTTAGGAACATATGTTTATGCCCATCTCGGGACTCTCCCTCAAGGCTTCAAAAATATATGTCCTTACCCATCTTGGGATGTTCCTACCCATCTTGGGATTTACCCATCTAGTGACCGAATTACTCTGCCTTCTCCTACACAAACCCCCTATCCCAGCGTAGGCATTAGCTGAAGTCTAAGGACTAGAGCATTAATATATTAATTTCTTTATGTATTAAATATTATGAATGTATATGAAATTAAGTATGACGGTCATACATATTGCAGTCTATATTAATATTACTATTAAATTCTGCATGAGAACATTATCAGGATTCATATATTAAGCATACATATTAAGCACATCCCCATGCATACAACCAAGAACAAGGATGTTACTGCCTGTAACTTAATAACAGTTCTCATCTGATCTGGTCGATGGTGATGTCACTGGATGCTTTTGATTCCTTTCCTTTATATCTTTCAAAGTGAGGGACAGGTCACACCTCTTCATCATGTATGCCCTTTCACAGTTAACACCCTTTGAAAGAGTGCAACTCTTCATTGTTTCTGCCCTTTGAAAAGGGAAACAACCTTTCACAATCAGATCTGCACTTCTGATTCCCAGAACACACAATCTAACCCAGAAGTTCAGCTCTGATAATATCGTGGATTGTGGAAATCTGATATCATTAATTAATTTCTGCACTTATTATTCAAATCAGATCTGCACTTCTGATTCCCAAAATTATCCCCCCTTAAATGAGGTTCTCTTCTCCCTTTTATATCTCATGTTTGAGGGAGTCACAACTTTTCATTTCATGTCTTTTGACCATTCATTAACTTAATTAAATTTTAATTATATTTAATTATATTCTTTTATATTTTAATTTTTATCATTATTATTCATTATCAAATTCTGTTTCAAAGTGGGGACATTACAGTCCACTCCACTCGAGATTGCTTGTCCTCAAGCAATGATCATGGAGTGTTCAAAATGACTTCCAATATGAAATGGCTTTGGAAACACACATGGAATAAACATGTTGTAAACATAGTAGGCATGAACCAAACATAGAGCATACACCATAAAAACACGGAGCATACACATGGAAATATGCAAACACAGAGCATACACCAAATACATGTATTGTTAGATTCCTTCTTATTGACTTGAATGATTCCTTGATTCGTCTTTATACTGCAGGATCAAAGCTTTGATACCAATTGTAATGTCCCCTACTAGGACGCTACCCGTTTTCCAATAGTTACATACATCATTTGACATCATTATGTCTTAAATTAGAAGCATATATAATGCAATAAATAACTAATTAATTTCGGGTTCGCTCTCACTTCTTCCTTAACCCTATAGAAGATGGTGGAATTATTGTGCTATGGCGCTTGGAAATAGTCTACGAGTGGGTTCCCTCAAGGTTTCTTAGGAACATATGTCTATGCCCATCTCGGGTTTCTCCCTCAAGGCTTCAAAAATATATCCTTACCCATTTAGTGACCGAATTACTCCGTCTTTTCCTACACAAACCCCCTATCCTAGTGTAGGCATTAGCAAAAGACTAAGGACTAGAGCATTAATATATTAATTTCTTTATGTATTTTGAAATATAGTATAATTGATTGTAAAAGATTCTTGATACGTTCATGAGAAAGTCATGATCAAACCCGCGAGAACAATGACCCAGCGAGAGCACAATGGATTTGAACCTTGGCGGTCGCTTCACCAACAAAGTGTTTTAACCGTGACAATACATGTCCGAAGACAATTTCGTTTGACCATTCATTAACTTAATTAACTTTTAATTATATTTAATTAAATTCTTTTATATTTTAGTTTAATTTTTAATATTTTAATTTTATCATTATTATTTATTATTAAATTCTATTTCAAAGTGGGGACATGTTGGTGTACGTTTTATCATCTACCAAACATTAGAATAAGATACCCAAAGGTATTCTATCCTCTCCTGAAAATCATTGCTGATTCCAAGGTCTATATGTGCGAACAAGCAACTTTAGTGGGATAGCTACTTGGGTAGTGTTTGCTGAAAATCTCAAGGGGGACTTACGTTTATGAATGTCTTTTCAAGCTTCTGGACTTAGATGGATTTAGCAATTTTAGTCTCTTTTTTTTTGGATTTTCAGGGATTTAGACTTTCAAAAAAAAGGGAAAAAGGGACAAGGTTAAGAAAACTGATCTAAACCTACGAATTCTAGAGATGGTATTAACTGGGTGCTCTTGGGAAACCACACTTTGCTTCGCCACACTGAGGACAACTACACAAAGCGACTGCAATCTTCAACGGGTTGTGCTTATGATCGAAATGTTGGCATGCATAGAGGATAGGCTCAGACTAACTTTGCACAGTGAAATGGAAATCATCCATTCACCAAAAGTATGAGCAAAGATACACCGTTAATTAACACTTATCAAATCCTTCATTCAATTCTAACAACATGAAAGCAAATCTAAATTAACTTTAACTAATGTGTTGAGGAAATTGAAACCATGCTAATCACTGAAACAACATAGATTACAAAGCCTTAAGAGAAAGCGCACATGCAATATATTATTTGAAAATATGACCTTCACGCAACAATATATCAAAAACCTCACACTCTCCAAATGAGAGGAGGTAGCCTTATATATTTTTTCAGAAAATAATGAATGACCGAGATCAAACAGTGATCAAGGTTCCAGATTGAAAGTTATAAACCCTAATTAGGGTTTCTCAAGACTCTATCAGTTTGAAAGAATGAGAACATGACAAGTGGCACATCTGCTATTGTCACTGAGGTGAGTGCCCAGTTTCCCCTTTTGCAGATTCAATGTATCTGGACACGATGAGCCTAACCTCTTCCATAGTGACACTTGGCAGGTTACTAATCTGGAAGTCGACGATGTCCACATCATCAGTACACGTGGTGAGGATGCCTTCCCACTCAACTGTTTGGGCAAGAAAGTTCTCGTCAATGAGGAGAAAACTTGCAATCCTTGAGAGATCACCCTTATCAATCATCCCGAGTCTTTGAAAAAGCTCGACTGAATTCTGGCTCTCAGGTTCTCCGCTTGCAGGTGTTTTTCTCGTATACTTTCTTTCTTCTAGATCTCTGATGCTACATGAAACACCTTACTCAAAATCTCTCTGACACTTACCTTTGTCTCAAAACACTTAGTTTCAGATTTTTTCAGGACTTCAATCTTGGTGACCAAAGCATAATACCAAGTGTTAAAATCATATCTATCCCCAGCCTATATGACACCTACATCTACCAAGCTTTGCTTTGACATACCTCGGATAACCCTCAATTGTGGAAGTATTTCATCTTGGATTTATTCAACATCTTCCCAGTTTGCAGCTAAGTCCTGAATTTTGCTGACCAATGAAGAAGCCGACTCATGTGCTAATACCAAATTTTCCACAAGTGTGTCAGCATGTGCCGAAGCATCTGAGATCCATTCCTTAGCTTGCGTGAATGTGCCCTTCATGTCCTCGTAATCTTTCATTGACTCTTGCTGAAGAGGTTGTGGAGGGGTGACTGGTATCTCATGGTTGAGTGGCCTGGTTAGATGGAGAACATATTTCCTCCACTGCTGATTCTCTTCCTCAACCTTCTTTCTTTTTTCCTTCTCCTTGGCTAGCCTTGCCTTGAGGGCGTTGCAAGAGTCGTCAAAGTATTGGACTTCTTGGTCCTGAGTAGGCTTATCCAACTCTACAGTAGTAATCTTATAATCCTCCGGGGCAATATTGTCCCAAGTTTTACCTTCTTTCGGTACAACTTTCTGAATTGTCCTAAACCCTGCACTATCCCTCTGAATCAAAGCGAATTTTCTAGCTGGCTTAATTACGGCTGGTTTGTTCACCTTTGCCAAAAATGCTGCTATATTTTCTTCATAATGGGTTTCATTAGGAACCTTAGCCCTTATCCCTTCTCTCAACCAATCAGGAATTGTTGACTGCTCCACAGTGTTTTGATCAAATCCACCATCTGCCCCTCCTGGTCCAGTAACTATACCATCAAGGAAAACTACTGGGGGCTCAGGCTCTTCAACTTTTGTGGTTTTATTAAGAACTTGTTCCTTGTCCGGGTTTTGGACAGCCTCTCTCATTATTTCTTCAATCGAAGGAGAAGGCACTCTCACTTCATTATTTCCCATATTTGTGTCCATCTCTTGCTCTTCAATTGCATTCTGGTCAGGCACAATAGGTGCAACACTCAAAATGGAATGACCTTCATTGGACTCATGTCTCTCCCCAATAACTTTCTTTCCCTTGGCCTTTCCAGAGCTTCCAACTAGTTCCTTTCTTTTCCGGGACCCAACACTTTTTGGATTCTGAGCATTGCCTGCAGAGATACAAGGGTTGGAGGACATAGAGTCATCTATTCCCATTAAATCATAAGGCAGGGTAACACCTTTGGACTTTAGTTGCTTTGTCTTCTCAGATGTCCACCACTTGGAATATTCGACCACTGATCTCATAAGGTTTGCTAAATCTGACTTTTCTCCTTCTGACCAATCAACCAAGGCCAGTGGCTCATTTCTCATCTTCTCAAAGCTTGGCTGCTGAAGCTCAGATTTGTCTTCTATTTGATCAGCAACTCTGAATACTTCCGTTGCTCTCACCATACTCAGGGGAATCCTTGACCAAAATCGTCTCCTGATTTCAAAACTATCAGCTGCATTAACCCAATAATCTTGCAAATCAGCTCTGTGCTCGAATACCATTCCTTCTACCCTTTTCATCTTATGGAATGGATCAAAGTTCCTTCTTGCCTTGTATTGGTAGAAAGGGTACCAAGCCAGCTCTTTCTCTGCAGTGGCAGTGACTTGTGATGATGGGCATGTCTCTAGTCCATTTCCAATCGTGAGAGAGGATGTTCTTGCCTTCTTCTACTTATCTCTTTGAACTGTCATATAGCCCTCTAGTTGCCTCACAACTTCCAGTAGCACAACTCGGTTGGTAGGGTAGACTGGGAGCTTATAGGGAGATCCGGAAAATCCCTAAATTCTGATGTAGGTGAATTTCGGGTATTGAATATACCAATACCCGAATCTGCTTATGAACTCCATAGACTCTTGAGAGAGTCTCTGATGTAATCCACCTTGCAGTGTTCGTGCGATGTGCATAAAAAATGTATCATTTACCCTCTTGAAATGTAACTTTTCTTCCATGTGCAGCTGGGGATAACAGTCATAGACAGGAAATTGATTCTCTTTATTTCCTACTTCCCCTCTACAGGTGAGGCCTCTGTATCTATAGGTTCTAGCCAGGGAATAAAACAAGTATGAGCTCATGTAAAAGGTCCTATTTGCCTCCAGATTTCTTAGCTAGCTGTCCAAGTTATTGTTTATCATCCGAGCCCAGTCAATCATCTTGTCTCCACTCATTATCTCGTTTATGAAATAATACATCCAAGGCTCAAATGGAGCGCCCTGGGGATTACCCATTATTCTGTTCAACAGGACAATCATATCTCCAATATCCTCTTTAAAATACGCCCTTACCAAGCTCTTCCTTTGTAGTTTGGAGGCACCCTTTCTTGGCTTGTCCAGCCAGGAATGATTGATGATGGCGTCGTACTCCTCCAAATGGTCTTGATACATTCGATCAGCCTCATCCTTGGTCACATATACAACATTATGATATTCAGGAATTCTGAAAGCTTCCCTTATGGCTTCATCACTGATATTGGCCAACACTCTTCCATCTGGTGCCACAATATCTCTACTGACAGGGTTATAGTGCCTAGTGCACTCGGCTACCAACTTTGTGCACTGCATGGTAGGGAGGAAGCCAGCAGCATGCACGATACCACTCTTCATCATTTTTCGTGCGGTCACGGTAGGCACAAGGTTAGCTAAGCCGAACATCCGCTTCTTAAATTCCCTCAAATTGATGTGCCCGAGGTTGGTATCATTGATACTCTTCCATTTTGAGTTCATTCTTGATTCACGAGGAGCATCCTTGTCTACTTGGAACTTCATCGTGCTTGAAATCTGCGAATAAAGACGAAACTTAAGTTAGAAACCAGAAATTTAACTTAAAATTTAGGATTTTGATGACTAGTGGTTGGTATTTCACTCTATTCTTGATACTTAGTGACAAAAAGATGGAATTTTCACATATAAACTCCACACTCTTACGATTTCAATCCAAAACCAGGTCTTATAATCTTGAAAACTTTCATCCCATTCAGTTCAACATGATCTATCTTACTGAAAATTTGGATAAATCCACTAAAATCATCTCCAACGAATTTTGAAAACTCAAAGAATGCAATAAATCTGCACTTAACCAACTTCACCTTCGATGGGGAGAGAAGAAAAGACAAGAAGACAGAAAGATCTTTAGGAAAACTCAGAAAATTCGAATGATCTGCCTCCTACTAGCTGGTTATACTCCAAAAATCTGCAGATACTTGATAAGAATGAGGTTGAAAAATTAAAACTCCTTCCAGAGTTTGCTCAATCTGCAAGAGATCACCTTCCAATCTGCAAAATCTTCTTCGAAATCACCATCAACCTGCAAAATAACTCTCAATATTACTCTTAACTTGCTCAGAATGTTCGAACCTTATGTGTGAGAATGAAGAAGTGAAGAAGGTATTTGTAATGAAGTTTGAATTTGCAATTAGAAACACGCAGATCTTTTCCAATTCATGTTTCTAATTCGATTTCAACCTTGAGAAAGTTTGCAATTTGATTTTGAGTTGCAATGTCATCTTCCTTAAGTTCGAATTCTTCACTTCACAACTTTCCAATTTGTTTTTTCACTTCATATTCGAACTAGACCTGTAGATTGGCATCTTCCAAAAAGTTTCTAATTTGGAACTCAGTCCAAAATTGCCTCAATCTGCAAATGTCCTCTTTCTAATTTTGATTCATGGTTCGAATCTCTTTCTATTTTGATTTTCCAGCTCATATTCGAACTTGAACTTCAAATATCTCTTTTTAAAACTTTCTAATTTGGAACTTAGTTCGAATTTCATGAAGATTTGGATGACATCACCAAGGAATATTCTCCTTTCCTCAATACTTATCAAGTATTTTTGGCTTCACCTTTGACTTAGGCGAACTTCATGAAGTTTGTGTTGCAAGGCAAAGTCGGACTTTTGAGTGACTACCTCCAAGGGCGGACTTTCAAGTGATCACCAAGTAGGGCGGACTTTCTTCTTGTTCACTTCATATGCCTTCCTCCTAGGGTGGACTTTTAAGACATCTCCATTATCATGCTTGGGCGGACTTTTTAGGCATCTCCATCATCATGCTTGGGCGGACTTTTTAGGCATCTCCATCATCATGCTTGGGCAGACTTTTGAAGACTTGGAACTCAACCATGAAGAGGGCAGACTTTTTAGACATCTCCATCATCATGCTTGGGTGGACTTTTGAAGACTTGGAACTCAACCATGAAGAGGGCAGACTTTTCATCCCCTGCCATAACACTCACCATCAATCATTGATTAGCCAGACTTAGAAAATATTTGGAACGCTTCAAAATTTCACAATTTCTTCAATTTTAACTAGATCAACTTGAAATTTGAAATCCATACTTAGGCAAACCATCTGAAGCCTCATGACCCCTAAAATGTAGGAACTTATCTTTTTAGGTCAAAACTAGGAAATTCTCGATCGCGATCGAAGCAGGTCAGTGGTACTAGTGCAAACCCTAGGTCCCCACTTTGAAAAAGCAAAAAGCAGGCATCCCTAAAAAATAGGGAAAACTTTCTAAAAATAGCCATACAAGGGATTGGGCTAAAAATAGGAAAAAGCAAAAAAACAAACTTTCTAAAAATAGAAAGTTGTTCAAATTCGTTCAAATCAATTGCGTTCTTCGTCCTTTGGCCTTTCTAGGCACTTCAACGGTGTCTGGACTCTGTTATCACTTGGCTTGCACAAATTGACTTTCAATCTTTAGGACTCAAACCGTTCAAAACTTGACAAAACCGAGGAGAATTGAAGCGGAAGGTCATAGGCACTAACAAAAACCCTAGAAAGCAAGAAATGGAGAGGGTCCCCATCTTCAATGGGGCGATGTGTGAAATGGTCACAACAAGACATTACAAAGATAGTGGCAAAAGAACGAAAAATGTGCTACTCTTTTGGAGTCTTATGCTCTATTTTGTGATGTTTTCACCTCATGTTTTTTTGCAAATATTGTACATGGAATCTCTTTCATAGATAGTACTTAACCATTGTTCAAAATCTTCTCCTCAAAAACTTAGTAGTCTTAAAATTTGACTTAAACATAGGACTTGAGACAACAATCATATTGTCATATGATTATAAATTATAAATCCGTGTTACTCTTTATACATTTTCATCTATGGGAAAACATGGGTCCAAAACAAATTTTATTTGTAGCTTTTTAAAAACTGGAGTGGGGTTCAACACCCTTGGTGCAATAAAAGGTAGGGTTGAGGGGTAGAGACTTTGCCATAAAGCCCAAGTTAATCCTTTGAGACCACACAAACCTTCATTACACATGCCATTTTTCATAATTTTATCACTTTTAAGTCTTAACTGATGTTTGATAAATCAATGCAATGTTGTCAAAGGAATGATTGCATAAATGAGAAAATGGAGAAAAATTGGTCCCTTTTTTCCCATGTGATGAGCTTTCTTGTCAAACTTGGGAGTTTTTGATAATTTTTTGATGGTTTTTTCGTAAGTTCTTGTCAGCCCTATTCGTCCCACGAGTATATGCAAGTGGCAAGTTACTCTTGAGGTTTTATAACTTAAACAACTCATTTCTAAGCACAATTTTATTGTCTTCTTAAGCAAATTCATGAGAAGACAATCATAAAATAACGAAGTTGCTATAAGGAGTTGATAAGATTTGTGCTACAGAGTTACAATGGAATATCTATACTAGTTACAAATGAATTGGTATCAAAGTAGTTTTGTCCCTTGGTTTTTGTGATTTTCTTCTAGTGACTGTTTTGTAGATTGATGCTTGACATTAGAATAGTTCATGCAAGAGAAAGTAGTTTGTTTCCAATGCAGTAGGAGATATCTACCTAGAAATGGATTAGAGAAGTGAGAAACATAGTCAAAGAAGTAGAGAGGATGCTTCAAAATGATGAATCAAATCCATCATGTTGCAAGATGATTTGACAAGCATTTCATAATATGTGGAAAAATTTGATTGATTGTATAAGATTATTGATGCTTTCATGAGAAAGTCAGGTGTTTACATGGAGGACCCTAAACTGAATGAGGAGATGAGTAAATAGCAGCCCCATGCCCATGAAAGGAATAACCACATCCAACCTAACATATTGAGCTCCATTTCTATTCAAAGTAGAAGCAAAGATCAAAACCTTGCCATGTGAAGGTGATGTAAATGCTAAAACATTTAATCATTTTTTGGCTCAGCTTGAGGCTTATTTAACTTACAAAACTTTAGTGGTAAACAACAATCTCCTTTAGAAGACTGGGAGTTGCAAGTCATGCACTCACTTGGTTTGAAATTTATGTTCATTCTTTGACTTATAAGGAACTTTACACCATGTAAATGAAATTAAGCACTTGTATCTGATTTATTTTGAATAGAAAAGGTTATTTAATTGACAATATTTTAGTCAAAATAGAAGACCAAAGTGTGCTAGAAATGTACAAGTGAGTTTTGCAAGAAGGATCTCCAAATGAACATAGGTTTTCAAGATTGTGATCACCTTGTTGAAATATATTTGAGAATTCCATAGCCATCCAGGGAGGCCTGTGTTGTTGGAATAGATTATCAAGATTATGACACCTTTTTGAAGTATATTTGAGGGATGCATAGTCATCTAGGGAGGCACATGTTGCTGGCCAAGCTTAAAGATATAGACGAGGCATGCTCTTGTGCCCATTGTATTTAGGTGGACAAGAAGAAAGGTCTATCATCCTCTTCAAAATGCATGAAAACAAGCTAGTTCCATGACAAAAGGGGATGACAAATGGAAAATAAGCATAATGATGGTACTTACCATACAAAAAAGGATTCTAAGAAATTTGGTGGGCATTGTGATGCTGATGGTCATATGGGACTTGTTGGAAATTACATCCAAAGTGGCATCCCTATAAGAACAAGAAGAAGAAGAAAGGTATCATTTTCTTTCAAGGGAGGTAGGGTGCAAGTCAAATTTGGATGGATAAGAGGAGAATTTACCAAATGCCTTGAATAAAGATTCAAATCAATAGGACAATAGTTGATGCTCTTTTTGATTCTTGTGTATATGGGACATTGTTGATGTGTTTTTTATGCACTTCATACACAGAATAAAATACCAAGTATTTTATCGTCTCTTAAACAAAATCCTCTCGAATGCTAAGCTATGTGATCATACGAGGTGACTCCAAGGTTTCTACTGTCAAGTCTTGACGTGTGGATAACTCAATGGTTTAATGTGATATTGCTGGAATCACAAGGGGGACTTACGTTGAACATGAATGTTGTTGGAACATGAAGACTTAACATGGAAAACAAATAGCAAAAGGAATTAAGGGTTGAGAAACTAATCTAATTCTAAGACTAATGATAGCAGTGGATGATGTTTGGATGGACACATTCCTTAAACCGAGTTTTGCTTTGCCACGTCGCCAACAACCACACAAAACCAATACAGGAAATGAAAGGTTTTCATGTCATGAATATTCATCCAAATACCAAATACACTTGCGCAACTTGAATAAACATATCCACAATTGAGCTTAGCACATTTGGAGGTTCAGGCTAACTATGCACTGTAATTGAAAATCATCCAACTGCAAATAGTAACCAAGGTACTATCTAACACCTATATATTACTCCATCATAATCAATGAACTTTGACTAACATTGAGAAGTAGAAAGAAACCATGCAACAAGTTGAAATAACACACAATGATCCACCATAACTTCAATGAAATCAAGTATTTATTCCATTATGTCTTTGCAACAATATCTTGTCTCCTCCTACTCTTTTCTACTCCTAATTATTTGGCTGCTTGCTATCTAATGTCTATTGATCCTCTATTAACCTTTCTTTACAAATGAGAGGATTGAGTCTTATATAGAGCTCTCTTTACAATTCAAAGGCTTAGATTGATTCTCAAATCAACGACTGAGATTACATGATAAAACCCTAATTAGGGTTTGCTACAACAAACTCTGATCTGGCCAATGAGCTCATTACATAAAATTGGACACATGCCCTTTTTTGAATTCTAACCAATGAAAGTTGAGGTTAGGTACGTAAAATAATATTTGTTAAATTGCCATGTGTCAGTTGATCCTTCTTTGAAAGAGTTAGGTGCAATGAATCTAGAAATATTGATGTGGCATAATCTGATAGGGTGAATGATGACCGATATGCCACCTCAGCTTGCCTTGTAGACTTGATTAACTTGCCTTGCTCCACTAAATCTTTCACCTTGAAGTCCTTCATGTTTCTGAGTCTTGATGCATCATTCTTCATCTTCTTGGATTCCTTTTTCCTCATCCTTTGCATGGTTATCCTCGTATCCCCTTCCTTGAACTTGAATTATTGCTTTGTACTTGCATCCTTGCAAATGTTTTCGTCTCATTATTCAGCATCATCTAATGCATCCAACCTGAAAAGTAAACACGTTTTGCATCATACACCAGGGGTTGAATGTAAATACTACAAACACTTTACAAATCAGACCCCTTAAAACCCTTTTAACAACAAAGATCCGGAAATGAAAATCTGGGAATGCACTTTTTCTGTGTGGAAATGTATAATTCTGAGTCTGATTGCCCTCCAAATGTAGATTAATTTGCTTCTCCCTTGCAAGAGGTGATTTGGGCTTTGATCTTTGATCATCTCAATCAAATCTCCTTCTTGCAACGATTTTATATCCTACAATCTGCCTTGTTAATGTTGAATTCCTCATGCTGATTAGGGTTCTGAATATCTTCTCCTTCTTGTGCGAATTGGTTATATTCTTGGAGTGAATTTGAAACAATTCTCTTGGATGCGAACTTAGAAGATTGGGTTTGAATTTGGTTTGAACTAGCGCTTCCTCCTTCATTATATATGTTTTGCTTTCAATGATTGTACCCTTTCAATCATACACTTCCAGCCAACTTGCCTTTAGAAAGTTTTATGTTTGCTTCAATTAAAATTTGTATTTGTTTTGCAATGAATGATTGGGTTGGCATTCTTCACCTTTTGTGCAATTTTGTCATTAAATCATGATCCATCAATATGTAGCACTTAAGGTTTTGCATCAATTGAATTGTAATTTCAAGGTGGAAATTCGATATGTATAGGGACATAATTTTTTTTTTTGATCAATCACAGCCGAAGCGGTATTCGCTTTTGACTGGAGCTATGAACCAGTGATACCACATTTTTGAGGGGCCTCATCCTCATGTTTGTTCGACAATAACACCCTTATATCTCCTTGTGCCGTCCTGTCTTCCACGCCGAGGCATCACCTTATCTCTCCATTACCTGTGTGTGGGACACATGGGCTCGCAGCTAACTGCTGCGTTGTGGGGTCATCCCCAAAGTATAGGGACATGATTAGTCCCTATAGAATTTTCTCAATCGTTAGTTCCTTCCACCAAATGCAATGATGGAAAATCGATAAGAATAAGGACACTTTAATCCTTACATCCGCATAGCTTGCAAGTGGAGAATCGATGTATATAGGGACAAAATTAGTCCCTATAGAATTCATTTTCTCTAGCACGATTTGTCCTCAAGTGGAAACCTGATCTGTATGGGGACAAATTTTGTTATGAAATTTGATTTGTCCTTGTGAATTTCGTTCATATTTTTTGGCAATCTTAAGCTTGAGTGGAGAATCAATATGTATAAGGACAATTTAGTCCTTATGACATTTCACATTGCCTTAGCAACTTTTCCTCCAAGTGGAAAGTCGATATGTATAGGGGCAAATTTAGTCCCTATGAAAATTCATCTTACCTTTGCAAGTTGTACCTTAGTGGAAATTTGATAGGCATAGGGACAAAATTAGTCCTTATGAAATTCATTCAATCCTTGCACAATTTTCACTTAGTGGAGATTCGATAAGGATAGGGACAATTTAGTCCCTAGTTTTTGTTCAATGCTTGTTAGGTACTTTGTGTTGAGACATGGACCAGCTAGGACTCGAACCTAGGACCTTCCATATGCTGCTGGAGTGCTCTACCACTGAGCTACTGGCTCCTCTTGGACCAGTCCATCGTTGGTCCGGGTGTGGCTTATTTCCAACACCAACACTTTGTCTGGTGGAAATTTGATTTGTATAGGGACAATTAAATCCCTACTTTTGTCCTTACTTTAGACATGACTTCCCATAGGTAAGTTGATTTTTGTGGAGAGGGTGGTAAATCGACCCTCATAGGGACAATTTGATCCCTACTTTGTCTCTTAAACTTGTTTCAAAACTCCTTTCATCTTCCAATTGGAGTGGAATTTCGATTTCCGTATCGATAACACTGATCTTTGATTCAATTGCTTGGTGGAGATTCAACTTCCATCGGGACTAATTGATCCTTATGAATTTCCTTCATTCAAATTCGTATTGATTGTTCATTTCCAAGGTGGGAAATTCAATTTCCATAGGGATTGAATGGATTTTCATCACCATTCTTTACTTCGGATCTCAGAAGTGGAGATTCCATCTCCATAGGGACTTTTCACTTGTTCATCACAAAATTCACATTAGCTTGCAAACACTTGGACAACTTAGCATTCTGGATGACTTCCATGCAATTTGGTAGCTTTCTGCATTCTTTGTCAACATTTCTTGCTTCATGACAACTTTTAACAATATTAGCTAATTGACAACTTTAATCTTGATACGACTGCCTCTCATAAGCAAAAAGGTTAAACCAAGAAATTATTGCTAAGCTAAGGCAATCTAAGCAAAACATCTATCTAAAAAGCGAAAAAGTGGGGGTCACCATTTGCAATGGGGCAATGTGTGAAAACGTCACGACATACATAACCTGTAGAGTTTTGTCATGTCTACTTTTTTGGATTTAAATAATTATTAATATTATTTAAGTTGGCCCTAGTAATTTCTAATCTTATGGGGAACTCAATAATATTATTATGATTAAAATAAAAGATGTGTGTAAACAGTAGTATTTTAAAATAAAAATAAATTTTTTTTTTTTTAGAAAAAGTATTTTCAAGTACTTGGAGGGAAATTTAGGACCCAATTGCCCAATTTGAAAAGGCATATTAAGGGGGCAGCTATTTTCATTTGATCATCCAATTTCCTGTGAGCAATTCTTCATTTTGAGTTTAAATTTAATTTGCACTCAAGGATGGAAACCCTTGGCTGCACACGTTGAGAGGTTAGTGTTGAATTTTCTTACAATACTAGGAACACAAGAAGATGACCATGCATAGTAACCATAGGGCGTGCTCGATTAACCACAGGCAATGATTCACATTATTGTTGCCCTCCCAACCATAGACGATATACTGTTATCATCTCTCCCGAGCACGCAAATTATATCTCCAATATATATATATCAAATATGAATAGCAAGATGCTGTTACAATGACACAAAGACCAATGTGAATTGCTTCAATCCTTGAAGCTTATAGATGGATCCAATCACTTTAGACTGAAGGAGATGCAAACTGAACTGCTGTAGGATGTACCACCAATGCTTCCCTGAGTTGCTTGCATACAACACGATAGTGCTGTAGATGATAGTTTGATCTGCAAGTATGTTATATGTACTTCGATCTGCTACAATATGTTCCGCACTGCTCACACATTCCAGATTGCAGTCTATATAATTCAATCTGTTCACATTTATGATGGGGAACAATATCCATGATACTGAAGATAATATCAATATGCTTATGTGTCTTGCTGTAGTGAAGACCCGATCTATATATATGTCTTCTGATCTGTGTATATGTTGCTTCGATCTAATATTTGTGAGAGGAAAGGCACACTATTTGTATCCATTCGTGGGATACATCAAATGACACGTCTTCTTGACAATGTCAGCTGTGATCCTTCATCGTGACCTTTCCAAGGGGTGGTGGGTTTATGAAATAATTGTTTTGTATTAACCACTTAGTGCAATTTGTTAACCAATAGCAATTAGTTAGGAACAAATTCGTATAACATAAATACGATTCCTTTTAATAGGCAAGATAACTTATAAATCATTATATATAAATGTATAAGGCCAAAGGCCATTCACACATTTGTTTGCTATGTCGGCCTGAAGGATCTGACCACAACTATTATTTCAACTCTCCCTCTTAGCTAGGGAGGAATCCTTGAAAACTAAGTCACATTTCCTCATCATGATGACTATACTCATGTGAGTAAAGGAAGCTAATCATCTCATCATGATGTTTTACCACAATGGCTACACCCATCTGTGATATCAACCATCATGGCTTCTCCATGGATGGTGTAAGAATAGATATTACCTGACCGTGATATCAACCATAATGGCTTATCCATAGATATCACCTAACGTGATATCCACCATTATGGCTTAAATAAAGATATCTCCTCACGTAATATCCACCATTATGGCTTATCCATAGATATTACTGCATGGCATGTCCACAGATTTCACGTCACATGAAATCCACCAAGAATATGTCTTTATGTAATATCCACCATTATGGCTTGTCTACGGATATCACGTCTCATGATATCCACCATTATGGCATATTCAAGGATATTACTTCATGGCATGTCCACGGATATTATGTCGCATAATATCCACCATGAATATCTCTTTATGTAACATCCACCATCACGGCTTATCCATGGATATCAAGTCTCATGATATCCACCATTATGGTATATCCATAGATATTACTTCTAGAGATATAAACCACTATGACATATCCATATATATCAAGTCCCATGATATCCATCATAATGGTATGATCAATCAATATCGTAAGATCGTCACCTTATGATAATGATTAGATGTACAAGTGTTCACTATTGAGAGATCGTCACCTCACAATAATGTTCACAGGGGCTCATCAAGCACTGAACCAATGTTGTCTTGGAGTCACACACATGACACTAATCATGAACCATATCAGATTAATAAGATTGCATAATAAGAGTTTACACTTTAAACATCTTAGAGAATATATTAGTACTATTTAAAACAGATCAATGTTGCTGAGACTCGATCTCAGCTAGGGCTACATTTTCTACCATACCAAGCTTACCTAGAAGGTACACAAACTTTATTCTGGAGAGAGGCTTGGTGAGAATGTCTGTCGTTTGCTCATCAGTACTAATGTATCTTAATTGAATAGCATTCCTTTCCACCATGTCTCTAACATAGTGATACTTGATCTTCACATGCTTCGTTCTGTCATGAAACACATGATTGACAGAAGGCTTTCACACAACTTTGGTTATCACAATGAATAACTGTAGGCTCCAATGATTGTACAAACAATCATGCAAGGAGCTTCTGAAGCCACACTGCTTCACGAGTTGCCACACGTGCTGCAACCCAATGAATCTATCTTGGTTCACACATGAACTGACTGAGAGTACTCATTGCAAAGCAGATATATGGTCTGGTGTTGACCAAATACATCAATGGTCTAATCAACTGACTATACATAGAGGAATCTATTAGATCTGAATTAGAAGTTGACTCGCTCAACTTGTCCAAAATTATATCCATCAGCGTAGACATGGACTTGTTGTGACCTAATCAACATCACCCCATCCTAGATAGGGGCCCCCCTTTGCTTTTTGGCCCTTTTGGTCGTTTGGCTTTCGTTTTGTGTGTTAGTGGCAATCTCTTCAATCTCTCTGCGTTACGGGTGTTTGGGAGCCAGTTGGGGTTAATCTGCTTCTCTGTCAAGCAAATTCTGTGAGGTCTAGGGCCTGTTCTGTCCTTTTTCTAGGGTTTTACCTTCTGTCCTAGATTTTAGGGGTTCCTGTTAGGGTTTCGAAAAAACTAAGCAGACGACGGGAGTCGGGACCCTTCAGGGGATCTCCCAGCAAAATTTGAGCCCAAACGGAGTAACTTTCTATTTTTAGAAAGTCCCTATTTTTTAGGGATTTTTTCGAGTCCCAGAATGTCGCCATTTTGCCAAAAATCAAACTTACTATTTTTAGTAATTTCTATTTTTAGTAAATTTCTATTTTTAGTAAGTCATCCTGCGCCCTGTCTTGGGCTCTAACTCTGACATTTTGGAAAGTTTCTATTTCGGGAAAGTCTATTTGTGGCAGGATCAGGCTAGCAGACAATGGAGAGTCAGCATGCAGGCAGGGGTCTAAAATGGCTAAATCTGAAGAATCATCCCTGAAGTGGAAGGTCAAAATATTTCAAGTCTAGAAGTCATTCACAAGCAGGAAATTCCACCTCTCCATGGACAGGGCAAAAATGCGCCCAGGTCAGGCCTGGGGCGCTAAAATCAAGAAGTCATTCACATTCACAGGCACAATTTTCCACCTCTCCATGGACAGAGCAAAAATGCGCCTAGGTCAGGCCTGGGGCGCTAAAATCAAGAAGTCATTCATAGGCACAATTTTCCGCCTCTCCATGGACAGAGCAAAAATGCGCCTAGGTCAGGCCTGGGGCGCTGAAACCAAGGAAGCATTCACAAGTGCAATTTTCCGCCTCTCCATGGACAGGGTGAAAATGCGCCCAGGTCAGGCCTGGGGCGCTAAAACCAAGAAGACATTCACAAGTGCAATTTTCCGCCTCTCCATGGACAGGGTGAAAATGCGCCCAGGTCAGGCCTGGGGCGCTAAAATCAAGAAGTTTCATTCACAGGCACAATTTTCCGCCTCTCCATGGACTGAGCCAAAATGCGCCCAAGTTTGGTCTGGGGCGCTAAAATCATGAAGGCATTCACAAGTGGAAAATTCATGAATCCTTGGCATGGTAAAATTTCACCCAAACAAAAAATTTGAAATTTTGCCTAAGGCACGGATTCCAAGGAGTCAAGGAAGAATAAAAGCAGAAATTCCCCTCGGGCGAATTTTCAATTATGCTATTTTTAGGCATCAAATCTCGGCCAAATATGGAAATTTTTTATGGATTCCGAATCGGGACGAAATTCCCCGTCCAATGAACCTGACTCCTAAAATTTAGGAAGATCCCTAAAAAATAGGGATATGGAGAAAAGCCGGGAAAGTTCCTTCAATGGCACGAGATGACAAGTCAGAGTGGAATTGAGCAAATCCTGAGAAAGATCCTGCAATCTCCCTCCAAAATTGGAAAGTACGGAATCAACGAGTTGGTGGGAGGAATCTTCCAAAGTATGACGCATGACTGGGAGCATTTAAGGAAGGTTCTAAATTCGAACTCACATGCATGGGAAATTGCCTTGCATGTTATAGTAATTAAGTTAAGTATGACACGCCATAAATACAGTTACTTATTTGATACCTCTTGGGAATTGTATATAAGTTGGAAAAAACATTTCATTTTTCACGTGCGAGATTCAGGAAAGAAAGAGTGAAGAAGTGAAAAGTTTTCTCTACTTAGTCTATATTTCATCATTTTGAAATATTCCCAGGATGGCGGAACCTAGCAGGACAGCTAATATCTCCAGGCAAGCAATGATCAAAGCAGAAACGAAGGGTTTTCTTCCCCATTCTCGGTTGAATTCAAGATGGGAAGAGATCAGTGATACCAATTTCGGCACGTTCAACTGGGTTGCATTCAAAATAAGAATGTTCGGAACTGCAGGACACAATCCATCTCCGACAGCTGTCAAGATTGTGAGAAGCGGAATAGTTGCAGCAGCTGGCTTTCTTCCCGCCATTCAATGCCCAGATCTAGTCTTGGAATGTGCAGCACGTTACAATCTGGAGCGGAAGACGATCTCAACGCCAGACGGAAAGTTACTGGCAACATTGACTCCAGAAGCGATTGGTGAAGCCTTCGGAATCCCTTACATTACTCCATGACATACAGGACCAGCAGCGGAGCCCAAGCAGTCTATGAAGCAAGCCCCACCAGGTGTGCTGATATGATCAACAAGCAATGGCTGCTGAAACCTAGAGTACACGTGTCCAAGATGCCCAAAACTCTCACAATCTTCGAGTTCAAGTAGGAATATGTGGACATGATAAAAATGTTGAGCAGAGTAATGGGATGCTCGCACACGGTGAACTTCGAGCCTTGGATGTTCTTCTACCTTGGCGAGATCATGAATTCTAATACATTGATTGACTGGGCTAGATTGATCAGCCACTACTTGCACGAACAATTGAAGAACCTGCAGGAGAAAAAGTCTCAGTCCTTTTTCATGAGTTCCTACCTATTCTATATGCTGGCACGAAGGGGTGGATTCGATGGGCTGCCAGCAAGAGGAATCATGGGCTGCGGGCCAGCTCAGCTAAAGGTGCATGAATGCTATCCTCAGCTACATCTCCACAATGCGAATTCTTACAAGTTGGCGAATGACACCTTCACCATGTACCTGACACGACTTATGCAAAATAAGTTGCACATGAGGTTGTCTCCGCAAGCAAGTGCTTTGGTCCGGAAGTATGGCGCCGCATTCCTGCAGTTCCCCAAGTTCACCTACATTAGGACACATGGTTTCTCCTTCCAATCTTACAAATTGCCTAGATATCCGTCAGATAAGCTTATATTGCTCGAGCTCATGAGGCAATTGACTGCCTACGATCAGCTACAGAAGAAGAAGAAGAAGCAATCTATTGAATTTCCAGTTGTCTTGGGAGATTTCATGGAGATATGCCCAGAATTGGAGGCCGCTGAAAGTGCAGCAAGCGAGTTGGCATTCTACCGACTACCATTTTACACTTCCAGGGCCCAATATGATCCTTACAGCCAGATCAGGAAGGTTGCCGGTGTCAAATTCATACATAGATTTCACTTGGAGGATTATTGGGCCGGTGCCGAGGATGACTTTGAGGTCTGGAGAAGAATGCACTCCAGACAGCTCCTCAACACCATCAGAATAAGTGAGATCCATCAGGTGCCAGACCAGGTGAAGGAAGACTCAGATTTGATGCAACCCGAATTCGAGAGGATAAAAGATCAACCTATCCTGTTGCCAGATTGGTCGAAGCCTGAGGTAGATGGTTTGAACATTTTGGCTAGGCCAGTGCTAAAATTCACTAAGCACTGGATTGATAGGCAGACAAGAAAGTTGGTTGAAAACCATATCCCTCTGACATACCAGCTGATGGGAAATCTGGATTTTCACAGCGAGGCAACTGAAGACTCTTGACAAGGTCAGGCAGGAAGAGAGGCTCGGATAGACAAAGGAAAAAGTGCCCCAAAGAGGCCAAGGATAACAAAGACGAAGGATGCCCAACAGAAAATCCCGTGCGAAGTTCAGCAGAAAGCCCAGCAGGAAGAGCCTCCACAAAAAAGAACGAGGACAGGAAGGGAACATTCACCAGTCAGCTCCGCGAGCGTACAAGAAGTAGAAATGTTCCCACATCCTGCAGGCCCACTTCCAGGAAATGTTCCAGCACCTGATATACTTAGCATCAATGCTCCTCAGGGCCGTCATCAACCAAGAAGTCAGAGGCAAGAGGTTTCCCCGCACCTGGAAGAAGTTCGCCAGGATAATTTCATAGAGACTATCCTTGGCGAAATGGAAGAGGAATCTCAAGAACGGGAGCATGCAGAGGATTACAGCCATTCCATCCCTGCGCCGGATTGGTTGGTAGGTAGATGGGGAAATGAAGGAAGAAGGGAGCCCAATCTTGCTCAGAAATTAGAAGAATTATTAAAAAGGATGGATCAGCCACCGGAAAGAAAGGCCCCCCGGAAGTTTTCCAAGGTAGTCAGGGAAGAATCTGGAGCCCGGACCTTGAACATTGCTGAACCTGCGGTGGATAAGGATAGGAGTGTGATCAGGCAGGAAGATTACGTCATCAGACAGGTGGATCTTGGCTATGCTTCCACCGGTCAAGTAATGGGAGATTTCGATGATTCTTCCTTTGCCATGAAGGAGAAATTGCTGAAGTCAAAAGCAAAGTGCAAGCGTCTGAAGGAGGAAAACGGACTTCTATGCAAGTATGTCAGGAGTTTCAAGAAACGCCTCAGGGAAGCAGGTCCTTCATCCACTCCCCCTCCCTTCCTTCCCATGGAAGTAATCGAAGATGCGGAACTTACAAAGGCATTGGCACAGAATTCTCGAGAATGGGTAGAGGATGTTTATGCTGAGGCAGGGAAATTTGTAGAAGATCTAGCTCAGCTCCATTCGAGGTTCGTGGCCCTCCTAAGTAGGTTGGAAATGGCGGAAGGACTATGGGAAGATGTTGATGTCTACCAAGACTTAACCATTTCCCGACTCAGGGCTCTGATGAGGACTCCAAGGCAAACATTGGTGGACGGGAAAGTAATCCAGGAGAATGAAGCCTACGACTTTCTCCGTTGGTTCTACGCCATCTGTTCAGGGAAGAACACCCTTGATAAATTCAGCATTGATTCCGTCACCTTGAAGGAATCCATCAGAGGGATATAGGAAGAAATCCTCAGTGCCATGGAAGCTTTATTTTCAAGGAAACTCAGCGATGGGGGAATAATAGCGAATTCCTTGAAATCCCAGTTACATGATTTCTTCTTCGTTGGTTCATTTCCCAAGGAACATTTTGCAAATGTTTCTTCATTCTCCGATATGATGAAGAAAACACAGGAGGCCATGGCAGATTGGGAAGGTTTCTTTTCCAGAAGCGAAGAGGAGATTGCCTTGATGGAATTCAACATTGAGAATGTGCCAAGTGTCTCCATCGGAGAATTGGAAGCCGTCGTCGGTAGGTTCATTACTTACGCCATT